>NC_050478.2:149658729-150283729 GCF_012460135.2 Molothrus ater | reverse complement strand
CCAAAGAGTTGCCAATCTGAGTCATTCTGGCACAATGCCTGCAGTTGTTGGAAAAACCAGCTGGAAACTTGTGGGAAGGGAAGAGGGACTAAATTTGTCTAAGTTGGCTATAGCAGCAGTACCACCGAATGTGCAAGCAAGGAAATAGTTCCATTTTGCTCTGAAAATTAACTTCTTTATATGGAAAATATATGCAAATCGACCAGATGCACCGAGAGGGGAAACATAGAAGTCCTGATTTAGCAAAGTACTTAAGCACACTCTTAAAGTTAATCATGTGCTTAAGTCTATTCACTGAAGCACTTGACACATGTGTGTGCTTTTGCTGAGTTAATGTAATAAAGCAGAGACCATAATGATAGTCCTAGGATAAACAGACAGGCTGAGTTGTTAAAAGCAAAGCATGTGCAGGCTCCTGCTTCCTATATCCCATCCTAAAATAGGTCTCTAGAGCAGAGATGCATCTCACACTGCAGGCACTTCTCCCCTTCCCTTGAGGGAACTCAAGGATTACTTTAGACAAGACAGTAAATGCTCACAAAGCCCAGATTCAGAGGCACAAGCTGGCTTCATGGGCTGAAAGCTGCCTTTCTTTCAAGCACCAGCTCATTCTCCTGGTCAGGGGAGTTGGAAGTTTTCTGGTAGAAAATGCAAAAAGATTGATGTCTTGTGGAAAATTATGATCTCATCCCCTAAGAAGATGGCTGAGCCTATGGAGTGTTAATCTCAGTACTGGGTCCTTGTTAAAAATGAATGAGCTTCCTGCTTACTACCTGCTAAAAAACCCCAAGGAAAAGCGTTGAATTATAGAATCATTAAGATTGGGAAAAAACACTCAGATCTTCAAGTCCAACCATTAACCCAGCACTTCCATGTTAATCACTAAACCATATCCTCAAGTGCCACATTTACACACATTCTGAAACTTCCAAGGGTGGTGATTCACCACTGGCCTGGGCAACTTGCTCCAATGCCCAACCACCCCTTCAATGAGAAAATTTTTCCTAATATCCAGTCTGAGATCATGTAGGAAAGGTTTGTTCAGTCTAGAACTACTGTTCCTAGGATGAACCTACACACCTGAAATCAGACAAGCAGTGGTGATTCAGAGGCACAGTTACCACAAAAATTAAATCTTAATGGAAAAACATGAACCCTATTTCTCATTAAGGAGCATATACATTGCCCATGGTCATTAACTGCTAAATGTGTGAGTGAGCCACAGGTGAAGACACCTGTGAGGCTGTGGACTCCCCAGTCCTGGAGATGGTCAAGACAGGCTGGATGGGGCTTTGAGAAACCTGATCTGGCTTTGAGAAACCTGATCTGGGTCCATGGGAGGGGGGATGGGATTAGAAAACTTCTAAGGTCCCTTCCAACCCTATCCATTCTATGGTTCTGTGACTATAAATTTAGAATTTTGCTTATAGCTGTGTACAGGAGGAGGAGAGGTCAGAGCTCCTGTGACACTCAGGGAGATCAGGTCCATCTAATTACAGGAGCCAAGAAAGTGAAAGGGCTCGTCCTAAAATGATTGGCTGTTCCAGCTAAATTCCTTCTAGATTTTGTGCATCAGATGGAGTTCATCTTTCTTGGTTTCCATGGAATGCTCACATGTGGGTATTCACCTCAAGTCTTTCACTGAATCCTATCCTGAGCGAGTTAAATTGCTCAAGACACTCCTGTGGTACACACAAAGTTCATTTAGTAAATATTTGTTTTACCCTCTTTCTCTGGGAAGCTGGTACTGCTGAAGGCAAGACACTCCTGGTCAACCTGGCAGGCAGCTAAACTCCACAGAGTTGTTCACTCACACCCTCCTCAATGGGATGGGGGACAGAATCAGAAAAAAAGCTAAAACTTGTAGGCTGAGTTAAAGCAGTTGAATAGGACAGAAAAAGAAGGGGAAATTGTAATAGGAATAAAAGAATGTACAAAGAAGTGATGCACAATTTCTCTCCACCTTCTTTCTGACTGAGGCCCAGCCACTTCCTGAGCAGAAATTGCCACTCACTGGTCAACTCTTCTGAGTTTCTTTGTTCAGCCTGATGCCATAAAGTATGGAATTTCACTTTGGATCAAATGTCCCAGCTGTGTCCCCTCCCAGGTTTTTGTCCATCCCCAGTCTCCTCACTGGCAGGGCAGTATGAGCGAGAAATCCTTGACTTAGAGTAAGCACTAAGCAACAACTAAATCAGTGTATTACCCACATTGTTCTCATCCTAAATGCAAAGCACAGCCCTGTACCAGCTACTACAAAGAAAATTGACTGTATTCCAGGTGAGAACAGGGCAATACTGAGCAAGGTGAATCCTGCTCTGACCAACTCTGGCTTTTCTTACATCCTGACATCATGTTGGGCTTACACACAGTCATTGTTTACTTTGTCTGTGTCCAGTGGTGGGACGTGACTCTTTTGTACTTCATTCTTTCACCAGAATTTCAGTGGCTTTTACAATATCTGCAGTGAAACCCATCACTTTCCTTCCCTCTTTTTTTTTTTGCTTTATGCAGGATTTTGCTCATTTGGCATTTTCTCAATTTTTACTTGTTTCTCATAGCTCTTAGCAACCAAAGCCTATTGTAGACTTGAAAACTCCTGCAAAGACATTCAGATGGATTCCAGGATGTCAGCCAACTATCATTTCAAACTTAGATGCAACTTAAAATGTTTTCAATTGTTTTTTTACTCTTTTCAACATTGTCCTTTCTAGAACTTAACATTCCACCTGCTGTTTAGTCACCACAGAATCATAGAATGATTTGGGTTGGAAGGGACCTTAAAAATCACCTTGTTCCACCTCCTGCTGTGGGTGGGGAGACCTTCCACTAGACCAGGTTTTTGCAAGTCTTGTCCAGTCTGGACTTGAACACTTCCAGAGATGGTGCAGCCACAGCTTCTCTGGTCAACTTGTTCCTTTGTTTCCGCGCCTTTACAGTACAGAATTTCTTCATAAATTGTTTCTACTAACAAAGGTACTGTGCTATTACCTCATTGCACAGAACAATTAATTTACCCATTTAATCTTCACAGCTGTTTTACTGGAGTGAGTAAAGTCATATGTGTTTATGATTACTGTCAGAAAAAAAAAAGAATATATCTTCATTACTCCAAAGAAAGGCCAAAAGAAAATTTCTATGTATTCATCAGAAAACCAAAAATATGGATCAAGTGTACATAAAAGCAATTTAATATTTCCTTTTTGGAAAGGGGCTAAGGAAGGCAGGACAACTTTTGGAGAATGGTTCATGGGTTGAAATGGAACATGTTGCCTTTTCTACTTCCATTTAGCATCTCATATTCTTCAGAGGAACATTTTAATAACATATGTGTAAGATATTATAATCGTATTAATGATTGTATGCATTCAGTTGAAAAAATAATACATTAAAATAATTTCAAATAGAGGGGAAGATGACAAAAATAGATTTTGTGCCTATAAATAATAAGTAAATCACCATAAAATGTTGCTGCCAGAAACCCTGTTGCCACTGGTGTAAATTTGCAGCATGGAGCAAATATGTGTGGGTTTGATTCATCACCTGTGCTCGAGTTATGCAATACCACCAAAATATTCTATATAAATACAGTTTTCTTAACATTTACCTGGACCTGATAGACTGCAGGAAACATAAAATCAGATCCCTTTTATTCACTCCCTTATCAGTCTGTTTATACTCCCTTTTCACAAGAAAAAAAGGACCTTGAGTTTACAAAATGTGAAAGAAGTTTATTCTTGTAACTTCCATCTCCCTATAAATTTTACACTGTCGTGCCCCTATTGACTGAAGGGGAGTTAGTACTGACTTAATGACTGGTCAGAAAAAGTTCTTTTTTAACACAGCTGCTTTACAAGGTAATCTTGATGTCTGCACTGGCTACAGGATGCATTTGCTGAATAATGATGATATTGGACATGGAGTTATTTTACTTGGTGCAGGCATAAATGGATGCAACTGCATTGACTTTTCCAACATATATTTTACACACCAAATTTCCTCTGTCTATGAAATAATAATTACTCATTCATATCCTGTGCATGCGGGAGCTGCAGGCTCCTATCTGAAGTCTGGATGGGTTTTGTAATAACAGCTTAGACTGGAAGAAAGAGCTTTAATGAGAAATCAGTGTGACTGTAAAATATACTAAATTAGGATCTTCAGGAGTTGGTATCTACAGTGCACATCTGAGGAAATCACTCTGGGTTCCTGTCAAAGGTAATAGAGAGCTCATTTGTGTAGTCAATGACTTGAGGATGTGATTCATCTCCTTAAATAGGCACCTGCACTCAGTTCAATATAAATTCTGTTGACCAGCTTTTTATTGACTATTTTAAGAGCCTCAAGAACCATTTCTGAAGCAGATGCCCTCCTGCAGATATCGGGAGTTAGGTGAGGGGAATTCATGAGTGTTATAAGTCTCTTGTCTGAGGATTCCAGCCTGATGCTACTGCTGTGTGCAGGTTTGGCTCAAATTTGGGGTAACTAAACAAACATTAGAAAAATTACTACCTTTTATTACAGAAAATAAAGGCTGCCCAACATGTGAACTGTGACAGTGCAACTTTTATTCCTTTTGTATTCAGAGAATCATAGAATCCTTGAGGTTGAAAAAGACCTGTAAGATTATCAAGTCCAACCATCAGTGCAGCAAACCCACCCTGTTCAGCACTAAACCATGTCCTCAGGTGCCATTGCTACAAGTTTTTTGAACACTCCCAGGTGTCTTAGGTTGGAAATAGGGGGGTGGATTCTATTCCCATCTGTTAGAGGTGGGCAGTTTTTCTTTATTTCTTCCACAACCAATCCTCCCTCCCGGGGATATCTTCTGCTAATGGGCCATTGAGTGTCCCTGCATGGCTGATAAAATTCCATCATTCCACTGGGAGATACTCCGCCCAGGGGGAGGAGCCAAACATTCCTACCTGGATATAATCTGAGGTTTGGAGCACCAGAGCAGCTTTTTCCCACTGGATTCTCAAAGGAGCCACTTTCTTCTCCACTGGAATCCCAGAGGAAGACCAGGCCCACCTACACCACCACTGGACCTCCAGAGGAAAACTCCACCCTTCTCCAGGATCCCTGCTCCAACAGAGCCACAGCTGGCTCTGCAGGAGGGCTGAGCCACCATGGAATGGAACTGCAGCCACCACCCTGACCCACGGGGTGTCAGCTCCTGTTCTGACTCTGTCAGCGGTTTGTTTTCTTTTTTTGTACTATTGAATTTGTATTTTTAAAATTTTCCTACTAAAGAACTGTTATTCCTATTCCCATATCTTTGCCCAAAAACCCCTTAATTTAAAAAATTATAGTAATTTGGAGGGAGGGGGTTTACATTTTCCATTTCAAGGAAGGCTCCTGCCTTCCTCAGCAGACACCTGTCTTTCCAAACCTGGATGCCAAGGAAGGTGACTGTCCAATCAGGGCTGCCTCTGTTTCCAGACTTCTCTGTGTTTCTTCACCTCAAATTCTTTTGTAGCTATATGGAGCTAAAAGGGCAAACATTTTTAATGAACTTATGCTCGGTCAGTTGTGCTTTTGGAGTGGTTTTTCACATGACTTCTTGAGCCACAATGCCTCTTTTCCTCACACAGCAACAAACTGTAGGATCTGTTTGGCTGTTTTTTAATTGCCTTCATTCAAATAGTATTACCTCCATTCTATGAAAACCAGACCTTCAGCAAAAACATATCTCTGAAAATGCATCAAAACCATTTTATGACTTTATCACTGCTAAGCTTGTGATATTATGGATTAATGTGAAAGTTTTCCTGATAAAAAACCACCCCACCACCCAAATGTCTCTTTTTAAAATGTCCAAGTCTCACTTTGGTAAATCAATGGAACAAAAAAAGCATTTTTACTTACTTTTCATACATTGGAGATGTCAGATCATGCTCATTCAATAAACTTTCCACAGACCTTTTTCTAGTTTAGATGAGAATCAGCATCTCTTCATCAATGCTGGCTTGATAATGCAGAACAGGGAAGGTAAGTGAGATTATAGATGATGAAAAGTTAAATATAAGTGGTATTAAAGAAGAATATCCTACAATGTCTGCTTGACATTTAATGTCAGATTTTTCTCAAATAAAATATGATATTAAAGGAGAAAGGTGGATTTTGATTAACAGCAGAATATTGTGCTTGAAATATCAAACCAATGGGCAATTGAAGAATCACAGAATAATTGGAGCTGGAAGGGACCTCTGGAGATTGTCTGGTCCAACCCCCCTGCCAAGGGAAGTTCACCTAGTGCAGGTGATACAGGAAAACATCCAGGTCAGTCTTCACTGTCTCCAGGTGGGGTTATTGCCATGGAAAAAGTCACAAGTAAATTATACGGTGAAGAAACATGGCAGTGTGTGAAAGTGAATTCCTTTACTCTGAGCTGCTGTTCACCTTTTGGTGTGGTACTGCAGAGTAAGACATCAAACACTGATGAATCCCAAATCACAACTTAGTCTGACATTGCATGGGAAAGAAGCCATCAGGTAGGACTTAGGTGAAATTTACTCTGTCAGACATCCCAGCCTGAAAACAAGCAAGGATGGGTTTGGGACACACCTCTTCTATCTTCTGGCTTAAAAATTCATACTAATTTTTCCAAGTCCTACCAGTAAGTAGACATGAAATTACCTCTGTGATTCCAGATTATCACCAAACACTTTGACACCTCTGCTAAGTGTATGTTAGAGGAGCACAATTTGCTTCCATCCCTCTCCTTTTCCAGATTGCTTGCAGATTATTGCTAGCACACATTCATTCATGCAGCTCCAAGCAGTTTGCTGGCTGGGGACTCCAAATTGCCAGTATTGCAGAAGCACCAGTAACCTCAATTTACTTGAATGACCACTGAATCAAGCTAAGTATTTGCAATTACACCTGCATGTGTGTGCTTGGGCCGTGAAAGGCAACTTTATTTCCTTGTAGATGAAAAACCTCTCTGTATGTGAAGTATTAATATTATTCCTTCAAACCACAATCTTTAAATTAAAGATCTGAAGTTATTACAACAACAAGCCACATTTGTCATCTGCTGTGGGTATTATTTAAAAAATTTATGCTTTGCTGGTTTGAATATGCATTCAAAACACTAAAAGCTCTTTGTTCAAACATCAAGATTGGAGTATTACACTGAAAATCCTTAGTAATAGTTAATTTTATGTTTTCAGCAGAAAAGCTTCTTGAGCTGCTAACTGAGGGAGGCGTAGGAGATGCAGAGTTTGATGGTTGATTTATGTTTTGGGGGTTTCTCTGCTTTTTTTGCCACTTCCTTCAGGCACATATCAGACTTGCGGCTTTGGTGGGACCTGATCCACTTCCAAATGATCTGGATTGCCACAGTAAAAGGACAGAGGAGGTCAGTACTGAGTAAACTGGATTTTTAAAAGTTCACTTTGTGTAATTATCCCCCCTTCTGTGGTGTGGATCTTGGCTTGTTTCTTTGTAGGGTTCTCCTTACCACCATTGTCATGGTTTCTCTGCTTAGGGTGGCAAAGGAGTTGGGCTGACAGACTGAGCAGACTGGAGGCCACTGTGAGGAAGGAGGGGTGACACTGATGCTGCTGCCACCTCTGTATTTCCTGGAACTCACCAGAAATTCCTTGATTCCAACATGCATGGGTTTTTCATGAGCAATGCATTTAATGAAAGGGAAATAGAGAGACCAGAAATTACTTTTGCAAGCTACAACTCTGTTCTCACTTACTGGTGAAATATAACAGTGCTACAAGGGAATTAAAAGTTTAGATCACTCAGTGGTCATTTCACTCATCTAATTGAAGCATCTGTACATTATCTGCAAAATATTTATCTAATCTCTTTAGTTTGTCCAGATTTTTTATTTGTTGACATATCTTTCTAATGCAGTATCAGTATGTTAAAAATCTCAGATAAGAATGTAAATGAGAAAGAGAATTTTAAAGGATTGTGGTTTTGGCATTTGGTTAACATGCTTTGTAATTAAACTTCTAGTGAAAAGTTGTTTTAACACCTTTTTGAACTCAGAAATCTCAAAAATTCCTCAATCACAGCAAAGAAACTGCCTCATTAGACATCTCTAAGTTGCAACTACAGCACAAACCAAAGATTTCTTATTTACTGGAGTAACTGATGTGTTTACATATAACTGGAGTGAGCTGTAGACCATGTCAGGCATTGTGAAAGATGAGACTATAACCAAAGATAGAAGAGAGCTCATGTGTTCATGTGCACATCTTAGAATCACAGAATGGTTTGGGATGGAAGAGACTTCTAGGATCACCCAGTTCCAACCCCCTGCCATGGGCAGGGACATCTTCCCCTAGACCAGGTTTTTCCAAGCCCCATCCAGCCTGGCCTCAAACATGTCCAGGGGTTGGGATTGCACAGCCTTTCTGGGCAAAGTGTGCCAGGGCCTCACCACCCTCACAGGGAAGAATTTGTTCCTAATATTCAATCAAACTCCACCTTCCTTCAGCTTATGGCCATTCCCTCCATGTCCTGTCATTCCATGCCCTTGTCCAAAGTCCCTCTCCATTCTTCTGTAGGCCCCCTTTAGACACTGGAAGGAGCTCTAAATTCTCCCTTGAGCCTTCTCTTCTCCAGGCTGAGCTGCCTCAACTCTCCCAGCCTTTCTCCATGGGAGAGGAATCTCCAGCCCTGTCACCAGCTTGATGGCCTCTTCTGGGCTCATTTCAGCAGGTCAGAGTCCCCAGGTCTGTCTTGCTTAGCCTTGGGCACTGAGAATATATTTTTGTGAAAGCGAGGATGTCCTGATGGTCATGATTTTTTTAGTTTTTTTTGATAAATGTGAAAAACAAAGGATGATCATTGTAAGAAATGAAAGTAGATTATGCAAAGCGGAGCAAGAAGATGAGAGAGTTATGTACAGGCATGGAGAGAGAGAGAGAGACAATAGGAGCCACAGAGCTGCAAGCAAAAGGCAGATATTCAGGGAAGAGTGCAGATGACAAAGTGCACGTAACTATTCATTGCCTTTTTGTTAAGAGGAGTTCACACATCCTCAGACAACCCAAACAGAGACTCACACAATGAGACACTACCGAGGGGAAAACAAAAAAGAACAAGCATGAATGGCAGGGCACAGACTTTGCACTCAGTCAGCTTACACTACATTTCAGCTGGCAAGTGAACAGTCTGACATCCTCTAGCTCATTCCCAAAGCAAGAGAGGAGCAACATAAACCTTTAGCTCTGCCCACAACAACACCAAGAGCAAGGCTGGAAGAAACCCTGTCAAGGAGTCCTTCTTCAGCCACAAAGCAGCAAAAACTCTCTGAGATAAAGATCTGACCAAATGTCTGCCTGACCACGTCTCTAGGCACACCTAGCCATGAAATCCGTGTGTCAGCTCTGTGAAATCTTCCATGCACCTTCACCTTCCACAGGAAATGTTCTTTTTTCCCCTCAGCATTTGCTGAAATTCAACTGTCAGGGTACTGTCAACTCAGTTACTGGAGTACAGGCATTTAGCACCGTTTGAGAGATCCTGAGGTGTCCAAATGTCCACATGGACTGACGGATATGACAGAGAAAGAAACCACATAAGACTCACACCCTTCTGGAAAGGGGGTGAGGCCAGACAAAACACTGTAGGAAGTGTCAGATTGTGTGAGTGGTGATAAATGCCATACAATTCACTGAACTGGAACTCTAAAATCTAATCTAAATCTTCCCTATAGAATTTGATAATCCCCCTTTGTGCTTTATTGAGAAATCTCCCCTATCATAGAATCTGAGCTGTGGAATTTGGACTGTGTTGTTCAGCTGTTTTTTGAATATAATAGAAACAGAAACTAAGGGAGCATGAAATCTCTATGCATGGCATCTAAACAGCTTAATATCAGAGCAGAAAGTGAGTTTTCCCTACCAGCTGTGGCCAAAACTGAAATGTTTCACATGTCTAACAGAGCACAGAGCACTTCATGCTCCTTGAACTATTTCTTCACAGTTCTTGTCTTTTCATGGAATCACAGAATCACAGATTTGGGTTGGAAAGGACCTTAAAGGTCACCTAGTTCCAACCCTCGGCCATGGGCACAAGACCAGGCTGCTCCAAGCCCCATCCAACCTGGCCTTGGACACCTCCAGGGTTGGGGCAGCCACAGCTTCTCTGGGTATTCTGTGCCAGAGCCTTGCCTCCCTCATAGGGAAGATTTTCTTCTTGATATCTAATGTAAACCTACTCTCTTTCCGTTTAAAGCCATTTCCTCTTCTTCTGTCACTTCATACACTTGCGAAATGTCCCTCTCCAGATTTCTTGTCAGCTCCCTTCAGGTACTGGAAGGCTGCAAATTAGGTCACCCCAAAGCCTTCTCCTTCCTAGGATGAAAAATCCCAATTTTCATGGCCTTTCCTTTTAGGAGAGATGCTCCACCCCTCTAATCATCCTGGTGGCCTTCTCTGGACTTGCTCCAACAGGAGATTGATCTCCTTCCTGTGCTGGGGATGCCAGAATTGGATGCAGAACCCTAGAGGAGTCTTTTGGTTTAACTGTGTGGCTCCAAACCTCTTGTGAACCAGTAATAATCTAGATCCTCTGCTGCAGAGTGACTGTCTGGCCTACATTTCTCATGTGTATCTACAGAAAAATAGATCATTCAGCCCTTTAGATTAAAATATGCATTTGCCCTTCCTGAATTTCAGTGTAATACTTTTTTCAGTCCACTTTGTCAAGATAATTTTGTTGAGTTTGTGCTAATCCTGTCTTCCTGGTTGTCCCACCCATCACAGTGACACCTACAGATCAGATAAGAATATCTTTTACTTTCTGTTCTGACTTGCTGTGCTCTGAGGACTGATAAGTTCCTGCCAGTTCAGAAGGGGTTTCCTGCCACAGAGATCTCCTGATAATCACACCTCAAACATGATATTTCTACCAGTTATTCATCTACATCACGGTCATTCTGTTTAGATCCTGTTCACGATAAAAATACCATTAGTGTCAAATGTTTTTTTTCTATATCTGTGAGTCTTTTACACTCTCACAGTATGATTTTAAAGGGCTTGGCACAATTTTGTATTGACAAATCTATTTTGGTTTTAACCCGCCCTTTTGTTATCTTCTAAGTGTGTACAGATAATTTGATTATTTGTCACTGTGTTGTGCCAGGAACTGAAGTTAAGCTCACTGGTTTAGAGCTTCTTGGGATTTCTCTTCTCTCTGAGTTTTAAAGATAAATATTCAGATTTCATTCTGCCAGTTATCAAGAAATTCATTTGCATTTCATAAGTTCTTGGAAATGTCCATGAAGAAATCTGCAGTTACCTCAGTTTTCAGCCTAGGTACCCTATCATGAAATTCATGAGACCCAAAAGACTTGAAAACTATTTTTTCTAACTGTGAAAACTTCTGCCTTTTTTCATTGCTTGCTCTCAAATTTCATTTGCAAAGATACTTATGGTGTGGGGCTAAGGTTTTTTTCCTTATTCAAGCAACATGCATGATGTAGGGTCCTTTCAATTCTGTTCATTTTCAGAACAAATAAATTGCCTTTTTTCCAATATTGACTTGACCTTGTATTTCACAATAACAAGTTACAGCCTATTCATGACTTTCAGAGTATTGTTCTTATTTATTTGCTGATGTTTGTGTTCTTACCAGGAACTCAGAAAAGTTTCTGCTGAGTTAGTTTAAGAAATGGTTGCCTGTGCAGAGTTTAGCAGCTGTGTAGTGCATAGAAGTCTTTAATATTTTTTTAACATTCTCCAGAAATTACTTACTTTTCCCCATTCTCCAGAAATTACTTACAAAGTAATTCCCTCTTTTGAACTTCCTAATCCCTTGCATATTAAGTTTTTTTATCTGGGGAAATTATCAGAACTATCTCAAATGTTTCAATGTTTATAGGCCTATTAGTTCTCACTTCATCTCTTTTTTTTTTATCCAGTAGAGATTTCCCTGAGCCACAGAACTCAGTTTGAGTTGCAGTCAGTTTCTAGTTGTTCACAGTAAGTATTCTTGAAAAGCAACATTTAGTAAGTCATTAAAAAATCAGAGTTTTAGTGCTTTGTTTCTCAAGTAAATCATAGAACTTCTACCACCCTGTGTAAAAGGAACATTTGCAGACATCGGTGTGTTACTTATGCATCCTTTCCTCATATGCATTTTACATTTTTAATAGGACTAATTTCATTATATGTCACCATTCTTCATTGTTTTATTTCTACCCTCCACACATTCTACACGTATTTGCCAGCAGTTCCTAAGTGCAGCTCAAAAAAGCCCAGATTCAGCCTTGTTCAATTTTCTATGTAAAGGCAATCTGGATCTGAACCTTTTCCTGGCCTTGAACACTTCAAGGAATGAGACATCCTCACTTCTCTGGGCAGCCAGGGCCTCACCACATTAACAGGGAAGAATTTCTTCCTAATATCTTAAATAAATCTACCCTCCTTCAATTTAAAACAAGTCTTCATTTTAGACTATGCTCCCTGATAAAGAATCCCTCCCAATCTTTCTTGAAGCCCTTTTAGGCACTGGAAGGAGCTCTAAGGTCTCCCTGGAGCCTTCTCTTGTCCAGGATGGACAACCCCAACTCTCTCACTGTTTCCTTACAGTAGAAGTTGTACCATCTGAATTCTTATTCATGTTTAAAAAACCCCAAAACCATCCAAACAACCCTCTGCCTCTAGGGAGACATAAATCCTAATCTGTAAAACTGAGTTAAGGCACCAAACACATCAAGGAATTGGCCAAAGTCACATTCAGGCAGGAAGTGGAACTAGTGAAAGGTGTCCCTGCCCATGGTAGGAGGGTTGGAAGGAAATTATATTTAATGTCCATTCCAACCCAAACCATTCTGTGATTCTGTTTCCAGGGATGCAGATATGGATTTCATTTCAAGTATTCCAGAGAGAATGTGCCTGATATAACATTACCCCACTTCTACTATTTCTACAAGTTCATATCCCTGTAGTTAGAATAGAGTAACAGAAGAAATAGCAACATAATTTTTGTTCCCATTCTAGATTTTGGGAGCTAATTGGATTTCAGGAAGAACTTCTGTGGCTAAACCATAGGTAGCAAACCTGTCCCAAATTGTGATGATGACCAGGCTGAAATTTGCTTGCAACAGATTCAATGATATTGTACAAAACAGATCCGTAATCTTCCACTGCCATGGGTAGAGGATATGTAATTAGCTGCTAAAATTAATTACAATCTTGCAAATGGAAGCCAGGCATGTAAAATGTACAAGTATCCAGCATTGTCTGCATCATTAATAAGAGTCATAATCCCTTCATCTGAAATGTGGAGCACATGTGAGTTGTAGTGTGAACAGTAGGTTATTAAATCAAGAGGGCTTGGCAGAGAGGATAAGTATAGGAATATAGATTTGCCCACACAGGGATAAATTCCTATATTAACAAAACATTAATTTTTAATTAAAATCTTTTGAACCAATTCAATTTCCTTTTTCCGTTTCTCTCATTTGATTCCTGTCTTAAAAAAAAAAAAAGCCACCAAATTTCAAAAAATCAAAACTTAAGAAAAATATTTTTCCTTTCCAGATTTACAGCCTTTTGGAGAAAAGCTAGAAAAAGTATTTGGCAAATCAAAGTGCAAATGAGAAGCCCTGTGCATTTTCTGGGAGCACACACAGAGATTGACTACTCATGGACTCCAGGAATGACTTTAAACAAAAGCACTCAGGGTAGAATGAAGAGCAGAAAGTAATTATAATGCCAAAGGATAAATTTTCAAAGATGCTTCTGGGAATTTGTTGCTGAATTTCCATTAGAGTTAAATATTGTCCTGGTGCAAACCCTGTCTGAGGATCACTGAGTTTAATAAGGTAGAACCAGTGGGCTATACAGGAAATCAGAGAAGGGCAAAATCTTCCCATAAAATACAGGAAAAGGAGTCATTTGAAGGTACAAGTGTGTGCGAAGTACAGAGAGGTGTGGGAATAACTTCTCAGGTGAAAATAATTGTGTATTACATTTGTGGCAGTTCTGTGCATGAAGTAAAACAGGAAAGGAAGCAATAAAAACATTTTAACATTTATAAAAACGCGGATGCATTACAAGAGTAATATCCCCAGCTGGTATAAATCAGCATACACCCATTTAAGCTAAATTGATAACTTTTGGTAAGAATATCTGCCTTGCCTTAACAAAACAGTTAGTTTTCATATTTACTCTTGATCATACTTTTCAGGAGGCAAAGATTCTGCTTACCATGGGGTGCACTGTTCCAAGAAATCCACAGTATTTACAAATTTTGCAGGTGGTGACGTGTTTTATAACCAGTTTGGAGCAAAGAAAAATCTCTATTAACTTTATCATTGATTTCTTGGTGAAATGCAGCAGAAAAACTCTGAGGGCACCCAGGAAAACAAGAGCAGCAAAAAATTATAGTGATGTAGACATATATCCAAGCCTATACAAAGTGTTGTTGCAGTTTAGGATGACAAACAAAAGCAGGAATTAGTGAATGTATTTTGAGCACTTCTATTAATAATTCTGTAAATACTGAAATAATTGACACTATTGTTGCATTTTCCCTGATTTCTAAACCCAGTGATTTCCCAGCCACATTGGAGCATTGAATACAAATTTCAAAGGCCCTCTCCACCTTTGTGTAGCTATTGTAAGCTCATTAAATGGATCAGTGCTTTGGATGAAGCCTTGGCCCAGCTGAAATCAGTGGGAAAACTTCAATTGACTTCAGCGGGGTCAAAATTTCATTTTCAGCATTCATCTTCCTTTCTCTTAGAGGAATGTTATTTTTAAAGCCTCCCTGCCATGCTTTGTGCCTATTTATAAAGGGAAGATGTCAAAGTGTACCTCTCCACTCCTTTCAGACCTAGAGCCAGGGGTTATTTTGCCTGGCAAAGGTCTTCCCAGTCAGGACATTCAAGGCAGTGGTTTCATTAGAGAGGGTGAACCAGCAATCAAGAGGTCAGCACCCGGTGGGTTTTGAAAACCCTCAATCCTCCAAAGCAGAACATATCCCAGTGGGATTAAGAGGGAATTCTGCCTTCAACTCCTCTGTGTGTTTTATAGCTCCTTTGGATGGAACAACTTTATTTTAAGAGGCTGGGGAATGAGAGTAGATGCCAGCAGGTCTCCAGCTGGTTTATCCAAGGTCCCAGGCCCGTTCTGATGATCCCCAGATATAAAAGAGGAGGTGGGTGGGCATGGTTAAAACTGCCCCACACGTATCAATAGCCAATTAGGGAACATAACTCAGTTTGATCCACTACATACAGGGAAAGAGTAAATGGCTTGATATGAATAAATCAGTTAAAGAGAATTATTTCTCCCTCTTTAGAAATTATAAATGATTCTATCAAGTGCCATTATCGGCTTTAGCGGAAATAAAATCTGACATTTGTCTCTAGAGCCTATTACATTAAAGCATGATTTTTACAATTACATTCTCCAAACTTTTAGTTCACTAATGGCAGGAGAAGAGGCATAAGGGCAACAGTTGGCAAAGAAAGGAAGCTCATTCTCATGAATGTAAAAATTAAAGAAACACTTAGGAAAACTCAGGAAATAGGAAAGGTCATATTGCAAGCTTCAGGACTCTGGATGTAGACAACATTTTTAGAGTAACAGCTCACTTTCCTGTAGTTAATAAGAGTATCTGATTGCATTTGTAAAGAAGAGAAGAAAACTTTTGGAAACAATTGGATTTACATGTCATAAGAACTGAAAAAGGCTTTAATTGTAGGTTATCATGCTTAGAACATTTTTAGGTCTTTTGTAGACCTTCAAGTGGCCAATATGAAACTGGCCAAGGTTCCCAAAAGGGTCCTGTACCAAATGAGTGATAACTCTCATTCACTGTGATGGGTCTGATGGTTTTCATTAGTGTTTATTTACCCCAAAATAAAAGTTACTGTGTGTTGTATTTCTATAAATAAGACAAAATCGGTTTTAAAATTCATCCCTCCTATTCCATATGAATCAATCTAACTCACCTTTGGAAGGAGTACAGGAGCTGATGAAAACAATGCAATCCTACACCAGGTTGTAAAAACATCAGTAAAACAAAAATTGTAAAACCTCACCCTTCACTGACTCAGAGTATGAGACAAATTATTGTGGCTGGAGGGGTCTTTGGAAATCTCATATCCTGCAGGACAAAAAACCAACCTTCCCAGGACTGACCTGGAAAGAACTGTGAGTTTCTGCTCTATCTTGACCCACAGTCTCTGCTGGCTGGGCTCTCTTGAGGAGTGTATGGGGAAAGAGTGGCCAGGGACTCCATGGACATGGACCAGCACCAGACTGGCTGTTGGCATCTGTGGCCTTCAATGCCCCTGTCAGCTCCTCTGACAACAGAGACACTTCAAGGAGGGTTCTTTTCAAGTATGTTCAAATTATCTTCCTCCTTCCTGGCTCATGGATACACTGTCAAAATATATTTAAACTTTGGTCAATGTCTTCAGTTTTTCTTTCCTTCTCAGGATTTTCAATATATTTTAATTTTTTTTCTATATTTATTCAAAATATGGACCTTGTTTTCACAGAATAACAGAGTAGTTAGGATTGGAAAGGAGCTCTGGAGATCCTGCAGTACAATCTTCCTGTTAAAGCAGGGTCACCCAGAGCAGTTTACACAGGAATGTGTCCAGGTGGGTTTGGAATGACTCCAGAGAGGGAGACTCCACACCCTCCCTGGGCAGCTGTTCTAGGGCTGTGCCACCCTCCATGGAAAGAAGTCATTTCCCATGTTGAGGTAGAACTTGTTGTGTTTTATGGCTATTTCTACTTATCCTGTTGTTGGACACCACTGGAAAGAGTGCTGGTGCCTGCTTTGGGCATATTTATATGGGTTGATGAGATTCCTCTCCTCTCCTCTCCTCTCCCACTAATCAGCCCCAGCTCCCAGTCTCTCCTCACAACAGAGATGCTCCAAACCTCTCATCACCTTTGTGGCCTTCACTGCATGGTTATTTTAGAATTAAGTCTTTCTGTGCTGCAACTGAACCCTTACAAACGCTTTTACTGGAACAAGAATCTTCTGCAGATCTCATGTTTACAGATCTTCACTGTTACTTAGGACAAAGCATCGATGTCTCAAATGCATCTGCTCATGCCAGGGCAGCACCAGAGCACCCCAAGGAAAAGCACAAGGGGTCAGCAGCCCTTGTAATGAATGCTCATCTTTGGATAACACTTCATCTTCACTTCCCTCTAATTAACACTAAAATAAGTACTCAGAACAGACTGCTTTTACATAAAAAGGAATTCCTGATAGAGATTGGCATTTATAATTAATAGCTAGCTAGCTCAAGTGCTGGCTCTTTACTTTTAAGTGTTTCATTATTTTAATTTCTCCTGAAATTCATTGTAATAACACTGATCACAAAGAGGCCATTTCTCTTTGGTTTAAAGAGCTGTTGCCAGTGATGGCAAGGCAAAGATTTGACCTACATAAAAACATAAGGGCACGGGCATGCTTTAGCACTTGGACATATGGAGCTACAAGAGCCTTGTGGATCATGATGACAGCACTCAGCTATGCAGTTGACATGAAGGAAATTTTCAAATGCCCCCCTCTTACAGAAGCCTCTCCTGATTTAATAGTGTTGAGGTGCAACCATCTGAAGTCTTGCCTACCTCATTTGAATTTAAACATTCTAGCTAAAAAAACACTGAGGAATTTTTTATGATGAAAATGCCAGAAGTGCTGGGCTTGTGTTTGACCTCCAATTGTTTGACAGCAAGGAGGAAATTTTCTAGTCTCCTCCAGTGCCACTGTTTACAGGGTGATCAAATAAAGCCAATAACCTCTTCTGGGAGAATGTCTTGCTGATCTGTGTAAGATCAGCAGAAGGTGTTTAGGGGTCTATCCTATATCCATGACTCACCAGAGTTAGGGAAACATAACACATAAAATGTATAAACTGTTAAATGCACAAAGCAGCCAAGCATTCACTTGGACAATCTTTGATCCTATAATCTTTGATTAAGAGCTAGGGACAATAAAGTTAAAGGTTGATTAAGGAGCAAAACGGCCTCACATTTTTAAAATATAAAACTCCCTGCTTAAAAATCCTGTAATTAAGAAAATAATCTAATAATGGTTCCTGGTCAGAGGCAGAGGCAGACTTCTAAGTTCAGCTCAGTTTTTTAAGCTAGGGAAATATCTCACCTAACTCACATACCTAAGTGATGAAAGGTTTCAAATAATAATGTGCTCCCAAGGTGAAAAGGGACTCCAATTTCTTTTAGCGCTGCTACAGACATCTCAGAGATGACTGCTATGAAAATAAAACCAATCTTATAAAACCAATGTCCAATTCACTTAGACTTGCTGAGGGAACTCCCTCAGAGCTTCAGTACATGCTTGTTACAGGTTCCTTCATCATTCCAGTCTATGGGAATGAGAAATTATGGGTAGTCAAGTTAAAATGACCTCAGATTTAAATTTTTTTTCCTCAAAGCTTTCATTGAAAATAAAAACAAATGGAAAGGGGAACAAAAATACCAGTCTGGATTAAGTTTCTTGCTGTTGGTTTCCATAGAGATTAAGAGAAAAAAATCAACTCAAGCAATATTATCCATATAATCTGTTTATAAAACAGATTATATGGATACCATAGACTTTTTACACTCTGAAAGACTGTTCCACTACAAAAAATTCTAATTTTGTGCCCAGTACAACTGGACTAGTTTTGCCATGTAGCACACACAATCCTAAATTATTTCCAACTTTCTCTGTCCAAGAAACAATCCAAAATCCATAACAGAAATTACATTTTCCATTTCTGTAGCACCTGAAGATCTTGTAGCACATTCCTAAATAAGATTCCAAGTTCATGTGTATGAATAGTTCACCTTTAGTTTTGCAAGGGCAAACAGAGAAATGGAGTAATTTATTTAGCTGACATTGTGGGGGCATTGACTTTGCTGAAAATAGAGTCCAGATCTGCTGGTTCACAGCCCTGTGCTGGAGAGAGCACAGTTCCCTTCACAAGTAGCCTCCCAAGAAGCCCATAAAATTCCTAAGTGGCAGCTCTATATATAATGCTGATCCTACATTTGCCGTGGGTAATGTTTTACAGTAGATCTGTTGCAAATCATTTCTTTTAAAGCATTCCTCTGTCTCTACCTAATGATTTATTCAGTCTTTGTTGCCTAGTGTGAATCTTCCTTGGAAAAAACAATATGCAAATCCATAAAAATACAACTTCAGCGTTTTTCTTTTCTTTCCTTTTTTATTTTTAATTTTATTTCACTTTCTTCAAATCATAAATCTTTACGTTGTGGGAAGGAACATTAAGAAACTTGAAGCAAACACTTTCTAAGCTAATTTATTTTAGCCTACAAATAGTGCACTTCCTCTCCCCTTCAGAATTTTCTGTAAAAATGGAAATGGTGAAAGGAAAAGCTGCCAAGAAGGTTTTTAAGGCAGTGTTTGGAAATGGGAGGCTGAGAGGAAAATGGCATTCCTCTGGTTACAGTGTTTTAAGGATATTTGCTTATCTTTTAATTGATTAATGTTAGTGTACCTGCCTATAGTCCACAATGAGACACAGGATTTCCAACAAAAAAAGTTCTTTTTGAAAGACCAAAAAGGAAATAAACATTGTCTCAGTAAACAGACAACACAAAATATCCCTGTCCTCAAGCAGAGGGTTTGAGAGAAGTAGGATTTTTTTGGGACGTGACAGAATACGTGGCAAATGTTGGAACTGAACTCCAACCCACACAGAGGTATAATTGATTTATTTAATGTTAATTCTCCAAAAGCCAAGAGTCATGTTTGAAACCTAGCACCAAAACCTGTATATCAAAGGGGAAATGGTGATTAGCAATCCTAAGTAGCTTTCTGGGACAAGGAAGGCTGGGAGATGGAAGGAGAGAAGATTAAGATTAGTTATAGGGAGAAATTCTTTGCTGTGAGGGTGGTGAGGCACTGGGATGGGTTATCCAGAGAAGTTGTGGACTCTCTATCCCTGGAAGTGTTCAAGACCAAGGGTAGATGGGGCTTGGAGAAACTGATCCAGTGGAAAATGTCCCTGGCCAGGGAAGGGGGTTGGAACTGGATGATCTTTAAGGTCCCTTCCAACTCAAGTCCATTTCAATGACTCTATGGGACATCTTTGAGTAGCTTTCAGCAACTTTTAGGTTTGAGCTTATCTTTTAGTGGAAATAGAGGTTGTCTTTCAAGGTGTGCAGGAGTTCAGGTTTTCCATTTAAATATCAGTGATTTATCTGTGCTTTAGCTCTGGCCAATTGCTCCTTTTCTTTAAAATATAAATTATGTCATGTCATATGACTTAGAAAGATAATCCTTGATTATGTGAGATCAGACACTTCAGCAGTGGAGACTGTGGCATTAAACTGAAAGGAGCTGCAGTAACAGCTATGCAAATAAACTCTATGAAACAGTTTACACTGGATTGTCCAAACGTGTCTGGAGAGCAAAACTGGGAAAATCTCTTCCTCAGTCAACCATGAAAATGCACCTTGTAACAAGGCTGGTACATACAGAAATGTAACTTGCCCTAAGCCTACACCTCTCAAGCAGACAATAACAGTGCTGGAAAAGGAGGGTTTGCTGGATTAACACTCATAATAAAGGTGGTGTGCCCCACACTTCTCTTTTCCTTGAACTTACTGTATTCTGATGTCTCTCTTTCTGCATGTTCATGCTCTGTTGGTTTCTTGCTCATTGATGGCTGTCCTTTAAAAAGAATTCCTCTCACTTGCCTGCATCTTTCAGCAAAAAAATCAAAAGGAAAGGAGGAAGAAAAGGCTGACTAGCAAGAAGCTGGCTGAGTTTCTCAGAGCACCTCAGGCTTTGAATATAACTCATCAAATGCACTCATCAACATCAGAACTGGGTTAGTAGTGCTCCCAAGTTCCCGTGTCTGTGTTTTGGATGTAGCCCAGTTCTGTGGGGTTTAGAAACAGGGTCAACCAGTCCAATCACACCCAAACCTTCCTTTAGGTGGTCTAGAATCCCCCATACCTGGCTAAGAGATGAGCTGACCAAGAGAAAAGGCTCTCTGGACATGCCGTAGCACAAACACACACGTCACAGAATTTCGACTCAGTCATTGTGATTAAAGTAAACATCACTTTTAGACAATTATTTATTTATTATTATATTGATATGATGTATATATATACATATATTATTATATCTATTTTATCTATCTATCTATCTTACTCTCAAGGCAGTGCTGCTCTTGAAGATGACGCCAGTGAAGAAATAGCAATTTAATCACTACTATAGATTATTATTATTATTATTATTATCTTAATTTTAAAAGGAAAGATTGCATGCTTCAGGCAATCCTTTTTGCTCAGGGGAAGGTTAAAAATCCCTGGGATTGCTCCTGACTGCTCCCATTTTCTTCTCAAGTTACCATGATCTCCCCATTTCAATTTTGATCACAGTTTCTCTACAGACTGACTTCATACAGTGCCTTGGACAATTGACTTCTCATAATTTCCTTCTAGGAATAAACAACCAAAAGGCTTTTGTGAATAATTTGTTGAGTGGGCTCCCATCTCATCCTGCACAAGGTCTGAAGAGTTGAATTTCAGATTTTTACCTGCAGTCATTGATTTTACCTCTTTTTTTGAAGAGATGTTGTCCTAACTTTTGTTTAATCTTGGCCTTGCTAAGCAGTTCACTTGTTGTTATGCTTTGGTTTACACATTTTAATTTTAGGGATGATAACTATAATAATCTATGACTTTTTTCTCTCCTGGGAAAACCAGAAAATTAATTAATGAATGTACTTGCAACTGCCTTCTGAGAGGGAAGAAGACTACTGTTCATGACTACATAGTTAGAGAGACCCCAGGATGTGAAAGCTTTATTTTTCAAACGGTAGCCAGATATTAATATGAGGATGTCATAGAACTTGGTTTTAAAATATGTATTTTGGACACCTGTCTTTTCAAGAGAGCCTGCCAAAGAATTTTTAGTGGAAAAACAATGAGAAATGGCTGTCAAATTAACCTGTATGTCATTAAAAAGAGAGGAAATTTAATGCTATGACTCATACATGGAGCTGAAATAGTCTGTCACAGCAGCCCAGGGCAAGTGTCTCTCATTCCTGGCAGCACAAAGCCCAGCTGATTGATCCTAAAGCCTTCTGAATTCAGCAGAAAGACTCCCAAGCTACCTCAGACTAATTAGTTCTTCTGTTGGTCTGAATATTGTCAGTCACAAGAGGCTTTGAATAACAGGACTTAGAATTGCTGGCAGGGATAGTGAAATACTGAATTTTCCCAACCCACCTGAAACATACTGAGCTCCTACAGCAAATCTGACTACAACTACAGCAAGGTGTTGCATAAATTATAAGTTTATCAAAGGTGAGAGCACTACAGGATGTAACTCTTTGTGTTAATGTCACAGCAGGGAAAGCTGCCAGAATGATGGGAATTATGCTAATTTATGGGAAAATTTCAGGATTTTCCTTACTCTAAAAGTTTCTCAGTGCCTGAAGGGAACCTGAAAACTGTTTGTGAGAAGCCTGCCAGAAAACCCACTCCCAGAGCATTGTTTGGGATCTCTGATGGCTCCAGTGCAATCTCTGGCTTTCTCTGCTGCAATGCCAGAGCCACGGCCAAGGCTCAGGCATGAGGCTGCAAAATCCCAGAATAAAAAACTCATATATGAAATAAAAAACTCAGCTGCATTCAACATCATGGGCTGCCTGCTGGAAACAAGGCAGTTCAGCCACCCTGTGCCTCAGCCCCCTTAGTCCTGGTCTGTTTTTTTATCCCTTTGCCTTCTCTGTCATGGTCACTGGCATGTAGAGAAAATGACCATTTCTCATTCCTATGTGGTTGCTGCTGCATTTCCTCTTCCCCACAGGATGTTTGCATGAAGCCAACAGGTCCACAAACTGATTTTGCTTTATTTTTATTCATGCAAGAAAACATGTGAGGGGGTAAGTGTTTGAAGTAGATTTGATGTACCACAAGGTCCAGGATCCTCACCACTTTTTGAAGATTTTGAAGGCAGCAGGGTTTTGTTTTGCAGAAGGTGCTCCATGTCTTCAATCTCTGCTTTGTTATTGTCAGGTTGTAATGTTACCTTGCATTTTTACCACCTTTTATACAATGTGTGGGCTGAACTCCCAGCAGTGAAACACAGCACACTTCAACTAAGTCAAGATAATATAGGCAATGCACATTAGATAAACATCTACCTTATTAGACTTTATTTAGTATCAATTTTTTGTTATCAGTTTGCAATTTACCAGTATTACTATTATTTATTATCGAGCTTGTTTCCTCAGACATGATGAATCCTCCTTACATAAATGGATTTGGACATATATTACACCCCCAAGGCAGCAAGATGAAAATATGAAGAAGCTTAGATGATATTTTCAAGACACCTAATTAGTTCACATCCAAAAAGCTGTGATGTAATGGATCTGTAGTGTGTCTTTGACTGATAGAGAGGCAGTGCCAGACTGGGGATAATGACCAAGACCCATCTGGTGCACAGGGAGGTGGCAGTAGGCTGGAGATGCCTCGTGATGGAGCAACTGTCAGAGGTTATAGTGATGCAAAACTCATCTTACATCAGTCCCTGATGTGGGCTTCAGGTGCACAAATTTCATGGAAAGCACAAAATTTGACCTGCCAAACCTCACTGGTCAAAAGCTTATTTTCAGGAGTTTTCTGTGGCTGTACCTCGAGGCAGGAGGATGAGTTGTGGCATCTGCTTTTGTCTCTGGCTGGGATGTGATGGATTTGGGAAGGGGGATAGGAGGGAAGATGTTTGCAAATCAAGACTTTCTGCACATTTCTCAACAAGCACTAAGAAAGGACTGGAAGGAGTCTCTGAGCAGGTGCTGCTCTCTCCACTCTATCACTCTGCCCTCTGGAGAGAAGGAGATCATCACTTTTAAGCTGCTGGGCTCATTTTCCATGGATTGGAAGGGGGGAACCGTTTCTCTGTGCCTACAGCCAAGAACCAATGACTGCCCACTGAGGTATGGCCTAATTTTCCACCCTGCTACCTGTCTCAATCACTCAGACATCATGGATGCGTGGAAATACTGCCATGGTGTTAGAACATGATGGATGTCATGGTTAGTGAATCTTCATTTTCATGGGTAATGAGCAGAAGAGGCCTCTACATAATTCTGCCTCCCTAGAACAATGGTGAGGAGCTGAGACATGCCTAAATAATGTTCTTTCATAATGCTGTTATTTAGCAGGAATCGATGTTCACACCTGTTTATTTCTCTTTCAGACACAAATGAACACACTATGCACAATTAATATAGTTAAACTGAAAAATAGCCCAGTATTGATCAGCCAGCTTTCCATTACCCTGCACAACATCATTCAATCTCTCCCAGACACCAGGAGAAAACTAATGGGCTTTTATTCATCACAGCCTAAGAAATCCCCATGGAAAACTTTTTCAACCCAAACCAGTAAATCTCAGGAATTTTGTTTCCTTCCACTAGTAAATCTCAGGAATTTTGTTTCTTTCCACTGACTAATATCTTCACTGCCTGCGCTATAAGTGAGAGTCACATCCCAAATGTTTGTGGCATTTTTCAGAAGTGTTTGGTTCCCAGCAGCCTAGCAGCATTGCTGGTTTTTGGCCTCATTTGATGTGTTTTGAGGTGTGTTGTATATAAAACCCAGGTCTGATTCCAGTTTCATTTTCCCAGGTCTAATTCCAGTCTCATTTTCTGTTCAAGCTGTTAGAACCCAAGTTCTCTGCTCTTCATCTCTTTGTGATCTAAATCCCCAGATGGAAATGCTCAGGTCAGACACAGGGCTGAGCTGGATTCAGATGGAAAGTGAGACAAATTACAGCACAGATGTATCCAAAAAGCTGCTCTCAGTTATCTCTCATCTCTGACCTGCTGCTGGCTTTGCTTGTTTGGACATCAGCACTGGGCATAATCACAGCTGCCATCCTACAGCAGTTTCATGAGTGAAGAGAAGGCTTTGGGAAGGAATTGCTGTGCAGACCTGCTGATTGCTGATTTGCAGTAGAGCTCAGTCCAACTGACAAGTGACAAAATGCCACAGGTTTCAAAGGACATAATTGAATTCTACTTTCACAACAGAAACAGATGTAGTTACTTAGGGTGAAAATAGCACACAATTTTTTGTAGAATATCCTGGATTGGAAGGGACTCAGAAGGATCAATGGGTCCAACTCCTGGCACCACACAACTGGACAGTTAAATGCTGTACCCAAGGCTGTTGCCCAAACATTTCTTGAACACTGACAGGCTGGAAGTTCATGACCACATTCCTTTGGAGCTTGGTCCAGTGCTTGACCAAGCTCTCAGTGAAGACTTTTATCCTAATATTCAATCTGGACTTCCCCTGACACATCTTTTATCATTCCCTCACATACTATCACTGAAGAGATCAGCACTTTTCCCTCTCCTGCCTCTTACAGGAAAGATCTACACAGCAATGAGCTCATGCCTCAGGTTATTTTTTAATATTTTTTTATTCCTATTATAAAACTAACCTTTAGAAAATTTGCAAAAAAAAAAAAGTTCTTAAAATCACTTATCATAACAAAAGTAAAACCATGAATATCAAGTTGTTTTCAAAGAAAAAATAAATCAAATAGCTGTGGTTTTCAAGCACTTTTTTTGGATTTTGGGTCATGGATTCTGAGTCCATGTCTAAAGATGAATACTGGGGATAACATTAAAAAATGCAGGGTATTTTGAGTTTCAGTTTCTATTTTGCCATGTGATGATCTATATTTAAGACATTTTTAGAGGCTTACAACCTCTAGTGGAAAATGTTCAAGGATCCTCAAAACAAAATGGGTTGAAAAACAGTGCAAACAACCTAGCAAGTATGCCTTGAAGTGATATACAGTAATTCCACAACTACACAGAAGGCCTCTGTGGATTTAAGAAATCCCATAAATGTAGTTTAACACATTACAAAGAAACTAAAATGTAAAGACCCAGTCCAAACTCCCCATGCTCATGCTGGAATTTACTAGCTAAGTGAGTGGTTTAGTGAAGATTTATGATCTCAATATTGTCTGGAATTCATGGGTTTCCCATAGATTTTGTTACTCTGTGTTCCTCAGATGCTACACTTTCATTTCTAGAGTGGTGAAAGCCCTTTATTTTTGTTTTCTCAAAAACAGATGTGGAGAGGGAAAGCTGCCCGGGTTTGTAAATAATAATAATTACGGAGAGCAAAATTTGGTTAATTTTTATGTAGATGGAAAGGATGAAGTGAGCACATGTCACAGGGTCTTGTGAAGCTTCTCCTGAAGAACCAGCCCAGTTTGTTTCGTCAGTGTCCCACATGGTATCAAGAATAAACATTGGGGTGGAGATAAAGCTGGAAAGAAGTTTTGGGTAAACGTGATCCCTCAGCATCTGTCTCATATTCAGGCATCCAGATGCCAGAAACCAGCATAAATTTCTGAGACTGGCAAAGAGAGAACATAGCACTTATTTTCCATCTCAGATCAGCCAGAATGTGTGCATTGTCAGCATGGTGCCACGTTCCTTCTCCTGCCCCATGAACGTGGGGATAAGGCCCAGGTCATCAGATGCCTGAATGTTCCCATCCATGGGATCTCTGCATGGGAGTTGTGCGGCTCAGAGTGGGAAGGAGGAAGAAACTCTGCTGTTTCTCTGGGGTCATGCCTTCTAATCATGTCTTGATGGCCATGACAGAAAGTCTCTTCCATGGCATAGGATCACGGAATCACAGAATGGTTTGGGTTGCCAGGGACCTTAAATATCATCTAATTTCAACCCCCCCTGCCATGGGCAGGGACACCTTCCCCTATCCCAGACTGCTCCAAGCCCTGTCAATCTGGGCTTGAACACACTCAGGGACTGGCCATCCACAACTTCTCTGGAAAATTTGTGCCAGGGCTTCACTACCCTCATGAATTTTTTTCCCAATATCACATCTAAACCTACTTTCTTTCAGTTTGAAGCCATTTTCTCTTGTTCTATAACTTCAGGCTCCTTAAATAGTCTCTCTCCATCATTCTTGGAGGCTCCCTTCAGGTATTTAAGGCCACAATCAGATCACTCCAAAGCCTTCTCTTTTCCAGGCTGAGCAATCCCAGTTCTCTCAGCCTTTCCTCGCAGGAAAGCTGCTCCATCCAACAGTTCCAGGTCCTCCCAGTGCACATCACAGCCAAGGCAGCTGAAGAGGCTGATGAAGGTCAAACACTTTCAAAAAATCCCAGACAAAGAGATGCAGCTTTACTTCAAGAGATTCCACACAACAAAAAGTACAAGGCCATGAAGCAACAAGGCCTCAACAATATCTCACCAACAGACATTGCAAACTCATCAGTCCTGCTTGTGCCACTCACCCAAAAGAATGGGAACCATTATTCCTAATTACACAGAAGCTGAAACACAGTTAATCAATTTACTTTGAGGTACAGGGCTTGTTCCTGGGTGCAGAGAATTAATTTTCTTACAGTAATGCCTGGGAAAGTAGAAGATTGGTTCTGGTTGATTTACGGTGTCAGCATTTTTTTGTTATTATTTCATGAACAACATCCATTTAATCACAAGGCATCTAGAAATTGAATACAAAAGGAAACCTTTCATTATTCATAGATAGTATCTTCCCCAATCACACATTTGTTTGCTTAATAATAACTACATTAAAAAAAATTGCTCAGGATACCCTCATTAAGTATCTTCTTTCTTTCTTTTCTAATTTAATACCTAAAGGGATACTGACAACGAGATAAAATTCTCCTCTGCTGCTCTTAGCTGGAGGATAAAAGTTTTTGGTTTTTTTTTTTCAGATTATCTTTGCTTCAATATGTGGCAGTTTGTGTATTAAAGTACAGTCTTACAAGAGGGAAAAAGTTTCTGGTCTCTGCAGTGCAACCACTGCTCATGGTCCTGTTGCTGCTGCTTGTGCACAACCTGTGCCAAGGCTGACCTAGGACCTCCACAGGGGTAATTGAGTATTTCACGTCTGAACTTTGACAACAATTTCTCAATAAAAACTGTCACATGTCAATCTGATTTTTTGCAAGTTTTCAGTGTCTTGTTGTCTAAACCTGAAAATGTGCAAGGAAAAAATTATTTAATTATTCTGCAGTTTCTGGTAGGAGTGGCTGATGGCTCTGAATTATTTGTCTAAGCAAAAATTTTCCAGAAAAAAAAAGAAAAATCATAAAGAATTATCCTTCATAAAAATTCTACCTCTAGGGAAGTAAAATAAGAACTAAAAGAGGTTTTTGGTTCCCAGGACTTAGAGAATTATTTTCAAATACTAATGATGAGTAGTTTCTCCATGCACATAGTTCACATAGTGAGCCTCAACTTTCTGCTTGGGATGCTAGGAAAAGTTGGCTTGCTAATGCTTGTAAAGTGCTTTAAAATCCTCAGCCATAAGAAGAGTAAAATGTAGTAATTACTTTTCAATGAACTAGAAATACTGAGCAGTAGGTTTTAATGATTTTTTCCTTTCCTCCAAGAATGTTTCCTCTTAAGTTATGTATTTAATTCCCTCTATGTATCTACCGAGATCTATTTTTCTTAACATCCACATCACAATTTTATCTTGGCACTGATGCAGAGACCAGAGTTTGCTTGTTTCTTTCCCTGACAACTTCTTTAGCTCATTAGTATCGATTTAGGAAGTATTGAAGATAAATTAAGAAGTAGAGTCAGCAAGCAATAAGGTGCCTCCAAGGGTTTCGGGCCATGAGATGAACTACCTGCAAGGAAGAGGTTGCAGCAGGGATGTTTCATGAGCTCCTTTTGCAGGAGCTGCTAAATTTCCCCAGGTATCTTCTGTAAAAGGCAGAATTTATCCACTGCAAGCAGAAACAGCTCAGTGAGCTGGTCCATTTGGGGCACAGCCCACCTGAACCCTGATTTCACCAACCACCACTGCTCACACAGATTCAGCAAGATCAGAGACTTGGGAGCTTTGCCCTTTGAGCTTTACAGATGGGCTTAAAGCAACACTCAGTGCACAATTTCTGCAACAGCAATAAGTGCAGAGCATGAAATTATTTCCTGGGGTGAATTTATAGAGCGCCATTGATTCCATGTGTATTCTAAAGTCTATTCTTAATTCCTAAGGACTCCTTAATTCTCTTGCTTCATGGCAGCCTTCCTAAAGAGGGAGGCAGTGCCAGGTTTTGCAGCAATGTAGTGAGGAAAAACAAGAATTAATCTGACCATGATCTGAGAAGACAGTATAGTGCTTTACATCATCAACTTCTTAGAAAAGGCTTAAAACCAAGCTTTTGTGTGTGCAGTATATACCTGTGGTGCTATAGCAAGAAATAAAGGTTATAATAACAGTAATTAGGATTGTAAGTAATTGAATACATAACTGAAACATAACTGAAAAACATAACTGAATTTTTTTTTGTAATAGCAGTTCCTATTCACTGCAGAAACTTTTCCAAGACAATTATGTTTAAGTAAGACCAGAATCTGATGGGTAGGAATGTTATTCTGATTCAAATACTGTTCTTATCCTCAAATATCCTATCTCTGTGCCATCAAGAAAACAAATGGCCACTGTACAGGGTGACATTGAAGAGATATGTATATGCTAGGCAGGAAAATATGTCTTATTCTTGCACTGATGGATACAAAAATATAGGTCTACTCTTCTAAAAAGGTTTCTTTAGATATTGTAATAATTTAAAAACTTCAGTGCAACTCTATTGAGATCTCTGCAGTTGTATTTGCCTCATGTTAGAAAAGTGTTCCACTTTATCTGTTGATACACAGCACAAGGACACTTAACTTGACCAAAACCAGAAGTGGTTGTGTCTGAATTTTTCTTCAATTTATTCAGCTCTGTGTAGTTTCCTTAGTATCCATTACTTTTAGAGTGCATCTGAAACCTCAACATGATTTGTTTCCACATTATGAGTAAAAATGCTTTCTCAAAACAGAGAAATCAGGCACACAGAATGGGTCAGGCTGGAAGGGACCACAGTGGGGTCACCTGGTGACACCTCCCTGCTCCAGCAGGGCCATCCCAGAGCACAGGCACAGGATTGTGTCCAGAAGGTTCTGGAATATCTGCAGGGAGGGAGACTCCACACCCTCTCTGGACAATCAGTTCAGTGCTCACTAAAGTTCTGCCTCGTGTCCAGGTGGAACTTCCTGGGCATCATTTCCTGTGGTACTTGCAGGGGTCCCCAGGACGAGGTGAGAGATGAGTGAATCTGACTCCATGCTCTTAGAAGGCTAATTTATTATGTACTTATATTACATTAAAGAATGCTATACTAAAACGATACTAAAGAAAGAGAAAGGCTACAGAAAGAAGGTTTGACAAGAATGAATAATAAAAACTCGTGACTCCTCAGACCCTTGACACAGCTGGCCATGATTGGATATTAAGTTAAAACAATTCACATGTTAGATACACCATCTCCAGACCACATTCCAGAGCAGCAAAACAGGGAGAAGCAATCAGATCATTATTGTTTTCATTTCCCTCTGAGGCTTCTCAGCTTCCCAGGAGAAGAAATCCTGGCAAAGGGATTTTTCCAGAAAATATGACAGTGACAATTTCCTGCCCGTTCCTCTTGTGCCGTTGCTGGGAACACCAAGCAGAGCCGGGTCCCTGCTCTGAGCCCTCCCTGCAGACAGGGACAGACAGGGATGAGGTCCCTTCTCAGTTTTCTCTTCTCAAGGATCAACAGGCCCAGCTCTCCCAGACTTTCCTTGTAAGAGAGATGCTCCAGTTCCTTCCTCATCACCACAGTCCTGCCCTGGACCTGCTCCAGGAGCTTTCCTTCTCCTGAGGAAATCAGAACTGGACAGGGCACTCCAGATGTGCCTCACCAGGACTGAGCAGAGGGACAGGATCATCTCCCTTGACCTGCTGGCCCCGCTTTTCCCAATGCAGCCGGGGATCCCACTGACCCTCCTGGCCCCCAGGTCACAATGCTGCTGGTCTTGGGCAGCTTGTTGCCCACCAGGACCACCAGGTCCTTCCCATGGAGCTGTCTCCAGCAGCCTGTGCTGGTGCAGGGCATTATCAGGTGTAACAACCTTTAGAGAACACTGAAAGAAAATTGGAGACCGCTCTCACAGTTCATGGATAGGCTGTGTTTTTTGGGGCACACTGTCTCTGCAGGTGGCTTGGAGGCCATTCATGAAAGCAGAAAGTCTTTCTGGGGTAAATCAGGCTGTCTTTTAATACAAATAAAGGGAATTTGGGGTTGATTGGATATAGCAAGGTCATCTGCAACCACTCCTCAGGTGACAGCAAGTGTAGGGAGTGTGCGCAACCTGGACCTGCTTCCTCCTCTGCCTCCTAAAGAGTCTGGACAACACAATCTTACTTAGATTTTGTGAAAGAGACAGAAAAGAACATTTTTTTCCTTCCCTTTGGTTGGGATTGGGAGAATGACTACTGAAAGGAGGGAGAGGGAACATAGATACTGCCAGAGAGATATAGTGATAAATGTATTGATGGAATGAAGGAGTTTCTAAGATAATGTATGTTAGATGCATTTTAGTTTTGTACAGCAAAACCAGCAATTTTCAGCGTCATTTCCTTTCCAGTCTTCCTTCTCTGACTTTCTTTTTTTCCTTCCTCTTGTTGCCCTTTTTTTTTTTAATGCTTCCTAAACTACCTGATTTGAAACATTGGCAAGAAATTCCAAATGCATCAAATGAGATATATTTCCATTATAAATGGGATTCTTCTTTCTCATGGTCATAGATGTAAGAATTATAATACTTTTCCTCTCTGGATTTAGCAGTGGGTTTTGGAAAAACAAAATGAAAGGAAAAACCAGCAAGTGTAGTCATAGCCTTACATTTAACTGCAGGCAGAGCTTGGCTGTCTCTGGGCATATTAAATAGGATTGCCTGTTTTTCAAAGGACTTGAGAGGAATTTTTTAATGGTCCCTTAATCAGGCTCCATAGGTGTTGGTACTGTAACCATGAGGCTCCTACAATGGTGATTTCTGCATTAAATGTAATATACAGGCAAAGAATCTTCCCAGAGCCACAACAGAAATCAAAGAAGTAATTATTTTATTGAATCACTCCATATGCTAATTCAGCATCCTTCTGAAGGCTGGAGGAAGGCTGATTCAGGGGTTAAAATGACACAAAGGTGCTCCAGGGAATGGGATGTTCCTGCACCCCAAAATTCTGTGTCCTTGGGTAAGTCATTCAGGGCAGTTCAAACTTTCATTTCCAGGCATTGGAACAGGGAAGAGGTGGAGTCACCATCCCTGGAAATGCTCCAAAGGTCTGTGGATGTGGCACCTGGGGACGTGGTGAACACAGTGCTGCTGATTAATGGTGGAACCCAATGATCTTGGAGGTCTTTTCCAGCCTTAACAATTCCATGCCTGTTATGCAAGTATCTATGGGAATAAATCACACAGGACTCCATTTTCTTCATGGTGGAAAAAGGCCTATTCTTTATTCAAATAACTCCTTTTTTTACAGTTTTATAGACCTCGTGTGGGACTCTGTCTCCCTGTTCTTCTAAGCCTTCTGATGTTTGCATTTTTGTAATAGAGTTTCTCATGCACTTTTCATATAAATAATGATTGTTTTGCATTCCTTTCTAGAAGAAGAAAAAATTAATAAATTATTAGTTTGACCAGTGTGGTTGGAGAAGTAACAATTTCATCCTACAATTCATGGTCACTTTTAAAATTCTGTAAATATAAAAGTCCAGAAATAAATGCACCTTTTTAGAGTGTGCCATTCATTTCGTGTCATATTGGAACAGGACTCCAATTGGTTTGTAGCTTCCTTTCTAATTACTTTCATTGGTTAATAACAAGTTATTCTGTATTGATTGGTCACCCAAACTCTTGGTGCAGGGATGTTGTTTGTGAAAGATAGTTTTCATTTTTCTATCTAATGGTGCAAAAACAGTTTATGCAGGTGCAAGTTGTTTTTTATCCAGGAATAGATTATTATACTAATGAATTGCTCACAACAGGATTGCTTTCACATGGGAAGTTGCAAAGTGCTAGCTTTGACAAGGCCAGCCACTGATTCCAGGAGAGCAGGCTTGATTTTATGAAGCCTTTTTTTATGATTTTTCCACCTTTCTTTATGATTTTTCCACCTTTTCCACCATTTTTCCACCTGCAACAAGTATCCTCCTTAGTTTCTGTGTTGCCCTTATAGGCATGAAAGTCATATTTTAAGAATCAAATAGGGATATAAATGTTCTGCTTCATATGACTGCTGTGAGATTAAAGACATTAAAAATGTTGTAGAGACCAGACACTGTGATGACAGAGGCTGGAAGTATCTCTTGGTCAGCCAACCCAAGTTCCAGAAAAAATCCATTTCAAGTACAGTTTTAGTAGGCCTGTACCAACTGGAAGCAGATGTTCCCCTTCAGCTTTTAATTAAAAAGAAATAAAGCAACTTTATTTTAAGCATTGCTTTAGTAAGGGTGAGATAGCCTTTGAATGTTGCGATAAAGCTGTTGCACCAAAAATATTCAAGTGGTCCAAATATCCTGCATTGTTTTTTTAGTTTATGGTATCTCCCGACATCCTTTGGGTTAATAGTGCAAATTTACAGGAATTGAGAGCATGGGAAAGAGTTTGGAGGGAAGGGAAGGGAAGGGAAGGGAAGGGAAGGGAAGGGAAGGGAAGGGAAGGGAAGGGAAGGGAAGGGAAGGGAAGGGAAGGGAAGGGAAGGGAAGGGAAGGGAAGGGAAGGGAAGGGAAGGGAAGGGAAGGGAAGGGCAATCAAACTTCAGGAACAACAGGTTCCCTCTGCTGTTCTGTATTTGGAAGGTTTTGCTATCCTCTTATTTAGGTAGGATTTTTGCCAAGTGAAATGTGCAGGTATCTGGGTGATAAATATACATTTTCCCAGAAGTGCATTCACTCATGCTTTACATTTCCAGCATTACCTCCTGAACCCTGTCATGGACCACCACCTCTGACTCCTACAGAGCATTGGCCATCCAGTATTTTCTAACAGAAAACACTGTTAGAAATATCCTGCTGTCCCAGGCCCTGCTGCAGAGTTGATGCCTCAGTTTTTGTTCCAGCTGATTAACTCTTGCTCCACTTCAAGAGTTATTTTTGTAAGGCCATGGAAATGAAGAAATCACAGCCTTCATTTTGCAGTCAAAAATGAAAGTGCATTACCTGTAATTTCCCAAGCATTTCATTTCCTTGGAAGATTTATTTGTAAACAAACAAGAGCTTTATTGTTGCTTGTTGCAGACACACCATAAATTAGTTTTTTCCACACTGAAATGCAGTAGCATAAAATCCTCACTCGAGGAAAGTACTAACTGGCATTATGGCATTACTTTGTTAATTATGTTGGCACATACACTGATGCTCTTTAAATTATTCCTGTACACCAGAAACACTTTGTACCTAATGATTTCCTGAACTTCTTGTACGTTAGTTCATATTTAATCCAATTTAAATAATTGTCAAAATGACAAATGCAAAGAAGACACAGACAATGTTGAAAGCAACATGGCTCCTGAGCCAGTGAGTTGTGGTCACAGGAACTACCACAGTAAAGATTGATTTTAATATGTTGAATTTGGCTTTGACATGTTTGACAAGATTCTGATTCATTCTTATCAGTCTGACTTGTCATTTTTAAGCAGATTAATTTCCCACATGCTCCTCTTCTCTACCCAGTTCTAAGTCATTACATTTTTGGTTTTTGGTTGCCAGTGCTATGTAATAAGATAATGAACTTGGAAGACTATGATGATAAACTTTATTTAGGTGGTTGTTTAGGACTAGAAGGTTCATCATTAATCCATGATGTAAATTATATATACCCCAGTGCTTATCATTGTTTGACTGCAACATTCCTAATGGAAAATTGCTTGATTGACACAGTCATCTTCCCAGATTCCCTCTGTGCTGTTTACAGCAACAGCCCTGTTACTGCATGCCAAATATCTTACAAAACCAATTTATGATATTTTACCATCCCGCTCTGAATGGAGCTTTTCAAAATTGCAAGAAATGTCAAGACATCTATTATGGTAGTCACCACATAAATTTTCCCTGAGCTTCAGCTCAAAAGGATCTGTGAAAATCTGTTTACAACATGCAGGAGAGACACAGGCTCTCTTGAAATTTGAATTCAGCACTTGAGTTCCTGCCTTCCAGAGATACTCAGTGATGAGTCTTACACTTATAAGCACCAAGGACTTTGTATTTACTACTTTAGTCTTCATAAGTACTAAGTGGACAGAAAAAGTTTCCAGATTTGTCTCTTGAGGAGCAGCCTCCTGCCAAAGCACTTTCCATCCAGCTGGAAGGAGCATTCCTCAGCTCTGCAAAGAGCAAATCCAGCGGGAGCCATCCCAGCTCTCCTGGATAAACATGCAAACATGGGATGCAAAAAGGAACATCTGCTAGGAGGGAGATAGAAGAGGGGAAGCAAAGCACAGATTTGTGTTTTCAATTCCTCACCTCTGCTGCTCACGTGTGTTACTCAGGGCTGCCTGGAGAAATGCCATGGCACAAACAGTGTCACAACAACATGGCTGGTTTGACTTCTACAATTTGTCCAGTGGAAGAAAGAATGACAATAATGCTACAGGCAAAGTGCATGATAATTATCCCAGTGACCATTTCCATGTCCATGCACAGCTGCTTCTTTCAAGGTGCCAGGAATTCCTCATCCCAGATGAGCTCTGCATCCACTTGTTTGCTCAGATTGCCACTTTACTTTCATTTCCACCATATCAGTCATTATTAACCACTGACAGCTCTGCTGGGCAGTGGGATGGACACTGTGCTCCAGGGCACCTTCATGGAGGGTGGAAGGAGGAGTTTAAAATCACGCCTTACACCTTCATTAACCCACTTACATGTAGAATGCAGTTTTTTGTCCATGACCTTGACAGAGATGGGGAAGAATCTCTGTTTTATCACTTGTGAAATGGGTTTTCTTTCTCTGCAGTGTAAGCATATCATTACTTTTAATACATAAATTTTATGCCCAGAGTTCCTATGTTGTGCTATCACTTCTCATTTCTTTTCTAGCATCATAATGTTTTTCTCTCAAAACTTTCTAGAAGCTTTAAACTATTTTTAAATTGCTGTTTATTTTATTTTAACTATGATCTCCCATCCCTTTTATAGTCCCTTGCTATATTTCCCTCTGGTTTTGCTTCATCTTCTAATTTCATTTTCCCTGGCTTCATTATTTTTATGTTGGCTCTTTGAAGATTGTTTTCCCACATGTAGCTCTATTGTTTCATTGTTATTTACTCTTTGAAACAGAGATTTGGATGCCTCCACCTAGCTGGTGGTCACATCTCATATATAATGTGTTATCATGGATTGTAAAAGAGTCCACCTCAGTGGTGATTATTTTTATTAACAGCGGGCTCACCCTGGGAAGATGCTGAGCATACACAAAGAACAGCAGCTGAGCTCTCCTCAAAGCTGATAAGAGTTTGCTGTGACAAAGCCTTTGTGCTTTAGCTGAAGCAGTGATAGAGATCATTTCCAGCAGAAGGATTTTCTCTGGATTATGACTACACAGGTACTCAACCCATTCTTGAACTTTAAAAAGTGCTTAACACTTGGTTTCCAGATTGCTTAAACCTTAACCTGACATATAAGATGTCACCCTCCAGGAATTTTGGGGCAGCAGTTAAGACCAGACACAAACCTCTAGAAGCAGTGCTAAAAGCAGCCCAGATACAATGTGTAAGCAGGAATTTTTCCTTTTCTGTCTGTATTGAGGTGAAAAACAAACAGGCAAGTCACTTTTGCTCTATTGTAAGAGGTTTTCAGTTTCTTTGTGTTTGTTTTTTCCCAATGAACAGTGAATGAATTGTGTCAGGAAAGCTTAGTATACTCTCTGCAGCAGGGCTGCAAATTAAAATTTTTGCTGTGTATTTTCTTTTGAGGAAATTCAGGGAAACCATTGATTCAATGGGTAACTAAAATCCTGCCTTCTACTTCCCCTTCATGAACTAAAGCCTGGACAGTGAAAGTATAAATTGTCCTTTTTCTTCCCATTTCCTTAACATGGCTGTCAATGTAGCACAGATAGACAAAAACCATGGTTAAAATACTAATTTCACAGAATTTAATCCATGTTTAGCAGGAAACCTGGAAGTTCTCTTTGTTTCTTCTCTCGCCCCCTCATTTCTCTTTTTCATTCTTAAAACTTTGTGGTTTATCAGTGTAAAGTTCATCAGCAGCACATTTAAAAGTTTGAAATGGAGAATCAGCAGCATCTTGAAATGGAGATGGGATGGGAAGGGAGGAGAAGAACAGAGGAGAAATATACAGGTTATTAATACCAGAAGTTCCTGTGCCATAAATAGTTTCATTATTGGAAATCTGGATACAAGGCTTGTGGTTTTGGTCTTGGACAGGGAGTGTGAATTTCACAGAGGTATGGACACAACCACAGACTTGCTTTTGGAGCAAAGCCAAATCCAGGAGTGTGAAATAAAGTGAATTCAGACAAAAAGAGAAAACCCTCTGGAACGACTCCTTGTAATGCTTCACAATCTCATTCTCTTTCCATTGAATTCTACCTGCCTTAGTCTATATTTGATTCGTCACTTAAAGAACTTATCTATAGTCAAAGTTGTCCTGGCAGCAGGAGGATGTTTTGTATTTAAGACTATTTAGTTCCTCAGAACTCAGGATCTTTTCAGGGTTTTTACTTGACAAAATAAAGACAGCATCAGAGCTAAGCTTGTCCTTTTACTTTCTGATCTGAGAATGAAGAAAAAAAGAGAAAAGAAACCTCAGAAAGTGGCAATTTCCTCTTGTCCTACCATTTGTTGTCTGGGCCTGGCCTTTGAAGGAGTGAGAAGGGCCCCCTGAGCCTCCTTTTCTCCAGGCTAAGCCCCCCCAGATCCCTCAGACAGGGGGATCCTCACCAGACCCATGCTCCAGCCCCTTCCCCAGCTCCATTCCCTTCTCTGGACATGCTCCAGCACCTCAGTGTCATTCCATGAGAGTAGCAAATCTCCTGGACAAGAAATCAGAAATACATGAGAAAACAGACCATTACTACCAAAATACACCAGATTTATGGCACAGTTGTTATTATTATCATTGTTGTCATTATTATCATGAACATAATGTGTGTTACTATGTGTGTGGGGTCGTCACCAAATGTGGTGGTGTTTGAGGGTACCCCAGACGAGATGAGGGCAGAGATGAGAATCTTGACTCCATGTTTCAGAAGGCTGATTTATTATTTTATGATATTATATTAAAAGAAAATTATATACTAAAACTATGCTAAAGAAAGAGAAAGGAGACATCAGAAGGCTAGAAAAGAACGCATAATAAAATCTCATGACAGACTCAGAGAGTCTGACACAGCTGGACTGTGATTGGCCATTAATTAAAAGCAATTCACATGCTGGGTAAACAATTCTCCAAATCACATTCCAAAGTAGCAAAACATGGAGAAGCTGAAGCTTCCCAGCTTCTCAAGAGAAAAGACCCTGGCAAAGGGATTTTTCAGAAAATATGTCAGTGACACTATGTGTGTTCCGCTGGGCTATGGGGTGGATGCAGAGGTCCAATGTATTCTTGTATATCCAGACTAAGGAAATTGATAGCTTTGATAAATTCAAAAAAAAAGAATTTACCCTATAGGTATTGTTCAGTCTCTCTTTTCTGGGCTTTTCCAGTCCCCCATAAGCAAGTGGGGTTCTCCATGATGTCCCATGACCATCCAGAGAGAAAGGATGGAACGAAACTATCAACATTCAGATACTGCTTCTCACAGCTAGTGATTCTTAGGAGTATTGAAACATTTGGGTGATTAAGGAATATATTCACCTTGATATGCAAACTGGGGTTTTCTAAAGTCTCCTGCATCAGAAATCATAGAAACATGATATGGTTTGGGTTGGAAGATCAATCTTTAAGATCATTCTGTTCCAGCCCCCTTCCATGGTCAGGGGCACCTTCCACTATCCCAGGTTGCTCCAAGCTCCATCCAACCTGGCCTTGGACATTTCCAGGGATGGAGCATCCCCAGCCCCACTGGGACATCCATGCCAGGGCCTCACCACCCTCACAGGGAAGAGTTTCTTCCTGATTATTTTAAACCTATTTTCAGTATAAAGCTGAGGTTTTCTCACATCAAAGACCCACACAGCACCACAGAATTCCAGCCACAGGTTGGAAGGGACCACAGTGGCTCATCTGATCCAACCTCTCTGCTCAAGCAGGGTCACCCTAGAGCAGGATTGCATCTGGAATATCACACAGAGGAAAAGATTTTGTTTAATTCTCCCAACACGTTTGCCAGAACTGCTCATTAAAAAGTTGTCAGGCAATCAACATGGCAGGTTGCCCTTTGTTACCTGTTTGATTTCCTCTTATGAAACAATAAAGCAAATTTGCTGTGATTTCTTCTTCTTCACCAGAGGGAAAAATAATAAAAGTAACTTAAACAACACTACTTTTTGCCTTCAAATTCAGGTTTAAAAAGACTTCAACATGCAGGGAGGAATCCCCCTGTTCCTAGACCAAGGCTTAATTATCTGGATTTTGAACACATTTTTTTGATTTACTAGTGCTGCCTGATAATTAGCTCTCTGGTTTGGTGTTTTTTTCCCTCACTGACTTTGTTTGATAAAGCTTTTACAGAGTCTTGGCATGCATAACTCTGTAAGTCCCATTTGTAAGGCAGCACATCCCTCTGCCTCTCTCTGCTCTGTCCCAGCTTGGAGCAGAACAAGAGTGTGATTGGCACTGTGTACAAACCCCTGCACTTGGGAAGAGCTGTGCCTCCATTTGATAAACAAAGATGCAAGAGATGAGAAAATTACAACTAATTCATGCCTTGAGCCATATACAAGTTAAGAAAGAAAGAAGTAAAATGGGAAAAGAGGCTCCAAAAGAGAAACAGGTGCATTTGGAAGGTAAATAGTCTACTGTGGAAGCAACGAATGTGGAGTTTTTTAAGAGATGGTTGAGAGCAATTGATGATTTATGAGGTGCGTTGGTTCAATAAAAAATTTCCACGCTGAAGGTGGAGAGGTTAAAAATCAAATAAATTAAATAAATTAAAAAAAAAAAAAGAAAAAGAAAAACCTTTGCAGGACTTTGCCTTGCCCTGCTTTTTAAGGAAAATTTCTATGATAAATCAGAACCTGGCCCACATGGACTGAATAAAATCTGGGTCCCTGCCCTAGAAAGCTTCTGTTATTGTCAACACAATATTTTTTAGTTAACTTAGCATATAATTTATCAGAGAGTCTTTAAATCAGGTGTCTGGACCCTGGAAAGGGGACACTGTGGGGACAGCCCCTTGGCACTGCAAGGACAGAGCAAGAATTGAGCCATTCTCCCCTAGAACAGCATTTCAGCCTGTGGTGACTTGCTATGAAGGAACTTCCAAATCCAGAGATGTCTTCATTGCCTGTAATACCCTTCAGCAACACAACAGAATAATAGATTTTAAGTGTTCTATAATAGTACCTCACTATGTAATCAGAAGCATCACTGATCTAATAGTGATGGTGAAAGTCATTCAAATGTTTATTTTTTAAATAATCTGATAGAAAAAAAAACACCATATTTTGTCTGCTGCTTTATAGCTTAGAGGTTAGGATGATAGTTCAGGCTGAAAGGTAATCATCCATATTCACTGAAATCTAAATGTGTACATGAGAATTGTATAATATAGAATAAGAATATAGAATTGTATAATTGTGTTTGGGAGTGCTTTCTTCCTTTCCTAACTCTAATTGATTGTAAATCAACTTTCATGTGGCACTAAATCCTCTGAACAACCTAAAGTACTAAATCACTTGAACAATAAAGCTTTATAATTGAAGGAGTCTGCCTGTTCCCTGTGGGAAAACTGGGAAAATCTTCTTTTCTGGGATGGAATACCAGTCCTGGCTGCTTCTCAGCTATCCTGGGACAAGATGTGAGTTGATCTGGGGGGGGTAGAAAGGAAATGGCAACAACTCAAACAATTTTTCATAGAGCACAAGAACTCTTGATTCCAACATCCAAGGAAGGAAAGGGACCAGCGTGGCTGAGTAAGGAACTCATGACCATAATGGAACAGGGGAAAAATTGCTTAGGAAAGGGAAAAATGCCTAGGAAGGGACACTGACATTGGGAAAAATCTTGGGATATTACAGTGTTCAAGATAAAATGGAAGAAGCTCTGAGTAACCTGATCTGATGTCTGATGTCCTGGACCATGGCAGCATTGCAGGACCAGGTGATCTTTAAAGGTCCCTTCTACCCCAAACCATTTTCTGATGCTCTGAACCATTTGTCTGTGCCATATCTCTGCTCAATGCATGGGAGTTTGTGGATGTAGTTTGTGGATTAATAAGAATTTCTAACATATAGTGTTGTGCCAATTCCAGAGTTCTTTTTTTATTAATTAATTCCCAGAATGGCCTGACATTTTAATAAAGAGTTATCATCAGATGTGTCCAGGGAGGAGGGATGACAGGAGGATTCTAGTTCAGTGGAGCCATCAGCTACACTGAAACCTGCACATGTTTACTAACTAGCAAATATTACTGTTTCTCCCTTCTGGTGTGTTTTATTAGATCTTCTCTTTCCTGAAATAAAACAAGCTCTCAGCTTCCTGAAACAGAACAAAAATAAAACCTGAACTTCCTTTGGAAAAATGGAAACCCAATTCTGAGACATAGGAAAACTTTGTCACACAAAAATTTCAAGACAAAAACCATCAGAGTTTGATATCATACCTGAGATTTTATTCCATTTTGTTTCCATGACCTAAATAATGATTTTTGAAGGACAGGTGAAAAATATTGGCATCTTCACCGTATGTGGAAAACGGCTTTTTGTCACTATAGGTGCAGCACACAGGAAAGGTTTTGAAATTACAGACAGTGAATTTCTGGGAGACAAAAGGGCTGCATGAGGAAATGTAAACTACCTCTAAAAAATCCTTGTAAAGCCACAGAAGAAACACAGCAGCTGACAGCACACTTACATTGGCTCTTCAGAACACTGCATTGACAGCTGAAAGTTTACAGGGGGTCAGCCATTTCTGAAAAATTAGGAATTCAGTGGTCTACAGAGAAAGCAGTAAGCATTTTAAACTATCAGCTCCTCTGTGACAGAAAATGAAAAACATTTATTGAAAGTAAAAGAGAGGAGAGAGTGTTCTGGAGTTTACTCCATTGAGCCAAAATACACTTCTCAATTTTTTTTCTTCAGCTTCACTTCAAATATCATTGCAAGATATCACAAAGGTCTGGTCTCTGTGGATTCTTAATTTGATTTCTGAAGAGATCTTCAGCTTAAGAAAAAAAACCAAAAAACCAAAACCAAACTTGCAGAAGGCATCCACCTCCTTTGTAGCAGAAACCTTGAGATTATCTAATGAAGCTAAACATGAAATGAGCAATTTCAGAGTCCTGCAGCCAACAGATCCTGACCTGGGGTACTGCTAGATGGAAAACATCTGGCAAATTCAGAAGTGCAGGACAGATTTAGAAAGGTAACAGCTTGCAGGGGCTGGAGGTGAAGGGCAGAGTAAGGCTGGGAAGAGGGATGGGGTAAAGAGGTGGAGGAGAGATGGAGAAAAATGTGGTTTTGAAATGTGAGCTGATGAAGGGATCCATAGGGAAAGAGGAATAATTCTCTTGGATGAGGTTGGCAGGACAAGAAATATCAAGCTTGAATTGAGGTAAGCAATGTTGTTCCAGGGCATTTCTGAAAAAGACAGCACAAATAACAATCAGGCAAAAACCTAATGGTTCTGAGAGTGTGTGAAGACAAACACAAACTGATTTCTCAAAGGCTTCCCCGAAAACATCTCTGCAGTGACAGGACAAGGTGAAATGGCTTTCTGCTGAAAGAGGCTGGATTTAGACTGGGTGTTAGAAGAAATTGCTAACTTTGAGGGTGGTCAGGCATTGGCACAGCCCAGAGAAGCTGTGAATTCCCTGTCCCTGGAAGTGCCCAAGGCCAGCTGGATGGGGCTCTGAGAAACCAGGGATAGGGGAAGGGTCCCTTCACATGGCAGGGAACTGGAACTGGGTGATCCTTATGGTCCATTCCAACCCAAACTATTCTAGGATGAAAAAAATCCACAATGAATTAAATCCACAATGAATTAAAGCAATGACAACTGACTGTGTGTTTTTCAGCAGCAACAATTGCAATCAATGCTCGTGAATTTCTGGATGTTTTCAAGAATCTGCTACTTAGAAAATGGCAAGAAGAATTATCCACTATCTTTTTTCTCAGAGTTATCCCTGTGAGTGATTGCCACAGCTTCTGACTGACATCCCAGCCATCAGATGTCTCATCACACAAGTTCACAGTCTCATTTGACAACTGGTTGGGAATTGAAGTGAGTCATGTTCGCCCATGGCCACACAACCCAGCAGTGCCAGCAGCACAACAGAGCAGATTTCTTTAACTTCCAGACTTTTATCTAATGTGTTTTAAAGAATAGGAGCTTTTTAGGTGAAAGCAACCAGTTAAAATGGAGAGTGGAAATTATTATTATCACTAATGACTTAATTATGGGACATAAGAGGCCAGATAAATAGACAGATGAATAAGTAGTTCAGAGGAAATCTGGTAGAAAGAGGATTCTCCCTGCTACAGCTTAACTTGCTACAATTATCTAATAATCACAGTAAATATGGAGATCAGCAGATTATTTTCTCAACATCGAATGACTTATGTGGCATGTCAGCAAAACACCCAGGAGAATAAAACACACCAGCAACTGCTCTCTAATTACTCTTTTCAGATGGAGTAATGATCTTTAATGCGCAGTGGATCTCATTAATTAACTCCCAGATTTTAATTAACTCTTTGCCTAATTTACCTGCCATAATATATTATCAAAAATGTCATCTTAACAGGTTTTTTGCTCATTTGGGGAGGAGAAAGAGGAAACTGTATGCTCATAAGGGGTTTTGTTTCCTCTTTTCTGGAGACTCTTCTGGTAATAAGCAACTTTCCTAACACAGATATATGGAGTAAGAACCTATTGAAACCTCTAACATGTTTGGTAGCCCAAATCTAACGAATTCAAGGAGAGATAGAGGATTATGCTCTTCAAGCGTGCCTCACACATTTTTTAGGGTTTCTTTAGGTGCTTTAAAAAATTGTTAACTGAAGCAGAACTCCTCTCTTCAAAAGGAAACAGCAAATCTGTGGGTGTCAGTGCCAGTTTGTGACGTCCCAGGTCTGCTACACCAGCCACTGAAAGAAATGTACTCTAAGTCTTATTTATTGTAAACAACTGTCTCCTTAAACACTGGATATTCTTCCTGTCCCATAAAAACAAATATCTGACTGTTCCCTACACATTTTAAAATTTACTTTTAATCGAGGTAGTGTAATTGAAAATAAATACAAAGTGCCAGTTTAGCCTGTGGCAGGAATCCCATGGAATGACGTACAAGGTTCTTCCTTGGGTTTGCATCACTAGTGCTGCCCCTGTCGAGGAGCACAAACTTCATGGTGGAAATTAATCCATTTGGGGTTTCATTGCCCTTAATATGAGTTTTACTCATGCTGGAGTAGATTTATCTTTGCTATTCCTTCCTAGGGAATAGTGGTAGAGTCAATATCTTCTTGGAGTAAAGGAAGGATCTTTCCTTAAGGTCTTTCCTTAGAAGTCCAAAGTGAGAGTTCCCTCAGATTTCTTCCTGCCTAACAGCTCTCCTCAAAGAATGGAGACCAAATTATTGTGTCCCTCTGTGGTTTGTAGGTGAGCACCTGATTTTCAGTCCTGTCTTCACCACTATGTTCCTATTAAATCCTTGTTTCTCTCATTTCCTCTTCACACATCTCCCATATTTAACCTCACTTTGTAACCTTAGCAAATCATAGAAAATCAGGGAATACCCTGAGTTGTAAGAAACCCCCAAGGATCCTTTAAGTCCAGCTCCTGATCCCTCAGAAAGTATTTCTCTCTTGGCTTGGACAAGACTATAGAGTTTCTATTTCATGTAGCACTTAAGGAGTAGAGGAAAATAAATGTTTTCCTAACACTGACATTTTGGCTCACAATTTTGCAGAAGATCTATTGCATTTTTCTCTCTCCCTCCCTCCAGTATTTCCCAGCATTTCTAAGGCACACTGGTGGATATTTTTAGGCAAACCTCAGTGGAAAGATGTTCTGTTTATAGTCAGGCACTTATGAAGATGAATTTGCTGTAAACAATGACTATGCTTGACAGTGATCCTGCCCTGATCTTACATTTATTGATGTAGGAAATTAGAGACTTGTGCAAAGCTGAACTAATTGCCATAACTACAGCTGCAGACAACGGAGACCCATTAATTAACCTAAAATAATAACAATAAAAGAGTTCTAATTTGTTTCAGGGATATTAGATTTTGTCAGATTCCCCTTACTTTATCACCCCAATATTTATGGATCCACAATATTTTTTCCTGATGTTTCCTAAGTAGGAGAGCAAGTTTATCATGAAACATGACAAACTTCTGGAATGTAGACTGTGGAAGGAGTTCTGTAAGGAAAAAAGAGGTGGCTGAAGTCACTTGTTTTGGGTTTGGCTGTGGTATAAAAATCAAAGACAGAGAACCTACTCTTGAAGCACTTGAAACCAACATTTTCTGGAATTTTGAATTGGTTTATTCCTTCTGTTTTCAGGCAAGTTATTTCATCTTGGACAAGAACATGGTGAGATTAGAAAGACTGTTGACTTTAGATTAGGCTTCTTCTGGTCCTTCTGAAAATGTTTCATGAAAATTATGATTTTGCAATAGCAAAAGCAAAAACTATACTTAATAACAGTAGTAATTTGATTTTCCTCCTCTGTTATAAATTTAATGTGGATGCAAGATTTGATAAGGAAGCAGTAAGAAGTGAAAAACTACTGGATGTTTTTCAGTCACTGGGATAAAAAAGCAGAAATGGTAATCTTTAAAACAACATCCACTGCTGTGGCTGCAACTTTTGGAGTGAAATGTGCCTGAAGGGGATTGACCAGATATAGCAGTAAGTTAAGGGTGAGTTAAATTCTAAGAGAGAAAAAAAATTAGAGGTGTTTATCTGTCCATCTTGCCCTCAGGTCTTCAAAAATGATGCATGGTGTTGAGAAGAACTTAATTATGTTAAGTGAAATATTCCTCTCTAAGTTGCAGAATCTCTTGCCTGTAACAAGGAATTGCTCATTTTTGGTAAGACATTCATAGCCAGATAAATATTTGATCCTAAGCTGTCCAAATAGAAATTCATCCACTTACAGGAAAATAGCCCCCATCCTTGCTGTGCCTTGTCTTGATCCAAGAACGTGACAGGAGATCTATGGATGTTTGTTATCTCAGTGCTCAAGCCTGCACTGTGGGGGACCATTACACTGTGACTCCTACTGAAAGGGATGTATTCCACAAGAAGAAATTAAAATTTTGGGCTTTTCTCAGAATTCCTTTCAGGTGTTTCTTGAACGGGCATGTGAATTTCCCATTTTTAATCCATTGTTAACTAGAATAAAATCCCAAATATATCAATGCAACATGATGTTGGAAGACATCCTTATCCATGATGAAGGAACATCCAGTATTTGTATCCCACATCCTGTAATTTCTTCCCTTCTGGATCTTACCTGCATTTATTGCTTATTGCCTACACTTACTGGAAAATGACCATAGGTGGCTTCAGTTTTAAAAAATTTTATTCACACCTTCAGGAAGCCATGTCCCATTTTAAGTCATTAAATAAATGGTTCTAGGTTTGTGTTTCTACCTTTTTTTAAATTGGTTGAGATTTGTCCAGAGTTCCCAGTATTGTAATCATAAATGGCAAGAGACTGAACAAAGCCCTGATTCAAAGGAAAGACAAATTACCTCTTAATTTTGTAGCATCATCCTAAAGGATAAACAAAGAGAGAAATGTTGATAAACTGCGGTCATCCATTGTTGCAGTGTTGTGGGTCCCCAGGACGAGGTGAGAGATGAGAATTGACACCAAGTTTCAGAAGGCTGATATATTAATTATATTATATTATATTATATTATATTATATTATATTATATTATATTATATTATATTATATTATATTATATTATATTATATTATATTATATTATATTATATTATATTATATTATATTATATTATATTATATTATATTATATTATATTATATTATATACTAAAACTATACTGAAGAAAGAGAAAGGAGACCTCTAAGGGCTAGAGAAGAATGATAACAAAAACCCTTGACTGACCAGAGAGTCCAACACAGCTGGACTGGGATTGGTCGTTAAGTAAAAACAATTCACATGGAACCAATCAAAGATGCACCTGTTGGTAAGCAACCTCCAAACCACATTCCAAGCAACCAGAAAATTATTGTTTACATTTCTTTTCTGAGGCTTCTCATCTCCTCTGGAGAAAAGATCCTGGCAAAGGGATTTTTCAGAAAATATCATGGTGACAGTAAACACTGAACAGAGACCTGCAGAGTCTCTGGAAATCTGGAATTTTGACTTAAGTTGTCAGTGCTCTTCTGGTCCTAATACCCACAGACAGCCCAGCACAATTCTGCTTCAGAAATTTCACTGCTGAGGGTATCCCACACTGGATCACACGCCAGGTGGGTGACTTACATGTTCAGCACAGAGAAAAACAAACTGATAAGTCCTTGAGTCAGTGACCTAATTGATGAGGACAGAGAGGCATCAGCCTTGAGAATCCCCTCCTCAGAGCAAGAAATGCCTTTCTTCTCTTCACAACAAAGCAGAGCTCCCAAACAGCAACATCCCCTTTCCTATCATTCACCAGCGTCTTGATTTACAACACAGGGATCTAGAATTCTCCTGCTGATCTCCAGTAGTTGATTAATTGATTGATTGAATGATTGTTTGATTTATTGACTGATTGATTGACTTCCAGTGCTTTCCAGCTATCAGTGATGCAATGCCCAGGGGAAAGGCAGTTGCTGGCTCTCCCACTATTGGGTCAAGGTCAGATATATTTTTCTGATTCAACCCAATATGCCCACTTTACAACGGGAAGATGGGCCTGCAGTTTCTTCCAAGTCTAATTGTCCAACTTTGCTGCTGATTTGCTGGGCTTTAATTAAAGACAGAAAAGAGTTCTTTCAGATCATTGGGAACGTTGACTTTTAATGGGGCTTAATGACACTCATTAGATGTTTCACCACCATCCCTCTATTTATATCCAAATGAAGGAAGCTTCCTCAGTGTGGCCTAAAATATCTAATTATGGATTTCTGGCTTCAAATGGGACCATGTAGGTTTCCCCAATCATTCCCTGTGGTTTTCAAGCACTTTGTTTTATCTCAAAAGCTCATAACAAGGCTGGAATAACTCCTCTGATGACAATTCCACAACTTTCATTGACAATTACTTCTAATCCCAGAATGATTGTTAAGTTATGATATTTCTTTTCATGTTACTTTCATGTCCTCGTTAGTGAAGTCCCCCAAGTTTTGCACACCCTGCTTTGTTCTGTTTATGGGCTCCACTTGACTCTAAGAGATGCTTGAGCCCTTCTACAGCAACTCTTTAAGCAATGGCTGCATCATTTTCTCTGAACAAAGGCTGCTCAACTTATTTTAAATTACCAAAACCCTATATACAAAATTTTCATCTTTATTTCATATCTCCCCTCTCAGGTCTCTTCTAAAGAACTACTGTATTGGGATAACTTCAGTATTTGTAGTCCAACTCATTAGTTAGTTGTATAGATTATTATATTTTTCTTGTAAGCACTCCCTTTTGAGCAGCCATGCAATTTTTTTGGATGTTTGAGGAAGTCAGAGAAAGAAATTAATTTTTTTTTGTTTTCAGTTATTAGGTTTTTCATGTGCGCAAAGACTTATTTAATCACACATAAAGAACTTGGGCTGTTTGTCTTAAAAAAGGACAACCAAGAGGTGACTCTATTATGGTTTAAATATCTCCACAGGGAGAAATACCAGGTAGTAAAAAGATCTTTAATTTAGTAGAGAAAGACATAACAAGAAACAGAGCCTAGAAGCAAGAAACATATAAATTCAAATTAGAAACCAGACATGAATTCTAAAATACGTGAAAAAAATTAACATAGACTAAAACTCTCAATGATCTTGGTGCATGCTCCCATCTTCCTGGGCTTTGCAGGCCACATGCAGGTGGTTTTTGGTTTTTTTTGGTTTTTTTTCCTGGAAGGTATTTCTCACAAATATGCATTTTGGATTCATCACAGGAGAAACAGGAAAAAATCTTGGTTTTTTTCTTCAGAAAGCTATAGAAGATATTTTAATAATTCTTCTGGGCCTCAAAGCTTGTGAAATATTTGATTGACAAGACAATCCTGTCGCTATGGATATTAGAAGAAAAACAGACAACAGCAGGATGGGAACTTAGTTGTGAGACAGATAGCTTGATGTATAAAGGGTCAGAGCAAATTTAATTTCTGTGTGACACATACACACAGAACCTGTCTTCACTAACAGAAATATATAGAAACAGGCACACTGAGGAGAAAAAAAACCTCACAGAAGCATATGGGCCATCCTGCTCCCAGATCTCACTCTGGATATAAGTGGGTGGAAGAAAAAATAGTGTAGGACAGATATTAATTCATATACTCACAGAACAGCCTAGGTTGGAAGGGACATCAAAGGACCATCTGGTCCAAGTTTCCATGGGAAAGGGAGCTTAGATGAGATCATCCAGGACCCTGTCCCATCTCATCCTGAGAACCCCTCGTGAGGTTGTTTTGTTGGTTGATTGCTCTCACTATAAACATTTTCTCCCTTATATCAAGATGAGACCATTGGTACCCATTTCTCCTCTTCCTCTGCAAGTGGCTCCTCATGAAGAGAGAGACTCTGTTCTTCTTGAGCCACCCTCTTAGTATTGAAATATTTTGCTAAGGTCTTCCTGAGCTTTCTCTTTTCCATGGGAGAAAGGTTCTCCAGCCCTTTGATCATCCTTGCCTCCTCTTGAGCTGTTCTGCCAGTTTTCTTGAATGCAAATTTTCGTGCTGGATTGCATTTTCTACAGAAGAATGATTCTAATTTTGCTTTAAGCCACTCGCTCTATCAATCTGAGCCCCACATGTTAATTTCTCAAGATCATTTCGAATGTTAATCCTATCCTTTTAAATCCTTTAATAACCTCTTTCTTTTTAATGCCTGAAGTGCTTTTCCTATAGCATCTTCTGCATTTCTGGTGAAAATACTGAAAATATAAAATCCAGAAGCAGTTGCTACTTGATTTTTTCCCCTAAATACTGCAACATCATTATAGCCAGCTGCACACTTATTTTACAGTAGTTACAAGGAAAATGCATATTTCCCTTTTTAAAGACTTCATGAGGATTCTGGTATTGAAAGGGTGTGGGTGTGGTTCCCTGCCTTGCCAGTTAGCCATATTTTGCTAAAAATAACAAGGAGAAAGGGAAGATCAAAGTTTTGTGCTGTAGATGCTCAGAGATGTCAATAGCAGTAAGATCTTGAATGAATTTGCAGTTTTGTCTGCTAGTTCTGTAAATATTTCTCTTTCATTCAAGGTTAAAGGAGAACCTGGATAAATCAAGGGCCAACTCAGATTTAGGATGAAGTGCTTTTGCCGTGACACGCAAAGTCATGGTACAGACAGTTACTGCAGGAGAAATGAGCAACAACAATCTCACCTGATCTCAGTCTCCTGTTCTTTACTTTGGCGAAAGTTCAAATTAACCCAGTTGAAGTTGCTTCTTAAATTGGTCACACTCAATCTTATATATTTTGTTTCTCTTTGCTCTGCTTTGGTCACTTTGTAGCTCCTTTCAACAAAAGAAAAGCAAAATGGAAACCCTTAATACACAGGCCTCAAGCTCACAGCAAACACATGGGGCTCCAAACACTCCTTTTCCCACTTTTAAAAGCTTGATCCTTCTGAAAGCTGTGGTCACACCAAATCATAGAATCGTGATATCCCTGACATTGCAAAAAGCCGACAAGATCATCAAGTCCAAGCTTCAACCAAATACCACCATGCGCATTAATGTGCCACATCTGCTTGTTTTTTGAACCTTTCTGGGGATGGTGGCTCCACCACTTCCCTGGGGAGCCTTTTCCAGTCCTTAATGATCCCTGGAACACCACTGATAAATGAAGAAACCTTTCTTACAGATTCACTTCCTTATTTCCCAGGATGTTTTGCTGCTGTCAAACATTTGCTATAGCACATGTTCCTTTGGGACAAAAACCCCCAGTGTCCAGGGACGAGTGGACCCAGCAGCAGTACAGTGGTGCATGCTCAGCCTGATGGATCAAAATACTGCAGGAAAATAGGATTTTATTCCGTGCACTGCGAGGACTGATGCAGTTGCTCATGCAATAGAGATGTAACGACACCTCTGGGTTATACACACAATTATTTCAGTGTAAACACAGGAAAACGTTGCCTACAGAAATAGTTACCCGCAGTTCTAACTTGCTCTGCTCAGGTATTTACCTAATTTGAAACAAGAAAGGCAGTCATTATGCATTAAACTCTCCCAGAACACAGTGAACAAGTTTTCCCTGAATAATTGTGTAGATAGCTCTGAAAAATTGGTCTTGGAGTGCCGGTAGCAATAGATACATTCATCATGAGAGCAGTACCAAAATGCTATATTTAAACTTATCTAAGACTCTGAGAAAGTGGGAGTCTTATTAATGCAATTGTATTTGCAAACACAATCTAGTTAAAGAAGAATGGAAGGAATATAGATTAGTCTTCCCCAGAGAGAGAGTCATTTTCTCCAGAGGCTAATAAAAAAATGATCTACACTCAGGAGGTTATTTTTCTAAGTTAGTTGCACTCAAAAATCATAAATAAATAAAATAATATTTAGCACTGTATTAATTGGTGGGAAAAACACTTTTAACACATCAGACATCTGTAATATGTTTTTCTACACACCCATATTGTAATACAGATTACGGATTTAATTAATGCCTATTTGTTTGCAGAAGTGTTCCCATCATTTATTTTAATGGCATCCATCATGGAAAACCATCTGCTGTTCACAGGGATGTTATTTATATTTCTATTGAGATTCCATTTAAGGGTAGAATTATCAAGTAATTGGCTATCAGATGTTAAAAAATATTTATATCCCCTCAGTTTATTTGAAATGAAACCTGCTCAAGGTGTGATAATCTCTGCCTGTTTCAGTCTCTAGATTTAATTAATTTAAGGACTAAAATAGAAATAAGTTTTTTGTTTCAATTTTTTCTACTTTTTATACAGATAATAAGGGCAAAATATACAGAAATAGGGCACACAGCTTCCTCCCTAGAGAAAATCATCATTTCAGGCTGGCTACTGAGGCTCTCCCATGCCACAGAGGTATATTTAGAGTCCTGAAGTCCTACAAGAAGAAGGTAGCATGAAAAACTGGCAGCTACCTAAGCTACACCTTTAAAAATGCATGCCAGAATTACAGGAATTTAATAACTCGGTCTCCTATAGCCCTTGTACATATTTTCAGGAATAAGACACTTCATTTTCTTATCCCAGGTAAATGTTATAACTAATCAGACATTTCTATGGTGATGATAACAAAGATTTTTGGAACAAAATGTGTCAAAGAAAGTTTCTAACCACAGGATGGATTGGCACTTGGCTCAGCATTGAAGCAAGAGATATTTAAGGTGAGCATTAAAAACAGGGAGCAGGTGACACAAGAAACAGGTTTGTACTGTGAGGAGGAAAACACAATTCCCAGGACATCATTTCTACTTCTAATGCTGTAATTTTTTATTTGCTTCTCACTGGAACAGAATCTTGTATAATTCAGGGTGAAGAGCTGAGTGCAGATATTGGTGTGAGGTGTTCAACAGATCCATCTTCATATTGAGATATATCTGTGTGAGAACATCCATCCTTCTCTTGGAGGTCTGCAGTTGCTCTGCATCTCCCTTACCAGGAAGATCTCTGCTCTCTGGTGAGCAGTGACAGCACCTGAAGGAATGGCTGGAGCTGTGCCAGAGGAGGTTTAGGTTGGATATTAGCAAACAATTCTTCATCCAGAGGGTGGTTGGGCACTGAAGCAGGATCTCCAGGGAAGTTGTCCCAGCACCAAAACTGCCAGAGCCCAAGAAGTGTCTGGATGTGGGAACCCAAGAAATTCCTCTGGCTGCCCTGGAGGGCTCAAGCCCCTGACCAGAGGGCTCAGAGACCTTGACACAGAGCCCAAGACCCCTGTGCCTTTGATTTAGCCCTGGGAAAAAACAATTACCAACCTTTATATGAAGAATTACAAATCACGAAAGTTTAAGTAGAATGATAGTGAATTTATCATGGGGTGTGTCATGGTTTGACACTGGCACAATGCCAGTGCTTCCGTGAAAATACACTTTTTCTGGTTTCTGCTGTGAGATGTGACTAGGAATAAGCAAAGCAGGCACTCGCTTAGAAATAAAGAAAACGAAACTTTATTAACTACACTACAACTATATATAAAAAGGAACACACAGGAAAAATGAAAACTTTACAAATACATTTCCTTCTCCTCCCACTAAATTTCTAATACATCTATCTTTTAAATCACTGGCTCTTGGTCCGCCACCACTCTGTAGATAATCAATTCTCAATTGGTCAAGAGGAGAGGAGTCCTTTTTGGGCCACGGTGACCTCTTTCTTTCATGTCTAGTGCTCTCACCACTGAACACGGACCAGAGCTGCTTCTAGGGTCGTCCTTTAAGGATGCTTTGTCTGGTTCTAAAAAGAGCACAGTCTCAACTTTGGGACATTTGTCTTCTCCATATTTCACCCCCTGGGGCTGAGGGGTACCAACACTGAACCCTCTTGGTTCTGAGGCATTGCCTCCCTCTGGATGAGGTCTCTGTGTCACAAGGAACATGGTTCTGTCGATGGCTGTACAAAAAGAGTCCAGCAAAAGCCACTCCATCATCTCTTCTCACTTAAGAGTCTTCTCTATTCTTCTAACATCTCTTACTGGCTCAGACCTTCATCACACTTGCCCATTTCCTTCTTCATCTTCCACTCTACCTCTCTTCTAGGAAGGGTTAATGTTCTGTAAAGTTTTCATTGTCTAAAAAGGGGTTAAAAGCTCCCACAAGCTGCCGGACACCTTCTCACTACACTCCCTCCTTCCTCTCCTTCTCAGCCATGCTGCCGGCACAGGTTTATCAAGTTTCAGGGTAACACAGGCACAAGCACAAGCTGTACTCTCCCTCTCTGTCTCCCAAGGGGGAGGGAGGCCTGCCCGATGGCTCCTGGTGTCTCTCTCTCTGTTCTACTTGTTCACTTTCGGGGTCAGGCCTACCTCTCCCGGCCGCATGGCTTTCACCTCTCCCTGCCCAGCCAGGGGGAGAGATCCGAACTCTTTTCTTGCTGGAAACCCAAGAGAGCTTCCCAGGGAGTGCTCTGCTTTTTAACCCCTGTGCTCTCAGAGGCGTATCCAATGCCCTTGGTGGCTACACCAGGTGCCAATGTTCAAATCTGAACTCTATTGGTGTGACTACAGCATATCTCAGAAAACTTACTTCCTGTCAAACCACGACAGGGTGAAAAATAGATTTTTTAGGGTTTTTAGAATGGGGGTTCAGGGGGCAAGATGGAGGGATCTGGGGATCTCCAGCCTTTCTCCTTCTTCTTCTTGGCCTCCATCTTCTGCTGTGATGTTGGCACTTTTAGATTGGTTTAGAGTAGAAGCTCACTGTCTAACATAGGTGATAGGTATTGGAAAGTAATTGTAAATATTGTACACATAGTTTTTAGTATAAAAAGATAACACCGCCTCTGAGGCAGGCAGAATGCCTCTGTCTGTCCTGCTGAGTGGACCTTGGCTGGACAGGAGACAGAATTTTATAGATAAGGAACAATAAAAAACCTTGAGACCAAGAAATGAAGATCTCTGACTCCTTTTTCGAGCGCCGGGCTGGGAAAAGAGACTTTCCAACTTATCTAGGGGTTACTCTGGTCAGCAGAGATTCCGAGATCTGGACAACTCTCTCAGGCACAGGGTGTAATTCTTGAGGTGCCCTCTGCGGGGCCGGGAGTTGGATTCACTCATCCTGATGAATCCCCTCAACTCAGGGTGTTCCAGGACTCTTATCAATGAACTGGAGAGTCCCAGGAATATATTTATGATATGGACAATTCCCTCACGTGGTACAGAAATAGTCTTGGAATCCTTGAATACCAACTCCAAAATTCAGTCAGGTGCAATTATCATGAATGGCAAGCGTCTCATGAAGGTGGCCCTGCCCATGGCTGCAATGAGATGAATTTTAAGTTCTCTTCCAACCCAGGCCATTCTAGGATTCTGTGAAAATATGAAAATATGAACTCTTCAGACAGAGCTCTGCAGGCATCACTGTGAAAATGCCAGAGTATGTGGAAATATGACAAACAAGAAGTCCTTAGTGGCTCTGGATTCCTTACAACTTCACTTGTCTGGAAAATCTGCTTGAAGCTTTTTGTCTTTTACAGCTTGGATTAGGAACATTTTGTCCAAAATTATGACTATCCCACCAAAGACATTTCTCAGAGGCAGCAATGAAAACTGAGGTTGTTTGCTCTTCTGTAACTCTTCTACATAAACATTTCTTCCTCCTTGATGTAATTTAATCATACACTGATAATGAATAGCATTTTTGATTTCTATTTTGTTCAAGAATTATTTTTCAAGTGAGGGTTATGAAGGAAGGTTAAAAGACAATGAGATGAGCAAAAATGTTCCTAATGCAACTTAGGTTTTTTTCTGTATAATTTCTACTTAAATAAATAATACTTTTCCCTTTCTTTTTACCAGTTTTCTTGTAAGAAAAGCCAGAACTTTAGTTTCCTCTGATCACAGGAGCATAGACCTCACTCAGATATTGAACTTTTATTTGCATTAATGAAACAATGGACTGGAGGTTATAAAATCCTATTGGGAGTCTGGATTTATCAGTTGCAATACTGCCTTGTGATAATAATTTTTAGCAGCTTGGAGCTTGGTCATATCTTAGTGGCCTGAAGGATAGAAAAAAACTAGCTCAGACCTGTTTATTTATTTTTTTTAATGATGAACAAATTTTTCTGCTTTTCTATTTGAATTATCTTTTTCTGTTTTGTCATTTTAGGTAATAACTGGATGTTGTCTTCTGCTTTGTTTTTTGTTTCACGTCCAAAATATTTTACATTTTTTAAACAAAAGCAGAAAGGATTATAATATTAATATTGGTATTAATAGCTGATTTTTAATGTTGCCCAACTCTCAGTCAGCTCCTTAGGGAGTGGGATGTTAACCTCTCAGGCACAGCGTGGAATTCCTGTTGTGTCCTGTGCAGGGCCAGGAGTTGGATTTAATGCTCCTTGTGGGTCCCTTCCAGCTCAGGATATTCTGTGATTCTTTGAACTGTGAGGGGTTGGGAGAAATCAAAACAAAACAAATGGAAGCCCAAGAAAAGTCAAAGGACTGCTTCATGCTGGCCTAGGAATAAATCATAAATTGATCTCTCTACCTACACTTTAAATCAATATTCTGTATATTACCCCTGTGGTTCTGAGAATGATTAATCAAAACTTAATGCTGTGATGGTGTGGCTGATGTGTTTAATCACTAAAGCAGAATAACAAAGTGCAATCAATATTGTAATGGAGGCTTTTTTAGCCCACCAGATTCAAGATGCCAGTTTAGGCAGTAAAACAGGGACTGTTCTGCTTCAGTACCTCATTTGCTGTGTTTCTGAGCAATGGTTTTTTTTCTATATAATGCATATTTCAAAATCCAACTCAGAGATCGTCTCAAATTAATGCTAGGAAGAAAAATATTTTTATCAATAATTACTTTTTGGTTTACTGGTTGTTTGGGGGATACTGTTATTTCTTTAATATGTTTTCCTGTGCAAACACCTTTCTCCATGGTCTGGGATGAGGAATTCAATGTTTGAAGGAAGATGCAGCAACATTTCAATCACTGATTTTATTAATATAAAAATTAAATGAAATCTCATTTTTCCAATTCTTTACAGAACTGAGCTGTCCCACTATAAATTTCCTATGTATGAAACTACTCAAATAATAATAATAATAGTAATAATGATGAGAATAATAATAATGATAATGATAATAATAATAATAATAATAATAATAATAATAATAATAATAACAATAATGTTGAAGAGTCACTTTGTCAACATTTTACAAAACAGACAGGACCATTGTAGGATTAATGCTACCTTGGTGCAAAAATGTTGAGGAAAGCAGGAAAGCAATTTCATGAGAACCTTTAGTACTCACCATCCCAAACCGGAATGTGAAATGCAATTCCATTCTTTCTGAGAAAAAAGATCCCAGCAGCATGGAGATGGCTGAGAAGATAAAGAGAGTTATCTGTGCAAATAACCAGTCAATATCAGAATAAAAACTGTTGCTATGTCTGTTTGCTCAGTGAACAACCACTTTACTACATGAACTTTATTACCCCCCAAATAAATGAAATAGCAGCCTAAACATAGTCATGCCTAACTAGTATTTGTTCTCTAATGAAATTTAGGTGAAATTTAAAGTATACTGTGTGTGTTCAGAGGAACTATGAGGTCTAATTGCTTTTAGCTCTGCCTTGTGGATTCTCCAGTGTCTGCTGAGATGATTGATATCATGGGATTTTGAGAACCTTAATTCAAGTATCTCATTTGGTTCAATAATCCATTTTCTTTAAAATTTTTGATGCTTTTTTACCTTAATGAGCTGCATCTTTCTGATGAATAAACAGAGTGAAGCACCATCAGTGTGGACAGACAGACAACCCATCTGAGCAAATGCACTTTCTTTAGAGAAAAGGAAGAAAAAATATTTCTTTGCAGCTACACTTGACTCAGCCTCCTTACCCAGGGAGTGAAGTCACTAAATTTAAGGCAGATTTAAGGAAATCAGCCTCTTTTACATGGAAAATTGCTGGCCGTTTGCAGTTCTCTGCTTAGTGGGAACAAATAAGGAATGGAGCTCCCAAAGCAGCAGGGAAAGGAGACAGAAAGATTAAAGAAGTTTTTCAGGAGAAAATGGAAAATGTCCTGGCAGGTAAAATAAAAAACAAGGTTTCACAGTCATTTCTGAGGAATCTCTCATCTCCTGAGCTCCTGTTGTGCTAAGTCCAGACCTGGAGCAGGTAAGACCAAATATATTTGCTGAAATTTTTTATAAATCTGCCTCCTTGAGGAAAACTGACCTAGGTATTTCTTTGAACACTGAACAATTTCAAGCACAGGGAATGGTCTTGGGCAATCTCCAATGGGAGAGATCAAGGAGAGGCAGGATGCTACTGGTGTAGTGCTGGGGGCTGCTTCAAAGGCAGTCAGGGAACAAACAGCTCTTGGGTTTGGGGAATTAAAGCGCTCCAAAGCAAGGTTCACATCTCAAATCTCTGCCTGTAGCTCCCCACCCTTTCTGAGTTTATCCTAAAAATTTTCAGAGAATCAGGGAATGGTTTCCATTGCAAAAGACCTCTGAGGTCTTCGAGTCCAAACATTAACCCAGCACTGCCAAGTCCAGCATGAATCCATGTCCTCAAGTGCCACCTCTTCTAAATTCCTCCAGGAATGGCCACTCCACCACTTCTCTGGGCAGCCTGTCCAGATGCCTGACAATCCTTTTGGTGAGGGAATTTTTCCTAATTCCACTTCCTTTCATCCTAACACTTCTTACCTGGGAGGAGAGCCTGGCCCCCACATGGCTACACTCTCCTTTTAGGGAGTTGTAGAGAGCAAAAATTTCCCTCACTGAGACACTTTTTTTTTTTTCCCCCAGAATTCCAGTTCCCCCAGCTGCTCGTCCCAGGACTTGCACTCCAGACTGACCCCCAGCTTCACTGCCCTTCTTTGCACTTGCATTTATTTTCGTCCCTTCAGGAAGCCACAGAGCAATAATTCAGTTTTAGGAGTAAGAGAAACTGCTGCAAACCAGATTTCATCCACACCAGAGGCCAAAAAAAAAAAAAACAAACCAAAATATCCCAGTGGACAAGAAACAAAAGCCTGAACAGCTGGTTTTTGTAGCATCCTGTGAGGCAAAGTTTGCAATATCCAAGACACTGTGGTCCTGCTGATATGAATTCTGGAAAGCTGTGCATTCACTCCTGGAAATTTTGAGATATCATCTTCATAGAGAATAATTTATTTATAATTTAAATTATAATTTATTTATAATTTAAATTATTTGTTTACATATATTTTTAGTGGGTAAGAACATTTCATTCAATAATAAAAGACATGGATATATACAATTTGAGCTGTAAGGAATTACTCTCTCCCTGTGCCTTCAACAGGGAATTTTCTACTTTCTGATGGACTCTGTGTCCTGTGTTCACCAAGAGCATAAAGAGCTCCCTAGAGTAAAACAAACTCCTGTAACAAAATTTGGGAGCAACAGGATAGAATCTTAAACAAATACCCCAAATTGTTATCACTGTTTTTCTACATGGAATTGTAGTAACACATACACAGAATAAGTGATGCTTTTGAGGTGCTTCCAAAGGATCTGAGAAGCCTTTTCTGCACTTCCTTTTATTCACATGTCACCAGATGGACATAGCCATCCTTGGGATGGACAATTATTATGATACTGTGTTAAATGGCAATCCAACAAAACTTCTTTCATGGTTTTTCTGCACTAAAAGCAAAGTGAGCTCTCTCAGAGTGGCATTGTTACTAAAATAACATTTTTCCCCTTATTTTTTCATATTATTAGCTCAAACCAAGTTGAACCTGACAGATAGAAGATTGTGTGTCTCCTGCACTTAGGAGCTCTTGCATCACAGGCACAACAAATGCTGTTGACAAAATTGAGCTGAAAATAAAACTTGTGCCACTGAACACCTGCAATAGCTAATATTAAGATCTATAAAAAGACCCTGCAAAGTCAGTAGGATATTTAGCTCACTATTTACTCTCTTGGAAGGCAGAGCAGCGTCCAATTCTGTGTCCAAGGAACAGCTGCATGTGTAGGTGTGGAGTATTCCAGAAATATTCCAAGCAAAGGCAAAGAGACGCAGCTGGTTGTCACAAAATTATTTCAATATATAAAAGGAAAATTTGGAGGTCAGTGTGTCTGCATTTATTCTAGACTTATGAGTTGACCTGTTGGACAGAAGGAGGTGAACACTGTCTCCTTTGCTTCAATCAGCTTTAGAAATATGAAAAACAAAACATATATAAAATGAAAAATTAAAAGCTGTAAGTGTATTTTATTAGACACTCAGGAAATTGCAGTTCAAGAAAGGCCACACTGATTATTAGCCAGCCTGGACTGCCAGGAAAATGAAAGTAAGATTTAAAAGATGACAATTTCTAGGTAGACATAGAAATAGATATATGAACAAATAGAAGGAAGAAAGGATTGCAGCAATCAATATAATTAAGAAGTGAGAAAATGGATAAGTGGCAAGGGAAACAAAACACAGGAAAATATTTGATTAAAAAACTATAGGTTAGGTATAGTCAATCTTGCATATACGAAAACCAAAATAAAGGTAAGTGGTGTTACTGGACCCTCTATGAATTAAAGTGGGAGAATTGATGGCAAAAATAAAGAGCTATTTGTAATATAATTAAATAATGTAGGCAGTGCTAGAGGATGGCAAAGGGCACCTCATTCTACTCCACTAGTGGCTCAGTGCCTACCATAAACACCGAGAGGTCCTAAAAATTCATTAAAAATTTGAAGATAGCCACCTGAGAAGTCTGCTGAGAAATTCCTTTGTCTTCAGCAAACCCTGGGGAAATATCCAGGTCAGTGTTGTTGCTGAGAGTGGTCTGTAGGATCCAAGAGGATGCTGAGTCCTTGTGTCACCACATGAGGTGACACTGGTGTTGTTCAGCAGGATGTTTTCCTGTTAGGTAGAAAGAAAAAGAAGCAGGAGTAAAGCACTAGAAACATCTCTGGTTGTTTCCCAGAGATGCTGCACAACCCCCATTTTTGGGTGGAAAACCTGATCTAGCACAGAACTCAGCCCTACTCTGTGCATTTTTACTGCAATCCTGTAGGATATTCCTGGCCTTAGTCCCATGGAATCATAATGTTTGGGAAAGACCTCCAAGATCATTGAGTCCAACCTGTGACCAGACACCACCTTATCACCCAGAGCAGACCCCTGAGTGCCAATTCCAGTCATTCCTTGAACACCTCCAGGGATGGGGACTCCACCACCTCTCTGGACAGCCCCTTCCAATGCCTGACCAGCTTTTCACCCATTTCAGTGAAGAAATTCTTCCTGGTGCCAAACCTGAACCTCTCCTGGCACAGCTGATGCCATTTCCACTTGTTCTGACACTCGCTCTCTATTTCCAAACCTAAACACAGATTACTCCAGGGGATGAGTGATGGCCTGACCAGAGAAGGTGTTTTCAGATACAGAAAATTTGAACTGATAAATACTGGTGCAAAAGTTGGGATTTTTTTTTGTTACTATCAATGAACATAACAATATTATTAGATCTAGGATGTTTCTGAATGCTTGGTCAGACTTTGGGGAAAAAAGTTTCCTCCTTCTTTAAAGAAATAATTTGATACATGAGAAGAGTTAGATTCAACCCCAAGTGTGTTTCTCTTCTTGTCTCACCTCAGTTCCCCTCTAGGAAAAGTGTTCACTAGTTCTCCTGTAAAATCTGTTCTCTTACAAGGATGAATTTGTGAAAGTTGTGAGCTAATGGTAAGAGACTGCTTACACATACATTAGAGAAATTACAGTCAGCAACTGTCAGACACATTGGGTATCATCCTCTGTCAGTCTTTATCTTAAAACAGAGGTATAATTACTTTTTTCTCTCCCCTACTGGGCTTTGAAATCTCCATGCCTGGAAATACTCATATATTCCAAGGTTGCATCACATTTGTACTTGAAAAGGAGTCAATTTAGGAATAACTTACAGGACTATAGCTCGGCTGCTACAGTTTTAATGAAGAAGTGCCAGAAAAACAATGGAGACAGCATTTGATTAATGTAGGAACTTCAGTCCAGAACTGTCAGAACTTTATATGTTGTCATCATAATGAAAATATAATGGATGTGATCAGGAATGCCATCCATCTTCCTTTTGCTGCACACCGAATTTGAACCAAAGGTTTATAGGGAATTTTTAATTTTTACTCTCACTTATTTTTCTGAAGCAATTTCCCTAGTTAGAATTCAAGTGGAAGGGAAGGGGCAGTAGAAGTCTTTGAGACTGGGAATTAGGACTCAGGCCTGAGAAAATTAAGAGCAGATTGAAAATGTTGTTTTTGATCAATCAAGACAGCTCAGAAGAGGGGAGAAGTCTAGGAGAGGTGAGGTGACCTTTGAAAGAAAGAGGCAGGAAGAGCTGCTTCTTCTAAAGTCTTGCTTGAACAAACAGATTAGGGGCACAGATTTCTCTGCAAACATAGGAGCTCATGAAGCTTCTTCCCATGGGTTTGGGCTCTGAGCAAGGTGGTCCGCTTGAAGATGTCCCTGCTCCTTGCAGGGGGATTGGACTAAAGGTCTCTTGGAGGTCCATTCAAACCCAAACCATCCTATGATTAAATGAATTATAACAATTTATATTCAAAATAATAATATTACCATCTGTAGAAATGTTCATATGAATTTTCTGGTCTCTCAAAAGGTGTATGGTCACATTGTGATGTTTTCCTCTGTTAGGCATTTCAGGTCCCTTATCTATCTATTTTTCATATCAATTTAATGACAAAAGATATTCCAGATGTCTCCCTATTTAATTGTTTTTTGAAATTGGCCAATAGCTAAAACATTTTTAGGAGAAACACACAGGTCATAATGATATCCCAAGTCTGATTTCTGAAAGATAAATGAAAGTAAAAAAAAAAAAAGTAAAAAAAAAAAAAAAGTAAATATATTTGTAATTTTCTGTTCATTAAAGAATCACAGAATCACAAGGTCACAGAATTTTCACAGAATCCTTAATTTAGGATTAGAAGGGACCTGTGGAGATCATCCAGTCCTACTCCTGTGCCAAGGCAGGGTCCCCTGGAGCAGGCGACAAGGAACACATCCAGCTGGGTTTGGAATGTCTCTAAAGGGGGAACTCCGTGATCTCCCTGGGCAGCTATTCCAGTGCTCTGCCACCCTCAGTGGAAAGTTCTTCCATTTATTGAGGTGAACCTTGTGTTTTAGTTTGTGGGCATTGCTCTTTGTCCTGTTATTGGGCACCACTGAAAAGAGTCTGGCACCCTCCTGTTGACACCAACCTTTGAGTTATAAAATATTGGAGGTATTTGTATTGATGAGATCCCCTCTCAGCCATGTCTCCTCCAGACTAATCAGGCCCAGTTCCCCCACCTCTCCTCACCACAGAGTTGTTCCAGACTCCTCATCATCTTTATGGCCTCTGCTGGACCCTTTCCAGCAGCTCCTTGTCTTTGTGGAGACCAAAATAACACCAGAGGGGCAGAGGAGAGGGGAGGATCACCCCCCTCGACCCCCAGACTTTTCTTCATGAACCCCAGGATCCCACTGGCCCTCCTGGCCCCCAGGGGACATTGCTGGCTCAGGGGCCACTTGTCACCCACCAAGACACCCAGGTCATTCTCATCAGAGCTGCTCTCCAGTAGGTCAGCCCCCAACCTTTGCTGGTATTTGGGATTATTCTTCCCCCAAAATGGGACCTTGCACCTCCCCTTGTTAAACCTCATTGGGTTTCTCCCTGCCCAGCTCTGTATTCTCCTGTGTAACTCCTGAGTCCTGTGTTCATGGCCAGTGGCACTGCCAGCATTTCTCTAGCTCATTATCACCCATTCAGCCTCTTTAATTGTTATGTGATTACAAGTTCCCATAGAGACTAATGGCCATTGCCACTGGATTATTGATATTCAATTATATCTGCTCTCTGTTTATGCTGTACTCCCTTCCACTTTCTTAATTTGAGAGATGAGTCTGTGCATCAGGTTGCTGTTTTTTCTTTAGCCAATAGAACAGCAGATAAATTAAATTTCTTCCTCAATAAAGGATATATTGCTCAGGATATATGCCAGGTTAAACTTCTGGTAAGGAAAATAAACCATTCTGAACATTGCAGTTTGACCAATATAACAGAAAATTCATGAGGAATAAACCTATTTCCATTCCACCTATTATCCCAATTATTGGCTTTGCATCTCAGAGAAAGGAAGCAGAAGGACACATCAATTTGTGAGTCATTTGTGGAACTCATTGACAACCAGATCAAGCTTCATGTTCTTGCAATTATTGTCTCTGTAGGAAGTTAATTCCTTACAATGGAGATGAAAATACTCTTAAGGGCTGGAATCAGTCAGTCCCTCAGCTGCTTGTGATGACTTGCTGTAGGTGAGATGCAAATGTCTCTGTGATACAATAATTTCAGATATGTTTCCCCAGTCCTCAAAAGTCTAAAATAAACCACTGGAGTGCTCAGGTTTTAAAAGGACTTTTAAAGGTCATCTAGTCCAAATGAAATTATCAGGGCCGTAGATCAGCTTGCTCAGAGCTCCCTCCCACATGAATCTTTCTAGGGATGGGCCACCTGCCACCTTTCAGGGCAACAAAACTTATTTGCTCTGCTCTTCTTTGCCACAGAAACATCTATGTGAATTTGGTTATTTAACACCTATTTCCTGGACAATTTCACTGTTATTCATAGATCAAGTGTTATCTCTTTGAATTCCTACCAAGTTACATCCTCTCAGGGATCTTTCTTTTCAGTATATTTCAGTTTATTTTCCATTTGTCATTGTTTGTGACAGGCATGACACTGATATCACAGAGCCCAAAGGGAATCAAATAATAAATACTCAATAAAAGTATAATTTAAGATTAATTGTTTCCTGGTGAAGACTCAGGATAAAACATCACATAAAGGAATTACATAAAATATCACACAAAGGCATTACTTGCCCAGCAGTGCAGAATTGTTTTAGCAGCCATGACTGAGTGAAACAGAGCAGAGAGTGGAAGTCTCATTTCAAAGGATGCTTATCCCAATGGCAGTCTTACCTCTGCTCCAGATATCCTGTGAAAAGTTGGAAGCTATAATGCTGCATTCCTGGGATGAGATGCAGACAGGACTTCTGTGAGTGGTAGCTGGTGTTCTCATGGGCTATGGGTTCAAGGAGAGGAGAAACACTCATGGATATGACAACCTCCACCACATCTATCAAATATTAATTTATTTTATATATATATATATATATATGTACTAACTTTCTGAGCTTCTGTTTGTAAACAGAAACACCAAAATATCACAAATATCTTCTGCTGTCAGTTGTGGTTTTCAGGGGCAGCTGCAACAGATATTTTTGCTCATAAAAAAAATGTCAAACCTTAGTACTCTAGGCAAAGGAAGATTTCTTTAGCAATCAAGAAGTGATTGCACTCTGTGATTGTTTCTACTGGCAAATGACAGTGATTAATGCTATGCCAGTGCTTCTCAAAATTTTGGAAGTAGAAGCCTCTTTCGTTCATCTGTGTCTGTGGAGCATTTTTCTCAGCAGCATCTTGGTTTCTTCAAGACTCAGGATGAGGAGAAATTATAACTGACTTCAGCAAGTATTGACACTCATTCCCTCCCACAAGGAACTGAGCTGCTGCCAGAAAGTAAAAGTGGCATAAAATTGGTCAGGCAAGAATCACAGCCTACATTTGCTCCTCTCTTACATCTGGTCCCTGGAGAAACTGAGAAGTTGTTGACTGCTGTTTGCGATGCTGTAGCCTCCCTTTGAACTCCTTAGTCATGGCTTGAGATGTGGGATGAAGGAAAGGCAGTGCCACTGCCATATTTTCATCTTAATTTGAAAAACACCAATCTTGGAGTGCAGTTGTTTCTGTTTCTAAAAAAGGTTCAGGCAAATTTTAACAGAAGAACCAGAGCACCTTAAAAATTCTGAACCTGCTTGTCTCTTCCTCTGATGACGCTTTGAAAAACCTCTACAGATAATTATGGACAAAGCAGGAAGTCTGACAAAGGGCTTCACTGCCCTTAAATTGCTCAGTTCTCTCTGTAAAGCTAGAACAGATGTTCTTTGAGCTGGCACTTTAAACTTTTATCCAACTCATTTCCTTGCACTGATGAGTCTGGTCTCCCTGGGCTGGGTTCTGGTTGCATTCAGACACCAAAGTTCAAAAGCAAGGTAGTGATTTTTAGCTTGCACCAAAGCCACATCCATGCATGTGAGGGTATGGAGGAGTTGCTGTGGTAACAGTTCAGCAAACACTTAGACATCCATGAGGTTAAAGAAGTGCTTAATCAGGGTTTTAAACTGCAGCCAGTGTGTGCAAAATATCCTTTGGTCCTCAAAAAAAACAAAAAAAAAACTTCTCATAACTCCAATATACACTGAAAAAAAAGCTTTGACCATTTATTTCTAATATGTCCTAACACATCTTGTTTCTGATTTAACTTCAGCTCTGAGAAGGACAGGAACTGGATAAAGTCGTCATTTCCATAAATGTTAAATTGGGGGGAGAAAAAAAAATGATGGTGCTATCACCTTCCCTAATTTGGCTGTTATCACTGAGAATTTTGTGCAAATGATGTATTTATATGCAGTTCATAAATGACTCTGCTAATTCCAGCCACTCAATGTGGCCTACATATGGTGTCTGTGGGCGAGGCAGATAAACAGTTGAGTTTCTGGGAGTGGAGCGTCAGGATCAGCATTTTTGCTAAAAAATTGCTTTTTCAAGGGGTATGAATTTGCCTGTTTATTCCAGTGCAGCAGCAAAGGGACTGAAGATTTCACTGTTCTTGGATGGGGTCATAAAAGCTGGTTTGCATCTCATTTAAATGCTGCACATATTTTTGATAAAATTATTTTTTACAAGACATAAAAATGCTGCATGGGTAGTTGAAAGTCAAAGAAATTATACCTTTTAAAAGTATACTTATAAAGTGATGTTTAAAACATTTAAATATGACAGTTATTTCAATCATGCTCTTAATAGCATTTAATAATTTCGTTATTCTCAACGCTAAACAACCTTCAACAAAATGACTTCCTGAAAGAGATTTTATTTATTTATTTATTTATCTTTAAACTAGTGATGCAGTGAATGAGAATTCAAGACATGAATTAGTTCAAGCCCATCTTAAATTTTCAGTGCGATGTATAAATTACTCAGTCTCTCATAATGTCAGTTTTATCATCTGTAAAATGAGAGAGAAGCTATTTATTTTTATCCAATCCCTGTTCTTGGCATGTTTTACTTGAAGTACTGTAGTCATAGCCCAGGAAATGAGACTTTTGTTTGGATAGGAAAAGCCTTTTCATGACCAAAAAAAAAAAAAATATCAAATCACCTCATTGGATTATTGCAAGTGCCAAATAAACTTTGTATTTGCAACAAAATTAAGATAAATTTTATTTTCTTTAGCAGTTTTGAAAAGTAACAATACATTAATGCTTCTCTCTTTTCCATGTTCCAGTTCTTGGACATAGAATTCATTTTGTTCTCAGAAGCATTTTTCCTATTTTACTATAGAACTGGAATGACATACTGCATAATTAATTCAAGAATGCTATGAAGTGTTGTACAGTCACAGTGTGTTTCCCTTTTTGACTTCTCTGTTCAGAGTAAAATATTTAGAAAAGTATAGAATTTATGTTTGTTGAATGTTATTTTTCACTTGGTGACACATGGCATCTCCCAAGTTTTCAGGTTATCTTCTCAAAAGTTGTGCCACTTTAAAAATGACCATAGGAAACTTACCCAAATTGTTTTTCTTATGCTCCAGCTGTCTCCCCACCATTCTTGTCTGACGGTGCAATTACCAAAACTCAACAAACCACTCACAGATTATGGACAAGAAACATGGATACCATTTATATATTTGTAAAAACGATAATTAAAAAACCACTAAAATCTTCATAACATATTTCTGAATAGTATATCACAAAGTCACAGAATGGTTTGAGTTGGAAGGGATCTTAAAGATCATCTTGTTCCACCCCCTGACATGGGCAGTGACACCTTCCACTATCCCAGGTTGCTTCGAATCCCATCCAGCCTGGGCTTGGCACTTCCAGGGATGGGGCAGCCACAGCTTCTCTGGGCAACCTGTGCCAGGGTCTTACCATGCTCACAAGAAACATTTTTTTTTTCCCATGTTTCTATGATGCAGGACTTTCTTGTATCTGTCTTAATCCTTTAATATATATAGACCTAAGTTTCCACAGATATATATTTAAATATTTATAATTGTTATGAACTAAAATATGATGGAACTATGCAGTGAAAGCATGACAGCTTGTCTGTAAAAGAAGTGTTTTCACAGTGCAAATTTTCTTTTCCAAACAACCCATAACAAGATTCCTAATTGTCAAAATTCCGTAGCTTACAGTCTCTCTAGTGGACTTTCCAAAGAGAGAATCATCAAAGACACTACTGCAGTTTTGAATAGAATAATATTCAGTGCCACAGAGAAGACACCAAACTGTAGATCTTCTTTGTGATTCCTCATTCATGCTTCAGAATTGTTCAGGTATCTTTAAGTCCTGGTTTGTTGAGTTTTAAAATGCAACTTGGAGTTTCTCTTTCAGTAACTTGTGACACAGAAGTTGCTGCCATAGTTTGTGTTCTGCATCTCATAAAACAGATGAACAAGACCAGCCAAGAAGGACTTCAGCAGGTAACACAGCAATCATTTCCTTCCAACAAATAATGATCAATAACAACTTACAGAGTTATAGAGTCGAATGTTCCTAAGCCGTACCCTGCTTAGGAAAATTTTCTGATTAGGGAATGTCCATCCTTTTTAGCTTGAGATAATTCCTCCTTGGGCAGTATCAGTGCTCTTACCCAGGTGTTACTGGGAAGCACATCTGGAACAGCTCTCAGGACTGGCTCAAAAGGACTTTGAGGTGGGCTTTGAATTGATTTTAAGATAGTGTGGGATTGAGGGAATCTGCACAGACATGGTCTCTGGTATTAGATGGAACTACTGCTCCAATGTCCTTGATGACTATAATAAAACACAAAACCTTTCCAAACAGTGTTAAAATGATGATATAAAATAAAATGTTTAATTGAAAGCTTTCAAGGTGCACAATATGGCAATATGCAGAAATGATACTGTATTTCTGAAATTTTATAAGGTTATTTGATTAGTATATCTATCAAATACTGTCCAATAAGGAGAGCAGTTGGTTAGGTAATTTCCCTCCAGGGTTCTGCCCCACTGTAGCCCCCCTCTTCCCCAAGTTTTATTCCTACACTTTATTGTGTCTACAATGTATGGTGCAAAACAAAATGTCCTTGCTAGACTAAAAAAAAGACTAAACAGAATTCAAGATTGTATTAGTAAGGGTTTGATAAACTATGGTAGAGGGCAGGAAAAGTACTAGGAGTTATAACTATGTATTAACAGATACAAAGATACAAATAAATAAGAGTTATATAAAAAGGTAAAAATCTTTGGGCATCATTCTCTTCCTAGAAATCTCCCTGGCTTCAGGCAAAGGCTCTGGATGGAGGATGCAGTCGCCCAAGTCTCACTGCTGGGAGATTCGGCATTGGAGGCAGTGGTGGTTTCACCTGTGAGAGATGCACTCCAGGTAAAACACTGAGTTGCCAAGTGAAGGAGCTCTAGGAGGAGGTGGGCAGACTGTAATTCAGCTTTCAGTATGATTTTGGATCAGAAGACCTCAGATCAGAGGTCTTCCCCACTATCTGTTATCGTTTATTATCCCATGTGTTGTGCTTCTCTGTCTTCCTGGCGAACCTTGCCAGGGATTTGTTGTCTTTCCGTCTGCAGTTGGATTTAATTGCAAGCAAAAGGTGGCAAGTCAGAAACAACAGGCTGAGCTAATAAATTTCCTGTGCAAGAATCATGTTGCCTATTAGGGAAGCTCTAAGAACACCAAGGAGGGGCACAGGTTAAGAGACAGGAAACATTTCACACTGTCATCATCTGCAAAGTTATTATGCTCCTGAACAGCTACAAATGACAGGCCGAAATATTTGCAAGATTCATGGTTAATGTCTGGATGTTCATTTACACATATCCTAAGTTCCCAGTGAGGCACATGCTCTTAAATTGAGGCTCGGCAGACATATTTAAAATTTCTTTTATCTAATTTTTTCTTGAAATTTGTTTATTTGATTTAGCTGCTTAGCAGCACACAGACAAATACATACACACAGATTAATATACTACTGAAAGTCTCTTTTAATCTGAATTTTAAAGCTATTGAGCTGATCCACACAGCTTGGTCCTTAAGGACCAGTTCCTCATACAAATTCACCAGCTGTAATTTAAAGAAACTTGTAAGGTTAAAGAGGAAATACTATCTTTGCTGTCACAGAGAGAGGAAAATGCCTCTGACTCATTTCCCTGACTGAAAAGCATTTGTTCCCTGATGTTATTATCGAGTCTGGTAAAACATATATTTATTAAAGTTTAAACCATCAGAAGGAGAAGAAATCAGCAGGAATCCTGTTTAACCTCATTTATCAGCACTCTCAACAGAGGTATTAGGCATATTGAGCAGTAATGAATTATTTAAGATAGCACTAGATATTAAATGCTTTGAATTGTGGGCAAACAGCCAAATAGATGTATTTCAAATTTTTTCCTCTTCTAATAGGAGCCCCCTGGACATTTTAGCTAATAAATGAATATGTTCTCCCAGACTAACTGTTTATTTATTGTGGACTCCAGCTCTGAAGCTGAAAATGGGCATTCCAGGAAAGAAAGGGGCACCCTGTAGTGGAGAAACAGGGCTGGAAGATGTGTACAAGCAGAGATTGCTTCAGATGTGCTCAAATGTGCTACATATTTTAGTCACTGGTTGGATCTCTCTTCTCCTGGAGATGGTAGGGGTTGTGACAGAATGGAGTATGCACAAGCAGGAAGATATAAAGGTTTTAACAGCCCAAGGTTTAAACCCAAGGACAAAAACCCCACAAATCAGAGCTGTAACCTCTAATCCACAATTACACTGGTTTGGAGCCCCATCACTTAGCTGAAGCTTTTATTCTGGGTTTTGCTTTCCTGCAACCAAGCCATGGGACTGAAACTGCTCTCTAGGCACTGTCAGACAGGAAGGCTCTGCAGTTGGTCATAAAGTACTTCTGTCTAAATCTAAGAAATAATATAGCTCAAATCCTCTCTGGATATCCAATCAGTAGAGAGAATTAAATTACCTTCATCTCTACACTTTTGCAAAAATAAATTGTCCCTTCACTTCTTATTTCTGCCCTCAAAAGCTGCACACAGCATTGGAGAAAATAGATCAGAAACAGACACAAGTCCCAGTAAAAAATATGTGAGAAGACAAGATCAGCTTAGCCAAAAAAAAAAAAAGGAAACAAACCCAAAACTAATGACTGTCTGGTAGAAGTCTCAAACCTCAAAGAGAAGTCATGAAACAATGGAAAACATTTTGAGGAATTAAGCTGGTCTTGTATATAACCACCACTGGCTATATATTGCTTAGGGTGAATCCTGATTCTGAAATATTTTGTAATGAAAAGTGACTGAGCAGATCAACTTTATGATTTTTATTCCTGTGTCTGAATGTTAGTACTGCATTACCTCACAAGAAAAATGAATCTTCACATCAGAGGCAAATCAAAGGAAGAGTTATTTTGATTTAAAGCATTGATTGCTTTGGGTAGCTGTTGGTTTACTGATGACTTCAAGGTCTGGGAATTATGATATGGATACCTGAAAGATATAAATACCAGTCTAGGAAAGAAGTTAATGGAATAGAAAGTAAACCCATAGGTAATTAATGGTTCTGATTATTAGATGTATTACAATAGAAATAATGAGAAAATTCTATTATGTCCCAATGCTTATTTCGATTAAGAAAGGGATTACTTTGCTGTGGATTGGACAGGAAGGTTCAGAAGTCATTACTAGGTCTGCTAAATCCAAAATGGATTAAGTTTCCATGAGCGTTCTGTACAAGAGTGTTCTTACTAAATTTGGATCCCGGAGTTCAGTTTGACTTCTGAAAACCTCACAACAAAAACTTCCATTGATTTGAGAAGACCACAATAGATCAGAGTTTTTTCCCCTCTACTTCTGTTTGATGTCCCATAGGCATTTTGATTGTTTGTCAGACAATTAAAGGCGAACTGCAAGAATGGATGCTTGTGCATGGAGTGCTTGTTCTCCCAGCCGAGCTTGCCCTGGAGTCTCAGAGCAGCAATAGCTGTCAGACAGGCACTTACATTAAGTACCCTGTTGACATTAAAGGGATTGGGAAAAGTGCCCTAAAGATTATTCCCCTCCCAACCCTGCTCCCAGCAGAAGGTAACATTTACTCCTCAGCCTGGGATAAATTATCATATTAATTATTCAAAATACTTAATACCATCAAACAGAAATGAATTTACCAGATGCAGTCAAGAGCCAGAGCAAGAAATCAATGGAGTTTAAAGGCCTGGGCTCTCAATGAATCATTAACTGGGTGCTCTCCTGAAGTGTGGGGAGTGGAGAGGGTGTGAATTGCCTCAGGAGGGAGGAGAGGAGGTCAGGACAAATTGCAGTTCCAACCAAGAGTGAATTCTCCCTTCTGCCAAACTACGTATCTATGATAATGTCAGCACTTAAGGGAATATTTGAGAGTGTGATGGACTCACAAAGAGCTCTGAGAGCAGGATGCAGCTGTGCAAACCAACTGTGCTTTCAACCAGGGCAGTAAATCTACCCTGCTCTGGTAATCCCACCAGTACAGGTAAGGCTTTTTTAGGTTGGAACGTGCTGCCCCACAAAACTCTGTGGGTCAGGGAATGTACCTCCTAATACCTGGACAAATCTGCACAATGAAAATCCAGGCTAATTCTTCAGACTGATTTTACAGTGGTGAAGTACAGGACAGAGCTCAGCCTCTGCTCCTCCTCTTTTACTGGTTATCCCCCCCCTGCTTACTGTGGTACAGAAATCAAATGTTTCTTCACATCTTTTTTTTTTTTTTTTTGACATTTCCTAGCTGTGGCACAGCAGCATGGGGCAGTTTCTGTCTGCTGGTTTAGTGGTGAGTAGTTTTGAGTCTGCTTGCATGCAAAAGCTTTAGTGGCTGAACTCTCTCAGTCGTGGCTTATTGCCACAGAAGCAATGTGGTGACAAAGTTTTAGAAATACAAGGTGAAATTTGCAATACAAATCCATAGGAAGAATATCTAGACTAAAATATCTTCTGTTTTCAGGATTCTGGGGATAGATGACTCTCTAGCTGAGTGTTTAACACATTTTTGCTTAATTAAGCCTTCCTTTTGACTTCGGCTTGCCTTGAGAGCCAGTGCAGTTAATTCTGGGCAGACATGAGGAACGATTCAGTTATAGGGAGCTGCAGGGGAAATTCAGCTTCTGGCCTTTCCCACCCCAGTGCTCTCCCAGTGAAATGCCTCTCAGAGACTCCTTTGGCTCCTTTCATTGCAAAATCTGTGAATTCCATATTTTGGTGACTGACACTGGATGGCTGTGCCCTGGTGTTGGCCGTGGGGGCTGCAGGGTAGCCAGGGAGTAGAAGGTGGATTTCCCCTGTGTCAGACACAGGTTTCAGCATTTATCTTCTCCTTTTCCAACCTGCATGGGAGTGAGAGAACACTGAGGTGCAGGGCAGGCAGCTGCCCGTGGCTAAGGTGGGTTAAACCTCCTCTTCCTCTTCCTCCTCCTCTTCCTCCTCCTCCTCTGGCTTTGGTGTTCAGTTTTTCCTCACACTTTTTCCTCACTCCCCATGCTATCATGCAGTGGTTTTGCCTTCCCAGCCTAACAAAGCCAGAATGAAGCAGAAGCACCACATGGGAGAGAGGACGTTCCCAAGAAAATGAGTGGTGCTGAGCTGGTGGGATGGTGGAAGTACACACACACAATTTCTAGTTCTTCTCACATTGATTTTAGGGCTTAAATGCATATTGTCTAGTGGGTGTCTTCAACCTTTTCTGTGAAGGAGGAATGACAACCCCTTGTCTAAGGTGACAAGGTGCAAACTCCAAAATGAGTTCTCCCTCTTGGATGACTCCTGTCTGATGCTCATTTATTGCCTGTCACCATGTCCTATTTAATTCCTTCCTTTTCTGATCTTCCTCAGCTTTCTGCTTCCAGTCCTCTTTTACTCTTGCCTGTCTGCTCACTGTTGAAAATAACAACTCATTTTAATATGGGCTGAGGGAAAGGGGGAAAATTAAGCAGAAGAAACAAAAGTCTGTGAGGTTTTAAAGCCAGGCTCTCACTGACTTGCTGTGAAGTGCATCAGCTGCTCATAAATGCATCAGGAGTGCATTCCTTTGGGATCAGCTATGGGAGTGCAGTGTCTGTGAAACAGTTTAAAACCAGAGAACATCCAGAGATCAGAACTGGAGCAAACCATCAGACTAAAACCCAGTCCTTCTGTCCTGTAAAATAGTGAGTATGAAATTAAAAAAGCCTTAGCCAGGAAGGTAAGTATGGCAGGATGAGCTGGAATTGTGTGGTGATTATTGGAGATAATGCAGCCATGGAATTTTTATAGAATCATAGAATTATAGAAAGGTTTGAATTAGAAGGGACCTTAGAAATTATCTTGTTCCAAACCCCCACCATGGGCAGGAACATCTCCCACTAGACCAGGTTGCTCAGAGCCCATCCAGTCTGGCCTGGAGCACTTCCAGGGATTTTCTACATTCAAAATTTCTAGTGAGGTTCTGGAGAGTTCTCCTTGGGCCCTCAGAACTTGCTGATAATGGGTAGCTCTGTTAAAACCAAATGAATCCTTTTGCTGTGCCCCTTGCACACACTGTGCACACTGAGCCTGTGTTGTGTGTTTGGGGACAATTCATCCCTTCCAGCCTTTCAAGGTGTCCTGGGGAAGAACAGAAGAAGGGAAGAAGGTTTAGGTTCTTCAGGCCCTGAGCAATGCCAAAAAAAAAAAAAAAAAAAAAAAAGAAAAAAGAAAAACCTTCCCTTCCCAGATAAGCTGAGGCATTTATAGAAGAGCTGAAAATAGTCAACTCTTTTTGCATGAACAATGATTGAGTTTTCATTTTGTTTAGGAAAAGAATCAATTTTATGTGAAAATGCATCAGATTCTGCTCAGATGAAATAGAGTTTCTAAGGACAATTTTGAATCAATATGAAATGTTCTCTTTTGTCAAATGATTACAGGGCAAGGAAAAATAAAGATGGTTTTTCGATGTACTTTTGTGATTGGTCTCTGCAAGAGTTTCTGATGGAGAGAAGGGGATGTGGACCATGATTTATTAGCACAAGAGTATCACAAAATCTGAATTGAGTGCTACAGGGAAAAGTCTAAAAGACTGGTTGGAAACATATCCCTCTCTCTCTCTCTCTCTAAACAACATCTCTATAAAATAGGCACTTTGTCCACATCCTGCTAAGAAACAAAATGTGATGGAAATGATTACATGGACATTATTTTTTATAATACATAGTTATTTGTGTAGTTTTACAGAATCTCTGTTGATGAGTCAAGAAGAATAAACATTTATTATTAATAAATAATATTGCTGTGCTGTAGCAATGCAGAGAAATAATAATATCTCAAATTATTCATAGAATCATAACTTACCAAGGACCAATAAATGCAGAAAAATGACCTCTGGCTCAGGGGGTTCACAAGCTGCAAATTGCTGGAGTTTGGGAGAGGTATTTGAGGAAATATCATGGTATACTTGCCATCCTCTAAGCATCCATATTGTATAATTTTTTATCATCAATCAGTCTGGTTTTGTGTTCTTCACACTTTGAAATCTCATTGTTATTTGTACTTTTTCAAGCCTAACATACATAATAAGTTGGCTTTCCTGTTTTCATTGTCTTGTTATAACATTTCAAATTTCTGGCCATGACCTAGGGTTTTACAGTTCTTTTTGTTGTAGAAGCAATTATGAATACTACAAGGAAAAGCATCAAGGAAATACATCAAGGAAAAGCACATCATATTGTGCTTTCCTGGGAAGGTCTTTCCAAACTGCAGGCCCCCAGGTGCCAGTTTTCCTTCCCCATAACAGGAGTCAGGGACAGGCACCATTTGGAGGCTTGTATCATGATTCAGGAGTGGAGTTTTGACCATCAAGTTTCTCAAATAATAAAACATCTCTATTCTGGTGATGATGCTTGATAATGGATTCACTCCTCAGGGAAATTCATTCTTCAAGGACATCATGAGATGAATCACATCCCATCTTCCCATCAGCTCAGTCCCAAAGAGACTTTCCTTTCTCCCAAGCCACTCCATAAATCTAATTAATTCCAGCACAAATAGAGATAAAAGAGATCTTTGCATGCTCCTCCCTGACCATGGGCTCAGAGATCTTGCATGGTTCATGAGGACAACAACATTGAGGAACAAATTTAATACTCTTGTATTAAATTTAATTCTCTGATGTTAATTTCTCCCTCCTTGCAAGGAGCTGTGATCATTTTTTAGGCAAAATGTCTTCATATTTGATTTCTAGTATAGGAATAGAAAGTGCCAGTAAAAGGTTTTCACAAATAATTCTGCTGCTCTATTCCTGGATGAATAAATTAATAATTATAAGGGATATGATGCCACTGAGGGAGGCCTGGATGAGCTTATGGATACATTACTAAGCACAGCAGAAAGAACAGTAAAGACACAATCTAATTTTGTGAGAAAATTAATGAAATAAAACTATTACAGAAAAAGTATTGACACCACGCAGGCAATCTGACTCCTTGTGATGTGGGTATATGGAGAGGAAAATGGGAGGGGTCAGTGATAAACTGAGCTAATTTCCCAAAGAACATCCTGGGGAAAAAGGAAACCCCATGTGAGTGCATCATTAGTTAGAAGTGAGGTACTCAGTGGGCTCAAATCCCTCTGTGGCATGGAAAAAATTGTTAGAAAAGTTAGGGCGACCCTTCTCATGTTATCATGTTATCATCATGTCATGAACCCTAACATGTTATCTCATGTTAGGGTTCATAATAAATTTCAATGAGAAATAACTGGTCCAAAAAAACCTAATATGACAGACCAAACTCACAGATTAAAATAGGAAGAGAACATTGAATAGTCATCAACTAAAATATACCTTCTTCCAATTAACTTCATCCTGTGTCATTTATTTAATTGGCTAATGCTGTCTCATATTTTCAAGACCTTGAGGAAGAAAAGGAAATTGGAAGAGAAAAAATCCACAAAAGATGTCTTTATAATGGAAAAGGAAAAAACCCCACATAAATATTAGGTCCTTAGTGAACAACATTGAGCAGACAACATTTAAACAAACAGGGTGACAAGCGGATGGATTTGTCAAGAACAGCACAATGTGGTTTCCTTGTATGGCAAGATAATAAACATTGTGGAGCATGGTGAAGGGGGGAAAAGCCTTCAGTCCCTGTCTGAAGTGAAGCTCTGTCACTGTAGGACATGAAAATCCCATCACCAAGATAAACATTAACTAAACAAAATTCCTCTGAGGAAGGCAAACCTGACAATAACTTCTGTCCAGAGCAGGTAACAAACTTTTGCTGATGAGGGAAGGGTTGTATCAAATCAGGTTTGTGAGACTTCTGTGCTGGGCAGAGCTCAGTTTATATCCTCAGTGCTTGTGAAAAATGCCAACCACTTGTTTTTAAAATTTTAAAAGTTTGATAGTAATAGAATGGCTATAAAAATAGCAATATAATTAGAGTAATAATAATTTGGACAATTTGGATTAGGACAATATGAGACAACAGAAACAAAGAGTTACAGAAGTCCGAGTACCTTTTTCTAGGCAGCATAAGCCTGAAAAAGACACACGTTACCAGAGGATTAACCCTTAAAAACAACAGCTTGTTGAATATTTATGCTCCTACATGATACATAAATTCCATTCAAACACAGGATTCTGTCTGATCAGTGTCAACTTCTTCCTCTTAATCCTAATGGCTGAGCAAGGCAGGAAGAAGTTTGTTTCTTCTGATAATGGAGCAATAAATTCTCTTTCTCTGAAAGATTTAGGTGTCCTGTGGCTGCTATCTGGTGCAAGCACCTCATTCCTTCCTTAAAAAAAAATCTCCCATACATAGTTTCTATTTTAACATTGTGTTATAACCTAAACTATATTTAACACACTACTTAAAAAAAAAAATTAATACAGCATAACTTTCTAACATAACACATACAATATTCATTTTAATATTTGTGAAAAGCCAATCATAAATATGCATTTTTCACAGTGCTGAAACTGGGATTAGGTTTATTGATGTCAAGTTTTTGAGGACTATTTGTATTTTGCAGGACACAGTGGTAAGTCTTGGCAAATGTGAGAAATAGTCTGAAAATTGTGGCTACATATTTTTCTAGATTGGCACATGCCCTCAATTTTGGTAAAACTTGGAAAAATGGGAATTGCTCTGCAGAGGATCTAGGGAATGTAGTAGATCTCAGGCCAAAGACAAGACAAATATTTCCCATTCTGACCAAAGAAAAAGAAAAAAAGGAAAAAAAAATTAAAAAACAATGAACCAGTTGGGGCTTTCTCTTTTCAGATAGATAATAATAGACTGAAGATATGAGGAAAGGAAAAAGTACTGAATAATTTGAGACAGATCATTAGTATGGTCTTTGTAATCTTTTACAGAGAAATTTGGGAGCCCCCTAAGTACTTTTTAGGACTTGGCAAATCCACTAGCCCAAAAAATGCCCAGTGGTGAAACTGAGCAGATATTTTCAGCAGGCACACACAGAGCTCATAAATCCATATATCCATGATGGCCACACTCATCCAGAGATACATCCTCACTCTTAGCCTTGTCCTGCTGCCCTTGTTTGGCAGCTCAGGGTTAAGATCTGTTAATGAGAGGGATATTTGTTTATTTGTTTAATTAGATAAATGTGGATGCACCTATATACATACATACATACATGCATAGACACACACACACACACATATACATATAAAACCATAAATATAAATAAATTATAACTAAATATAAATTATGTATCTATATAATATAGAAGTTTATTTATAAATATAATATTTATTTATAAATAAAAATATAAACATATAAAATTATATAAATATACTTATAAATATCTATGTAAGTAAATATAAATATAAATGTAGATGTAAATATAAATGTAGATGTATGTGCAGAGTGTGGATTCAACTCCCCTGGGTCATGGCCTTCCCAGTTTCTGGCACCAGGAGAGATGAACCCTCTAGGCCACAGTCTCACACAACAAAAACACACCCGGGGTGTGAATTGTGTGGTAACTCAGACACATCTTTTTAACCCCTGCTCCCTCTATTTCACAATTCTTGTTCCTTCTCAAATCGCTTAAGCCTATTCCTTTCCTGCTATTCCTTTCTCTCTTCCACATCCAATAATAATCCTTGTGGAATCACAAAATACTCATTTTCTTCATCCCATGACATTTCCCATTTCCCCAAGGAGCTGACTCCTCCTAGTGTGTGAGTGGATCCTCCCCCTGACACACTGAGGGGGTGTCCCCCCACCCATGGGGCTGGGGCTGGCTCTGACCCTTCCCTGAGGGCTCTCCCACTGCCCTTTTTCCTCTTGGCTCCTCTGTGTGGGGAGATTTTCCTGTGATAAGCCTGGGAGCAGCCAGGGCAGGGGATCACCTACCCCCAGGTGCTCCTCTGTGGGTGTTTTATGGTTGTAAAGATGAATTTTGCAAGGAGTAAACAATGGATATGAACAATGCATATGAATATGCACTTATAGGCTCTCCCAAATAGAGCCCCAAATTAGCTTTTTTTACAGGACAAAAAAAAAGAGAAAAAGGGAAACTAATTCTACCATTTATTTTTGGAAGTGCTAAGATTTTTTTAAAAAAGGCCTTCAATTGTCAGCTGTTAAAGAATGTGCAGATGTTGGAAACAGCTGGCAAGCCACTGCCCTCACAATCACAGGAATCTCAACCAGCTGTCAATTTGTCATCCTGCACAACTTCTATTTTTGCTGTGATAGGATGCAGATGTAAAATAACTCTCAATGATTATCATGTTCCCCTCAGTACCCCCAGTACTGATCTGCCCTCCTCTGTCCTGCCTGGTCTGTCTCCAACTGGTGCCACTTCTTTGCCAGCTGCAACTCCAGCATGTTTGCGGACACTTCAGGAGAACTTTTGTGTCTCATGAACCACAGGAATAAACTTGGAAAATCCTGAAAGTCTCTATCCAACATCACTCTTGAGGAATATCAAGCCAGAAATGAGGAACAGTGTCATGGAATAATCACAGAATGGTTTGGGTTTGAAGGGACCATAAGGATTATCCAGTTCCACCGCCCTACCATGGGCAGGGACACCTTCCACTATCCCAGGGTGCTCCAAGCCCTGTCCAGCTTGGCCTTGAACCCTTCCTGGAATGGGGCAGCCACAGCTTCTCTGTGCCAGGGCCTTCACCACCCCGACAGGAAAGATCCTTTTCCTGATATTTAATCTGCTCTGTTTCAGTTTGAAATCATTCCCCTTCGTGCTGCCACTCCATACCCTTGTCCCAAGTCCCTCTCCAGCTCTCTTGGAGCCCCTTTAGGAAGGAGCTCTGAGCTCTCCCTGGAGCCTCCTCTTCTCCAGGCTGAACAACCCCAGCTCCCTCAGCAGGCTGCGTCCTGGCAATCCACATATCAGCCTTGTAGGTTTAAACAAACCTGGAACAATGAATGCATCTCCAGGGCTGTTCAAGTGCTCCCAGGCAGGGAAACACTTTGCCAAAATTATCCTCTGTAGCTCACTTCCGCCTAGGATTGAGGGAAAGGGAAATGCTTAGCTCAGGAATACCTTACCCAGAAGAGAGTGCATAGCTGGGTCGAATTGGATATGTTTCTGATCACAGGGGAAGCAGCTTTGCAAGGTTAAGGCTTCATTATATTGCCTGGGACAGGGAATGTCAGCAGTTTATTCCTGAGGATGGAGTCTCCTCCATCCTTTCTCGGGAGGGCGATGCTGCCTCTGGTCTCACGCAACGTCAGCGCTCAGCTGCCTCCTGATTTCCTTCTCAAGGGCAGGAGGGCTCCTCTGCCAGAGCAGCCCTCCCAGAACTAATTCAGCAGATGTTTAATGCACTTAAATATATATGAGCTTACCAGGAGCTGACAGTGCAGTCACACCAGGCTCAGCCCTCACAAAGGGACTCTGTGTCCTTTAGCAGCAGAGAAGCCAAGTCAGGAGAAATTCCTGGGCAAGATTGTCCCACTGAGCAGCCTCTCAAACTGCTTTGACTTCTCTCCAGCTAATTGCTCAGCATAGAAAAGTGGTTTGTCATTGTCATTGTACCTCTGTTAAGAAATGTGTGTGAGGATGTGGAGAGAAATGTTTTTTTTCTGAATCTTTGAAAAGTAACACCCAAAGCAGAGCCGGAAGACAGAAGCCCAAAGCACCTGGAAACAAACCTCAGTGATAGGAATTGTGCTGGAAAAAGCAATAAAATCCATCTAAATTACATTTGGCATTTCCTTGGCTTGAGTTATTTGCAGACAACCTGTTCTCTGACCCTTGGGTCTTCTGGTTTTAATTTGCCACCACTGCTGTTGTCTTCCTAATCTTGTGCTTTTCTTCCATAGGAAAAAGGCTCAGCCTTCAGGAGTTCAAGTGCCATGAATTGGAAAAGAACCACATCAATTATTGTCACTGGAAGTGTCAGTGCTTCACTCTCTTCTCCCCCTTTGTCTCTGCAATCTCTTGGCCTTCTTTGTGTGGCAATTTTATTCAAAAAACTATCTCAGAGTACTCAAACCCTTGCTTGTCACAGATTGCAGTTCCCAAATACCCTTTCTGCTCCAATCAGATTAGTATTTGCTACACTAATTACACAGAATTCTTAAAATATAATCTGGTTTTCCTGGGAAATCAATCGCCATCCTGGGAAGCTCATCTGCTTTTACCATCAATGTTTCATGCAGGCAAATAGGCTCCTCTGATGTGTTTATTAGGAAGTAATTATTGAACAAACTGGACGTTAATCAAGCATGATGATGGAGTAGATTTGATTTAGCTGGGATACAGTTACATATTTTTCACAATAACTGGTACGGGGCTGCATTTTGGATTTGTGGTGAAAGTTGTGTTGGTGCTTTTACAACATCAAAGCCTCTTCTGCCTCTCACTGCAGGGACACAAAGAAATCTGATGGGCACATCCAGGACAGCTGGCCCCAAGTGACCAAAGGGATATTCATGACAAACCATGGCATGTTCAGGATATGAAGCTGGGGGAAGAGGAAGGAAGGAGGGATGTTCTCAGTGATGGATTTGTCTCACCAAGTCACTGTCACACATGATGGAGCTCTGCTTCCCTGGGGCTGGCTGAACACCTGCCTGCCCTTGGCAAGTGGGGAAGGAATTTCTTGTTTTAATTTGCTGGTGGGCATAGCTTTTCTTTTCCCTATTAAACTGTCTTTACCTCAACCCACAAGTTTTCTTACCTTTACCATCCCATTTTCTTCATTGCCCCATCCCAGGAAGAGTGGAGGGAGTGAGACCTTGTGTGTGGCTCAGCTGCCCAGAGGAAATAAATCATGACATGGCAGAAAAAATTGTATAATCAAAAAGCAAATTTTATTGTGTACTTTAGTGCAAGGTTCAAGTATGTCTCAATTTCAAATAACATTATGCAGCATTGTCAGTTCCATGTCCCAGGAAAATTTTCTGCTTCCTCCAGAGTACTGCAAATGGGAGCCTAGGGCAGTATATTTATTTGTGGGAGAAAAGATCACCTACCTGAGCATCAGATGTAAGTATAGATGTACATGTGGCAGAACAAAAGAAAAGCTATCCATCAATATGCCTGACTGAAATGTTGAGCTCTTTGGATAAGTGGAGGTCGACCTTGAAATTTGAAAGTTGTGGAGCTTTTATGTGCACAGAGATTCTGCTGCAGATGAAAACAAAATAAAAGACTTGAGGATATAACTGAGTAGCCATCTGGGGTTTAAAATTTTCTTCTGATGCCTTTTTGGCTGAGTGAGAGAAAGAAGAATCAACTGAGAATATCAGGTAAATTGATAAATCAATCAGATATGTTCATGCCTAATTGCTAATGACAGGTTTTCCAACAAAAGTTGTAGCTTGTATCCAATGGTTGCAAAGGACACAGAGATCAGCACGGGAATGATGCAGAGAATTTAGAGAGAGTTTTTGAGCATTTACCTCTCCAAACTGGGTCATTTAAGCTGCTGGCAAAGGGCAGTGGTCTCATTTTCCAATGTAATCTTTTCCTGCTTCTTTTCACTGAAAACAAAATCACAGCTGCACCTGGGGGAAAGAAAAAAATCCTGCTTAGTGCAATAAATTCAAGTGCCCAGTCTTTCTCTTGGAGTAGAAATCACTTCATCTTACAAAGTCAAGTGAGACCTTGAATTTAAGAGTTTATAGTTCCTCTAGACCTCCAGTAACCTGACCTGAGACAGCCCTAACAAGACAGGATGCCCAAACATCTCATTCTGTCAAAGTTACCACTTCACTTGGAATCAATATCTTTGGAAAAAAAAAAAGTACTTTCAGTCACAGACCTGAATGGCAAGACTCAGAAACAAATCTGATAAATTTGGCAGTCCATAAATGACCTGTGGGATGCAATCTTTGGCTGCTGCAAAGTCCTTCCAGCACCATTTGCTCCAGTATCCAGTACACCCTGATTCCCAAGTTCACATTTTAGCTGGCACTAAAATTAGGAAATCATTCTGTAATTCCCAAGCTAAATGCAGACTCAGTTTCAAGCAGCAAGAGGAAACCTTCAGCCTTCAGAGAGCTCTGATTGACAAGAATTATGTGACAGCACAGAGCGAGATGATTTCGTGATTTGCTAAAGAGGAGAAGAAAGAAGAAATTACTGAACTGTAAAAGCCATGAACTGCCAAGCAGACATTAAACCAGAGTAAATGTGTAAGAACAGACACCAAGATCTAACACTGCAGCCTCATCAGATTCTCCCACCACAGATGGTGCTTCACGACCTTCCTACACAGACGAGTCTCACCAGGAGAGATACCTGAGCCAAGAATTCCTGCTGATAAATCCCATCTACTCCCTCTCCACTTTTACTTTTGAGGTAACTGATGGGCTGAGCAGGGGGAGACAAAATTCACCCTGCTGCCTGTAGGAATGCCTTGAAAGGCAGCTAAAATGCCAAATAATGGAGGTTATCTGTTGGGAAGTGCCATGAATAAAACATGTTTTGCTGTCTGCGTGCATTTGTCCTCCCTGCCCTTCAGTGAAAGATCCCTGTTACACAACACGATTTGGAGAGCAGAAAAAAGGACCTGGGTGACTTTGCCTTGACTCTGCCAGGGCAGGAGCAGACAATCCTTCCCTAAAATAAGACAGGGTTATTTCTGACCCATGGGCCAAAGTTCAAAGGCAGAGATGTTCAAGTGCATTTAAGCTGACAACTCCCATCTGAATGAATAAGCCATTAAAATTAATGGGGCTTAATAGCCATCAGATTTTTAAATATATATTACCTACTGAACATTTGTGTGGTTCTGGTCATTGTTTTGAAGGTCTTTCTATGTTGCCCACCCCTTAAAATCTCTTCATTTAATTTATGGTCACATTATTTCAATTGAAAAGAAAAAAAGAAAAATCAAAATGAAGAAAAAACTGTTGAAAATTTGAAGAATTATTTTTTTTTAAGTGGAAGGAGGGTAGATTTGGATTAAATACTAGGAGGAAATTTTTCTGCCAAGAACAATGCAGCAACTTCTTGTTCCTTCTTTCCTTTTCTTTTTTCCCAGAAAAATCTGCAGGTCTTTCTCAGGTGGGGGGGGGGGTGTTGTTTTTGGGTTTGTTTTTTTTTTTCTGAGGGAGAAGGTAGGGGATATTTTTAGTTTTGTTCATTTGTCTGTTTCTTTTTTTAAGGAAAATAAAAATACCCCCCCCCATTTTACCCATAAGAATAAAGATATCTTTATCCTTTATTACACTAGTTTAAGGTTTGACCCTCTCTTGTGTATAAATTATGCACAGAAAGACATAAAACTGTTCAGTTATTCAGTAATTTATTGTGTCTTTTGACTGCCATGGACAAACAGGTAATGTAATCTACAGCATGAGAAAGATACAGGGAGGGAAAAAAATATCTTCCATATAGATGGCTTGAAACTGAAAGAGGGTAGATTTAGGTTGCATATCAGGAAGAAATTCTTTTCTGTGAGGATGAGGAGGCCCTGGCACAGATTCCCAGAGAAGCTGTGGTTGCTTCATCCCTGGAAGTGTCCAAGGCCAGGTTGGATGGGGCTTGGAGCAACCTGGGATAGTGGAAAGTGTCCCTGCCCATGGCAATAAGATGATTTTTGAGGCCATTTTCAAACCAAACTATTCTATAGATACTGAAATATACACCAAAAGACAGGAAAAAATCATTGTAACAGGCCTCTGAATTCTGCCCATGCTGATAAATCACCTTAAACCCAGCCATGGTGTAAGCACCCTAGAGAAAGCTTTCAATATCTAATATAACCCAGGAGTATCTGTTGATTTTGGGACAACAGAGCAGGCAATTTGATAACTCAGAGTGTCTCCAAATGTGGAACAGTAGCTTACAATATTTCTAATGTATTTAGAGACTGTAAGTCTGAGCCAGCTGAACCCTCCTTTATCTATTGGTACATTTATGATCACAAAAAACTCAAACACAACACAGGATTTTGCTCTCCTGAAACAACAGCAGATTTCTTTATTTGCTATTTTTGTTGTGAAAATTTTGCAAAGGCAAGGCTCTGTTTGGGACTTTAGGTATGAAATAAATAAATAAAAGCTTAAAAGTGTTTTCTATGTCCATTTTTGTCAGAGGTCATCAGAATTCCAAAAATGTCATCGGGCATTAAAATTGTATTTGGAAGGGTATGAGACATGGGGTTTGTAAAATGTGAAAATCATGGGCGTCACACAAGGAAAAGTGAAAAAAAACCACTGAACACAAAATAAGCTGTTTTTTTGTTTGTTTGTTTTTACAAAAATGCTCAGATATTTCATTATGAAATGTTTCTTCTTTGAAGTGAGCATAAACTAAGTTCTTTTAAAAAAATAATTAGCCTAATTAATACAAAGAAATGGGTTTTTTTCTACAAACACTTTTTAAAATTTTTTCATTGTGTTAATTTGTTTCATCAAGAAATATGTGGGTTGAATACAAACAATTGGACCCAAATTATTTATTTTGATTTGTTTGCATTGGGAGAATGTGGCAGGTCAGTGGGTTTGGGTGGGTTTTTTCCTCCATTTTGTCCACCAAACCAGATATTCCATTAGTAGCACAATTCTTATCTTGGAGTCATGCAGAGGTTTGGGAGATGTCACTTCACCTTCTCTGTTTCTGCTTCTTAATCTCCTTAGACTGTAAATTCTTAGGATCAGAACTGATTTTTTTTTTTAAGAATTTGTGCCAACCCCTGAAGAAATGGCTCCCTAATCTCAAGTAGAATCTTTAACTACTTCTGTAACAGAAATAGTAAAATAGAGAGAGGAGCAATAATAACCACAGTGCCTGGGAACCAAAACTGATTAGGAGGCATCACTCAGTGTCACCTGGCAGTTGACCTTTATCTCAAACAGACACAGATTTCTTAATATATTTTTTTTTCCCCCACTCTCTGTTATTGCTGTGAGGCACAAGTGATATGTGAAAGCTGCTGCTGGAAAGCTACTCATTAAATTGTAATTTCAGTGTGCTGACATTTCAATGGGAGCTTTGCTCCCTGTGTGGCTCAACAATTTAGATTTGCAAAATATCGTGCAGGGCTTTATAAGCTTGGCTGTGTCAACTGCTGGTGGATTACAGCAGCAGAAAATATGGGGTAAAATGAATGGCTGGAGGTTGCTGTAGGGCTCTGTGTTCTATCAGTCTTCAAGTGAATAGAATTAAATTATAATATATGCTTCTGATCAGAAAAAAAAAAAAAAAAAAACAGAAAAAAACGTTGCCCTTTCTTCCAAGACTGAAAAATCTTTGTGGTGTTTCCTTCACACATCTCGTGGATTTTGTGAGGATGAGGATGCAGAGCCACTGCCACTGAGAGAAAGGACCTCTCAGGGAACTGCTAAAGGCACCCTAACTAAAGGAGTGCTTTTTAGCAATCTTCTGAGCTAGAAAATGTTTCACCACAGTCTCTGTCCTGAAGATGGATAAGTAATAAGGGCAAGGACAGAATCAAGATTTGGGAAGCCTTGGGTCAACTTCTGCTTGATTCTACATATGGAGAAAGGTGTAGAAAGGTTTGTAAGGGTTTAACAGAGGGGTTCCACTTCCAGTGACTGATCAAACCTCCATCCTTGCCCATTTGGGGGTATTTAACCAACTGTGTCTCCTCTCTTTGATTACAAACCAAGGGCCTTCCATTAAAAATAAAATTCATAGTGATCCAATATGACAAATGCCCCAACATTCCTGAACATGGGAAGGGAACTTCTTGACATTTGCTTATATCTTTTTAGGTGTTTTATTGATTTTTCTCTGAACAGCAAATTCCAGAGCATCTTGCAGTTTTCTGCACAGTGTTGAGAAGCAGATTGTTAACAGAGACTATCTCTAACCTTGATGGCAGCACCTCCAGGGCACAGAAGAGAAACTCTTTTGAATTAAAGTTCCAAGCAACCATATTAACAAGCATATGATTACAGTACAAATTGCCCTGAATAATTCAGGAAGAGTCCTATCCAAAGTTTGATGGTAATCACAGCCTGGGAGAATATTATTAAAAATGAAACCTGCTGTCAGGGGAAAGAATCCTCTTCTCTCTCTCTCTTCTCTTCTCTTCTCTTCTCTTCTCTTCTCTTCTCTTCTCTTCTCTTCTCTTCTCTTCTCTTCTCTTCTCTTCTCTTCTCTTCTCTTCTCTTCTCTTCTCTTCCCTCTTCCAATCTTCCCTCTTCCCTTCTGTGATTCAGCCAGGAGATAATTAGAAAATTGAGCACTCTTCACTCACTTCACTGTGTCATTCTTGTTGCTGCTGCTTGCTAAACCCAAAAGAAATGAAACAAATTTTGTCAGTCACCAAATCTATTGCTTGTCTTAGAAAAGAAATGTTCATTTGTGCCTGTGGGTGTGGACCAAGGGTTATTTTAAAAAACCTCATCTGAGTATCAGAGCTGATGCTGGAAATGCAGCAAATCTCAGGTATTTATGGTGTCCTCCTTTACTCCTCAATTTTTCTTTTTTTTTTTTTTAATTTTTTTATTCTTAAAAAAGGACTAAAACCAAAGAAACTCTGGAGAGAGGAGTCTTTATTTCCCCATGGCACAAACATAACACATTGCACAGCTGTCACTGGTGCCACGGGGCATCTGCTCACACCAGTGCTGAGATGCAGAACAGCCCAGTCCCCAGTGCCCCTCACACGGATAAAATGGCAATGAGTGCTCCCCAGTGCTGAACTGGGCTGTCAGGAGTTGGGCTGGGGCCACCAGGAGGGCTGAGATACCAGGGGATGGTGCTGGCTGACAGTGAAGGTGTGCCCAGGGTGGGACAGTGAAGTGGTGCTTTAAGCACAGGTCTGTTTTCAGCTCTGCTGCTTCTCAGTTCCCAGAGCTGGGCTAAGTCATGGTGTCAGCCTTGTCTCTTCTACCATCTGTGTGTGTCTGTTTGCATTGAACAAGCTTTGGGGACAATCTCTTTTATTTTCTTTTTTTTTTTTTTTCTTGCTCCTTTGTGCTGCACTTAGCAGCAAAAAGCCCAGAAGCTCAAAGAGGATTCTGGGGGAACGTCTGCAAGTATAAGAATATTCCTTGTAAAAGGCAAGCAAGCCACAGAAATGCTCTCTGACAACCTGCACAGACCTGCCACTGCATCTTGTCAGACTTCTTGGGCAGAAAATGTTATCTTAGGAGAGTCTCAGTCAGAGAAACTTTCAGGCATTTCCCAGGTCTCCAGGTGCCTCCCTCCCAGGCAGACAGGGCTCAGCACAGCTTGGACCATCTTTGCAGAGCTCACACAGTGCCCAAAGAGTTTCTGGTGAAATGTTGCTGCTGCTGCAGGGACTCCTGTGACAACTTTCTGTCCTTTCTACCCAGCAACTCACTACAAATATAGGAACAAGCTGGGTTTGTTGGGTTTTTTTTTTTTTTCAGGATAATGACTGACAACTCTGGTGACAGATTGTTGAGCTCTTGACATAAATGTGGAAGGGGGTAAAGGAAGTGAAGCACAAAGCAGTGGAGTGTGTGTGCTTGCACAGAAAGTGCCAAGCACCACAGCCTGAATGTAAGTTTTGACAACCTGAGCTGATGGAAGGAAGATGGAGACAAATGTGTCTGTGTTTGTGAAGGGTGAGAGCTGCTGTAAGCAGGGGAGCAAAACTCAGCAGGCTTCACTCAATGGTTGGAACAGGTTTTTTCTCTCTGCTCTGCATTCACAAGTACAGCTGTGTGTTTTCATGGCCAACAAGGCAGTGCACTAAAATACTGAAGCTGTTAGAAAATAAATGCCCTGATAATTCCAATTCCTTTTCATCAACTCAGTTTCTAATTTCCATATTGAAGCTTCAAGCAAGACACTCCCTTGCTAGTTTTGGGCTTGTTCTGTGTCCAGTTTCACTTTCTGGCCCTCAGATCTCAACACTGCACTATTAGGTTGTCAAGGCTAAGAGAACCATCTAAATTACCCTTTTTTATTGCTCTGCCTTGAATAGAAACACTCAGATTGATCTAATTTGCTGAATTTTCCGATTAAAATTTAATTTTACAGAAACCATTTTTCTAGCCATTAGTCTCCACCAGATTTAATGTCAAAGGCTCAGTTTAGATTAGCTTAGATCTCTGCATTAAGAGCACCTTGTCAGACCCACTTTGGGACTCATAATATTTATCAGAATTGCAGAATTTCTCCCACTCAGCCCAAATTTACCAACTTTTAAGCAGAAAGCACAGCTCATACTCCCAGTCAACGTGCAAAATCCTGCAGGGGGAGAACAAAAAACTGCATGACCAATTTTAAATGAAGCGTATTGAATAAGTGTTTCATTTAGAGTAGAGAAATCACTCATTGGGTTCTGAATTACATTAAAAAAAATTAAAACATGACTATGCAAGACTGCCATCAGATTGTGCCTTGATTACAAGTCAACAGATTTGTTTCAACAGTCATTACTATTTCTGGGATGTGAAATAACTGCTCTGGATGTAAGGACACAGTGGATGCAATGCTGGATTGAGCACAGCATCAACCTCAGCTGCTGCCCAGTGCCTTACTAGGAGGGACAGGAACTCTTGGACTGGCATTTATATGGAAAATGTCCTGCAGAGATATTTGTAGCCAATATTTCAGGCCAGTTTTGCTCCTGACAAACACAAAAAGTTCCTGCTCCTGTGATTCATCCACCCACTATGGAAAAGCAGCCCCAATTTTGTATACAGGCCTGCTGTTTGGCCAGCATGCATTTTATTTAGCATGATGGGGCTTTTTAAAAAGGTCATCAGGAGTTAAAATACAATTCCAGATAAAGTCACAGGGGGAAAAACAACACAAACAGAACCAAACCAAACCAAACACACACACAAGTCCAAAACAACAAAAAACAAAAGAAAACAAAAAACCAACCAAACAAAAGAGGCAAAACCAAATAAATGACAAAAAAAAAAAAAAGGTACAAAAACAACCAACCTGCTCAATTTAGCTAAATAATGTCATTTCTTCTTCTAGATCATAATAAATTGTACTGACCAACATTAAACATGTTTGTTTGTAATTAAAAAAAAGTGATTTTGCATTCATAAACATTTTATTTCTCCTCTTTTGGCCCCTTCCAGATCCCACCAAATGGCTCGAATGCAACAAGCAAGAATTTTCCTGATGGATTAAAAAATTCATTGAAAAGGCAAGAATTTATCCTTGTTAAATGAATGTTAGGGGTCCAGGTATCCACATACTGAGCTGCACTGCTAAATAGACGAGATTTATGGGTTACTTTAAGGTTTAACAGATTATAGCTGGAATAAGAAGGTGTCTGGTACCATGGATGATAAGAAAAACGTGTCAGATGTATCATAGGATCACAGAACAGTTTGGGAAAGGGATCTTCAAAGGTCCTCTAGTCCAAACCTCCCAGTATGTTCAACAGGACCAGGCTCCTCAGAGCCCTGTTCAACCTGACCTTGGATGTTTCCATGGATGGGGCATCCATCGCCTCTGGATAACCTGGTCCAGTGTTTCACAATTTCATTATCAAAAAAAATTTCCTCCTTTTATCTATTCTAACTCTCCCCTGGTTTAGTTTTAAAATGCTGTTGGGCTGTCCTATTGCAACAGGCTGTATAAAAAATCTGTCCCCATCTGTTTTATAGTCCCCTTTTAACCACTGAAAGTTTCCAGTTAGGTCTGCCTGGAGCCTTCTCTTCTCCAGGCTGAGCAACCCCGGCTCTCTCAGCCTGTGTTCAGAAAAGAAGTGCTCAATCCTCAACTTTGTGGCATCCTTTGGATGCAGATCCATGTCTTTCCTGTGCTGGGAACTCTGGAGCTGGATACAGCACTGCAGGAGAAAAAAGAGAAAAAAGAGAAGGGAAGGGAAGGGAAGGGAAGGGAAGGGAAGGGAAGGGAAGGGAAGGGAAGGGAAGGGAAGGGAAGGGAAGGGAAGGGAAGGGAAGGGAAGGGAAGGGAAGGGAAGGGAAGGGAAGGGAAGGGAAGGGAAGGGAAGGGAAGGGAAGGGAAGGGAAGGGAAGGGAAGGGAAGGGAAGGGAAGGGAAGGGAAGGGAAGGGAAGGGAAGGGAAGGGAAGGGAAGGGAAGGGAAGGAAGGGAAGGGAAGGGAAGAGAAGAGAAGAGAAGAGAAGAGAAGAGAAGAGAAGAGAAGAGAAGAGAAGAGAAGAGAAGAGAAGAGAAGAGAAGAGAAGAGAAGAGAAGAGAAGAGAAGAGAAGAGAAGAGAAGAGAAGAGAAGAGAAGAGAAGTTTTGCACAAAGGTCAATACGAGCCTCAAAAGAGAGAGGGCCATAGGCAAGTACATAATCTTTTAAGTAAAAAATTATTTTTATTGACCACAAAATATCTTCTGCCTTTAAGTCACAGAGGGAGATTGAATTGTGAACCCAGACTTGTTATAAATAGTGGTTCATAATTATTTGCAAAGTCCTTGCTGAAGAAGAGTAGGGCAGGGCTTACTTTGAGAAAATGAGACATGATACTCAGACTTTCCATTTCTTTTAATAAACAATTTATGTAAATTTAAATACATTGCATATGCATGCTTAAATTTGCTGCTCATAATGATGACAATCACAATTAAGCTCTGTTCTTCTGGCAGTAGCAATAATACAGAATGAAAATAAATAAATAATAATAACAAGTTATGTTTTCTGTGACCTTTTTAAAAACTTGTGAGTGAACTGCAAAATAGATCTTTTTAAAAAAACTTATTTTGGTAACTGTTTAATAAACACATGCATTTACTTAAGTATTTATGTGTTGCTTTGGGGAAAAATAAAGAGGGACTAAATATACAAGAAACCTATTTGCAAATGCAAATGCTAACTGTGAACACAAAGCATCTTCCATTGTTTAAATTATTCATATACTATACATATAAGTTGAGTTTTTTATGATCAATGAAAGAGAACTGCAGTTAGAGCAGTGATGCAGAGAGATAAGACCTTCTCATTATGTGAGCTAACGAAATTCATACTTCAAATGGAATTGCAGACACAAAAGCGAGTAAAAGTTACTGAAATTTAGTCAAGCAGCTTTGTTTCCAGGCCTAATTTAATGACTGGAAACACAGAGTGCTTGGATTAATATACATTAAACTTCTTATGTAAACATTTCTGTCAGGTAAGGGAGAGGATTGAGAAGGGATGGAGAAGGAAGAGAGGAAGTACCAAACCAGTGACAATTTCCTGGTAGGAAATTCTCCTCCAGGCCCCAACCAGGCTGACCAGGGAAGAGGAGAAGTGCCCCAGTTCATCCTGTTTATGCCACACTCTCAATTTACCCCACCCCTGACTTTTAGGTACAGAATCCCTCTCTATCCCACAGGTCCTTTACTGCTGCCTCTTCCTGTCACTGCTGCAGCTCATCAGCTGCCCACACCCATTTGGGCTCATTGGGTTAATTAAGTCTCAATGAACTCCCTCTGAAGGTCACCCAAAACCTTTGTTTTGCCATACTGTGGCCATTCCATTGCAACTTTCCAGAGAAGAGGATTAATTAATATTCATGGTTTTGGAACACTTGGAGACATTTTTCTTCTAGGTATCTAGTTGTGAGTTCAGACTGAGTCTTCTGTAGCTCCAATGGAAGCTACAATGGAAGCTCTCTGGAATGAGATTCTGCTGAAGAAATAAGGGCATTCCCCAGTCTGTAGTCTGTTTTAAGGCAGCTGGATATGCCTGAGAGTAGTGAATCTTGGACCAGACTCCTGGTCTGGGATAATTGGAAAAGCAGGCATTTTTACCCAGGAAGCTGTCCTATTTGTTCCACATATTTTATCCTGTGTGGTTTTGCCTAGGAGACAGACAGGAGCATCCTAAACAAACAAACATGTTTTTCATTAGACATGCTACAACCTCTAATGGAAACAAATTCAGTGAAATGAGAGGAACAAGACTGTCTCATTGATTCCTTATCTACCTGCTGACACGGAAAATTAGCCGTTTCCAGTGGATCTTTCATCTGCTAATTATCCTCATTGATTTTGGATGAAGAAACGTATTGTCTGAATTCAACTCTATGTTCTGCCAGCCAGGACCTGTTTGCATTCTGACATACAGGACAAAGCTGTAAAAAAGGGCCAGGAATTCAATTTTCCTGCCACTTCCTTGCCCAGAGATGTCATGGGCTCCCCATCCCTGCAAGTGTTCAAAGCTGGCTTGGATGGAGCTCTGAGTAACCTGGTCTGGTGGGACGTGTCCCTGTCCATGCTGATGCCTTGTGAAGGCTGACCTAGAACAGAGACTGGACAGAGATCAAGAATAAAGTAGGGATTTATTAGAAGTCATAATGGATGCACCTTGGGCAGCACAAGAGCCCAGCCAGGGCTACACCCAAGATGAACCCAAAATGGTCACAAAATGGATGACCTGTTACGGCATCTCACACTTTTATAAATTTTGGGCCATTTGCATATTGGAGTTAATTGTCCAATTACAGATGAAGTCCCATCCTTGTTTTTCTCTCTTCATTGTTTCTGCTCTTGGGCCTGAGATTTGGATTGTTGTCCTTGGTCCCCAGCTAGAGAAGGAATTGTTTTGTCTCCCTACTCTGTGCAGAGAGCTCATCATCCCCTAATATGAAGCTCAGAACTACACACTAAACAGTAAAGAATCTGAAAAATATCAAAGCTAAAACCTAAAGCATCAATGTCAGGGGTTGAAATGAGATGATCTTTAAGGTCCCTTCAAACCCAAACCATTCTGGGTGATTCTGGGATTCTATGATCACACCTTTCCCCTAGGATATCTGTGACACCTTTCCATTTGACTCAGGAAGTTGTGGCTCCTTTTGATTGCAAAAATAATTATTTTACTGCATTGCAGTGACACACAGAGCTATAAAATTCCAGTAGCCAACATGCAGGAAAATCAGAGGAGAGACAGGTAAAGAAGGGAGAAACCAGAAAGATGAAGTGGAGATGAAGAAGAGATGCTTTAACCAATATTGAGAAGTTTCACCAGGTTGCTCCATTCTGTAGAGAAAATAATAGACCACTAAACCCATCATAATGTCATTTAATTTTGTGCATGTTTTTGGCTAAATGTGACTCAAACTTTCTGAGCTCAGAATAAGACAGACATGCATGGCAGTGCAGAAAGCAGCATTCAGAAAAACCTAGTTAAAAAAAAGTTGGAATATTCCTTATTCTTGCTGTACTAAATTTGTGAGTAAGGAAATTGCATTTACATAAAAACAAGCCCTGTCTCTTCAGCAACACAACAGTGCCAAACAGAGTGAATCCAGTGTATTAAAATACCAGCCCAGATTGTCTCCCGAGCTTTATGGCTGCAGCAATTGAGAATTAGTACCATTAATTAGCTGAAGCTATTTGTTTTACAAATTACAATTGCATGTCTAATCCTCTAACTTTCTGTCCTGAGGAGTTACTTAGTGAGAGCTCCACAGCAGAACCAGGGAATGAATGGACTTAACTTCTAGGAGCATCTGAGATAAGAAGAAAAGAACAAACTGTTATTTTTATTTCCCTCTGCTGCCTTCTTTCTTACAGTCTAAGATGAGAACAGAACACCACATCTGCCTTCTCTAAGCCATTAATTATTTTCCTGAATTTCTACTGCATTCAACAACTTTTTTCTAAATTTTTTTTATATTGGTATATTTTATTTTTTTTCCCTCACTTCCAGTATTCAAGTGCTTTTGCAGCCCTTAAATCATTCTCACTGGTTCAGTCCAGCCCCCTCTCTTTATATAAATAGTTTCTGTCTTGATTTTGCCAGTTGAAAGGTCTGACCCACAGGTGCTGCACTACTGATTTGCTTTAGGGCATCACTGGTTGGGATGGTCTTTTTGAGGGATATTTTACGTGGTCCCAATATATTTAGTCAGAAACAAATCAACACCCTGGCTTCAAGTGTCTCCCATGAAACTCATTCCAATAAAAACTCTCACTTTGACAAAGGAGTGTGTAATATTTCTCTTGCAACTCTGCAAAAGAAAGTCAACAAGTTCCCTGGATACATCAAGAAAAGAAATTATTTCACAGAAGAATGGTAATATTTTAAAAGATGATTTATGAGCTGTTTTTTGCTCATGAATACCCAGCCTTGAAGTCCACTTGAAAGTGATTTTTTATTTTGGTCGTTGTTGATAAATGCTTTACCATCATAATAAAGTCCACAGCACATGAGGGAACATCTGAAATCTTGGACATCTATTGAACAGAGACAACTCTGCACATCCATTTCTGTAGTGATTCATGACCTAGCCACAGACTGATGGATGGCAACTGGGTGCTCCTAAGGAACAATCTCAATGTCTTACAGTCATGGAAAACTGCAGTCAACAATAATTTATTTATTGAGAGTATGTGGTGCTTTCATGTCTGACCGCATTACTCTGGGTTAAAAAAAAAAAAAAAATAGAAAAAACACACCAAAAAAAAAAGGGTAGAGAGTACATTTAATTGTAATTTGAAAGCATTGGTTCTTTTCCTTCACCTTACGTAGACAACGGCAGGTGGGTCACTGAGTAAAGGTGTGTGATAAATGGATGAAAAGACAGAGTTTTCTCTGTGATTTTACACCTGTGTTGAAAGTAGAGGACGTGTCTGAAGAGGCTTTCAGAGATCTCAGCTGAAAGGTGGAACCAAGAGTTTAAGCTTTGCATCAAGGCCCAGCCACAGAGTTTGCATCCCCACGTGGCTCCCTGGGAATCTGAAGCAGATGGACCCATCACTTTTGGTGTGGAAAATGACACATTTTATTGGTTTAGACCCAGATGAAATTTTGACCTTGATTCTGATAGACTTATTTTTACAGACATATTCCATTCTCTTGTTTTGCATTTCATCAAATACCTTTAAAAATTATCCGTATCTCTTAATATTTCTTCTTATTCTTTTCATTATATTGAAGAATTTAGGAGTTTTATTTGGTTTTGGACAGAATTATAGATTAACTGGGATGTGAATTAAGAAAAAAACACTTCTTCATGGCTTGGATTTCCAAATTTTTCCTGAGTATTATGTCAAAGTACAATTTACAAGGTTTCTTTGCAACTTACTATTTTTGAAAATGTAGCTTTTACAGACAATTCCAACAGTTTAAAATGTTCTTTTTTAAAAATATATTGAAAACAAAGTATCAGGGTATTTTTTTCTTTAAACCTAAGGCTATTTCTGTAAACAAAATAAGTTTATTCTGGAAGGTTTGTAGAAAATACCATCTTATGACAAATGTATTTGACAAAAGGCATACACAGTCAAATCGCTGAAATGCGCCTGCAGACAGAGACTCAGCTGAGATTAATCTCATGTTTGGGTCTGAAATGTATCAAAGAACTTTTTGCTCTTCCATGCAGGAGATCTGCAGCAGAAAGATGCCACTTGGGTTTAAAGATGTTTTTCCAGAGGGACGTTCCTTGGTGGCAGGAGCAGGGCCAAGGGTTTGGAAGGAAGGGATCCCAATTCTGAAAAGGCTTTCTGCACTGTTCCCTGTTACAGGTGACAATAAATGGTCTTGATAGGCAATGGATATTTATGTTTATGAGTCAGGATCATTTTGATCTAAGTTGTTTTCTTGTATAACACAAGCCAGGGCACGTACACCCTCATTCTGCTCCTGAGAGTGTGCATTACTATCTCTTCATGTAAAGGTGAGTTGATTGCATCTCTGCATGTGGTAAATTGTTCTCCCAGTTGAATATTTGGGGTTTATTTATAATCTGAATTTATCTTTTTTCAAATAACAGCTCCTGCATTTGACTATTCCATTGAGTTGTGCACAGTATCAAGCTGTCACTTATCAATAATCTGTTCTCTTACCAGTGAAAAAATCTTTAAACTTACATATAGACCCTAATTAAGTTCCTTGCTAATCTCCTCTTCAACATATTCAATGCGTTTCACACTCTGAGGAAGCTGAATTACTGTTTCCTAAGCCCTTTGTAGTAATCTAATTTTTTCCTCAGTGTGGGTTTCAGAAGTGCTTCCACATTATCTTTGTATTGCTAATAGCAGTTTGCTGTTTGACATCTCCAGTGATTATATTTATCACCATATTGCAGTCTGACTTGGTGAGCTGTGCTGACTGGAGATCAGGGCAAAGCAGATGTGCTCTGCACTTCAGGTTAATTTTCCCAATCCTAAATTAGCACGAGCTCTGAACACATTTATGATACATTAAATATGTCTTCACACACTTCAGCTTAGTAATCTTCATGACAGTCCTGCAAAGCAAGGCAATACTGTCACCCATTTTTACTGAGACAGAACTGAGACACAAGCAAAAAAAAAAAAAAAAGAGAAAAAAAAAAAAGAATTCTAATCCTTGAAAGGCATTTAAGTAGGTAAGAGAATCATATTGGAAAATTTAATATAAAAGACTCAGGCAAGACTTGTGGGGAATTGGCACATATGTCTCAGACTCAATCCACAGGGCTGTAAAATCAGGAAAGGGAGAGCATGGCTGATCAGGGTAGGAGTAAATTCTACTGTCAGCCACATGAAAATATTCCTAAACTGTGGGATTCAGGATGTCCTCTCTGCTTTCTGTGGGCACATGTGTCAGCCAGGCTGGGAATTTGTGTTAGGGCTGGACCTGGGCACACATCACACCACTTTCCACAACAGAAATTCCCAACAATCCCTTCGCACCACAGAATAAGAGAGAATGATGTTATAATCGGGGTAAATGGGAACAGGCAATTCAGAATGTCTCCACACATCAGTTTACATTTAGCTGAAGGGGTGGTCTGAAACCCCATGTGGATGACAAGCAGAGTTTGGAGAGACCAAAGCATTTCCCACCTCCCAGCTCTTACCACGGAGCTTGAGCATTGCAAACTCATTTCTCTTGTGGGTCTTTCCAAGTCACTCATCAATCAGAATTTTATTTATTGAGCCCATAGATAACACCTCCACACCCCTCTGACAAAATGGCTTGGGGACTTCTACCTCATGTCAGACCTTGGAGGAACCCTCATTCCTCTCTTGGTTTTAGATCCTTTTTTTCCCTGAACTCCAACCCCTTCCCTGATGTGGTCCTACTCAGTTTTCAGGCTCACAGCACCAGAATCAAATATTTGTGCTGAAAACAGCCAAATGCTGTTCATGAGGATGTTTGAACTCACATGGGGTATGTAAGCAAGATTCTCAGATAGCTCAATTCACTTTTCATCCTTTGAAGGTTTAGTTCAACGAGTTATGTGATTCTAGGCAGGAGCAATTTACAGTAACATCACAGGTAATTTGGTCATATTGAATTTCACTGTTTAATTCAGGAATTTTGTAGGAGATTTTAGAAAAATAAAGTGTAATTTTTCCAGCCTGCTGCTGAAATTCAAGCTTGGGAAAGTATTGCATAGTTTACTTATTTAATTCAGCTTTTTACTAAGCTGCTATTTATACTTCTGTTGGAATAATCACAAATCACTGATGAGCTTGTCAGAGATTGTTTAGACTGGTTCAAGGTCATAAAACAAAGTCAGGTGGAGGAGTCATGGTGGGGGAATGCAGAATGAATATCATGGTGAGCTCCATGCAAGGCAAGTGAAGATGGAGAAAGCACTGACTCTGTAATAAATCTCCCTTTTAGAAAGGAATGAGCGCAGATCTCCCTAGTGCCCACAGATTTCTTTATTTTCTAGTCAGGAGGAAAAAATATGTAAAAATCTACACACATCTACATGATCCGAAAATGGCTTTAACCCCTTCAGTAAATTTCCTTTATCTTATTTCCAAGCCTCTCTCTGTCACAGAGGATATCAGAGCAACCCCTGGAATGTTCATGTATGAAATGTCCCATAGATCTGAGAAAACAGTGAGGAAGGAATTGTTCAAAAATATTCATGTCCTTGCATACAAAGGCAATGAGGAACAGATGATTCTCCAGTAGGACTGTGAGACCTAAAGAAACCATCTTGGGATTACAGAAAGGTTTGGGCTAGAACATATTAAATAGCAAGACAATAAAATATTTGATTTTTGTAGAAAATATTTTAGATACCACATTACTGAGTGTATGAATCTGCGTATAATGAATTACATTATTAATTTAGGGAAAAAAGAAAAAAATCTCAAAATATTTAAAATCTTATTCTGACATTTTAAATTATAATCAAAGCTTATTTTCATTTGTGAAAATTCAAATATAGCTAGATTTTGTCATTCGGACATAATCATAAGATCTTCTGGAAAAGTATTTATGATCTCTGAACATATTTATTTGCAAATAATTAACTCTACTTTCTTAGGAGCTTGAAAGCTATGGTTGCTCGGGTTTTCTGTTGCCAAGATCTTGCAGAAATACTGAAATACATATTGAAATTTTTAAAATTACATCTGACTATAATTGATTTCTATATATTCTCATCTTTGTCTAATTTTCATCTTCACCTAAACCTAGAGGGTCACAGATCAAAATGACTAAGCTTTTATTCTCATGTAGATAATTTGGTTTAAACTAAAAGAGTAAAATCCTTAAATTACCAAATTATTCATTTCCCTTATGCTTCCAAAATTTTCAACCAAAGCATGGAATTTTTGTTACTACTGATGTGTGCCTGGAGGTCTCATTCCTTCCCTGGAAAATGTCTTTACACTGATTTTGTTCTGATGTTCTCTGCGCTTAACTTGGATTTGGCTTCAGCAGCCCAGAGGACGTGGGAGGTTTTGGAGCTCTGTACATGATCTATATTTTAACACTGAACAGATTGCCCAGGCAGGGTGTGGAGTCTCCCTCCCTGGAGATATTCCAGCACTGTCTGGACACAATCCTGAGCCTGTGCTCTGGGTTGACCCTGCTGGAGCAGGGAGGTGTCACCAGGTGACCCCACTGATGTGGTCCCTTCCAGCCTGACCAGTTCTGCGATTCTGTGAACATAATCAATTAATTAATTAATTAATAATAACAAAAAAATATATATTCTAAAAGATAGCACTAACCTTAACTCATTCTGATTTTAAACCAGTCTATATTTAGCTGGTAATAAGGTATTAGAGTGCTCCTGTCAGCAGTGCTGATCTCATCTCAGCTGGGCAGTGAGCAGCCTGTTAAATGATTTTCAAAATGCAGAAAAGCCATGAGGCCTGGCTGGTAAAAGGAGAAGAAAGGGATGATGAAAGCTTTAGGGTTCGATTCTCCATGGTCTCTGAGATATGATGCTAATTCAATATAGTACAAATTACTATTCAAATTCATTAGCATCATACTAAGCAATATGCAATCACAGCCAAGTTCACAATTAGCATTAATGATATTCTCCAAGTGGGGAGAAAAAATCGCAGATTGAGTTTTACACTCCAGACAAGACAATGCAAGGGAAATAATGCCAGGGATTAGTGTCTAAGACAGGAATTTATTTCCAATGTGTTTACAAGTCCCAGAGCTCAAGGAGCCTGAAGTTAACACACAGATGGGACATTTCTCTCTGCAGATATTCCCACCCAGCTGCGCCCACTTTCACCTGATGCCTCAGTAGCTACCAAATGGAACTGGGGGCAAAGCTGGAGTTCCTCTAAATTACCTTTGCCTTGACTGATAGGCCCATTCCTCACCAAATCTTTGTTAGCAGCTTTTTGGAAAATAAAATATTCAGTTCTGGATGTCCCTTTATGTCTGCTCTGACTGCAGGGACAGTCTGACACCATTTCTCAAAGACCAACCAGTGAAATTTTAACAGAGGTAGCTGGTGAAAAATGGGGTTTTTTTGAGTCCACATCCATTAAAAATTATTCATAGATTTTTGAAATTTAAGAGATTGTTATTTATACTTACAGAAATTATGATTATCTTGGTTGCTGCACCACAAAATTCACTTGTATGGCACCTGGACTGGCAGCAGCTGGATTTGCAAGGCAAAACTCTTACAAGGTTTTTAAACTTGTTCAAAATAGATTTGTTCTTACACAATCAGTGGCAGAGGTTGCAATTCAGATTAGTTTTTTGCACCCCAAATAATGGACAGGTTTATTTTAAAATTGCTTTTGCATGAATCAATGTAAGATTTTAGTCTGGGAGGAGAATCTTTTAAGAATATAATGCTTTTTAAAGAAATGCAAATCTTTCATTGCCGAAGAGAGTAAAAATCATAGAAATTTGAGCAATATTTTATATGAGTCCTGTGTTTAATAAGGACACTGCAGGTACCTTTCTCTCTCTGGCATATAACCTCCCTCTTATGATGTCAAAATGTGACTTTCCTTTTTGTTGTTAAAGAAAATCTAACCAATAAACACTGTGGCACACAACTCTGTGTGTATGTGTGTGACCTTCTTTCCTTTTAATCATAATTAAATGAACTAGGTTATTTAAGACATGTTTAAAAAAGCTAAAAAAAGAACTTCTAGGTGAAGAACTAACTCAAATGTAGAATTACTGTGGGCATCTATAATCAATTACCAGGAAAATTGTTAAAACTTGAAATATAAAACATTCTGTTTCTGAAAAATCCAAACTAATGTGTAATTCTAATATCATAAACACACTAAATATTTTGAAGATGCAAAACACTGATTTATTTTTTCTTTGTGGAGCTCCCACCCTTCCTGCTGCTTGAGAATTCATTGTCTTGGGAGAAGTTTTTTAGTCACAAGGCTCCTTTTTTATCTTCAGTACATCAAAAGACTTGCAATGGTAGAAAAAACCCCAAAACTTATCCCAATATTTCAATTCATCTTCATGAACTGAGAAATCAATTTTCTGGGGAATCTTTTTCAGATCTATTCCCCCTCACCCACTTCCTCTAGAAAAATGCTCACCTGTTTGGGATGGACTGAATCGCCCCCCAGGAATGTCATGTTTTATCTCAAGATGCCTTGGACCTCAACAGCAGTTTAATATTCATAGAAAATCACAGGAATGCAATGGTAGAAACTGAGATTCATGGATGCAGTTCTCTGGAGGAGAAATCAAAAACCACCTCTGCCACTTTTCTGACCTAAGGCAGGGTCAAACCTTATCTAAATCATTCCTGACGTGTGATTGACTCTCCCATTCACAGCCAGGGCAGAAGGAGATTTCATGCTCACAAAAGCAGAGTGCAGGGGTGACTCCTCTGGCTGGCTGAAGGTTTTTTCCCTGATGTTCAACCTAAGGAGCATTCGTTGAACCAAATAATTGCCTGCTGAAAGGCAACCAGAGTTCCAGGTACAGTGACACTCTTTGTTATGCAGATGGAGGGAAGCTTGACTGAACACCCTCTGTCCTGAGCTGTGCCCTGGATTTTCAGGATTACACCATGGTTCCACTATAGGACAATTTACTGAGGATTAAGCAAGAAACAAAAATGATGGGCACACACTTGTATTTGTATAAAATGTCTAAAGATCTACTTTTCTTATATATTAAGCAACACAGTTATCAATCTAGTGCTCCTATAGAAGCACAAAAATGTAAATGATATTTTCTGGATGTCTTCCTGGCTTTCCAATATTGAATTGATGCTGTCATAAACACCAAGACTAGAGAAACAAAAATAATCTCTTATTTGTGCTTGGCACTGCTGAGGCTGCATCATTAATTTTGGGTTGTTTTCAGCCCCATCACTAATACTGGGCTCAGTTTTGGGCCCCTCACTATAAGAAAAATTTTGAGGTGCTGGAAAATGTCCAGAGAAGGGAACAGAGCTGGGGAAGGCTCTGGAGCTCAAAGCTGATGAGGAGCAGATGAGGGAGCTGGGGGGTTCAGCCTGGAGAAAAGGAGGCTCAAGGGAAATGGGTCAGATTCTTCTCCCAGGTCACAAGTGATAGTACAAGGGGAAAAAGCCTCCAGTTACACCAGGGGAGGGCAGATTGGATATTAGGTAAAATTTATTCATTGAAAAGTCTGTCAAGCATCAGAACAGGCTGCCCAGGGAAGTGGTGGAGTCACCATCCCTGGAGGTTTTCAAAAGAAATGCAGATGTGACACTAAGGGGACATTGAGGTTGAGTGGTGGACTTGACACTTGGACTTGATAATCTTAAAAGTCTTTTCCAACCTAAAAGGTTCTGTGATTCTGTTTCCTTAGAAATTTCTAGCTGTGGACCTGTGAAGTCCTCCTTGTCCAGCAGCTCACTGGAAGTTGGAATATTCTCAACATACTCCCAGAGAATACCCTCTAGGTAGAGACAGAATGATATTTTCTGTCCAAGCCTTGAAAACCTTCAAGGATGGATTTTGGTCACTGGAAAGTGTCTGGCTTAGCCACAAGGGTCTTCTGCTGGAATTCCCAAACTTCCTACATAATGGAACACCTGTTCCTCAGATTTCTTTGCAGATCTTCTGACTCTTACCTTATTCCTACTGAAGTTTCTTAAGGAATTCTGCCAGGAATCATCATCTGCTCTCCTAAACTCATTCTTGCCTGTTTTGCTTGCCTTCCCAGCCTTCTACTCCATCAACTCAATCATCTCATCTTCACTCTGTGGCCACAATTGCCAGCAACTCTTCCCAGTCCAAGAACAGCATCACCCCTGACTGGCCCCCTCTGGCATTTGTATAAATAAAGTCTGGCCAGCACCATCCAGAAAGTCCCTGCACGTCTTCCCAGTGCTGATCTGCCTTTCTGTGGGATGCTGGATGTGTGAAAAACCCCCTGGTGGAACGCAGGGAGCAGTGTCTGAGACAAGACTCTCCAGTCCAGGCTGCTCTCAGTGTTTCACAGCTATTTTCTACACGAGTGAAAGCCTTTGTGCTTCAAGTATTCCAGACTCTGCTTACTGAGAGTCTCTCATCACATTTGAGATAGACAAAAGAGCTAAAATATCAGGAGAAGGATTCTTACCTTCTCATTTCACCTCATTTTCCTTCTTATACTTATTTAGAGGGAAAATGGAGCATTTCAGCATCCCTCTTTACCCCATAGGTAGGAGACTGTGAATCAAGACAGTGAACCAAGGGGTGTGAGGTCTATTCACAAATATGAAATTTAGGTTTTTCTCCTCTTCCTTTTTTGATTTTGAAGTCTATGTATTTGCTTTCATTTAAGTTAATGTTCTTGTTCCACTGTATTTCATTTATCTGTGGAAGAATCCATATTCGTCTGGCATTTCAAATAAGAAATGCAACAAAATTAAGGTTGTAACTGGAAACTTCACATATATATACACAAACTTGCATATGATATATATGCAAAGTCTGCTGTACATGCACCATAATGTAAAACTGGTGTGTCTCTGATCTGATTTTATTCTAGAAAAGATGGAAGAGGCTCCAAAATTTTTCTAAATCCACAGGAAATTTTGTTTCACTGCTGGAGCCCTGTTCTTCAACAACTGAAAGAACAGTTGACAGTAAAATTATTTTATTAACATCACAAGGGGAAATGCACCAAGGAGAAGGATCTGCAGTCTTCATATAACTGAGGTCAGAAGTTATGGATTCATTCCTCACTAATTTCCATAATGAAAGATAAGTGGCAACAAAAATGCAGTCGTTATCACACAAATGATTTTTTAAAAAAATTAATCACTATATGCTCTAATTGGTACCCTTTTATCTGTCCTTACTTGCACTTTTGCTTGAGGCTTTTGGCAGATGAAATCAAGTGAATGGAGAAGTATATTTTAGCTAACAAGCTTCCTAGTCTAAAAATTCCTCTCGAGTGCGTGATTCAAGCAAATTAGGAAACAGAGAGAGAGAGAGGGAGAAGGAGAAAAAGCAAATGGCAGACGATTGCCTCGCTAATTTAATCCTTTTGGTACACAATTAGCACACATCAGGCTGGTCGATGGGAGCCTGCCCCGCAGGTCAGGATTTGGCTCTGAACAGCTCCTGGAGTGTGCTGGGCTCTGCTCTGCTCCGGGGAAGCTCCTCTGAGCCTGCACCTGACAGCTTGCCAGAGATGAGCTGTCAGGAAAGTGCCACTCGGAATTTCCTCTCTCCCTGATGGCCTCTATTATCTGGTAAACAACAGCCCAAATGTGTTATTTTATAACTCTCTCTCATCGTCAGAACGCTGGGCCAGGTTGGTGTTCTGGCAGGACGGATGCTGAACAAAGCTCATCCATTCTCTCTATTTTGGGTAGCTATGGAATAAAAAAAAAAAAAAAAAAAAAAAGACACACCTCCAGCCTGTCGTGCATCCCTGCAGCAGAGTAGAAAAATTGATGAATGACTGCTGGAAGCACATCCTCACATCTTTCAGGCTGGAGGCAGTAGGCTGGACAGTGAAATCCTGTGTGGAATGGAAAGCAGCTGGTTGATGGGACTTGCTGCTGTGCTCAAAGTTCAACTGCTGCTTAGATTTGGGGTCAGAGGAGAATGTGTGTTCCCTCCAGGCTAAATTGGCAAGCGGGATTGTTTGTTTGCTTTTATGTCTTCCTCTGCAGGCAACTCATTGTCAGCTTTCAGTAATCACCTTTTTTTTCTCTCTTGAGTTGTCTAATTGATTAACAGAATTATCTTGTCACAGCAATTTACTCTTTAGCCCAGAGTTTGCTGCTTCTGCTGCAAGCCTAAAAATGGGAACATGCAGAAAGTCTTGTATTTTCCCAATCTGGTGTTCTTATATAAGATTTTCCCTTACCCTACACACCCAACTTCACTGTGATATGGTACCATAGACCCCTAATTTACTGCATCTCAGAATGGATTACACTGCTAAAATTAGTTGAAACAAAATTCTGCAGTGCAGGAGCCTGAGAAGTCAGCTCCCTTCCTTTTATGGAGCCAGTGGATAGGAACAGACATGGCACATCTGATCTATTTTAGATGTCAGATGTATCACATCCCAGAAATGTCTGTTTCTTTCTGTTGATTCCTTTGATTCTGGGAAAAGAGTAGAAATCTGGGTTTTTAGCTCAGAAATATGCAGTTGTATTGAAGCAGGAAAAAAACCTATTCTTAATTTACAAGTAATTCTTCCTTATTCTTTGATTTATTTTGCTTATGTGGTAATAATAGATTCAGACGTCCAGCAGATGCTGAGTTGAAATAATCTACAAAGCAGAGAATCCTGGAAAAATATAAAAGATCCATGTTTCCTTACCAGGCATATGAACCATCTTGAATCCCTTGTTTCTGTCCAAGATATTGGAGTTTCTTCAAATACCGTACAGGGCATTGTAGGAAAAGTTGATGGGAGAGCTTCTGATAATTTGTTTAAAACATCATGAGAAAATGCAAACTTGGGGCATTATTAGCAAGATCATCAGTAGCCAGACACCTTGAAAATTATACTTCTGCTGCCTGAACATGGATTTGGGGAACCAAAGGATTTGTACATAATAAAGAAGTGATAGCAATGAGACCTTACATCATAATAACAGCAACAATAATAATAATAATAAAATAGGAAGGAGAAGGAGGAGGAGAAGAAGAAGAAGAAGAAGAAGAAGAAGAAGAAGAATAGGAATTTTTTGTACAGATAGATAAGGTGTCTGATGTCATAGAACACTATCAATTATTTCTAGGAGCACCTGGAAGCTAATTGTACCACTTTCCCTATCAGTATTTCAGAAGAAATAAATTACTTCTCTAGGAGTTGATCACAATATAATGCATTTCTCACAAATTTGAAAGGAAAAAACCCACCACTAATAGTAACAACAGCAAAAATAAGTAACATAACCTTATGCAACCAAAAAACCTTTCTGATTCCTGAGTGAAAGTCTAGCAGTTCCTTGTCTGTGTGATTGATACAGCTGCAGAAAACTCATCTTTGCTTTTTCAGTACATTATCCTCTATATTAGTTCCTGATCTGAAACTGTAATCCTAAAGGCATTTTATGGGATAAAAAAATTATCTTCGGTTGGAGATATTATCTGAAATTCTAGGCAAGAGATCTTAATTCAGAACAGAAACACTCCTCAGAATAAGTGAATGCCAATATTCCCTGAGCCGATGGGAAGCATGCAAAACTTTCAGTGCCTTTCTGAAATGCTGGGCCCATCAAAGATCTCAGCAAGATAATAATGCTGCTATCAAAATTGAAGACATGGATGGATTTCACACTCTTTCTGAAAATCAGATGTCTCTAAGTTGCTTTACATTATATACTAAAAAAAAAAAAAAACAAAAAAAGTACCAAAGAAAACCATCAGAAGCAAAACAAACCATCAGTCCTTTGAAAGTCCTTAAAATGACCTTCATACATCCAGAGGATAGATTGCTAATAACACCTGAAAAACTACTGAAAAATTTGTGTATTTTTGGGTGTCATAATTACCCAAAGATATACTAGATGGTGCAACTGAAATGATTGGTTTAAACTTCCCCATCTCCAAAACCATATTTCAGACACAGACTTAAATGAGGACATTAATGACTTGGGGAAAAGGGGAAAAAAAAAAAAAGCCCAGAGGAAAGAAAATAGAAAAAATCATCAACAAGAACTAAAGAAAGTTGTATTGAAAGTTGTATTTATCATTAGATAAATACCTAGAGGTTTGTAGCTGAATTATTCTTTTTATTGACTATACTGACCAGATATCACGTAGACGAAGGTAACTTCACATAAACAGCTGCATTTAGAGATATTAAAGTGGGATTTCACCTCACCATAATGGAAATTTCCCTTCCCAGTTGTATCTGGTGTATTCCAGGCTGTCCAGGATGTCTCCATAGGGCTGAAAACACAAAACAGTGGATCCTGGAGGGAGCCTCCCCTTCCTGGAGCAGTGGCTGGAGCTCAGGTGGGACTCCTTTGTAGGCTTCAAACAGCACCAGGTTATCTGGGAGTCTTTCACATTCCCTGGCTCTTGAAAATGCTCAAATGTCCTTTTCTGACCTCTGTCTTTTTAGATTGTTTGCCTTTATGAGAAAGGATTTTCTGTTGTTATGACACCTCATTCCTTGGGTGGATCTGGGTGTCCAAAATATTAAATAACATGGAGTGAAAGAGACAATGCAAGGGATGCAAAACAGAAAATTACATCAGTTCTCAGGAAATTTACAATAAGAATGTGTTTTATAATACTTTATTATTATAATTATTAAATTGGTGTAAAGCCTTGTAATAGATGTATTTGGCATAGAAAGAAGAAGGTGAGCTCTCCAAATTCCTTCCTCATCAAATAGAAATAGGGTGAGAAAGGACATTTTCAATAATACTGATTTCTTTATTTTCCCCACTGCCTAAGGAAATGTGCATGATTCAAAATGGGACCCTCCAAGGTATGAGTATTTCCAAGCCTGTAGTGTCTCTGAAATGAGGATGCTTTCAGGACATCTTCTTGCTGTAACAAAACTTTAACCTCAAAGGATCTTTGTGATCCTTATTTTGGGAGAAGAGTCTTCCAACTAATTTATGGTGACATTAGAGGATAACAACATGCACAGTAATGAATTCTCTTTAGCCTTTAGGGCTGTAGCTTTGTTTTACTGTCTCCAGGAAAATAAAAGTGGATACATGGAAATATTCTGCATTTGTGTTTTAATTGCCCCTGAGAGTCTTAACTGTCTTGTAAAGAATGCAACTTGTAATGGTAGGAGAAAAGAAAAGAAGGATGTTTTCAAGCTAAGTTCTTAGAAAAATAAGAGGTAAACTTCAGCAGCGGCAGTGAAGATCTGAAACACTGAATATAATTAGATTTATTATTGTTTAGGGTGAGCATTAAGGAGAAACACATGGAAAGGGTCAGTTAGTCTTGGACAGGACAAGAAGGAATACAAGATGGGATGCACAGGGTGAGACAGACCCTCTCTCCATGAGAAAGAATCTTATGGCTTGCAGAAATTTTACAGGATTTCTTAGCTAAATTAAATAACTCTGCACAAGTGAAAGGGTTTGAAAGGCAATCAGACATGATAAGACTCTTTCAGACTGCAGAGCTGACCTGCATCCTTCATGTCCCCTATAAAGCAAGTCAAAGGTAATAAGAAAGGAATAGGGTTGCACTGTCTTTAAATCTGCTTTCTATTTTGGTTTAAAAGCTTTGTCTTTGACTTTTCATCAGGCATCACATGTATTCTGAAGAGGGGAAGATGATAATTTGTTTAAGCAGAACTCTCATGATTTAAAGTGACACTGGTACCAATATTCTTTCCTGCCATTAACTACATGATATTACAGGATTTCCATGCAGTTATAAGCACTGGGAAGAAGGAAAAAAGGAGTGTGAAACATAACAGAACCTACCTTTCAGTGTGCTACCTCAGGCCAAAATAAGAAGCTTGTCTAAGAACTCAATATCAGACAGAGATAAAAATCCTCCTGTTTAACCAGTTTCTTTTAAAAGAGATGGAATGTATTAGTGGAAATGGAATGGATTTTCCCTTTGCTTTAATAGAGTGGAACGGATTACCCCAGTCTGGAGGCCAGACCAGGCTCCAAATCACAACAAAGTAGAGATTGACATTTTCCTTACCCTTCCTGTTCTTTGGGAAAAGTTGGGAGTGCAATTGGGGTCCTGCCCAGCCAAGCTGCCTCGCTGATGTGCTGGCAGTTCATAAGGCCAGAGCTGAGGGACCAAGGTAATCTCATTGATCCACACAAAGCACCCTGTGACATTTCACAAACTTCTCTCCAACTTTCCAATTTCACTTGGTTGTGCCTTCAGCACTAACAGTAAATGAGTTACTGTTGTAGGGGATGCTTCTAATAGCCAAAATATATTACCCTTGGTTCCAAAGCCACAACAAAATATGGCATTATGGGTTAATGGCACCACTTCATGAGCTGAAGAGACAAAACTGGATGTCACAATGATCCATGGCACAGGAGGAAAGTTCTCTCTTTGGACTAACCAGTGTGGAAATTTTTCCCTGCTGCAGAAACTGCTGACATTTGGTTATGATTTGGCAGACAAGGCAGGGAATGGAGGACAAAACAAAGGGCAAGTGAAAAGAAGAAATAAAGTGTTGCAGTGTGTTTTGTTAAGTTATTAGGTTGGTTTGTTCCAATCCCCTTCTCTCTGAAAATGGTTCTGCCCCAGTTCTCCCTTCCTGCCTTTGGGGCTGTCTGTCTTCCTGGCTCCACCCCAGCCAACAATGTATCCCCTAAACTCCACCCTGGTTTCCCTGGAAACCCTTGTATCTTTTCTTCTGATCCCTCCCCAGTACCCCGCCAATCACTCTCACTCCCCACCCTTACTGCTAGAATGTTCCAGCAGGGGAGTTCGATGGTTGGCTGAGGAACCGGGGCCCCTCCCCAGAATGTTTCCCGTTGGTGTTGCCCACTTGTCAATCCCTTGGACCCCACTCCCCACTGCACCCCCATTGGCCCAATGCCTGGCACCTCCCTTGTTCTCCCTACCCCTTAAAACTTGCTGTCACCCCTCTCCCCCCGTCTTCTCTGTCGGTCCCTCTGGATTCGTTAAACCCTGGATTAAGCCACAGTTGGAGTCCGCCACCTTCTTTCCGCTGGTTGCAGCCTTTACTAGACTCCGTCCTGCGCAAGGTGTGCCTACAGCCGCCAGCTGGGCACTGCCTTAGGCGCTATCCCGAAGCCAGCTCTCGGGAGAAGTGCCCCCTCGTGCTGCTAGCAGTGCTGGGAGCTAGCTGGATGCTGACAATTGAGTCGCACTGCTGCAATAAAGCATGGGAAGAGGTCTGGAAGGAATGTCGTGTGCTCTTTGGAGGATTATGTAATTAAGGGCCTTTCTTTCCAAACTCAGAGACCCAGGGATGAGTCCAGGTCCCTGTAACCTAATCAGTGCATCCAGTCCAGGTGGATGAATCAGCCAAAAAACACTTTCTCAGGAAAAACTGGAGGGGTTCCTGCCTGAGAAGGATCAGGACTTACTGTAGGACTCAGAAGCATAAAGGATGTGGGCATGTGCAAGAATGGAATGTTTAGCAGGAGCAAAGGCAACAGAAGGGAGGGGTCAAGATGGACCCAGAAGGAAAAAAGAATGGGAAAATAGATGGAAAAGAGTCATGGGCAAACTGTCTGCTGGGCAGGATGTTTGTCTGGCTGAGCCCTTCACCACAATTTATCCTGTCTTATTCCTAAATCCTGCTGCTTTCTCCTGTGCTGGTGAACTCACTGTTGTGAGCCAGCACTTAAAAGTGATGGGCTGCAAGCCAGGCTGGCTGTGAGCAGGATGGGAGCTCTGGTGCCAGACTGGTGCCACCAGGGGTCTGAGAGTCTTGGTAAAAGCCTCAGGCAAGGACTGGGACCTCAAGACCAGCTGTTCCAAAATCTGTCTTAGTCCAGCTGCTGGAAAAATCCCTACTGTGTCTATTCCTGTAGCAACTTCAAACCCAGTTAGCTGGGGAGGAGGAAGGCAATGCATGTTCATGTTTGTGTGAGTGCTGTGTAAGTTCATGAGGAGCTCTCTGTGTTCTTTGTGGCTGTTTTTGTGTCTTATTTGTGTGTGCCCTTTTTGGGGACACATGTTCAGCTTTTTTTCTGCTGGACCTGGGGTCACAGTGTCACAGCAGCCTCACAGGTGGATGAGAGGAACCCACCTGGTTCTGAACCCTGCTTATCTTGGCTACCTTTATCTGTGCACGAAAGGCAGAAGACACGATGGGCTCCCAGAGGATTAACCCAAAGTACACCATTGTTGCACGTGTATCATGTCTTTAATTTGAAAAAGAGTAGGTTTTAAAGATTAGATACAGGGAAAAAAATATTTCTGTGAGGGTGATGAGGCCCTTGAGGAGGTTGATGGGAGAAGTTGTTGACACCCCATCCATGGAAGTGTTCAAGGCCAGTTTGGATGGGCTTTTGAGCAGCATGGTCTAGAGGAAGGTGTCCCTGCACATGGCAGAGGGGTGGAACTGGATGAACTTTAAATTCCTTCTAGTCCAAACCATTCTGTGATTGAATGATTCAGTCACAACCCTGTGATGGCCTGACTGATGTGGCTTGGACTTGGGTGGTCAGGAGCTGAAGATGTTCATTGCTTTTTTGTTGCAAATGCCAATGCCAAGTGTTCCATAGGAGGAGTTGATGGAATCACACCTCTGACCCCATGGATACAAAGCTTTGCCACAATAATTTTGTTCTGCACTCATGGCTGCAATGGAGCAGTACCTATTTAACCCATTTCTCCATGTTTTTGGGGGGTTTTGAGGGTATTTTGCAGACCAGCATTTACAGGTTGTTTACATCATCCTTTCTCTCTTATCCACTTTTTCCTTGTTTTATTGTTGGATCTTTGATGCAGTATGAAATCATCTTGCAAGGCTCTGAAAGGCAGTTAAAAGGTGAAACAATTGATTTCTCCCTGCCACCACCACCAAAGGCAAGTAACTGGACAAAACCCATCCTCAGCAATGATCATTACATTCTGGGAGTGTTTATGCCATTTCTTTGTCTACTTTTAGTTTGATTATATAATTGGTTTCCATTTACATTTGGCAATAAAAGCCAGTCTAAATATTTTTAATATAATTTCCACCCTGCCGGTTGACCTTTCTGTTGACTTCCAAAAGCTTTTGCACACAATAAACCAGGGAAGCTGACAGAAATATAAATGGTTTGTTTTACCTTTGACACTGGGTTTTATCTGCCCATGGAAAGAGCTTTCACATATTGCTTTGCCCCCTCTATTTTCCCCCACAAAGGACGGTATCTTGTATTTTTTTTCTGCAGGAACTCTTCTAAAATAAGACCTTCTTTGTTTAAGTTGCATGCCTTGAGTTTGACATGCCTAATCTTGGTTGCCAGCAACTTTTCAGGCTCATAGTATAGCTGAATTTGCTTTCACCTAACTTAACTATCTAAAAGCTCAATGCTGAATCTGAGCCAGATGTCTAAACTTCCTTTATATTTATTAGAGACATCACAGCTCTGCCTCACAATGGGATGAAGTGACTTCTGGTGCGGAATCTGTCAGTCCAGCAGCTACAAAGGGAGCCTAAATCATCAGCTTAGCCTGAGCACATTATTTTGGGGCAGATACAGTAAATGAAAAACAATCTGCTTCCTGAAACACAGCCCTAACGGGAGCAGCTGCATCTTACCCAAGTTCATCCAAAGCAATTTCAGTGCCCTGTCAGGGGGTGGGGGTGCAGATATTTTACATTTGGGAATTCCTGATGTGGTCAGAAGCATCAGCACAGGTGATGTGGTGCCTACAGGGATAGAAGGATTGGCTTGGTTCATTCCTTCCCGTTCTAAAGCCCTTATTAACAGTTCAGTCGTGTAAGCATTTGTTGGGGCATAAAAAAGGGGTTTATAACCTCAGTTTGGATCTGAGTGTCTGACCAAAGCCAACACCCTGAGCTGGGAAGCAGCAGAAACAGTGAAACAGAACTTGCTATCTCTTTCCTGCTTAAAACGTATTTTCAGAGGAATAATTATAGAAATCCATCTTTGCACTTTCTTTTATGCAGTTAAAGGGAAGGTTTAATCACTGAGAATCTGAATCTAACACAAACCCCCATCCCAGTCCCCTAGAAAAAATGTCCTCACAAGCTCTCTGTATTTTAAAGTCATAACTCTTTTAAAGTTCACCTGATTAATATTGTGCTGGGTAGCTCTTCAGTCTCTGTTTAGAGCTGATCCAGACAGCAAGACCTGCACCAGATTATAAAAAAGTAGTTTTCCAATACTCCAAGTTGCTGTCATTTTAACCAGGACATCAGGTTCTGGATAGTTTAAGCAGAAGTAAGTTAAATAGTATCTATTTGGCTTTTTGAAGTGCCATCTTCATTAGCTTCACTTGGACTGTAGCAGTAAAAAAAAATCATATTATTTTAGGCTATTAGAAGGTTATTTTTTCTTTCTTTGAGGGAAGTGCTTGCAAAGCAACAGGGGTGCAATATGATGACTTTTTACTCCTGGCTAGAATGTCCAAATGTTGCAGTCACTCTTTAATGGAAGGAACATATTTTCTTTAACAAGTTAAGAGGCAAAACATGCACCTACATTGCAATGCCCCTGTTTGGAGGGGATATGTTGATCATTCCATTGTCTGAAGCTTTTGAAGCCACACAAACTTCAGCATGACAGGGCACTGCACTTTGTAGTCTAAATATAACCTTGTGCCTCAACATGAAGACAATGGAGAGGAACAGGCAGGGGAGAATGTGATTCCTTCAACCCACTTCAACATCTGCATGAGTATAAAATATATCTGTCCTCAATACCTCTAAGTCTTTTCTCCAGCCATTCCAGAAAACTAAAAATGCTGAGCTTTGTATCACCAGATGGATCATAAATAACCACAAGAGAAAATCATCTTCCCATTGTGCCTTTACCCCCTCTGGGCATTACAGTGAGTGACAGAATCATCAGGGCTGGAAGAGACCTTCAAGACCATCCAGTACAACCATCAAATCAGCAACATCATAATCACTCCTAAGCCATATCCCCAGGTGCCATATCCTGATGCCTGTTGGAAACTCCCAGAGATGGTGACTCCAACACCTGGGCATTAATCCAATGCATAGCCACATCTTCCATAGTGGATTTTTTTTCTTAATACATAATCTGAACCTCCCCTTGTGCAATTTAAGGTCATTTCCTCTCATCCTTTCACTTGAAACATGGCAGATAAAATCTACCCCACCTGGCTCTACCCTCCTGACAAAGGTAGAGAGCAATAAGGTCCCCCCTGATCTTCATTTACTCCAGGCTGAGCCCCCCCAGCTCCCTCAGCTGCTCCTCATCAGCCTTGTGCTCCAGCCCCTTCCCTTCTCTGGACATGCTCCAGGACCTCAATGTCCTTCTTGTCATGAAGGGCCCAAAACTGACCCAAGAACTCGAGGAGTGGCCTCCCCAGTGCCCAGCACAGAGGGACAATCCCTGCCCTGGTCCTGCTGGCCTCACTGGTGCTGACACAGAAGCCAGAAGGCCACTGGCCTCCATGCCCCTTTGTCACATCTTGGATCCTGTTGAGCCACTGCCAGCCAGCACCCTCAGGTCCCTGAATACAGAATTAAAGATAGGCTGAGCCATTTGCCTTGCCCACAAACCACCACATATTTAGGATGCACTAGGACTTAGGAGGGTAGATTAATCCCTGCTCACTTCCTATTTTTCTGGAAGAAAACATTGCAGTTCCAGGCTCTAAACAGGCACAGACATATCACAGGGCAGGGAATGACTGCTCATTCTCTCAGCTTATTGGTCTTAAGTAAATGCCAAGCAGATTTGTTTTAAGCTTTTGAGCTCCTGTATCTTTGTCTTGCGTGTGATGCTTTCTAGTAATGCGAGTTGCAGCGTTATTGCTGTTTGCTGAAAACATGCATTTTCACTCAGATCCCATAATTGAAATTCAAGCTGCACATGATGCAACTTGACATTAATTTCAGTTATTTGTGTCTGAGGTTTGCCCCATCCAACAAGAGCCGACAGTAAAGAAGAGCACTGGAAATGGAAATACACAGCGCCATTAGATGCAAGGCTTGATTTGTAAATCACTTAGATAGCAATAAAACTGGGGATGGAAATAAAAGTGGCAAAGCTCAGCTTTCTAAGTGTTAAATAATTCAAGAGGGAAAGGGTGAGGGGAAAAAAGTACAGAGCAAGAGCTTTGTGTGTGAAAACAACGGCATCTGAGTAAATCAAAAATTTCAAGCTCTGACTAAATGTAATTTCAGTTCAATTAAAGCATAACATCAAGATTGTGGGCTGCTAAAATCTGGGATGAAGCATGTCATTGCTGTGTGCAGTTCTAAAAGATTCACAGCAAAACCTGGATCTAGGAGAGATGTTCTCTGAGATGGTGCTGCAGGGCTGTTTACTGAGCAGACAGCTCCTGTACAAAACTGGGCTGTGGGGAGTCAGTGCAAGCAAAATTCATGATGAAAATAATTCTTGCCCTTTTTGTATCTTTATTTATTTATTTATTTATTTATTTAATCTTTGGGAAGGTAACACTGGCAGTAAGTTAGGCAGAGGAACAGATGCCTGAAGAGAAGTCTTTTGTCACATGAACTTTACAAATTTGAAGTGGAGGGATTTGTTGTTGTTTCTTTCTGTTATAGAGATAGTCTGTGCTCCAATTACAGGTTTCTGATTTCAGCAGAAGAAGAGCAGAATGAAATTTTATGGTTTTTGTCTGGCAGGATGTTACTGCAATACACTGTGGGGAGGAGAAGAGAGGGTTGGCAATGAGAAGATGTAGGCCAGATTCAACAAAGCAGATGTTAACATCTGTTCCCCTCTTCTTTCCCTGGGAGAGATTGAAAGTGTTTAAGCATCAGATGCTGCCTTAATAGCAAAACATTTCCTCCTGTGCTCACAAACAGTCTGATAAAAAGCTAAGAAGTGACATTATCTCAAGATCTTAAGGAAATAAAGGCTTGGGAATGGAGGTAAAAGATGTACAAGTTACCCAGCAGGGATCTGGTTCCTGCTATTGTGACCCATCCTGGAAAACTCTAAACCTTGGACTGATTTTTAACAACAGTTGGACTCATAATAGTTTCTTTTGAATTGCAAATTTAATCATATGTAGTGCTTGGGAGCCTATCTGACCTCTGGATGCTCAGAACTTTGCTGTGGGATTCGAGGACAAGGGAGTCAATAATTGTGGAGAAACAGCTGTGACAGGAAAGGGAAAAATTTTTGGAAGGCATCTTGAGAACTCCTTCAGCTGCATCATGATCTCTGTCACCAAGAAGGGTTTGGATGATCCACAGACTGGTGAAATTACTTAGGAAACATCTCCAAAGATTCCTTGGCTCACAGATAGAGCTGAGCACATCATGGCATGTTTTGAATGGGATCTGCCTTGCGCCTGCCACTAGCAAATCTCCTGGTTAATGGAATTAATGAAGGGGAGGTTTGGATTAGATATTTGGATAAATTTTTTTCCTGTGAGGGTGGTGAGGCCCTGGATCAGGTTGCTCAGAGAAGCTGTGGCTGCCCCAGTCCCTGGAAGTCTCCAAGGCCAGGTTGGACAGGGCTCTGAGCAACCTGTTCCAGTGGAAGGTGTCCCTGCCTTTGGCAGGGGTTGGAATGAGATGATCTTGAAGGTTCCTTCCAACCCAAACCATTCTATACTATGAGTAGCTTCTTTTAAGCAGATAGTGAATAATATTTATCAGTTTTTCTATAGTAACAAATAAAATCTTCAAAATTAAAAAATAAATTGCATTTTCTCCCAATTCCTGAAAGTGAAGCTTGAGCATTATGGCTTCTTGAGTCCTCTAGAGTGATCACTGAACAAATTCAGCACCCCAGATCTGAAGGGATAGATAAATAGCCCAGGATGATAGTCAAAATTGTTTCCATCTTGACACCTATATCTGATATATTCCTTTGAACTCCTTTTAACAAATGGATAAAAATAGAACCCATCAAGCACAACTCGTCTCATCCCAAAACAAACATCCAAGTAAGAAGACTTGGACCCAAAAGTCTCAATTTTCTGGCTTTGTCTGGGAGATGACTCAGCTCTGATGGAAATACCAATGCACTAGAAATAGAAAGAAGATGTGTTTCCAGTCGTTAAGTAAACAGAGAAAACTAAACGTGGGAGAAGCATCCAAGCACTCAAATATCAAACCCTTTGCCCTGGGTGTCAAAAGAAAAACAGATCTTCACCCCAAAGCTTTTACAGTAAAAAACTGTTGGGTACCATGTCTCTCTCCAGGTAAGTTGTACAATTACACAGGAAAGCCTTGGAGACTCTGAGAAATGAAAGATCAAGGGAAATTCAAAGCAACTGTTTTCAAGCTGGATTTTATTTTGAAAGCTGCTGTTTCTATCAGAGATTTGAAGAAAGGTGTTAAAAGCACCTGTGGTGGTTTTGTTTTTTTTTTTTTTTCCAAGGATACCATAAAAGATATTTCCTATTTCCCCTGACCTTGTCTCACTTCTTCTCACAGCTACAAAAGGACCTGTACAAGTGTCAGAACAGTAATATTTCCTTGTAAAATCTCTACCATCTTTCCTCTTCAGAAATAATGATCGCCAGGGGTGAATATTCTGATAAAAATTTAGGAAAGGTGACAGTTCTGCTGTGAGCGATGCTACCTGTCACAAAAGGTCAAAATGTTTTCTTCAGACAATTTTTAGTGAACTCATTATAATCAAACCAAAATCATGCTTGCACTGGAATAAAATAATGCTCAAATGCTTGTGTTTGTTTGGTCTTTCATTGGCTCACACCTGAACACACCAAACATTTGTCTGTGAAAAACCAAGAAGAAACAAAAGGAAATATTTTTCCTCTTTATCCATTTCCTGATTGTTTTCACTGTGCATTTCATAGTCTGCAAACAGCTTGGGAGGTTATAAGTTGCCAACAGCTCTAAGAAAATCAGCCACAAAAGCCCCTCCTCTTTCAGAAATGTTAATTCAGTCACATTCCTGTTTTGGACAAAAATGCCTTTCTCAAAGCCATTCCAGATCTGCTGTGCTCAGTACTTGGTAAATCTCTGACCTGACACCTAAGAATACAGGAGATTTATAGAGAGACATCCAAGATCTACAGATAACTGTCTCATGCTTTTCTCTGACTGGGATATCATCTTCCCAGAGATGATAACCAAATACTGCAGCAATTTTTCATTTATTTACTTAGGTAACTACTTATTTTTTATGTATATTCATCTCTGTTTATGTTCACATTCTCTAAGTTTTAAAGTGTTATTATAAACCATTGTCACAAAGTGTTTTCTGGCTGAATCTTACAAGAATTTTCTTGTAAGGTGGCTGTACCATTCACCTTTAGCATTCAGTTGTTTGTTATTTTAGGGATGTTTTCCACACAAGCACTTCTTTTTCTGTACTTATTTTTTTTAATTTTATTTTTCCAATCCTTGAAAAATCAAGTATTATAGGTTAAGCATTTAATATTACAAACCTCTACTGCTAAAATAAATTTCAGCATGTTAATTCTAAGAATTAAACTTGTGCACTGAGTCAACGTAGTGTCACCTGGGTACGAAGCAGGGCTTCCAAAGTATCAACAAAATTATGAAGTTGTTTTCATAAAATAAAATAAAAAAGTTGAAATAATATGCATTTTCAATAGTACATCTTCAGCAGTTTCAGTATAAAATGTGGTAGCCTTCAGAGCAGAGGAAGATAGATCTCACTGACTGATAGAACCAGAATGCCTGAAGTCATTTATTGTCTGAAACACACACACACACATCTCCCGAGCCAGTTAAAATATGTAAACTTCAGTGAAGAAAGCAGCAACACTAAATAAAACTTCCCAGCTCTGCCAAGGTCAATAGCACCACAAAAAGGCCCCTGGAGCTGGGGAAACAGAGCAGACAGAGCTGTATTATATCATCTTCTCCCACACTGACAACTACCTTACACTGTGGATGATGGACATAAATTGGAGCTATTTGTTGAGCAACTCTGCTTCTCAGTCTAGATTAAGGAAGGGACAAGTTGATTGCTGGATGTAGTAGTCTTGGTCTGGCTATTTTTGAGGGAACAAATAAAACAAGGTGAATTAATTTATTGCATCAGCTAGGAAAACCTTCAGGTGACCTTGGAAAGAGTGGGGAAAAAACAAAGAAATGACTCAAGGGAAGAAGTCGACAAGTGGAGAACAGTGCAAGGAGAAAAATGAAAACTCTAACTGTCTCTGCAAAAAAAATTTATTACCTTGAGACACAATGAATAATGAATTCTTGAGCATCCAGTGGATTGTTTCAGATGTTGTTTTTAAATGTCCGTTTTAAATGACAGTTTTACATTTTTGTTTTCATCTTCAAAGGCTGGATTCAGTGTTCTCAGAGGTCTTTTCTGTGATTTTGTGATTCTGTGATTCCCAAACCTCGTTAAGATACTGGAGAAAGGTCTTAGACAGCTGTGAACAGCTGAATTTCCTAAATTGCTTTGAGCATATCGTGCCACACAATTGTAAGCCTCCATCAGCACTATTTATATATTAATCTGAAGGTAATTTTATATTAATATACATTATAGCAGTGACTTAGCAATTTGTTCTGGCCAGGTTGGATGGGGTTTGGAGCCCCAAACCATCCTGTGATTCCATGAATTTGCAGTGGTTTGCATTCTCTGTTGTGCACTGTGTCTGGAATAAGTTCTAAAAATCACAGGTGATTAATTCAAGTAGATTTTAGGGGATTTTTTCATAGAGAGTAGTGTAGTTCAAAGGTGTCAGTGCTCCTGGAAGAGGTGAAAAAACAGAGCAAATTAACTTGTTTATTAAGAGAAAAGATAATAAATGATTGACTACATAAAAAATCTGGAACTCTTAGAACAGGAATTAATGAAATCACTCACACCAGGCCTGATTAGATGTAATTTCTCTCTTTGTCTGTCTAAATATTGCATGGGCATTAACTTTCTCCTTTACAATGTTAATCTGATGTCTTGTCAAGGGAGAAAAATTACTTAAAATGTGTAAAAGCTACCAGCAGGCTGATGGTTATTACTTTGTGCAATACGATTGGAAAACATTAATCTAATGGGAGAGAGACACAGGTCTTTCATGACTAAATGGGAAATGTGTCCATCATCCACTGCTGCAGTCTGAGGAGCTGAGGGAGCAGCAAATAGCAGACACAAAGTTAAAAGAGAAAGAAGAAATTAGTGCAGTGCTAATGACAAACAGAAACTCATGAAACAGCACATGACCTCTCACATTCTCCCCTTTATGAGTAAAAATCCCTTTTAATTCCTTCTCATTTACGTTATTGCAAAATCAACCAGATGCAATATGAATGCTTTTCTTTTTCTCTCTTTTTTTTTTCCCAAATCTGCCCCCAGTTTTCTCTCTTTACTTCCTGACAAAGCACATTCAAAGCAGAAGACATGTCTAGGTGGCCTGATTCAATAAAGTATTTCCACTGGGCAACCCCAGTTTGCATAAAATAATTAAGGGACATGGGATGAGAAACAAACTGGCATGATGATGGAACTGGCAGGCTGGAATAAATTAGTTCAGTGCTCAGCAGTGAACAAGCAGAGCACATGTGGTCTTTAAAAGAGACTGAGAGCCAGAGGGAAAAGAGCAAAGTCACGTTTTGGATGTCCACAAGGATTTTCCAGGACATCATATAAATGTTTTTGAAGAACAAACTGTTTACTGATGATCTAAAGCATTCAAGGCATGATTCCATTCCTGTAGTGCAGTTCTCACCTTCAATTTCGACTGTAATTATCTTCACAGAATCTTTCTGGTCCTGGATACTGTTGGATTATTTTAATAATTCTAACAAAGGCTTAAGCTTTGAAAGACCAGGAGTTGGGTACATAAAAGGACCTGGGAGATTGTCTGTGGCCAAATTACCATTTCAACAGAAGTGAAAGTGGAATTAAGAGCCTTGTTGGTTATGATTTGCCACTGAGTAACCCTGGAAGCTTTTGAAGCTTTGAAAACAACGAGCAATCAGGCACATCTTCTCTCAGATAAGAGATGCACTAAACAGAAATTCAGCACTGGAACTGGTCGGACAAATTGGTTTTGTAATGAATTGAGAAGCACATTTAGACTGTGATTAATTTGAATTACCACAAACTTCTTATGATGAGGAGCCTTGCCTAGAACTGCTTAAAGCCAAAGCCCTTTTTTCTGTCCGGGGACAGCAGGATAGCCTGGGATATCTGAGGTTTAGCAAAAGAGACAGACTTCACCCAGGTTTCAGGTGCCTCCTATGGGTCTGCAGTGTACAAGGCCAGAATTACTTGAATGCTGGGAGCATCTAATTTCTGGTAGTTGTCTCAAGATGAGTCTTTCCTTTCTGTCTGTAGTTTTTAGATCCCAACATCTGAGTTTTCTTCCAAGTAAACAGCTTCAGGAACACAGAATCATGGAATGGTTTGGGCTGTAAGGACCTTAGAGATTATCCAGTTCCAATCCCCTGCCACGGGCAGGGACATTATGCAAATTAACACTGAGGAGGAGCTGGTATTGCTTCTCTGCCTGTATTTAATGTTTCAACAATTATTTCCCCAGCCCAGGAGAGAGCTGGGCTCCTGGCCCTCTCCCAAGCATGGCCACCAGTGAACAGTTTGGATCCAGTGATTTAATAAGCTGCTCCCATTGCCTCCACCATGGGGAACTTCTTGCCTAGAAAATGGATGAACAGCATTTGGAAAACAGTCCATCACTAACAATGCCAATCACTAATTTTGTAAAACGGAAAATCTAGCCTGGTAATAGAAATTGATCCTGGTGGTTTGTATCTGAAGCAATCTTGCTGATGTACTGTCACCTCTCTTTAACATATTTGCCTTCTTTGAATATTTTTAATTATTTTGATAGGAAGGATATGTGCTAATGCCTTTACAAATGTCAGAAATAGCATGGATGAGGGGAGGGATGTTGACATCTTTGGAATGGGTGTTAATGTCTCTATCAACTTCAAGGATTGTTACAGAACCCAGACACTGACTCCTGAAACAAGTGGGTCTGCACAAGCCTGAGTTTCTGAACTTTGGGGTAAAATGCCAGGTTCAAGGGGGAATATGGGGTAGGTGGTTTGGGAAGGCTGCACCTTCCTGGTACCTCAGGCAATGGGGAAAGGAAGAGTGCAACATGCAGCCAGGTGGTGCAGTAAGGTAGAAAAATGATAAAAGAAAGGCTTTATAAAATCAGGCCTGCTCTGTTATATCAGTGGTTGACCTTGTCAAGCTAGGACTTTGTAAGTTCCCATGTGAAATTGATCCTGGTGTGAACAGTTAGTGAACATAACAATCTATTCCTGGGTGAAAAACAACTAGCACCTGCAGAAACATTAAATCTGTCCCATGAGAAGAAAATGTGTACACAATTTAAGAGTAGAGAGATTTGATGAACAAGTAAAATACCTTTTACTAACCAATAAAGTAATTGGCAAGAAAGCTACTAACCAATTGGAGTCGCACATGAGGTAAGATGTAAGAATGAGTTATGTGAATAAAGAAGGGGCTTTTTCCACCATGAAGGAAATGGAGTCTTGTGTGATCTATTCCTTTAGCTGGGAGTTTGGGATAAAGGGAGGCCGTGCCCTCCAAAACAAGAGAGAGAGAAAACCCCAGGGGCTGTGCCCCAGTGGACTCTCTCCCTTAATTTAAATAAACTTGCAGGACTCCTCTGTCTCCTTTATGGACGCTGGCTTCTCACAGCATGATTTTCTGTACATTTTCAACTAAAATTTATAATATTTGCAGTAATTATATTTTCTGACCCAGAAACAGTGTAACAGAAGCAGGTGCCAGTTACAGAAATAATTAGTAAACTGTATAATATATAGGTATAATGTTCCCAAAAAAACAGAAATCCAGACTGCATGGGAACAAATTGGGACAACATAAGCTGCTTAAACTCACAATATAGGTAAGATAATTACTAAGAAGCACTTATATTCTTATTTAACAACCAGGGAAGGTTGTTTTCTTTGGAGGTTCCTTTTGGTCCTGGTGAATCCTTGCTGGAAAGCAGAAATGAGCAGCAGGAATTGCAATGGAGATATTACAACACTGTGATATCCCAGATCTCACACCTCAGACCAGGACTTCTGCCCACAATACCCATGAAATAAAGACAGGCTCTGTCACAAAATAAAGTGCCCTTTTTGGCACTAACTTAGGTTGTTCTTGAATTAAATTCCCAATATGGAAATACTGATTGGGAAGACTGTAACATAACTACCTGGGGGATGTGAATCCCCAGTAAATAGCAGTATGTGTGTGTCCTTGGACAATTTGTACTCAGCTTGAAGAGGTGCACAGCTCTGAGCTGCTGCAAGGCTCATGCTCTGAACCACACAGAAAAGATGGTTGCTGCAGAGGAGTGGGTGGATATTTTTGTGTGCTCCCACCCTTCCAAATACATCCAAAGCTGTAGAACACCATGGGAGAAGCTGTAGTTCCAAACCCCTTCTTCTGTATCATCTCTGTGTTGCTCCATGACTTCCCCAACTGCATTTAAGTTTCCATACTACCAAAACACTTCAGCTAAAACCCAGCTGGTGGGTGGTCTGGGGGAAAATATCAGTCTTCTGAAACACATTTCATTTTCTAAGTCTTCATTTCCCTATTTTCAATATAAAAATAATTTAAAACGGAAAGTTCTCCTAATTACTTTGCACTATATTTCAATAAATAAATAGATAAATGAATAAATAAATCTTCTCTTGCTATGATAAATACTTACATGAAAAATAATGGAAAAATGTCACCATGAGACAGGTAATATCCCAGATATAAAGGACATAACCTAGAATACTGAGACCAAGAAATGCCCAATTTCAGAGCACATTTAGGACCAAGAAAAAACCTTTTTTTAAGACCTGAGAGCTCAATCTATATCTGGTATCCTTAAACTGTTGTTTCTGTGTTCCCTGGTGGGGTGCATGGGAGCTCCAGGAGATCCTTCTGAACATGAGTTTTCCTAAAACTGGCAAGATTTGTTCTGTGGTTGAAATGGATCCATTTAAAACAAAACAAAACAAAACAAACAAACAAACAAATAACCAAAAAACAAAAACAAAACTTTGCTTGTTTTTGAAGGATGGGGTTTTGGGAGAATAAAACCCAAAAAAATTCCCTAGTCATGTGGAACTGTTCACAGAAAAACAAACCTTGCTTCTCTCTAAAACATTTAAAAAGTGACACAAATACACAAACTGTGTTCAACTGTATCAGCAGACTCTAAAATATGAGTTCAGCCTTGGTTCTGCCTCTGTCTTTGATTCCTTTTGGAAAGGAATTCTGCTCTCTTTGCCCTGATTGAATCCTTTCTTGGAAAAGGGATAATCATCCAGGTGAGCTTGTTCTCTCACAAGTGCATTTTACTTCACAGTCAAACTGCCTGTTTGCTGCAGAAATTGTGGTTTTATTTTTTTTAATTGTCAGGGAGCAATTGAGTGCAAAGAAAGATTGGAGAATGTTGTCACTCCCACCAATAAAATCCAGATGCTATGGCATTATTTTCTCTTCTGGAGCTTTAGGGCATGGGAAGGCTTTCATTAAGAGGAGAGGGATAAGGAGAGGCAGTTATGTGGTCCCATTTTCAAGGAAAATAATCTTGTGTGCAACAATGACAAGTACACAAATGAGAATAATTAATCCTAGATGGATGGAGACAAGGCTGAGCTAATATCTTGATGCATACAGCTTTTCCTGAAGAAATGCATTTGATCCTTGCCTTATTATGTGCTTTGCAGCAGCATTTTGTAGTTCTTGGCATTCTGCTGATCTGGCTGAAGCCAGCAGGGAAAATAGAGATGCAGAGCTTAGTTCATTTGCCTAATGATGCACCCAATGTGATTGGAGATACCCCAAGGTACTTGAGACATTCACAGGGGTTTGGCAGATCTGACAAAGGTCCTGTAGGATGTGCATATATTTTTGGAACTGGGAGACACTGCCCTAGAGAACTTCAGATTTTGTCAGGAATTAATATGAAATAATGTTACAATAGCTCATTAATTTATAAATTAAATATAACATAAATTTTCATTAATAATATAAAATAATTTTTATTGTGTCCTAGCCTGGAGAAGAGGATCAGGGAGGACCTCACACTCCCTGATATCAGCTTTTAGCCAGGTGGGGTGGGTGTCTCCTCCCAGGCAACAAGTGACACTACAAGAGGATGTGGCCTCACATTGTGCCAGGGGAAGCTCAGGCTCAGGAAGGATTTTTGATTTTTTCAGTGAAAAGTTGGTTAAGTATTGGAATAAGAGGGTGGTGGAGTCACCATCCCCAGAAATGTTCCGGAAATGATGGACATGGCACTTAGTGCCATGGTCTAATCAACAAGAAGGTGTTCCCAAGATTAGGCTTGATGATCTTGCAGGTCTTTTTCAACACTAATGATTTTCTCTTCAAATAGGTTTGGTCCCAGTCACTCCAGAAACCAGTGGCAGAGCCAGAAGCAATGCCAAATTCTTCCTGACTGCAGCACGGAGAATATTCCACTCCCCCCGACCATGTGCTGATCCAGGGATGCTCAGGGACGGGCAACACCAATGTTAAGGGAGGCTCCCTCTGTTAAAAACAAAATCAGGCACAGGTGGCTGCTGAAATCACTGTGACATCTCCAAATGTTACCGTGGAAATTTCCAGGGAGTTTGGTATCAAGCATGTGCAGAGGAACTCAGCCTGGGAGCTGCTGGGTGAGACATATCAAATATATAATTCTTTAGTGAGCTCAGGATGGCCAAAGTGACAGCTTTGGATGGCTCCTCTGCTCTCCTGCTGAGCTCAGCTCCGACTGTGACAGAATTCCAGCCCAGCACAGCCCCGTGTTTCCAAATGTCTCTGTCTAGACTTGGGTCTGGACAAAAGCTAGTTGATGGTTTGAGCAGCAAAAAGCTTTAGAGCAACTTTTAGTTAAACTTCTGAGTTTTTGAATTGCAGAGCTGGGGAGGAGGGAGTATGAAGGGAAGCTTGAGCTGATGCCATGTGGATGGGGGAGGAGGGAGGGGAAGGGGGGGCGTGGGGAGGAATCCAGAGGAATCCAATCTGTAAAATTGCAGAGCTGTGTCCTCTAAGTAGGAGCTGGCTATCCTGCAGTCCTCTTGTCCAGCTGGAAAATCCTGGGGGATGTAGGAACCCAAGAAATTCCTCTGGCTGCCCTGGAGGAATCGAACCCCTGCCCAGGGGGCTCGGAGACCTTAGCACAAAGCCCAAGACCCCTGTGCCTTTAATTTAGCCCTTGGAAAAAACAATTACTAACCTTTATATGAAGGATTAAAAGCCACGAAAGTTTAAGTAGAATGATAATGAATTTATCACAGGGTGAAAAATAGATTTTTTAGGGTTTTTAGAATGGGGGTTCAGGAGGCAAGATGGAGGAATCTGAGCATGTCCAGCCTTTCTCCTTTTTCTTCTTGGCCTCCATCTTCTGATGTGATGCTGGCACTTTTAGATTGGTTTAGAGTAGAAGCTCACTGTCTAACACAGGTGATAGGTATTGGAAAGTAATTGTAAACATTGTACACGTAGTTTTTAGTATAAAAAGATAACACCACCCCCGGGGCAAGCAGAATGCCTCAGACTGTCTTGCTGAGCAGACCTCAGCTGGCCAAGAGAAAAAAAAAATTATAGATAAGGAACAATAAACAACCTTGAGACCAAGAACTGAAGAGCTCTGACTCGTTCTTCGGGCTGGGAAAAGAGGCTTGAACAGATGTCAGGGTCACTCTGACCAGCAGAGATTCCGAGAGGGGGGGAAATTCACAGTTCTTGAATTTTGGTACCACATTCATTAGGATAGTCTTAGTGTGTGTGTGCGTGGGGGGGAAATAAATAAAAAATGAAACCTTCCCCATCTGCAAAGTCCTTATTTTACGTGTCACTTCACATCAGTTGTTCAGTAGCAGAAGCACTTCAACAATCAAATCCAGAAGTACTGCTGGCAGTGGGAACAGCAAGCTGAACACTGCCATTAAGCTCGAAATGTCATGGATTTATCTAAGCCTCAGCATTTATGGCCTTCTTGCATGTAGTTAGCCTAGCAGGTAGAAGAATATTTTGGAGATTGCCAATGCACATTCAAAATCATTCAGTAATCAAAATGTGCAGGTGACTTTAGGGTGCCATATATCCCTATTTTTTTTCCTTTTTTTCAAAATGCAGAAAAATTTCCTGTCCCACTAGTGAGAGAAAATTGATGCTTGCTTTTTTCCAGCTGAAATAGCAATAGGACTTTTTGAACAGCAATATAATATGGAAGATAAAGCTTGTTGTTTCATAGAACAGAATTGTGTATTTATTATTTACGGTTCACAACAGACAGGCAACTCCATGAAAAACCTTAATCTCCTTTTCAGACACTGTGGAGCAGAATCATAAAAAATCGTCCTGTTCTGTGCAGGGAAAGACAGAGAGGAAATGAAGAGTCAATATTTCCATTTTAAGCTGCAGAGTACAGAGAGCTTTGCCCAAGGTCTATGAAGTGTCTGTGGCAGGGTCAGGAGCTGCAGCCACAGTTCAGAATCCCAAATAACTTTTCTTAGATAATTGCAAGTATTGGTTCAATACTTGCTCATGGGCTTTTCTATGCTCCTGCACACAGCATGAAAAATAAGGTGTATCCATCTAAATTCTCTGAAAAAACTTGATATGAGGTTATTTACTTACTGTGCTCCAAATGTCAGGCTCTTCCTCACAGTGGTGTTGGTGTTCTGATGTAAGATCACAGCTCCCAGTGCAGGGTTGATGTTCCAGGCTAGAGCTGGTGGGGGAATATCAGGCATTGCCCACTGGCTGTGGCCACTTCAACCAGGTGTCTGAATCACAGAATCACAGAACAGTTTGGGATGGAAGGGACATTAAAGATCATTTAATTCCCAACCCCTGCTATGGGCAGGGACACCTCCCACCAGAACAGGCTGCTCAGACCCCCATCAAATCTGGCCTTGAAAGATTCTAGGGATGAGGCTTCCACAGCTCCTCTGGACAGCCTGGTGAAATAAAAGCTGAAATACTGTCCAGAAAACAAAACTACTGTATATCTCCTCATTGGTACTTGATCAATGACCAAGAGTGAGAAAATCAGAGTCAAAATATGAAGTATTTCTCTGCTCAGCCAAGTCATGAAGGGAAGACTAAAAATGTTACACAATAAAGGAAAACCTGCCTCAGGTTTTCCTTATTTTCTACTTTCCAGGAATGGGATCCCAAACTTGATATTATGAGCTTGGCAGTGGAGGTGGGATACAGTTTTAACTAGTTTTCAAAACTTTCTGAAATTCTGTTTTAATCCAAGTTTTATATGTCAAGCCATTGAATCAATATATTGTGAAATTTAGTGTAGAAAGATTTGTTCCCGTTCTATCCTCCAGAATAAAAAAGAAATGAAAGAAAAACAAGAAATGTCAAGTTCATTTACTGCCTTGGGATGAACCAATAAAAATTACTGGGGTCCTCTTCCCCCTGTTTAAGGCACAACTGAGGAAAAAAATGTTTCTTTGTCTCTTCCTGGCAAAGCAGAGTTTATTTTGGATGACATTCTGCTCAGGTCTCTTCGAAGGAAATATGCACATGCTCGCTCTCCCCTTATTGGTCAGCAAAATGGAATGCATAGTGAAATATCACTGAAATTTTACATAACCTATTTACTCAGTGAAGAAAAGGCACAGACCTACTTTGCATAATCCTCTATACAAGAAATCTTTGAACAAAAAAACATCTGAATATAAATTATTCTGACACCTATCCAGTACAGTTGTTTAGAGCAGCACCTTCACCTGCTTGTGACAAGAAAGAGCATGAACACCCACAAATCCATGGCTGATAATTTTTCTCTGTATTTTGGACATTTTCATCTTCCCTTTCAGGCCCTGATTTCTCAGGAAAACAGGATAATTATGCTAATAGGTGCTCTTATTCTGGCATGAAAATTACATTGTTTTTTCAGCTTGGTTTGTATCATTTAGAAAAGAGTTTAGAGAGAAGTGAAAATTAAAGAGCACTGATTTCAGAATAAGAGTATTTACAGAAATCTGTGATTTAGAATTACTGTTTTGGGTATTTTCATAATGCCTGTCTAGTTTTGTGAGCCCAATTCAGGTGTTTTGGGTAGGAGTCTCATGTCCCTAAATATCTAATGATGAAAGTTTAGTTCCCAATTTGCCAGTTCTTTAATGACATTGATCCTGAATACCTATAGAACTTCCAGAAACAGTAGGGAAGACTTTATCCAATACCTTCATTGGAACACAATCCATAAGGTGTCCACCAAAATGTAGAAACTCAACCTTTCTTGGTCTAATTAATTTAAAACACTGATTTTTTCTTGTTATCATTAAAGACTAACACAGTCAGGACTAATATGGCTATTCTTCATGATGATTTATTTTATTACTCCTTACCAGAGATCCAGATTGATGAGCATTCAGTAATCATGGCACATTTCTTCAGGGTTACATGCTACTGACAGAAAACACACATTAAACTCATCATTTTCTGCTCCAAACAAAACATAATTCTATTTTTCCTCTCTCCCTTACTCATAAAAGAACAAAAATGAATGCAAAGAAAGCCTACACAAAAAGAAACACTCTCCTTTCACTCCTGGCTAGAGGAAGAGGTTCAGAGAAGACACAGAACCTGAGCTATGGTAAGGATGTGACTTTACCACCTTTGAAAAGAGGTGCAGATGTCAGATTTGTGAAACCTCAGAGCTGTAACTGCATAAATACTAAGACTGGATGAAATATTAATCCAGCCCATAGTTCCTGCCTCTGGCAGTGACCAATAATGTATATTTATGGGAAAATGATAGTACTAGGAGAATGCAAACTGTCTGAACATGCACATACTCATTGAATAATAAATACCAGTAAAAGAAAAAAAAGATCAGACCTCAAAGGATTGATAAGGTCCCAACTTAGGTGTTTGCACAACCATAGAAATTGTTGTGCGAACACCTCCTGCTGGCAGCTACTCAAAGAATGCCAAAAAAACTCTTCCTGGGTACAAAGCACCTGCTGGATTCCCACACAGTACCCCAGCAAGAAACTTTAAAACAGTGCAGAAATTGCAGTCTGGATGGTTCAGTCATCATCCAGAGGAGAATGACAATATGAGGCAGCTGCATTACAATTCCCAGGAGATCCTGTATCACTGCTTTGATGCAGAGACGGTAAAACATCAGCCTTGGGGAATTTTTGTGCATTTTCCACACAGAGATCAAAATGTGTTCCAGCTGGGGCTGTGCAGCAGATCAGACCATTAATCCATTATTTGCATCTAACCTCAATGGAGAGGTGCTGCCACAGGGCTTGAACAATGCTGTGTTACCCAAAGTATTTCAGTCTGGAGCACACTCGGTGCTCGTCAGGTGGCAGGGAGGCTCAGGCAGATGGAATTCTTATTGAGCTTCTAACTGAGCTCACATAGTGGAAACATAGGATCCAATCTCCCAAAATGTTCATCAGCACAACTCATGTGACCAGGAGATCTGAAGGGCAAATGTCAGCCCATGGAAGACGGACTAGGGACTGTTTTTGGGAAATCTCTTTGATATTCATCATCTTCATGAGCGCAGGGCTTTCTTCCAGACAGGAGGATGAAGCTGGACACTTCTAGCCTCAGATCTCCCCAGCAGCTCTTTCCAAGAGCTATGCAGATAATCAGAAGTTTGCAACAGATTTTTCAGAAATAATTGTGTGTGGGATTCCATATGGGGCGGGCCAGCTTGTTTGTTCAATGAAGGAAATGTTACCAAAGTCCTTCTGCCAATGCATTAAATATTTAGTGTCTTCTGCTTAGCTCCTCTGTATCAACAATTTAACTTCCCATTCTCTATTCATATTACAATTTAGCTGGATTAAGAGAATTTAACTGACATGTCAGGCAAACACAACTGCATCAATAGATTTCTTGGCCACTTTGACACATGTGCACAAAACCTACAAGAATAAAAGGTCTGAAAATATTTGTAAAAAACTGATCTTATCTATGCATTAAAAAAACCAAAACCCAAGCATTAATGTTTCACATTACAAAATGAATATAGCAAATATAAAATTTATTACTTAAAATTTTCTTTTGAATGGAAGATCATGAAAAGGTTATAAACATTCATAGATAATGGAAGTTTCAAGGTATTTTGCAAGCAATATTATTCAAAATGACAACATGTCCTAATGCTGTTTGGTTTTCAACATAGATGAAAATGTTTTGCCCAAATGCATATTCAGGGTAGATGTATGTGCACTGCTTTCTGGGGCCAGATCTGTGGGGTCTGAGTTTGATGGAATTAACATAATTATGCCTCTTCATTGTTACTTTTTTTTATCTTTACAATGTTGAAAATTAAAGTAAGCTTTGTGACATTTTCATTTCTCTTTCTATTTCAAAGAATTTTTTTCACTTTTTTTCAAGCATTTTCTGAAAATTATTGAGTATTACTGGCAAAGCAACAATGTTTACATACTACTTCCACTGTGTCTTTAGAAATAGTTCCTCTTTTCTTTATCCCCATGGCAAAACAGTAATTTAGATCACTGAAGTCATAGCAGTGATATTTTCCCTTTCCAAAACACTGCAGCTTAAAAATGCTTTCAGATAAGATTGAAATCAAATAGAGAGTATTTTGTAGAATGTTTTCATGAGAAAGTTTGCATGGGGAATATTCTACTCCTCTGCAAAGTGCTGCAGTGCTGACATTGTTTTGGAAGCACTTAAAGCCATCTCAGGAACCCTGGGGGTTTTGTTTTTCAGGCTGAACTTTCATGACCAGCACGCTGTGTTACTTTGAAAATATCCAGCTTTCTAGGAACATGGAGAGGCTTTTAGGACTCCCTGGCATGGCTGAAGGTTTGAAAGATTCTCCACTTCCTCCAGTATCAGCACAGCCTTCAAGTGTTGGTGAGAGATGCCCCATTGTCACTTTGCAGCTTGACTCATTGAGAAATCTTTCTTGTGCCAACTCAGACTATTAAATTCTGATTCCCAACTCACTGGTTTTCCTCAGAAATAAAAGCTGTTCCTACTTTAAGAAATAATTCAGACCAGCAGCAGTGGTCTGCACTAAAGAAGAGCAGTTACATTTTTAAAGACCATGTGTCCTATAGACAAATTTTTGGCTTAATACTGGACCTAACCTAGTGGTCTCATTGCAGACTTACACCTTGATTGGTTTGGGTGAACCCCAGACTTAATCTAATTCCTTCTAAATGGAGCTGAGCATGGTGTCTGCCAAGCTCTGTGACAGAAAACAAAGTGCAACACATGAGAATTATTGTGAGATCCCTCTCAGCACTTCTGATTCAAGCTAACTGATCTTTCTCCTTCTCCTGATTCAAACTAAAACCCTCATTTAGGAACACAAACTACTGTGATGACATCAAACCTTCCCTCTACTCTCTACACAAATATTTTGCTAAATACCAAGCTGTGCAAGAGGTTTATTGTCTCTGAGATGCTTTATGGCCCAAATCCAAGCTGGCTGCCTACCTATATGTGTCATCTGGAAGTTATGGCATGATATTCAAGTCTGAAGGACCAGCCACGGTTGTTAAATTCAAAGTTTTGCATATGGGCAGAGAGGAAGTACACCTTACCTATAGATTAGGAAATATCAAGAGTTTGTTGGTGTAATTTACATCTAACTTACAGTCTAATAATTCACAGTCTAATTCAGAATCATCACAAGTCCAGTTATAAAGAAGAGAAGATAATAATGTGGGTGAAGTGCTTATGTACAGAGAAAGCAACAAAAATAAAATCATAAAAAATCTCCAGCCAGAAGGGACCCACAAGGATCATAGAGTTCAAGTCCCTGGTCCTCACAGGACTTCCTAAAACTAAATCCTGTGACTGAGAGCATTATCCGGGAGCTCCTTAGTGCCATAAGCACTTTCCTGAGAGTCTGTTCCACAGACTGACCACTATTTCAGCAGAGAATCTTTCCTTAGTGCCCAACTTGAACTTCCCCAATGCTGCTTCAGAACAATTCCATGTGCCCTTTTGGACACCAGTGGGAGGAGATCAGCACCTTCCCCTCCACTGCCCCACTTGAGGAAAGTGCAGGCTGTGATGTGAGGTTCTCCAAGCTGAACAAGTTAGTCAAACCATATAATTAAAATTGTTAATTCACACAATTCTTAACATGCACCCTCTTTCCTGGCACTCTGCTGACCCTTCCACAGCTCCTGTGGAGCAATGTCAATAACTCTGCAGGCAGTAACTCTCAAGCTGGAACAGCAGACATCTCTATTTCAGGAGTTAATCTCAAAAGAGAAGAGACAACCCTTGCTAGAGAAATTGGCAAGACAAAGTAATTACATTTCCAAGGAAGCAGAGTCCAGCACAGTTCCTCATTCTCTCCTGTGATGTGGAGGACAGGTTTACAAAAGTAGAGTAATGGTAAAAAAATGAGATCAGTCACCCAATATGTTGAAGGAAGTTTTATCTCCACCACATCTTTTTGAAACAAAGCAGAGTACTGCACACAGGTAAAGCAAAAATAAACTCATAATAAAGTAAAACACTGCCATGGCTGGTGGTTTTCATAAGGAGACCTTCAGGAAGAGACCAACCTTCACATGACAAATGTGAACAGTAGCAAGCAATGCATGGCTGGGTGACTAAATGTTTCTTTGAGAGAGGTATAAGTTATTCAGGCACAGGATTGTCTGGGTGTATGTTCATGCATGAGAGAAGCATGATAGGCAGTCCTATTTCATGCTTAATAAAGTGTCTCACTACCATCTTACAGCCAAAAATACATTCACACTGGTAAGTGCCCCCCGTATGTCAGATTATGAGGAGGCATTTATTGAACAGTGTAAAAATTTATGTTATTTCTGTTTTATTTATTTTCTACTTCACTTTGTGAGGAAGAGATAGAAGAGCAAACAGCACAATTTTGTTGACCAATGGGTATACAGGAGGCGAACATCCAGTTTTCATCAGGACAGATGCACCATTCAAAGAATGCAAAAGGTTAAGAAGGAAAAGCAAAGAGCAGATGCAGGAGTTTACAGCCCCCAAGGCAGCAACAAAAATAAGAGTCATACAGGAGTCAGATAGTGTTAGAAGATCTTTCTTCCATCATTACTATGGGATCACATGATATTTTTCATATTATGGTTTAGATTTTAATTTGTGTCTGACACAGGGAAGGACCACTTTACAAAATTTTGAACAGATTGAAAAAAAGGAAACAGGCTGAGATGTCTATCTGAAAAAAAAATCAAAATTAGGGGTTTTAGAGAAAAATAAAAGAAAAGCTATTAGAAAAAAGCAGTTATCTCTGAGAAAAAAAAAAAAAGGTTATCTTTTTTTTTGAGAAAAAAATTAAATGAGTAGTTCTCACCTCAGAATATAGATTTACCCAGGCTTGTAAGAAATTATTCACATTCCAAGATGTGGCAACTATTCATGTTCTCATATGCAAGCTGTAGCTTAACTGCTTAGCAAGATCAAAACCAGAGTATGTGTAATGGATTAATCATTCAAAGCTACTCAGTTGAGAGGGGAATATACCAGAAAGAGAGACACAAATTATTTCAGCTATATTAAAAAAAAAAAAGTCATGCATTAGAAATAGGAATAGAAATAGAAAAAGAAACAGAGATAGGAATCTGGAACAGAGAAAATGTCACCTAAATTTTGGGAATTGTTCCTGATAGGGATCTGAAGACTATAAAGCATCTTCACTGGAGAATCAGTGGCAGAGAATCAGAGAAACAGGAGGGGAGCAGCTCCAAGGAGCACAGGGAGGGGACAGCCTGTCCTAAAGGGTCTTTTCTACCTAGTGCACCTGAACTGTTCTTAATAAACTTGCCAGCTTCTCAAAAGCAAAGCATGAGCTGAATCAACTTCAAAATGTACCAATAATAGGGATGAAAAATGCTGAAACCCCATTTCAAGGTGATTTGAGTAGGTTTGCAAAACAGGATGAATGCTGGCAGCCAGGTCCATGGACTGAAATACAGCCCATAAAATGAGTGGCTGGTCTGCACAGCAATGCCATTTATCTCTCATCTTGATTTGGACATATTTGATCATGTTCAATACAAAAAGAAATGCACTGTTCAGTGTTTTCCAAAACCTACCATTTAAATTCATTCAGATATGGAGTCTACCTAAAGAGGAGAAAAAACCCCAGTTATACTTCAATTTCCGTCACAAAATTTCTGTTGCCTTTGCTGACAGAGGAAGAAATATGATTTCTGTTCATCCTGTAATTCCAGGTTTTATCTGAATAGAAACCAAAGACTAAGAGAACAATTCTGGTCCTGCTAGATGTACCTGTCTGCTTTACTATCAATTGAACTTGTCTCTCTAAATATTTTACAAGACATAACTTTTTTCTTTCATTTCTCTTCATCTTTCTCTTTACTTCATTATTTTTCTACTGGGAAAAAATGCCAGATTTGTTAGAAGTCATTACTTTCCCTGTGGGTCACCTCTAAGCTTTTTTTTATCATGTACTTTTTCCTTATTCTGACAGAATATGAGACATTATCAGATATGCCCTCTGCTTATTGAGTTCTGCCTGGATCTGTAATTGTAATATACATGAGCTAGTACTTCATGCTTACATTGTGCCTCACATTCAAAGATCTCACAGTAATTCAGAACGATGTATAAAGTATTAATGACCTGTATAAAAGGAGGGGAAATATAAAATGAAAAGAAGAGTAGAAAAGGAAGTAAATTTGCAACCATATTTTATTTTGGCTCTTCAGAAAGGAGAGAGTATTTCAGTTCAGTTGAAACAAAAATAAAAAAGTATGGTTTTGTTCTGAATGAAAAAAAAAAGTAATTTTAAACTTGAAGGGCTTAGAAAAATTTTAATTTTAAGACGTTACCTGTTTGAAAGCCTGCAACCATCTGTATTTATATACATCATCCAATTAATTCACAAAAGAACATTGTCATTGTCAGCTTACAGAGCTTTTGAAAACTGGATGCATCCAAGAATACATTAAGCCACACATAAAATTCGAGGAAAAGGTCAAAGAAAGAATGTAGGAGTCCTGAATACAAAAATCAATCTTCATCCACACTACATGCAGGCTAACACACACATTGTTTGCTGCAGCCCCAAGAGGTAATTCTACTCTAGAACAAAACCTGAAAACAGGCTCATGGAACTTGCTACTTACAGACCATTACCTGGTATATCCTTTGGGAAAAAAAAGGCACTTAAATATCTATTTTAAATGAAAAATAAAGCAAAATTTTTGACCTATTAATGTCAACTCTTAAAATGTCTCTGGAAGTTCTTAAATAGAAAGAATACTACATTTACAAAGCATTGTAATGGCTTCATTACAGTCCACATACAATATTCTGGGTATTGATAACAGTCCATCAATATTTTTGTCACCATGTAGGAGTTTCCCTTGATTTGGACTTGAAATCTAAGGTGGACATTGCAAATATTTTTCAATGCAAAAGCATGTTGATTTCTAGAGCCACCAATTGTTTAACTGTGGCTTTTTTTACAAACTGTTACTACAGAGATGAAAATGTTTAGTACCACACAGGTATTATTGAAGTGATTTTGACAGCATTTCACACCTCATTTGCTGCCAAAGTTATTAGATTTTAGTCAATGATCAAAGAGTCAATTGACTCTAAAGGGCTCCTTTAAAGCACTGAGGCATGAAATTAGAACAATGTAGAAATTATCTTGATCTTTACTTCATCTTGTGTTCAAAGTAGAAGTGCCCATCTCTTCTACCTACCTCCCTATTTATTTAAAAGGAAACACTTAAGGTTAATATAAGCCTTGAAATGGTGCCATTTTTATGTGACTTCTGGCAGAGGAATTTTTTGGAGGGGTAACTTTGACAAAGCAACTCTTTGAGTGTAGAGTGGCTGTTACAACTTCCAATGACAAAAACCACAGCCAACCTGAAATGAAGGCTGATTAGCAAAAAGTGCCTTTCCCAAGATGAAATCATCAAAACTCATAGAGTTTTCAAAACCAATGAAAACAGAGCTCAAGGAGACACATCCTGTTGATTATCCTGGTAACTCCATGATCTGATGTACACACAACATATCCTATCACCCCTTTTACACCTGTGCAAAAATACTACTGTGTTTTCATAGCTCATAATGCTACAGGTATTTAAAATTCTGCTTCTAGGCTAAGTACTTTCAAGATATTTACATCAGCTGGGCCACCACTAAATTCTGTCCCTATGTAACACATCTGCGTGTTATTTGAAGACTTCCAGAGATGGGAATTCCACCACTTCCCTGGACAGCCTTTTCCAATCCTTGATGACCTTTTCAGTGAAAACTTTTCCCTGATATCCAACCTAAACCTGCCCTGGTGCAAAGGGAGGCCATTTCCTCTTATCTGGTAATTTGATACCAGGGCAAAGAGAATGACACACCTGGCTGCACCCTTTTGTCAGGGAGATGTGGAGAGTGAGAAGGTCCTCCCTGAGCCTCTTTTTCTCCAGATGGAGCCTCCTCCCAGCTCCCTCAGCTGCTCCTCATCAGACCCTTCCTCAGCTCAGTTGCTGTTCTCTGGACAGCTCAAAATCTTTCTGGTGGTGAGGAACCCAAAACTGAACCCAGGATTTGGGATGTGGCCTCACCAGTGCTGAGTCAGGGGCACAATCAGGCCCTGGCCCTGCTGACCACACTATTGCTGACACAGGATGGAGGTGAAAGTGTCACAGCTCTTTGCTACCTGATCCTTTACTGAAAGATTCACTGTTTTATTCATGATGAGGACCTACAGCAGCATCAGCCTGGCTCCCACAAATCAAGCAAGACATGTTTGTTTAAGATCTATACAATTAGGCCTCCAGTTTTCTTGCCTGTCTCCCTGTAGATATTTTATATTTCCTGGAGGAATTCCTACAACGCAGGGGACTTTTTGTCAGCAGTGACAAACTCCTGACTCAAGTCACTTAATGTCTGGGAAGTTGTCTCAATACTCGACCTGGTTCCATGTATTTGTGTTACCTAAAAAAGAGATCTAAAGTGGCTAAAAACAGTCAGGGTACCCCATTTATCTTCTTTGTAACACTGATTTGGCATTTGAGGACACTCTTGTTCACATACAATCCCAAGCCGCTTTCTAGGAAACAGATTTCCATGCCTGATGGTTTACTGATGGCAAAGTATCTTTGATTTATTCCATAAAAACTTCCCAGCTGAACTATTAGTTCTCTTCCTTGGGACCAAGAAACCACTGAAAAAGTGTTGGTTTCATTGTTTAAAAAAAAAAACAAACAACAAAAAACCAAATAAATCCCTTTTTTCACTCCTACAGAGTTGCAGGAAGCTCATCAGCTAAATCAATTGCCGCTAATTAGAGTACTACTTCAAACTGTGCCTAAACCCTATTTGATTGGGACTATTGTGTTAGGGCTTCTCTTGCCATGAACTGTATTTCAGTGCATGTGAATTATTCTGAGCAATCCTCTAATCCCCTCACTTTCCTTCGATTCAAAGATGAATCTTTGCTTTCCACTACTGTATTATCAAAACCTCTTCTCCAGACTAATGCGCTAGAAGAGTCATTTTTCATTGAATGTTAGGCCTGACAAAGAATTATTATTCTAATGTATTGGGGAGATTAGCTCATTTTCACTCTCCTTCTGCCTTCCCATTCATCACTCTCCTGCTGTTGGGACTTCCAAAATGATTTATTTAGGCAGAAAACTTAAGTATTGTGGAGGATAGCTGAAAATACACAAATGGCACAGGAAATGCTGATCCTTTCCACTTCACTCCACTAAACATGACTCATAAGTGTGTCTCTTCCCTTTAATTTCTGTAAACTGGGAACCTTAGGGAAGTCTGTCTTCTTATTCCTTCTCATCTTTACTGGTAGCATTTACATAATACATACAAAATAGGTCCTCTCGTCTCTATCAGGTCAATCAAAGCCACCTTTTTATTGCCCTTTGCTGTTAGCATCAGCCTGAATTGCAGATAACTCACTCTCTTCTAATTCCATTTCAGTTTCTTTAATGCTGTCACAGGGATCAAAATATGGCCCTGTTTATGCCACACATCATCTAGACAACAATGCTATGAAGACATTAACACTATGAATTTAACTAATGTACTTATGATGACTTAGAATGGCTCACAGAGTTCCCTGTGTTGTATTTAGTTGTCCTGGTCAGTGGTATTATGGGATTCTCAGCTGATGAGGAGCTCAGGATTAGAAGCTTTTTCTTGAGGTCATGTGGAAAAGAAGTCATTGAGGATGATCCAAAGGGATCAGGATGCCATCCATGGAGACCTGGACAAGCTGGAGAAATGGGCTCATGGGAATCTCATGAGGCTTAACAAGTCCAAATGCTGGTTCTGTACCTGGGTCAGGGCAACCCCTGGTGTCAATTTAGGATGAGGAGATTGTTGCCCAATATCAAGGGGAAAAGTCTTGCTACAGTGTTAACAAATACAGTAAAATAAAAGGCAGACCTTTATTTGGAAGCTTCCAGGTGTCCCAGTGATCATGGGCACATCCAGCACTGGATTTCTACAATTTTATAAGTTAAAAAATTAGCATATTTAACAGCTATTGTCTAATTAGAAGAGCAGTTGGTTAGGTTTTTTCCAGGGTACTGCCCAATTGGAGCAATTCCAGGGCTAATTTGCCCCATTTTCTTGTTATGTCTTCTCAGATTCTGATTGGAAAACAGATTGTACTCCTTCTAGGTTCTCTTCTTGAAAATAGGACTAAACAGTATTTCAGGAATGTATTAGAAGGTTAACTTATTGTTCTAAAATCTAAGAGAAAGGGTAGGAAAAATATTAGGAGCTACATAACCATGTAATAGTATTCTACGAGCCATGAAAATATGCAAAATACATAAAAAGCAAAATTCTTTAGGCATCAGGATAAGAAGATCAAGAGCAGCCTTGGGGAGAAGGACTTGGTGGTGCTGGAGGATGAGAGGCTGGACATGAGCTGTCAGTGCACACTCAGAGTCCAGAAACCAGCTGTGTCCTGGGCTGCATCCAGAGCAGTGTGGGCAGCAGGGCAAGGGAGGGGATCCTGCTCAGGTGCTCACGTGAGACCCCACCTGCAGAGCTGGGTCCAGCCCTGGGGTCCAGCACAGGAAGGACACAGAGTTGCTGGAGTGAGTCCAGAGGAGGCCTCCAAGACGATCAGAGGGATGGAGCACCTCTCTTACAAGGAAACACTGAGAGAATTAGAATTCTTCAGCCTAGAGAAGATTTGTGGTGTCCTAATTGTGTCCCTCCCATACCTGAAGGGAGCCTACAAGAAGGATGGAGACATTACTTGCAAGAGCCTGGAGTGGCAGGATGAGGCAGAATGGCTTCAAACTGGGAGAGAATAGGTTTATATTAGATAATAGGAAGAAATTATTTTCTGTGACGGTGGTGAGGCCCTGGCGCAGGTTATCCAGAGAAACTGTAGCGGCCTCATCCCTGGAAATGTTCAAGGTCAGTCTGGAAGAAGTTCTGAGCAACCTGTTCTAGTGGAAGGTGTCCCTGACCATGGCAGGAGGTTGGAACTGGAGGATCTTTAAGGTCCCTTCCAACCAAATTATTCTATGGGTTTATGATGGAGGAGTGTAAGGAAGAAAAAGGGGAAAGATGTAAGATGACATAAATGCACAAAACAGACAACAAGAAGAGGACATGAATCAAAGCGTGAGAAGAATCAGGCAGGCAGAACAGCAAAGATTTTGGAAGGTTGCAATTAAATCAGTAAGGGAGCCCAAAAATATCGTAAGATTCAGATTCTATTTGATCAATGAACAAGATGGGAATTGTCAGCAATTGTTCCAAAACACCTTATTTAAGGAGAGAAGACTGGCAAAAATCCAGCAAATCTTTCATACAATATGTGGATCTTAAAATTTTGTCATGTGCAGAAAAGGAACACAGTTTATGTACAGATCAAGAAATCTATTTTTATTGTATCCATTGATAGTTTAATTAAATATTATTTCTATAATTAATATATTTAATTAGTTTACAACATAAGTGTCTGTCTCTGGGGTGTCAGGTTGTCCAGTCCTGCTCTTGGAGGCAGGATCTGTGCTACTTAGGCTTCAACTGACCAAGTGTGGGTGTCTCTGTAAGGTGACACAAATCATGTCCTAAACTGCATTTACTCTATTAATTAGACTCTTACTAACTGTAAAGGGACTCCATAGTAACCTGTTCAAGTCTGTGCTATCAATGCCTTCATTGAACCAGGCGAATCCTAACCCTGACGTAAGATCTAAATCCCACTCGGTCTTTTACTATAGTTGTTTCATAATCATCTTGAGAATTTCTGGTATTTTTTACTTCACACTGTAGCTGAGCCATCTTTACCTGCAGAAACTTTCTCACATCCTCATGTTTTGGAATAGGATGTAAAGCTCATCTTTCTGCTACTCAAGTTCTTCTTATTTTCTTCCCAAAGTGCCATCTGCCCCACCTCCTGTTCCAGTGGTTTAGGTGCAGTGTTGTCATCTTTCATTAAGGTGTTTGTGTAGGAGAGGAAGAGGTATTCATGAATTAATTGTGAGGAAGAGACTCCTCTAGAAAAACTCTCTACTGCTATTTTTCAGTTTTGTTCTCCGTGACTAACTCTGGTGACCTCCTCATCATAACCTGCATTAGGTGGAAGATCCTGACACAAGAATCCATAATCAGGATGTTATTAACTGTATATTTTTCTTCTTCAGGCACAGACTGTCTTGGAAGGATTTTTAAAGACTGACTAGATAAATCCAAATCAATGTAGTGTAAATCCAAAGTTGCTCAACTTTTGAGAAGTTGCTCATATTTTAGCCTAGTTCACCTCCAGATGTTCTTTTCAACTTAACTAGAACGAGGAATGAAATTCTATATCTCTAAGGTAAGGAGGGGAAAAGGAGAAAACGCTATAGATTAGGGTTAGACCTTAGAGAATCTGGTCATCTAAGAGTTACAGAGAAGTTCTTCATGAGCAGGGAGGTACCTTATACCTCAGCAAGAACTATTATGGGATTCATACATTGGCTTCTGCATTCAGTATTAGTCTAACATCAGTTTTCTTCCAAAGGTCTCTCCATCACCGCCGTCAGAGTGCAGACAAGCTTCCCAAATATTTTCCAGAGCAAGAAGAGAGGATTTCTTTAAGACATTCCAGTATCCAGAAGAATCATTAAGAGGAGAATTTCTTTCTCTTGAATATTTGCAGCTTGCAAGAAGTTAGCATAAACGGGCATTCAGCGCAGTCTAGGCTGTTGTTTACACGCTTTTTCTTCTGCTAAGTGAGACACCAACACAGAATCAAGGTGAGCTCCTGTGTTCACTAGATGGTGCTCCAACATTCAGATCCAGTGTTTCTGGATCTTCCCAAGACATTGAATTCTCTTGTTCACCAGGCTGTCTCTGTGCCTGTTATTGTTTGTAATCATAAAGTTCCCATGGGCTGGACATGCTCATTCTTTACCAGCAGTACCCATGGCATGCCAGAGGAGTCTTCTGCATAGATGCATTATCAATTTCCCTCAGTTTATCCTGCTTAGTTGAGCATACTCATAGTAAAATGTGGTCTTTTAATGCAAGGTTTTGGTTTGTCTTCTAAAACATAAGACATAAACATGCAGACAAGTGTCTCATCTGAGCATCAAAGAGTTGAATACATCTGGTACTCAAGTAAAGTGATATTTTTGTGTGTTTGTGTGTGGTTTTCCTGTTGGAAGTGCCTGTGATAGTGTAAAAATATGTCACAACCTACCAGACAGACATTATTATAGCACGACATAAAAAGTACATGGTGATTGCCTTAGAGCTGGGCATGAAGGCATCTGGTGGGTATATGGGAGACCTGCAAATTTTTGGATTAGTTTTGGAGTATTTTACAGGTGTGTAGGAGTTAAAACTGGTGCAAGTTTTACTACAGTACCTATAATAAAGGGTCCCTAGAGCTGCCTATTCCCACAACCAGTGTAGGCTCCTCTTTTGGGGGAAAATAATTTGTCTACTGAAAAAAAAACCAGGGAGTGAACTCACATACAGGCTGTGTATCTGGTGTGGGGAACAAGACCTGAGTGGGAAGAAACCATGAATTTATACTCAGACTTTTGAAGCATGTTGATCAGAAAATTGGGGTCTCGCCCTGCATGCAAAAAACATGCTAATGATGTGATACCAAAGGTGGGGCCCCCAAAGATGGAGGCTGAGGTATTAAAGGATATTAAAGAACATGAGCTGGCAGAATCAGTGCTTGCCTGAAGGAAGAGGACTATGTCTGAGCCTTTATCTCCTATTTACCCATGGACCTTATAAAAATAAATTGTAAAATGCTGTAAATGACATGTTCAACACAGAATAGCTTTATTTTAGCTGTGACTAACCTAAAATAGGAAATATCAGGTCAGGAGTTCATCAGCGTCTCCTCCTCCAGAGAGTGCAACATCAGTTCTGCTGGATTTAGAATCATGGAACTGTTTAGGTTGGAAAAGACCTCAAAAATCATCAAGTCAGACAGTTCATCCCACAGTGACACATTCAACATATCCACATGTTCTTTGAACACTTTCAAGGATGGTGAGTCCATCACTTCCCTGGTCAGGTTGCTCCAATGTCTGACCACCATTTCAGTGAGTAACTTTTTTTTGGTATTTAATCTAAACCTTCCTTGTTGGGGAGGTTCCATATGGAAAATATATGCGTCCCCTGGCACGCAGCATTCCTGCTTGCCCCGCTGGCAGCGCAGCCGTCCTGCAGCCCCCAGCCCCACGGCCATGGCGCTCCATGGCCAAGAGGGCCCGGCGGGCTCTGCGCCGCCTTTTCTCCTTCAGCTGCCTCAGGGGGCAGCCAGAGGAGTGAGCCCAGGGCCAGCAGCAGGACGATGGCCAAAGATGCCGGGGCTCCCCCTGGGGACACCCAGCTCCCAGGGGCAGCGACAGGTCCCAGAGGGAACAGCACGAGGGAGATGAAAAGGTGGGATGCATAGATGGATGGGTGGATGGTGGCCAAGGCAAGCACTTGCCAAAGGTAGGTCCTGCTGCCGGCCCCAGCTCCTCACCCCAAGCCACCAGACAAGCAGAGTGGTGAGGGAGATCTGGTCGAGGAAGGGTGACAGAGCTACATTGTAGAGTCTCACTGAAGCTGACTCAAGGCCTGGGTTGCATTGTGGGGGTGTGTCCTTGCCCTGCTCTAGGTTGCATTTGAAGCTGAGAAATGCTCCTTGGGCCTCAACATTGCAGGTAAATCAAGGCAAACCCATCCTCCGTTCATGCACCTAGGAAAACGCCTCCCTGGCTACCTGCAACCTGGACTGGACAAAGGCGTTAATTCCAGATGATTGACCTGTTGTCCTCAACTCCACAAGAAGCACCAGGACCGTAGTGCAGTGAAGCACAGGGAGGGGAAGGACCGAGAGGACACCACTGGCAGCAAACATCTTGGACTGTCCTCTGTCAGTCATCTTCACCTACCTACTCCAGCCGTGCTCTTCCCCACAGCCTTCCAACCCCACTCTTCCCCTCCCCACCCCATCCCCAATTTTCCCCCTTTCCTTCTCATTTTCCTATTTCCTATCCCTTTCTATCTCTCTACCCCATATTTATTGTTAAATAAAATCCCAATTGTTGAGGTTTGTAGATGATCTCCTGGGCACCTTAATTCACACAGAGGCATCTGTGACCAATCACATCTTGATGGAGGCACACTTCTGCACACCAGTGCCCAGCACAGAAGGACAATAAACACCCTGGTCCTTCTGGCCACACTGTTGCTGACACAGAATACCAGGATGCCACTGCATATTCCTGACCAAAATTCTACTCACTCCCCTCCTAGTAAGTTAAGAATGGAAATTTTCCTTGGCTTTCTTTTGTTATAATTTTTTTTCAAAAAACACAATAAGGTCTTTCACAGTAGTGACTTGATTAAGTTCAAATGGGCTTGTCCAGTGCTTGCCCAGCTTCTCCAAGAACTCTGTTTTACAAGGTGAAAATAGGAGCAAGATGAATTTTACCATGACTTGAGCAGAATCTCAATATCTTCTGACTTCCAGAAAGCAAGGTTGTAGTCAAGCACTGAGGGCTCCTCATCTCTGTCATATTTCCATTCATTATGCTCCATTCCTTTTTTCCCCCATAAAAATGGGACAAAAGAAAACTACAACCTTGCAATGACAAAATGCTTCCTGGCATCTGGAAAAGTCCCAATCAGTTCAGAGAGCATCCCTGTTGGCTGAGGGAAAATGGAGGAATTTTCAGACTGAGTGTTTGTGGCAGGGATGTTTTCCTTCCCCTTGCCTAGATTCAGCTGATTAGATCAGAGCAAAAACAGGAGAAAGGGAGCACACATAAACTGACCTTGTCATCCTAAGTGGTTGTGGCATTTCCAGGAATGCTCACCCCGTTCCAGCTCTTCATTTCTAGCTGCTTTCACTTTGTCTCACAAAAGGTTTCTGCAACAGTAAACAAACAAATAAACAAATAAATCCTATGGGAAAACCTCCTTCAATAACCATGCCACTCTCCAACACTTCTTCTTGTCATTGCCTTTTTTCAACAAACAAATAAATACTTCCCTGCCTGGTGGCACTGTTCCTACTTGATGTAAAAAAGGCCAGGATCATGAAGTGGTTACAGCTTATGACCCTGAACCCAAACCCATGGCAAGTCAGAGAGCAGAGCTGGGGTCACAGATCACAACAAGGTAGTTGCCAGTCTCTGCAGGTAGAATCTGTATCAGGTTATCTTTAATGAAATTAAATATTGGATATTTAATTGTCCCAAGATGGGAAAATTTGGTTAAGTGGACAAAGTAAACCCAGAGCAATTAGGTCTGGTCACCCTTAGAGCTGTCACCTGTTTTCAGGGAATTAAGCCATTCCCTAACATCTCACTTTGTCTACTTTTCAGATGAGCATCTCAAATAACAAAGCTGTAAGATTCCTTAAATTTATCTCATCTGTGACTCTTACAGAGCACACTGCCATGGGAATAATTCCCACATTTTACTGGAAACACTAATTTTATTTCTATTTTTCCTCAAGCAGTCAGAAATTTACATTCTGTGCCTCTGTTTCTCCAATAAAGCAATTTGAGTGCCACAACTTTAATTTTTGGCGCCATTTGAAATTTCTCAGTGTATCCTGCTTGACATTCATTTGCAAGTTCAAACTCAACCTCAACACAGTACTGCAGTTTCCATGCTCTTGTCTACTCACTGATACCAAGGGCTTTTAAATTGCCTCTAGACCTCTCTGTGTAGGCACCTGAATTCTGCTCCAGACATGGATGAAATTTCTTGGAACCCTCAGTTAACTCTGAGGAATTCTCTTCAGGATAACATAAAACAAAACCAAACAAAACCAGCCCAAAACACCCTAAAGCAAACAAACAAATATTTAAATTTGCAGGGGTAGGACAGTAAGACATGGATAGTTTGGATAGAGAGACCATCTTTGCAGCCATTCAGAAAATGCAATGTTTAGTAAAATTAGAATGTGAAGAGTGTGTGAAACAGTCAGAAAGCCCATTCACAACCCCATTCACAAGTTTGGGTTACCCTCTGTGCCTTCATCTGCACTTAAGGAGAAACTAAAATGAAAGTTTGATGCAAACTGTCCAGAGAAAGATTGCAAATACATTTAGCACCTCAGTTTGGAGACAAATTTTTGTTCAAACAGTTTTGCTAGAAATTAAACAGAAAGATTGCTTGTGGAGATCACAGAAACAAAGAATATGCTGAATTGGAAGGGATCCACAAGTATCAAGTCCAACTCCTGGTCCTGAGATGAGCTGGAAAGGAAAATGTCAGATCCAAAATAGGACTTGGGCACCTCAGAATTCCTCAGAACACAGCCAAGACACAGCAAGGTCCTCACTGAATTCAGTGATGAGGTTTATTTTAAAACACATTCAAATGCAAAATCCACGCTGCTAGACCAGCTTTGTGCTAGGGCTCTCCCCCTGGCTCCTACCTGTATTCTCCTGTAAATTCATGGACTTAAACCCCACCCACTCCAGAAGGACAGCTTACAGCCAAGGTGGGAAATGCTTTTCTCTGCTCCCTTTGCACCCCTGTCTCTTGGAGGAGTTCACAGAGCACTCAGTAGTTAATGTACTGTAGACTCAGGGTTCAGGCCACTCCCCAGGCAAAGCAGTCTCCACTCTCACAGTATCATCCATTTGCTCTTGAAGGCCAGTCTTGATTGTTTAAATTCTCCCCCACTGAGCAGACAAGACATGAAATAATAATTCAGATCTTAATCAAGCTCAAGGACATCAATGGAAATAATTGGACTGACTTAAGTACCCTGTTCCTGTGATTGATGTACTGAGTGAAGGGCTGGGAGACCTGGGCCACACATTTGTAATGAACTCTCTGCTCTCCACTGATGCTAAAAAGAATTTTCTGTTTCTGATGGAGTCCCCAGCAGATCTCCCTTCAGGACTGTCACCCAAGCACAGCCCTGGAAGTGTTGCTGCCCTCTCTGACATATCTGAGCTCTCCCACCCCTGCAACAAGTTGCCTACACAAAAGAGAGCAAGACATCACAGTTCAAATGTTTTATTTGAAGCTTGGATTTTCTCTTTTCTTCTCATCACAATGGTGATTAAACTATCTCAGAAGTATCCTATGCTTGGAACAATGTTTTTTAGTAAGATTTGAAATATGTGCACTTGGCTCACTGGGGAGTAATACTGCCAGGGCTTCATGTTTAACATGGAGATGTCTGCATTGCTGATGAGACAAGGGTCACTTGTGTCATTCCTGTGCTCTAATTATGTGTGCAAATTGCACATGCACACCCAGCCAGGGTAATGCAAGTCCCACTTAAAATTCCTTGTTCTTGTATTTTTTTACCAGTTAAGTTTTAGTAGGAGCTGCAAGTGGCATCAGCTCGTAGCAAATGGGTCCAGAGCTTGGAGATAATACTTATACAACATTTACCATGTTATTTTCCCTGAGGCACTCTCAAATGATCCATGACTTGATAATATATGTAAAGTGGCTGGAACACATACACAGAGCAAACTACGATTGCTGCCTTCTTATTAAATTTGGGATATTATTTCCCTGAGTGCTTGTATTAGTATTATTAGTAGTAGATGATAGGGCTTATTATGAAGAATGGTTACAAGTTTCAGTAATTGTTAGAACTGCTCCCATAAGGTAGTTTGTTCATCTGTCCATTCAACCTAGGTCACATAATATTTCAAATCACCAGGATGTATAAGTTTTGTTTCTGCCAAGAAAAAAAAGAAAAAAAGAAAAAAGAAAGAAAAGGAAGATACCACTTATTCACACTTTGATGAATGATTAAGATGCTGAGGTGATATAGAACACTTTGGTTAAACGCAGATGTAAATTTTTCTTCTGCACACACCTATCTTTGCATTTTTATGCTCCCACAGAAGTGGAAAATAGCATTCTCAAAAATTTTCAGAGGGAGGGGGATGTCAAATAAGATGAAAGAAGTGGTTTATGTCCCAACAACTCTCCCAGTGAATAAGCCTGTATTTAAAGTTTCATTTAAATTGTGTCAGTTCCCGTTTCTCACCACCATTTAACTCCTAATGCAGTTCAATTTGCTACCACTGTGCTCCCAATATTTATCATTTTTTTCATCATAGTGTTTTTATACCAAGCATGGAAATATAAGTTTTGTTCAGAGATTGCTTGTCACTTGTCTTCTAGAGAACAATCTCTCCATTGCTGTGCTTGATTACTTCTGATGAGACTCGGGCTGGTGTGAAACAATACCACTAATATCCACTACAGGAAATTAGATTTACATTTGCCCAGGATTAAATTAAGAGTGATTTTTTAACCAGTATCAAACTGCCAAAGCTTGGCCTAGACAGGCTAACCTTGGCCTTTCAAAGAGGTCAGGTGAGAGTTAAATCAGTTTACACAGTAGAATAATATCTATTCCTTAGTAAGGAGACTTAAAATATTGAATTAATTAAGAACTCCATTAAAAAAAAAAAACAACAAAAAAGTATCCTGTTTCTTATGGTGTTCACTCACTTCATTGCAAATTAAACCTTTGCCTGATACTGCTGGCTTTAAAGAATGTACCTAAACATAGACTGGAAAAAGGATGATCTCTAGAGTCATTTATATCTCCACTTTTCAAAGAAATAGGAATTGGTTCTACTTCTCTTCAGGGCCAAGAATGCAAGGGTCAGAAACATGCTCAGACTCACACATCTCATGGAAGCTGCATATCTGTTGCTAAGCCCAGCAAATTTCTATTCCCATAGCACCTGGGAATAGAAAAACTGCCTTCTCCTGTATCCCACTGATATCTGAATTTTCAAACTCCCACTAGGTAAGATCTCTTTTTAACTCTGCATTTTACAGCACAGGCATTCATCAATGCTTCATCACAGCAGACCTGTGGGCACTATGTGGTCCCAAAAGAAAATTCTCTGGTAACCCTGTGCAGGGGCACTCTGGGGATTCTCAGGCACAAGTGACTCCCGAAGCGTGTTGTAGCAAAAAAATGACATAGAATCACTGACTGATAGAATCCCCTGAGTTGGAAGGGAGCCACAAGGATAATCAAAGTCCAACTCCTGGCCCTGCACAGGACAGCCCCCAAAAATCCCACACTGTGCCTGAAAGTGTTGTCCAAATGCTTTTTGAGCTCTCTCAGGCTGATGTTGTGAACACTGCCCTGGGAGCCTGTTTAGTGTCCAATCACCCTCTGGGGGAAGAACCCTTCCCTGAAATCCAACCTAAACCTCCCCTGACACAACTCAAGGCCATTCCCTTGGGTACTGTCACTGTCACCACAGAGCAGAGACCAGGGCCTGCCCCTCCTCTTCCCCTCATAAAGGAAGCTGCAGACCCTGATAAGTCTCCCCTCAGTTTTCTCTTCTCCAGGCTCTGCAAACCAAGAACCCTCAGTCATTCTGCCATTGGCTTCTCCTCAGTGCCCTTCACCATCTTCATACAGAGGCAAGTTCCATCTATAAGTGTCATTTATCTCTTCTTGTGCAGTTTTAGGGAGTTTACTTCTGCAGACACAGAAAATCTGATATCCAAAATTATACCTCACTTCAGTGGTCTCTGTGCTGCTTTTGTATTGTGTAGAAATGGTGAAAAGAGGTGCAGGAAAATATAGACTTGGAACTGGGAAGAACTCAGCCTCTCTGTTTTCCCTTCTGTGAATTTTACTGACTCTGTTTTTTGGCTTTGCATATCAGTTTGTAAATTATCTTCCACATAATACCACAGAGCATTTTGCTGTTGCATATTAGTTTGGCTGTAAAGTTCTGTGTTGATCTTACAAATTTGTAGTAATTAAGAGAAAGAGCAAAGGAAAGAGATAAAGTGAGAGAAATTAAGAGGAAGAATAAAAGGAAGGGGAGGAGGAGAATGAAGAGAAGGAAGGAAGGGAAGAACTTTCATAATGAAGTTCTTCAGTAATTTACTTCTGAAATTATTTTTTCTTCTGAAATTAACTTAAAAACCTACCAACTCCAAAACAACACTAAACCCAGATGCTTCTATTGGAGTCAAACAAAAATGTTTTGTGAAACCAGGAAGCTCATTTTGTGGGACTATTTAACAGCAAAGCCTTTTCATTTCAGGGGTCTATTTCAATATATTCTCTATTTTCAAATATTTTCAGCTTGACTGGAGTATTAAAAACATTTGTACTCGCTGAACTATCTGAAAATTTTAAGGTTCCCAGCCAGAATAACAAGGGTCTATGAGTCAGCCTCCTTCTTATGTCTTATCTGTCAACATAGATTAAAATGTCAGAGGTATCTGGTAATATTCATGGCTAGAGCCTGGGAAAGTGTTCATTTTTACTCCAGGTGCAAGATGACTCCATTTTGCTTTAATTCAACTGGACTGTGTACAACTGTCCAGGTGCTTCACCTTGTTTCAGGAAATCTCAACCATCCAGAAGAAACTTTTCATGGTGAAAACTCCAGGGCAAGTCACTACATGATAAAATGTAGGATGCATTTAAGCTTCCACGGGATTATTTTTGCAGAGAGTGAAACAATGTTCTCTGGCCTGTTTTAATTTCCCATCCCCACTTGTGTGTCTGATCTGTGCCTACCATGTCACTTTGGAAAGCTCTGTATTTTCTGCCCCAGTGCCATTTTAACATCCTTAATCCCAGCAAAATCAATGACTGTCCAACTGGCGCTGCATCAGGGACAACTTGAAACCTCTATTTGTTTGTTATAAACCAATAGTCTGGAAATCATGGGAGCTACAAATAAGAATTGATGTGCTGTACAGTCTGGAACAGAAAGAAAAATGGCCTTTTATCAGGAAAGGAAAAATGTGGAATGATGCAGAGCAGTAGAGAAGACACTTTTCAGAGAACTGGGACTGGAAAGACATTGCTGTATCCCTTCCAGTTTCTTTTGCTGTTTTGGAGCTCAGACCACTCAAAACTTTACTAATGATGTTTAAAAAAAATCTTCTTTATAGTTATCATCAAATATGAAAGAGAAGTGGGGGGGGGGGGAGCAGGGGGAATGGGTTTTTTAGTAAAATATGTTTACTTTAAAAATAATTGTTTGCTTTAAAAAAATTCTTTCAGGAATAGATGAGCTCCAAAGCTTTAGTAGTTTCTTCTTTTCTTATCTGATTAATCATAGGAAAACAGATTTTCTTGTGAGAGATTTCATAGAATTATGAATGAATTAAACTTCTATGGAAGGACCTTAAAGGTCATCTGTTCCAACCCTCTGCCATGGGCATGGACAACTTCCACTCTCCCAAATTGCTCCAAGCCCTATCCAACCTGGCCTTGGACACTTCCAGGGATGAGGCAGCCACAGCTTCTCTGAGCAAGCTGGTCAAGTGTTTCCATTCGCAGAAAAGTGAAAATAGTTGCAATAATAATGAACAAAATGTTGCCTGCTATCCTGATTCACCTGAAGATGAAGAAAGAATTCTTAATATTGGAAAAATGGGAATTCATCCCAATGACCCCTCTCAGACTGAATCACAGAATCATAACATCGTGAGGGTTAGAAAAGACCTTTACATTCATTAAGTCCAGCCATTAACCCAGATCCACCGACATCTACATTGTCAAACTGTATCCACAAGTTTTTTGAGCAGTCCCAGGGGTGGTGATTCCTCCACTTCACTGAGAAGTCTGTTCCAATGTTTAGAAATATTTTCAATTTTTTTTTTTCCTTAATATTCAATCTAAACCTCCCGTGGCAGAACTTGAGCAATCAGGGATCAGGAGGTGTGGTAACTCTCAAGCATGGAAGAGTGAACGGCCCAGGCAGGACTCTGGGTTGCTCAAGCACTCACTTGTGAAGGCTGCAGAGGTGAACAGAGGCAGAGCTGCTCATGGGGATCACATTTCTGAGCTGGAGGAGAAGGGAAGGATATTTAGTAATTAATGTTGTAATATTAAGGGAAAGCACACAGAAAAAGCCAAGGCTTTGTGGGAGAAATTCAAGTCTCTGCACCTTCTACCATGACAGCTAAGAGAAAGAAAAGTTTGCCTCTATTGCATAAAAACCTAACCGTAGAATTATACGTACAACAGTTATTTTCACAGATTTATTATCCTTTACCAGTAGAGCTCAGTGACTTCAGGACTTCTGAGACAACCTCAGAATCATTTATGTTGGTAAAGATCTCTAAGATCATCGAGTCCAATCCAACACCACAAAGTCCATCACTAAGCCATGTCCATAAGTGTCACACCCACACATCTTCTGAAAATTTCTAGGGACAGTGATTGTACCTCTTCCCTGGACAGCCTGGTCCAGTGCTTGGCAATGCTTTTAATGAACAATTTTTTTCTTGTATTCTATCTAAACCTACCTTTCTGCAACTTGATGCCTTTTCTACTCATTCTGCAATTTGTTTTCTGGGAGGGGAGACCAATTTCCTCCTCACTACAACCTCCTGTCACAGAGTTGTAGAGAGAGAGAAGATGCCCCTGAGCCTCTTTTCCTCCAGGCTGAGCACCCCCGGCTCCCTCAGTTGCTCCTCATCAGCCTTGTGCTCCAGCCCCTTCCCCAGCTCTGTTCCCTTCTCTGGACACACTCCAGCACCTGAGTGTCTTTTTTGTAGTGATGGCCCCAAAACTGACCCCAGTATTCAAGATGTGGCCTCTCCAGTGCCCAGCACAGGGGTACAATCCCTCCATGCAGCAAACACAAAACACAGTGAGGTGTTTCCAACCAAGTGGAAAACGTTCTGTAAGGACAATGCCTAACCTCCACAGCCTTGTTTTGTAAGATTATAGCAAGCAAGTGGAAATAAAGCCATGCTAGTTCTGACTTTTAAACACATTCTTAGGTTTACAGCTTGGACTCATACACACATAGCATCTAGCACAAGGCCATGAATCTTGTTTAGTGGGTGGTTATAGTTGTATGTAAAGAGTGGAGGTTAAATTAAGCATTTCAGGAAGGTAGTGCATCTTTTCTGGGCAATTACACATACCTTGTATAATCTAATGAGCTGTTACTGGACCCTAATGGAACATTTAAAGAGAGTTATTGTATTTTTTCACAGTTTGCTGGACTGGAGAAGTTAATTGATTTACCAGGGAAAATGCCTCTCCCTTTCCCTAGACCCACACCTTCTTTTTGAACACATCCAGAAATAGAAACACAGGAAGAAGAAAGACAAGAGTAGGTAGTAATTAAGTACAACATCATTAAAAAGAGATCAGTTACATGATCTCTTCCCTGATAACTATCCACAGTGATAATAGCAATACTCAGCTCTGTAATAGCTCTGTAAATCCAGAGATTCCAAAGAGTGTTGTTCTGTGGAAAATACGGAGCATTCTTTCAACTTGTCATTAAAAAATGCAAAAAAAGGGCCACTGCAATATTTGAATACAGTGGTCCCAATTTTTTTTTTTTTTTTTTAATATTCCACTTCCACAGGAAAACTTAGTAAACTCCAGAGTGCTTTCAAGCACTGTTTAAAGATATTATGGAAGTACAGTCTCACAGTTATTTTGTGCATCAGTGCATCATGTGCACAATCTATGAAGCCTCAGGGGTTTCTGGGGAGCAAGATTTTGGCTCAGATTAATAAATATTGGTAATAACCGCAGGTTAATCACTTACTTTTTATCTAACTATAAGCAATAACTTCCTCTGAGTTTAGTGGAGGAAACCACAGCTGACCCTCACATGAAAGTAGGCAAATGTCATTTCCCCAGATTGTGCTCAGTGTCTTCTGCAATCAGAAGTGCTTTTTCTAGGATAATTAACCAGGTTGATAATTTCAGTCTAATGTGTTCTGTGGGGGCTTCTGAGCATGTTATCCAGCAGGGATTCAGGGTCTCCCAGGGGTTTGAGGAGCCTGAAGGAATTTGCACACTACAGACAGTGCAAACCTGTGTGGTGTCACTTTGGTTCTGCTCCTGCTTAATAATGCCTCTTATTGGCCTTATTATAAAGCAGAGCACTAGGGCTCAGGAGCTCAGTCCCTGGGTAGGGACTGGGTGCCCGAAGCTGGCTTGCTCATGCCAACACTGCGGGGCCACCATCTAGCAAGCATGGTGATTATCAGCTCTATAGTGATTGCAAGCTCTCAGGATTTCAGCTCTGCTTGCGAGGTAGTGGTGCCCCGGGCTGGAGGCTGCAGCAGACAGAGAGAGAGGAGAAGGAGAAGGCGCAGGCTGTTCCACGAAGATGGCTTTATTTGGGGAGCTCCGTGAAGGGTCTCTGCTCTTCTTCTTTCTCCCCTAATGGGGTACAGTATGCTTCTTTTATAGGGTTGGAAAGGATCCAAGCTTGACCAATGGGTAAGGGGTTAACATGACATTGCCTTATAGGGTTACAGAGATAGGTTAAGGGGTGGAGGACAGGAAAACAGGAATTTTCTTTTGCTGTTTCAGCATTCCTATTGTTCATATCCTCCATGGTGCTTTTCCTAAATCTATGGAGTTTACTACACCTGCTTTGTCAGCAAAGATGGGAACTCACATTCAAAGCTATCACCAGGGACTTCAGCTTTGTCTTTCCTTTCCTTTTCCTGATGTGATTTCCTTAACTCAGTCGGACAAAGGCTGACAGCAGTGTTGTGACAGCTTTCACAGAGGCTCCTGCAGAGGTGATCTGTAGCTTCTGGGATGCCAGGAACAGTTGGGATCACTCCAGACTGTGAGAGTGGCTCTCCAGAGAAACACTTCCTCAAGGGGCTGCCAGCACCTCAAAGCAAGCCCAGAAAACAGAAAGGGGATGCCAAAGACAAATAGAAAAATGTTGACCCTGAGAAACCTTTGAATGTCAGGGCTGGAAACCAGCCGGTGAATTGACTCATTTCTCTCCAGTTCTTTGTCACTGTACAGGTTAAAGCAAAGAGGAATTTCCAGTGAGACATTTTAGAGGTTTAAATGTTGAGGTTGAAGTAATTTTGCTGCTTACAGGAGTCAGAATGCCAGCTGGTGTGGGGAAAGACAGGAGATCATCCTTCTATCTGTCTTTGTGGAACCCCTGGTTTTGCTAATTCGATTGCATGAAAAATTATTATAAGAAATTGGGAAGATTTTTAAAGTTCAGGAAATTACTGCTTCCTATAGAAAATTATAATTCTACCTATAATAAGGCAGCCTGTCTTGTTCCATTCAAAGTTACACTTCTGGCTTGCTGGTGACTTTGTCTAAGTTTCTCATTTGCCAAACATTTACAACTTAGCTTACAACTTATCTACCTTTAATAATCATAGAAAATGTGTAAGTAATGGTTCACATATTTCTGAGACACTTTTTCATGTCAGGAAAAAGGGCCATATCAACAGACACCAATGCCCGTGCTTCTCACATTCTCTTGACATCCATCCTTGTACACTTCCAAGGAAGAGCAGGGAATAGACACAGAAAGGACAAAACTGTGATGCAAGAGTAAAAAAATCAAACCAACCAACCAACCAAAAAAAACCCAAAAAAACAAGGATGAGAACTATTGGAAAGAATAAAACTAAATACACACAAGTTGGTTAACACAGAATTTGATGATATACAGAGGACTGAAGAATACCAGACTGGGGTTGATGAGGGTGACTAACTGGGTGCATACATTAAGCTGGGACAGACTGGAAGTGAAACCAGTTTTGGGAGGGATAGGTTGTAAATAACAGATTCAACAGGGACTAAAGTGTGAGGTGAAATAACATTCTGGTAAGATGGAGGGGTGTAAGACAGGTAGACAACAGGATGGGGAATGCTGGTGAAAGAGGGAAGTGAAAAACTAAGAAAATTCAGTGGGAAGGAAAAACAGCTTTTAGCAAAGGGGGATTGAATTTAGCAGGACAATGTGACAGAGACAAGGAACTGAGCTAGGAAGTAAGGATCAGGACTAATTAAGAAAAAAAGACAAGATGACAACTGACAAATGTGACAAAAATAGTATCATCACCACCATCAGGAGATGCATGACAGATGTTCAATATGTGCTTGTTCTGTATTGCTGTGTAGACTCAAAAACAAACAAGGGAATCATATTTTAAAAACACATTAATTGACCATAAGTAAGGTACCCTGAAACCATTCCACAGATATCTTAATGAGATAGATCTTGTCAAATGACGCTGTCAAGGATGTCCATGAGATCAAAACATGTTCTGTCAATGTGCCTTCAGTTGTGTCCTGTGCAGAAGCTTTGTCCACTGGGCACTTTAGGAATTTGGTTATTTGGATTTTTCCAGATATTTTCAGTGTGGCTGGATAGCCAGGTGAAAGGTCACTGCATGAACACATCCAGAACACCTTGGGTACAAGAAGTTCACTCTTATCAGAGAATCATAGAATCATCATCGAATCATGGAATGGTTTGGGTTGGAAAGGAGCCTAAAGATCATCCCTGCCATGGGCAGGGACACTTTTCACTATCCCAGATTGCTCTAAGCCACATCCAACCTGGCCTTGGACACTTCTAAAGACAGGGAGACCACAACTTCTCTGAACAACATGTGCCAGTGTCTTCCCTCCCTTATTGTAAATAATTTATTCCTAATATAAAATCTAAGTCTACCCTCCTTCAGTTTAGAACTGTTCCCCCTTGTCCCATCACTAAATACCCTTGTCAAAAGTCTCCCTCCATCCTTTCTGTAAGTACCTTTTAGGTACTGGAAGGTTCTTCATGTGTAACTCAGTGACCATCCACACACCTCCTTTCTCAGACACAAATGCTGTGCCTCCACCCATTCCCCAATTTACGGACCACTGGAACCTGGAATTTCATCAAGGATATTCTTCTTTATCCTATACAGTTGTCTTATCCTCAAATCAGCTCTATTCTTTGCATTAACTAAGGCAGCGGTCCCCTGGAAATGGAAAATATGAGCATATGACTGAAGACTATATCACACTGCATAAAGCCTGCAAGGGTAAGATAAAATATAACGAGCAACATTAATTCAGGCATTTTTGAACTTCAGGGTACTAATCTCATACTTTAAAATGTTATTTTGCTGGTTTTTTTCTTTTTTTGTTTTTTCTTTTTTTTTTTTTTTTCTGGGGGCGTGGTTTTGGTTTGGGATTTTTTTTCTTTTTTGTTAGTTTGTTTGGTTTTGTTTAGATTTCTCCCTGACTAGAATATGCAGGAGATGCAGCTGCATTTCTGGGGGTGTGAGTCTATAGTTCATAGAAACAGTGCCACCTACTGACGTAAGAACAAGTAATTTTTTTTCCTTCAATTATTTAGGACCACTGCTGATGGGTCCCTTGGAGGAATTTTTGACAATGTGGTTCCCAGGAACAGAGTACCTACTGCAGAGAGTAGGAGACAAGAGAACTTTGACTTGAATCTTCTCATAGCTATGGAGATCCCTGACTCAGCTTCCCAAACATGGCCTGTTTCACCACAAACTTCCATTCTCTCTCCCTTCTGGCTCTGTGTCCAAGTTTTTGAGACATTTCGAAAGGCTTTGGACACATAAATCAGCCTCCACGAGCTATTGAGTTTAAAAAAGGGGATGTATCACTTGGCAATGTGGTTTAGTGGCCATGGAAGTGCTCAGTAGGAGATTGGACTTATTCATCTTGTGGGCTTTTCCACCTATAATGATTCTGTGATTCTATGAAACTGGTTTTCTGTATAGGTCATTGTTTGGGTTATGTCCTCTTCAGTGATATTTCTATTTTCAAGAAATCAGGGAAGAAGGAGAGAGAAATAAGCTCCAAAATAATGGTGCTACTTCCTCCATCTCTGAGGCCAGACTGTACATTCCATTTCCATGGAGCTCCTGCCTCTGTCTGGCCAAAAATTTTCACGGAATTACAGAAATGGGTGAGTTGGAAGGCACCTTAAAGGTCTTCCTGTTGCTTTCTTTTCCAGCACCTTTCCACTATCCTAGGTTGCTCCAAGCCCCTTCCAACTTGGCCTTGGACAGTTCCAGGGATGAGGAGTCAACATCTGCCAGCAAGAATGAGAAAAGTTCATAAACACGAGCTGGTAACTCCAGGTGATGCCAGATTTCCTTTAGGGCTGCTGCCTGAAAAGAGAAGAATTTTTGGAGTGATAATTCAATAAAAGCTTGGATCACCATCCACCAGTCAGGGTTTCTGCACTCCTGACACAAACTCCCCTGCAAGGAGTTGGAGAAGGGGCCAGTTCTCCCACACTTAGAAAAAACTGAACAGGAAGAAACTGCAATGCTGCTGAGTGCAGGCCCTGAATAGAGAAATGTGACAAAACTGTCCTGATTACTGACCCCTGGCTTGCCATACAAATGAGCATGCATTTGCATAAGCAATAAAAATGTAATTAAAAATCAGCAACATATTAAACTCACATTGAAATCCTCAGGAATATTGCTGCCATTGGGCAAAGAAGAAAATACTATAAAAAGACACTGGTAGTTAAAAGCCAATTAAACATGCCTATCAGTTTTCCATTATCAGCACTGAGTTCTGTAAATAAAAAATATTAATTGCCATTGGCCATGTTGTTAACTGCCAAATGAATCCATACGTATTTTTTACAACATTCAATGATAGTTAAGCATGCAGTTCATGTATTTGCCTTGTTAAAAAAAAATTAAAAGACAAAAAAAAAAGAAAGAGAAAAGAAGCTTTTGATTACCTTAAGTTTAAAAATCATTATAGAAAACAACTTCCATTGTGTCATTGTCATTCATTTTGGGTCTGATTTCATATTTCCTGGACCTGAACTAGCATTTGTCTATTGCTGAAATTTAGTTTTATTTCCCCACAGCTCCCACCCTGCAACTCTTTGTTTTTTTGACTCACCCCCTATGGAATGATTCATTCTCTGCTAATTAAAGCTGTAGAATTCTGAATGCAATAATTGCCTGGGGGTGTCTTTGCTAATTTTTAAATGTGACCTTTGATTTTGCATGTCTAGCTTGGAACACCTTAAAAAGATCTGATTTTCTTAGGGCTGCTGTGTGGTACCTTCCACAATTCAATATCCTTGGTCATGTCTGGGTCTGAATACCCCACCTTACAAATCCAGGCACACAAAATCACTCATGTCTTCCAGAGAGCCTGGGTTTGTTAGTTCTTCAAAGCCAAAGTAATTCCTGACAAACAAGTGGTCTCATTTCCCATGGCACTGAGGATTCAGCAGTTCATTTAAGCAGCTCTGGTGAATGCCCACTCCTTTCAGGAGCAGGACACGTATTTTAGGTGACTGCTTAGAGATTTCAGAACTATTGAAGGAAATTTAGGCAAAATACTCTCCTCATTGAAAAAGCAGCCTTTAGGACTGGTAGCACAGTGCTATTAAACTAGATTTGAAAGAGCTCTAATTATCTCTACTGGAACTTAGATCTTTAAAAACCCAAACCATTTCAAAAAGCAGCCATGACAGACACAGCAAAGCCCCATTTTACAACCCTTTAAACCCAGACATTTGCAAAGTCTGCCAGATAGTCTCCCTTTCCATTAAGAAGGGAAAATATATGACACAAAGTCCAAAGGATTTGTGCAAGATGACCCAAGGAATTCTACAAGTGGTGTTATTTTCCCCCTTTATCCTTGGCCTTCAGCATACCTGGCAAGTCTGAACAAATCACTCATGATCAGCTGACAGTGCCAAGCACTCCTCAAAGTGGGAAACTCCCATCCATCCCTGGAAATGTTCAAGGCCAGGTCAGACAGGGCTTGGAGCACCCTAATGTGTTTGTCCCTGCCCAAGGCACAGGGGTTGGAACTGGATGATCTCAAAGATCCCATTCAACCCAGACCATCCTGTGATTCTGTGATCCAAGGCAAGTGTCCGACCTAGACAGGATGAAATGTTTGTCACTGCCTCAGTTACACCTCAGCTAAGGACTTTACACAGCCTGGCCTCCAGCTGATATCCACTCAAATAATCTTGCCATATGCACCCTACTAAACTCTCCAGGCTTTCAACATGATGGTCACTTCCAAGCTTCCAATTAGACCCTGGACTGGGCTAATTCTGGAGCTCTGCCTTACTCTTATTTAAAAGACTGTAAGGTACATGAGACCCAAAGGTTGCCAAGGACTCTTGAGAGTGTCAGTGTTGCACTTCACCTCTTGGGTCTGTGCCCAAAGACTGTTAAATTTACACAGCCTTTGTGTCCTGACCAGTGTTGTCCTTTAGACTTTATAGATCCTAAATCTTTTCACACTACAATTAAAACAGAAAGAAGTGTGCTACTGGTTAGAATTTTCTGTTCCGGCTGTTCCAAATATTAGGGTTTTAAGCACTGTGTAGGCAACAGGGCTGCCTTTAGCTAAAACAAATAATCAAGGGCAGTTCTCAAGTTCAGACACATTTTAGAAGGATTGGAGCAATATCCAGAGCCCCCACAGCTATAGAACTATGGCTTCTTTATATAGCAGGGGCCCTGGGATTGCTCCAAGCTGTGACAGGTTCATCACTGTGTCTGTGGTGTTTCCTTTGAGGTCCTTCAGCAGGGAACAAATTCCAGGAGGAGCAGCTGAGAGAGCTGGGGAGGCTCAGACCAGAGAAATGGAGGTTCAGGGGGACCTCATCACTCTCTACAACCACCTGAAGAGAGGTTGTGGCCAGGTGGGGATTGGTCTCGTCTCCCAAGTAACGAGACAAAAGAAAGCAACCTCAAGTTCCACCAGGTTTTGATAGGATATAAAGAAAAAAATTTCAGTGGAAGGGTTCTCAAACATTGGGACAGACTGCCCAGGGCAGTGGTGGAGTCACCATCCCTGGAGGGATTTAAAAGATGTGTAGATGTGGCATTTGGGATGTGGTTTGGTCATGCCTTTGGTGGTCCTGAATTAATGTTTGGACTTGATGATCTTGGAGGGATTTCCCAACATCAGTGATTCCATGGTTCTGTGATTTAGCACATCTAATTTTGAAGCAGACTGTCAGTCCAATGCTGCAATGTGATGAAATCACAGGGACCAATGGGACATACTCAGCTGATGATTTGAGATTGCTTCGTTTTGGAGAAATGTCTCCATTAAAGTTGATATTACTTTCTTTGCATAATTTATAAGGAAGAAAACATATTTAATGTCCTAGGTATATCTGCAATTTCCTATAACCAGGTTAAGCCAATCCAAAGCATACACAAATAGTTCCCTTTATGCTGTAGTTTATTTATCTCTAAATGTTTCTGACAACTTTGGTTCAGACATCTATTTCTACATTATTCAGAGCAGAGAACAAATGACAGGTTTGAAGGGCTTTGCACAGCACTGGGGATAAAAGGACAAGAAGACAAGGCAGAGGCATTGTCATTCCTGACAAATGCCTCAGAGCAGTTGCTGTAGGACTGGCCACCATTGCCTGCTGCAGCTCTTCAGGGCCCTTCAAGGGTGAGTTAGGAGACTCTGCAGCTGATACCTGGTGATTTAGGAGCTGTCTTTATCAAAGGTGTGTTAGATGCCCACCCAAGTCATTCATTTCTTTAGTACTGAGCATGAGCAGTGAGATATGGATTTGCCTGTGGTCTTTCCCAGTGTATTTATGCTCTACTCACTGGCATTTATCATTCCATTGACTTTTCCTTCCCTTTAGGAGCATCGTTTAACAGCAATTCATATGCATATTTTGCTCATAAAATTAGGAAGGTGGACTACCAGTATGTTTTAAATCTGACTTTGAACTCCCTAAAATCAGAATTTTCTTCACTGGAGGGGTTGTACACCAAGTGCCACATTGCTCCAGTAAAATCCTCTAGAGAAATTAGATTATGCCTAACTGGAAATGATCCTGCTAAAAGAAGTCAGAGGTGCTGCATTCACTGTTTTTGTTGGAGATTTAGATCTTTATTTCTTCCTCCTATAATTGAATTTCTTCCCATTTACAACATACCCTAGAGATTCCCAAGAAGAGTAAACAGGCCTGCTGATAGCATCTCATGATATATATGTTTTCTGTCACGATAATATCAAAAAAATTACTGTGTTAGTTAATTTCTCTTCAAACATCCTATCCCACATTTAATTGAAAATGAAGATGTGTTCACATATATCTTGAGTAATTAAAACCCTATCACTTTTTCCTAATCTAATTAATGAAGAAAGGGAAAATCAGAAACTGCAAATTGGGCATGAAAACAAACAAAATTTAATTAGGGTTTTGTGAGCGCATGGAGATCATATAAGAGAATATGGTTAAAGGGAAATTTTAATAACTGCTCGCAGGTGTTTGAGCTATAATTAAATTTGTGAATTAAACTGTTGCAAAGAAATTTTTAACATTTGTGTTACAGAAAGGAAAGTCAATTGAAGAAACAGCAATAAGAAAAACCCCAAATACCAATTCTTGGCAGCATTTGACCTTTGAGAGAAGTCCAATCAATTACAGCCATCCTTTCACATTTCCCAATTTAAAGAGATGCATTATTTTACTGTGATGACATTTACTTAACTTTAGCAGGTTTCTCAGTCCTCTTGAAGGCAGCAAGACTCAAATATATGCATTAAAAAATCCCTCCATTCAATACTTCCCTAAAAAGGATTTAAGCTTGTACTGAAGATTTTTTTCCCTAATTAAAAAAAAAAAAAAAATCCCAGGTAAACAGCAGAAAGAGGCACATATTTATATGCTAAGGAATTTCTGTTTCTCTTTTGTTTCTTCTGCTTAAGATGCAGAAGTTTTGTTGTGTTGCCTTCAGCACCGCAATGCCAGACCAGTTTGTGTGTTGTAGTATCAATTTATTTCTATAATTAGAGACTATAACATGTATCCATAAATATTTATATATAAGGAGATATAAGTATAAAATTGTGCCTTCATGCCACATGGAATTTCTAGGCATTTTGGGTTTCATATAAAGTAAGAGAAAATGCAGTGCTGGAGGGGAAATCTGTGCCCTAACGCATGACAGCCAAATTTTACAAGTGTAGGGAAGTGCTTGTGTTCATCCAGAACCAGTTGGAACTGGTTAGTCAGGTTATTTAGGCACATGGTGTGATTCCTAGGATTGTTCTGTTGTCCTGGTTTAGGGCAAATTTGGAGGAGAATTTCCAAAGGAGGGCCCCTACAGTAAGCAAACCCACACAGCCCCTCGCCCCAACAGGTTCGGGAAGGATTCCTTGGAGATAAATGGAAAGAACCTGTTTATTTAACAGGCACAGCACCCCCAGCACACAGAATGAACGATACCGGATGACACCACTCTGAAAAAGATGACAAATTCAGAAAGTCTCTCTTGGGGGTGGTCGCTCTGTTCTCAGTCCCTCCGGCGCTGGGGCAGCTGCTGCAGCCACAAGGTGCAAACTCTCGCTGTTCCCAGGTCCCAGTCTGGAGCAGGTTCAAAATGGTCAGAAAAAGGAAAGGAGAAACACTCCAGGAAGAAATTTGGACAGTTTAGCTAAACTAGCTAATGAGCAAAAGCAAGCAGAAGCGAAGCAAGCAAGAGCAAGAGAGAGCAAAGCGAAAAGCAAAAGCTGCAAAAGCAAAAGCCGCAGTCTCTATGTCCCGCCAGGCTGATAAGAAAACCAAAACAAAACTTTCCCTCTTCAGAGCCGGTCTTAAAGGTACAGTACATAATATCCAACATTCACAGAACACATGAATGGGGATACAAGCATCATAACGTCACCCTAGGACATCTGTCCAGGACCAGGAGCTGAGATTCGAAGGTCTTCATGGATTGCTTCCATCTGGGGCTGTTCCATGACTCTGTGATTCCATGGTTCCATTGAGTGGCCATGGTCTGTTGTCCCACCAATCAGACACCCCCTGGTGGTATAAATTATTCTTCTTGGTGGTTCCAGTTTCTTCCTATTGACTGCAGAAGAGCCAGGATGATTATATCAGACTAAAAGTTCGCATTTTTGCTGCTAAATTTGGGTAAAGAATCCCCAAATAATGAGCATTTCTCTTGAGCATCCAAGCAGAGAAGACACACTGGGGTAAGCAGAAGCCTCATTCTCTTTTCTTGTTGAGGAGCCCTGAGGTGCAAGGAGGCAATCAACTGCTCAAATGCAAACACAGCTTTGCATTTAATGTTTAACACTTCCCCCAATCAAAGAGCTCTCCTGTCTATTAATTACCCCACTGTCTCCCATTGAAGAAAATAGATCCTTTCAAAAGTAAAAGAGTATTCATTATAAATAGTCTCTATGTGAGAAATACAGCAGCAAAGGTATAATTATATAACTACACTGCCTTTTTTAAATCAATTACATTATTATATCATCCCTGAGGTGTTCAGATACTGTGGTGTGATGAGTGTGGGACTGACTATTCCTGTGTATTCTGAGATAGATAATAATATATTTGTATTGCAATTCTCATGCTGAAATAGTCTCTCACATAACCTTCACAGAATCAAATACCCCATCTCCTGCCTGGATACAGGTATTTTGGGTGCAGGTGGAAGAATGGAAATGAATCAATCCTTTAGCACTGTTTTTGTTTTGTTTTGTTTTGTTTTTTTGTGAACTGCTGGGTTTTCTCAAGCATCAGAAAAAGGGTTTTTTGCTTTTCAAGATCTTTGGATGAGAGAGGGTTCAAGAAGTTTCATATCATCTAAAGATGTGAAACAATTTGGAAAGTGAGACCGTATTAATTAAGAATGAGCCCAGCTAATGCATAACATCACCCATGGGACCTTGGAACAGGAGAAAGGGCAGAGTCTGTCTGTAAGAAATGCACAGGCAGAAAATATCCTGTTCAGTTCACAACACTTGGTCTTGGAAAAAGGAAAGCTGAAGAGGATTCAGGGAGAGCAACAAATCTGCACATCATGCTTGGCACTGTTTGGAGAAAGAGAGTTTAGAGAAATGTTACTTCTTAGAGCAGTAGGAACAACACACTTTCAGCTGTGGATCGAAGAAATAGCAAAGCTGTGGAGATCTTCATTGTACCATGTTTTAGTAGTCATAAGGGAAAAAAAATCAATTTTCTCAGAAAATCCTCAGCAATGACCATTCTGGACTGACTTAAGCTGTTCCCAGTCTGCAGCGTGAATACATATTATTTTATTTTATTTTATTTTATTTTATTTTATTTTATTTATTTTATTTTATTTTATTTTATTTTATAGCATCAGACTAAGGGTACCTGATGCCACTCAATTGCAGTGAGTAAGAATCATAGAACTTAGTATCACTCATAGAATACCATAGAATCATAGAACTTATCCTGAAAGGGACAGGAGTGCAAGAAATGAGAGAGAGAAGCTTATTGGAGAGCTTTGCAGGGAAGCTCAGAGTTGATCAGGCTCAACTGTCGAAGTGCATCTGGCAAGAATTATGGGCAGGATTAAATTGTTAAATCAACATTGGAATAGAGAAAGCAGAACAGTGGAAAACACCTTTCAGTTTTCGAGCCTGAGGCACTGGGTTTTTAATTCTGGATTTGAAATCAGGGCAGTTTTTAAGGAAAGAATTCAATAAGCCTCTTTTGGAAGTGGAGTTGAGGGCTGGATTCAAACCCACAGAGCAACCTGTGGTGAGGACTTTGAGTAGAGCCTGGTAAAATACAGGAAATTCAATAATTTAACAATTTTGTCCCATTTGTACAGCAAGGTTGTCTCCAGAGCTGCATCATCACGTGTCATTAATGCCAACCTCTGGGCACTGCTGGTCTAAACAATCAAGAATTATTTCTTTTGACTTTAACAAAATTGAAACAAAGGTCACATCCATCAGGGAAGAAATTTCCAAAGTAGATGTAGCCACCTCTTCTCAGTGGCAGCTTTAGCTGATGGCAGTATTTGACTAAATAAATATCCTGTGCACTACAATTTTCTTCTCTAGAAAGAGAGTTAGAATCTTCTATTTTTTTAATTCATTTTTCTAAATTGAGTCAATTAAAAAGAGAGAAGAAATACAGCAACTTTAAATATCAATAAGCTTTTGAAAGACTAATATTGACAGAAGCAGAATATTGGATTTTAATGAAAGCACACCAGGCAAATTTTGTATTCCAGAAAAGAATTAAAAATATAACAGACATGCACAGAACTTTATAAATGCATATGGAAATTAAATTAAGGGGAAAGAGTTTCAATTCATGCAAACTGATTCCCTTCTACTGACTTTAGTGTAACTTTGCAGATTCATGCCATTCCTGATAGAACTTTTTTCAGTGCATTGCAAGATTAAACCCAACAAAAACAACAATGAAAAAGTGCTGTATAAATAAACAGGTCCTGCTCAAACCCTGTAACTGATGAGACCAGAGCTGGGTGCTCAGGGCTTTGAGCAGTGAAAATCTGTAACAGAGATTGCAAAACCACTTTGGGCATCTTGTTCCTCTGCTTGAGTGTCCTCATTGGGAAGAAAAAGGGTTTCTTATACCCACACTTTTTTTTTTTTAAATCTGGAGCACTTGGATTTGAATTATAATAATACCTTTCAAATAACCTCAGCTCAACAAGTTTCTGAGTGTTAGCTGAGCCTGGATAACTGATTAAGGACACTCCCTGTTGCTTGTAAAAAGTCTCATGACTCACTGTATTCGATTCTGTCTCCCTGAGATTCAAACTAATGTGCTTTATTTTTTACTGCCTGGGCAATAAGACTGTGCATGTGGTCAGTGGCTGCAGTTCAGCTGAAAAGTGCTCCCAACCCTCCTAATTCAGCTGAATCTGGGTCAGACCAAATTATACAAGAATTGTTTGTACATTGAGGGTTTATGCAGACAAGGAAGTTTCCCGGATCATATTTGCAAAGGAACATCTTCCTTTCTGGTGCTGTTTCCTGCCAGTGCTTGCTCTCCTTGTGAATACTTACCACAGGCAATGGGATGTGGGTTTTTTTATTTCTTGATTTGTCGATAAAATTTTTGAAAGAGACAGGAGTATTATGACAAATAAACTATACATCTTAATCTTCTATAAGTTCATTATTTTCTTTTTGAGCCTACTTACATTTGTAACATCAAATCAGTATCCCAACTTGACAAAGCATTTAAATGCTTTCTTGCTGTTCCAGCCCCACAGCTGGTAAGCAAATATTTACATCCTTCAAAGGCAGTGACTAGAAGAGCAAAATCCCTGTGTTATATCTTTGAAAAGAAATATATTTTATCCAGGATACTCTATACTGGTTTTAAAACTGGGAAACACAGCTTTAGATTTTGTGGTGAGATCATACACCACTACACACATACATGTATTCCTATTTCACCATGTATTTTTATATAGTTATTGCAATTTTAAATGTTTATAGCTCAGCACCCAACATGGAGACTAATCAAAGAAATAGGAGGCTACTGAAACATCAATGTGAGAGTTACCTAACATACATACATACACATATATACGTATACAAGTACAATAAAGTTTCAATTTTACGCTCAAGTATAAAATTTTTACTGAAGAAGATTGGTAATAATGGAAATTCAAAAGCAGTCATGAGCAAAATATCACTGGATATTTTCCAATTTCAGAGCATTAAAAAAGAGCTTAAAATTTTATTTTTAAATTTGTTTTCCTAAATTGTTAATAATGAAATTGAAGAAGATTGGTAATAAAGAAATTCAAAAGCAGTGGCAAGCAAAACATTATTGGATATTTTCCACTTCCAAAGCCCAGAGGCAAGTCCATGCTGTTTCTAGGCAAGAAGGAAATTCACCATTTAGATTTTCTGCCTGGTTTCTTCCTCCTCTGAACTATGAGATAATGGCCCTGCCAGTGGGCAGGATATGGACTGGTGTGACTTCATGGCCTGATCCAGTATGGAAAATCCTGTGTTCCAGACATTTGAAAATTACATTTGATGCTACAATATATAGTCCTAAAAGGTCAGGAATTAGGAAGTGCATCAGAAGAAGTAAGATATTAAAAGGAAGTTAAGCCAGCAGGAAATTTTAAAATATTTAGTCAGTATCTTTAAAAGTGAGGTTTTTGTCAGCACAATTCTGATAGGGCAGAAGAGTTGGCAGAGACCCTCAATCCTCTCTGTTCTCATCTACTGATATTTTTTTTTACTGGAGGGGAAGAAGGCAGCACTTCCACCCTCCTCTCCCTCTGTGAAGGTCTGTTTGTAAGTGAGGGACACAGGTTTAGAATTAAATTGACCTTTCCTTTCTTCTGAAATCCCAGTCCATGAGGCCCCAGGCTGCCTGTTAGACACAGGCCTCTGCTCCCCCAGCTAATTCTGATTTCTCTGCTCCTGCAGGAAATTCAGTCTCCAAATATCAAAGCAGGTCCAAGGGGTACCTCATCACATGTTGATACATCCAAACATTTGCAGTTTCTGCAGGAAGAAAGAGAAGCTTATTTCAGCTTTGCACCACTGGATTAAAGGTTGGATTTGATGATCTTAGAGGTTATTTTCAACCTTAAAGATTCTGTTTTTTCTTAGGGAAGGTTAAGGCTGTGTTCTCACTCCTCAGCATTTCACTACCTTGATTTCACTGAAATTATGCAGATTTCAATCAGCTTTAAAACTACTCCCTTGGAAATGGCTTTTCTGTACTGTTTTAGGTTGGAAATGGGGGTGTGTATTCTATTCCTATCTGTCAGAGGTGGGGCAATTATCTTCTGTTAATTGGGCAGTTTTTCTTTATCTCTTCCACAAACCAATCCTCCCTCCAGGAAATATCTTCTGCTCATGGCCATTGAGTGTCCCTGCATGGCTGATAAAATTACATCATCCCATTGGGAGATGCTCTGCACAGGGGAAGGAGCCAAACATTCCTACCTGGATATAATCTGAGGTTTTGGAACATCACAGCAGCCTTTTCCCACTGCATTCCCAGAGGAAGACCAAACCCATCTTCACCACCACTGGATCTTTAGAGGAAAACTCCACCCCTGTATAGGATCCCAACAGAACCACACCTGGCACTGCAGGAGGACTGCACTTAATTCACTCCATATAATGGGACTGCTGCCAACACCCTGATCCACAGGGTGTCAGGTCATATTCTGACTCTGTCAGTGTTTTGGATTTTTCTGTTTGCTTGTACTAACTATTGCATTAGTATTTTTAGTTTTTCCTTGTAAAGAACTGTTATTCCTATTCCCATATCCTTGCCTGAGAGCCTTTTCATTTCAAAATTAAAATAATTTGGAGGGAGGGGGTTTACATTTTCCATTTCAGGGGAGGCTCCTGCCTTCCTTAAGCAGACACCTGTCTTTTCAAACCAAGACACATATATCACACTCCTGGTAGTGATACTTTGGTCTTGGAACTTCACATTCATTGAAACATCCCCCTCGAGGTTCAGTACACAGGGTTATCTTCCTCTGCTCAGACTTCTGTCACACCACAGCATCACAAAAGGCTTTTCAGCTTAATTTTTCATTTCTTCTGTATCCCTTTTTTGTCTGTGTTTGGGGCTTCTGAGAATGGCAAGGAGTAGTTCCCACTGGCTATCCCCACATATTAATAAACCACTTCAATTTCCTTGCCAGATCTAAGAAAACTTTTTTTGTGACCATGTCCTGACTCTTTCATTCTTCCATATATTCATGATCCTATATTCCCCAAATTGACTTTAATCACTGCAGCAATCCAGGAAATGGACTATGAGGTAATAAGTTTTAAAGGTTAAAAAAGGTTAAAAGGACTGAAACAAGAAGAAATCCTGTCTCAATGCCAGCCCTGTGATTTAGGCCAGCAAACAAAGCAGAATGGGAGATTTCACATAGATTTTGTTCTAATTTTCTAGAAAACAAACATTAGGGAGACATCATAGAATTGTAGAATCATAAAATGGTTTAGGCTGGAAGAGTTTGTAATTTATTGAATCATGGAATTACTCCACCACTGTCCTGGGCAGCCTCATTTAGTGCTTAATTAAAACTAATTTAAGTGCCTTTCAATGAAAAAAATATTCCTAAATCCAATCTAAATCTTCCCTGGTGCAATTTAGGGCCATTTCCTCTTGTCCTGTTGATTGTTACTTGGGAGAAGAGCCCAACCCCCACCTGACTACCCCCTCCTTTCAGGTATTTGTAGAAAGCTAGAAGCTCCCCCCTGAACCTCTTGTTTGGGTTTTTTTTCCCAGGATAAACACCACCAGCTCCATCAGCCTCTCTTCATAATCCTTTTTCTCTCAATGCTTTACCAGTTTTATTGCTTTTCTTTGGACGTGAAGATCATCCAGTCCAAGCCCACTGCTGTGAGCAGAGACAATTCCTACCACATCAGGTTGCTCCAATCCCTGTCCAATCTGACCTTGAACATTCCCAGGGATGGCTATCCACAACATCTCTGGGCAACCTGTGCCAGTGTCTTACCAACACTCACAAAAAAAGGAAAATTCTTCATTATGTCAAATTTTAACCTACCTCCTTTCATCCTAATGCCATTTCCTCTTGGCTTTCCCTACAGAATTTGGGCCTCCACATGGAGATCAAATTTACTGCATCTCTAGTACTTAACTAAAATAACTCATTTTTACTTGTTTTTGTTGCGACAACACAGAAGAATCTCACTGCTCCTTCCCAGAGAAGCTGCAGCCCAAGTGTGCTGCCTGCCAATTAATGTTTAGTAATTAAAGACACTCAAACAAACATGGCTGGGTAAAATGAAACATTTTGCTGTTATTATCTCAACTTCACCTGCACGAAATTAAGTCCCACCACAGAAAAGGACAATTCTCTGAAGTCTTTTGTACAAACCTTGAATGAGCTGGAGACTGTCCCTCCCTTGAGGACATGTCTGATACCTTAGAGCCACTTTCCCATCAGCTGAGAGCTCCATGTTGAACATTTCCCACTTTTCTGATTTTCATAGCATCCTCATTTTCCCTGCCCAGCAGGTCTGCACAGATCCATCTGACACTCCTGTCTTTTGTTCAGCTTGACACACTGATTATCTGTGAACACCTGTAAGGAAGATGTATCTGGGGTTTTTGTATTCCTGCCAAGAACCAGCCTGAGGGATTGGACAGTAAGAGAAAACAGTCAAGGAAAAACCACAAAATTAGCCATCACAAACACGAAAAAGTCACTGCTTAAATCAGAACTTTGGATTGGGAGATGTAATCTGTTTAAACCCTTATTTTCTGATGGCTAAAAGAATGAAACATAAAGCCTTTTGATCAAAGTTTTGTGTCCTTGTCATTTTCAATCAAACCTCACATTGCTTCCTAAAAGATCATAAATGACAAAAAGCTCTGGAATGGGCCTTGGATTTGAAATTGTCTGTAATGTTATGTCTATAAATCATGCAATGAAGTTCTATGCACACTAAGACTGTAGAAAAATGCCATCATATTCTACAGAACAATTTCTGGACAAATATCCTAAATTAGCTCACAAGGCTAATGAATGCAATCTCAGAGTTTAAAAAGAAATAAAAGAAAGAATGAGATCAAAAAGAAAAAAGGACAGGTGATGAAGGCAGACACTGGAAAGGAATTACAGAAAAGCAGATCCAGCACCCCTTAATTTTATAGCTACACAGTTTGTTTTAAGGTTGTTTAGAGATGCAGAGAGGAAAATGAGGCAGCTTTTAGTGTTTTCTAAAAGTTATTGGTTAACATTTCCATTTCCTGGAACTGTGTACAATTTTCAAGGCTGTGAAGGGAGCTGATATTACAGAGAGATAAGGAAAATATTATTAATAACACCCCATAAAATAAACGTGTAAAATATTTACAAAAGCAAGGGAGGTATCTAAAGAGCAACTATAGACAGAAATTTAATAATGTGGCTTTGTACCACCTCTCCACCCTCCACTGAGGAGGGAGGAGGGCATTCACCTCAAGGGTGGATGGCACAATCTGGGGAAGTTTTCAGTTTCCCTCCTGCCACACACAATATTCTGAGTAGGATATTTTACATATTAGAAGAGAAATTCAAGGTACAGATTAAAATGGAGTTAGAGCAGTGACATTCCAGGCCCCCACTCTTAAAAAAATGGGGAACTCTCTAAATATTGTCTCAGACTTGCTCTTGGTCTCAACAGCTCTGAACACTTTTGATATGCACATCTGAGAGAAGATTGCAGAGTAAATCCATTTTCCTTTGGGTATGACAGTTTGAAGAGTGTGCTCTTTTCTGCTCAAACTTCTATCCCTGACACATTCCTAAGATAGTCAAGAAGCACAAGCTGTCCTGAAGTTAGAGTAATACCAGGAATTCTGGGGGAGGTTGAGGATGCACTCAATCTAATCTCCAGGTAGAGAGATTTTTAGAAAGTGAGTATAAGCAGAGGGCATATGTGGAGAGAACCTTCTCTAGCAAAATTCCTCAGTTCTTCACAACCTTTTTAATAAATTTTAAAGTCTACTTTTTAGTCCAAGCTGCAAATTTAGTAAATAATTACTTATTTTTTTGCCTTTTTCTGTCACAGACCTGCAAGTGTCAGTCTAACTGAGGGGCCAGAGAATCTGGTTTTACAAAAATATTCACAGCAAAGGTGAAGTTTGAGTGGGAAATCTGGTCCAGCACAGGGTGGTCATCCTTTCACTGGCAACCACAATGAGCCATTAAGGATGTCCTTGCTCCTAGAAAATTCAGAAATAACACAGGGGAAACATAATCCAGATTTTTTTTTTTTTGGTGTATTAGAGAAGGTTAAAAATCTCTCTCCATTTTTTTCCTAAATATTATTCCATATAGATTTATCCATGCAGCCATATTTCAATTAACTATGTTAACAGAGTCAAAGGTTAATGCTCAAAAAAAGTTGACAGGTTTTACTTAAATCAAGCTGAATTAGGGTAGTATCAAGGGCTCCCAGATTAGTCTCCAATATCAGAATTTAAGCTAGAACAATGCTCAGGTGTTAAGTGCTTCTGGATGAGAAGCAAATTAACTGTGTTTTTTGCAGGCTGGGTGGGTGTTAGAATTTATATCATCATTTATGTTCCCTGACCTATTTAATGAGTTCAAGTTGTAATGAAATATATTTCTGTCCTACAATAAAAAACTGGAATTAGAGCTAGAGGTAAGCCTTGGAAGAAAGAGAGCAATGGATAGATGATGGGAAGAAAGAAACAGGACAAAAATGGAAAAGATGGGGTTTAACTTGCTTTTGCACAATCTGATCTTTCTTCTTTTCCTTGTTGATCATGGCTAATTCTTCTATCAATTTTCATGTTGTGTGCACTCCATTGCCCACTGCTTGCCTGCATTTAAGTCTGATTTTCCCTCAGCATGATTCTTTTGAAGCATTAATCATTACCCCATCCAGGTGCTCAGAACATGGAATCCTCTCTGGTTTTGCGCTGGAATGAAAGAAATTGTTGAAAATTCAAACGGTTTTGATTTTCATAACATTTTTGCCTGTTTCTGTGATATTTTTAACTGTGTTTGGGGTAGACCCATGGAAATTTGTAATTACCTTTTAAACCATATATGGGACACCAAGATTATCAGAGGGATTGAGCAGCTCTCCCACAAGGAAAGGATGGGAGAACTGAGTTTATTCAGCCTGGAAAAGAGAAGATTTTGGAGTGAGCAGGTATTGAGTTCATCATGGTTCTTCATGGGCTACAGGAGGACCAGGATGGTCTTCACTGGGCATACAGAGGAATTTCTAACCTTGTGCCTCCCTCTCCTCCTCCTCTGAGCCTCTGATTCTTGTCTGATCATCTCAGTGAAGCTGAGGAAAGCACAGAGAACAGGAGATGAAAGGATAAAGGAATGAAGCCTTGCAGAGACAGATGCCTTTAAAGGAGAGATTATAAAGCCCAGGATCCTTCTCTCTCTAACATACAAGGCAGATAAGGGAAAAAATTCAACTTTACAAAGCCATAAAGATGGTGGATAAGCTGAGTGTTGTAACAGATCCCATAATGTTAGAGTGGAGGATGCTCAATAAAACAAGGGAAACTGGGTAAGACAAAATACTTTTTTTTAATATACAAAGCGTAGTGAAATTCTGTACTTTGTTGCCACAGAACAGAGGGAGACAGGACCAGAAGTTCAAACTGAAATTAAATAAATTGATGGACAGCAGGTCCATAAATAGATACTAAAAAGATTAGGCAGAGACAGGCCCTCTAGCATCACTAACAGATCACGCTCAGAGAATTCAAGGGGAATGAATGACAAAAAGTACCCAGACATGTGCTTTCCCTAGATATCATTTCCTATTTCCCCTTTCACAGAGAATATAGAGTTAGACAGAATATTGATGGCAACCACAAGATGCTCTTGGGTGCATCTGCATTGGCTTTGCCTCACTCATGCACCTGTAGCTGCATCTCTCAAAGATAGGGGTTGACCTTCAACACCTTTTTGCAACCCCTGAGTGCTAAAGGGCCAGAAAATAATCAAAAAAGGGAATTTTGCCTGAGGCAGGAAGGTGCAGTCACAGGGGGAGACCATTAATATTTTAAATTGTGGTGGGAAAATTGAAAGACTCAGACGCTGATGTGCATCTCTTTGAGTATAAATTAAAAGATCTAGCCAGAAAAAGAGGCAAAGGAAAACTGATCTAGCCAGAAAAGGTGTTTATTTCTAGATGAGGAATTAATGTTTTTTTCTCCATGAGACAATGGAGGGTAGTTTTGAACCCCAAGACAGTTCCAGTTTTCAATGTCCACACAGCAGGGAAGTATAAACAGACACCTATATGGCTGCAAGAGCATAAAGAAATATTTCTTTTTCTCTAAATTAGGCAATATATACCTGCCAGAATTCTTTTTGTCATGGGCTTTGAAAGCCCAATTCCAGAAAGATTTTTTAGTAGATTTTTTTTTATAGCAGTGTTTTAAGCGATATCGTTCCCTTAAATTTTATTTGAAAGAAAACTTGGAAAAAGGGTTTTGGATTATTATTTTGATGAATTCTGAAATATATTTAAAGTAATTGCTTACAAAGAGAGTTTACATACAACTAGAGCTACAAACCAGCCTGTGAGGACATCACACATTGACAGAAATTCAAGGAACAGACAGGAAACACAGAAGAATCCAGTGTGTTATTGATGGTTTATCAGGTGTTACCTCAGTGCTCAGGGAAGCTCTTCCCTGACTGAAGTCTCCATTTCACTTTTATGAAGCATAATGGAGAAACATTTCCTTGAAGGGTCATTTCCTCTCCAAGCCTTCATGAGATTTATTGCCTCTGGCTGATGGAGAGGTCCATGTTGCCCTACAGCCAGTGCTTTTAAGTAAAGGAATTAATTTCTCCTAATATGCAGAATTCTGAAATAATTGCAGTTGTCTTGACCCCACTGGACCAGTCCTCTACTGAAAGCCTGGTTAAGTTCATACATCAGATCACTCAGGGTCTCATGAGCTCAGTTTTGAAAATCTCCAAGGAAAATTACACCTGGGCCCCTGTTCCAATATTTGACTTTTATATTTGTGGAGAATTTTTCCCTTATACCAAAGAGAAATTTCTCCTCTGACCACCCTCATCCATTACCTGCAGTTCTTCATAATACACCCCTGAGAGGTCTGGGTCCATCCTTTCTGTCATAGAATCATAGAATGGATTGAGTTGGAAGAGATTTTAAGGATCATTTCATTCCAATCTCCTGCTTTGGACAGGGAAACCTTCCATCAAACCAGGGTTTTCAAAGCCCTCTTCAACCTGGCCCTGAATGTTTCCAGGGATGGGGCAGCCACAATTTATCTGGGAAAGCTGTTTCCTAGTATTTCCCAGTAGTACATTATAAATTCCTAATTTCCTAGTAGTATATTACAAATATGTCCAAGGAGATGTCTGGACAGAAAACCAAAACATTGAAGGCCTCATTTTCAGTCTGGGGTTGTAACTGCTCTGTTCAGGATCCTTTCATTTACCAGTTCACTGAAATAACTTCACTTGAGAGCAAATCCACCTCTGTTCTCCTTCCCAGAGTACAGCTCAGCTCATCCTCTGAGCCCCAGACACATTTCCAAGTGTGATTGAATAGAAACTGTTCCATGTCAGTAGCATGAATTCCCTGAACTTCAGCCTCAAAGGGAGGTGAAGAAAAGTGTATGTCAAAGTGAGAATGAGCCTGGACATACATTGCATACTCTAGCACCCTTTTTTCCCCCTTTTTTCCTTTTTATTTTTCTTTTCTTTCTTAGCAGTTGCAGGAACATGAAAGTGAATTGCTGGGTTTGTTTAAATGGCACAGAATCTAAAAGCAATTTGTGGTGACAAGGTCACATGGGGCAAGTGGAGGCTTTTTATAACTACAGAGAGCTGGGGAGTATATCTATGTTATATATACACACAGTGAGAAATACAAAATATTTTACTGTTATTGATAGAGACACAGAAAAAAGAAATAGATTAAGCTCTACAGAGGATAATGTGTGAAATTATACTGAATTTCCCAGGCAACTTCAATATTTCCAGGATTTTTAAATGAGGGAAAAAAACAGCAAAGGAAAAATGCAGAATGCTCCCTTCCAGGGGAGGTTTGGATTGGATATTAGGGAAAATTTCCTCACTGAAAGGTGGTAGGAACAGGCTGTCCAGGGAGGTGGTGCAGTCACCATCCCTCGAGGGTTTAAAAGATGTTAAAAGAGGGTTTGTAGCTGTGGCATCTGGGGACATGGTGTAGTGGTGGAGCTGGCAGGGTCACTTTAATGGCTGGTTAATTTTGCAGGTCTTTTCCAAGCTAAACAATTCCATGATTCTTTAAGAGCAGAACAAGACACAGAAAAAAGGATTTACGCCTGGTTGAATAATAAATTATAAATCAAAGAAAAGAAACACAACAGAAGGACTTGCCACAAACACTTGAATGCTTCTAATACTTAATTAAAAGATGCCAGATTTAATGTTAATAATAACAATTTCCATACGCATTTATTCACTGTTAAAATAGAGTGGCCCAAAGCCTATTAAGATCTATAGGGTGATTCCTATTTTTTTTAATATTTTTTAGACACCTGTTTAGTTAAAAATGCATTGCACAACCAGGATAAAGTGTTGCAGCTGAGCTAGGACAGAAGTGGAACCTGGAGGAATGACCCTTAAATGGTGTCTAAACTGTGAAGTGTCCCCCTCATGCTCCTCCCACCATAGAAAGCAGCCTTCTGTTGGTGTTTTCTTTAGCAAAGCACCCCACAGATTCTGGGCCAAATTTTGCACTGTTTCAGGAGGTTGAAATTCTTACTGAATGCAACAGCTTTGGACACACTGTTCCAATACATATGGGTATCACAAGCCTGAATTTTTCAATATTCCCCTTTCCTCAGGAAAACATCTCCTCATGTAGTGACCATTAGGCAAGTTATGGTTAACAATTAACAGCTAAAAGTCTGTTTTTCCTAGGGGCTGCTAATTAGTATTTGCAGCTTTTGTCTGGGGCTATACCTCAGTTTTTATTTTCAGCCTGCACTCCATGCAGCACAGTTGTATGGGCTGTGCCTAATTCTTCTGGTTTGTAGCAACATATGGTCCTAAACTATTCTCATCAACTGTTATCATCTTCCTCTAGGAAGAGTCTGAACCTAGCTGAAAAGATATGAAAATATATGAAAATATATGCTGAAATCTTAACACACAACCTAGATCACATCTTGGGATAAGAGATTAAAGCATTTTCTCTGTACGGGGAAAGCCCCCACCATGGAGGAAGGTGGCACAGAGGAAAAAAAAAAATGAAAGGCACGAGAAAAAAGTAAAAACAGAAAAAGGCAACCCCCCAGTTCTATGATTATGACATGCTGAGAATGAAGATCCCAAAAAACAGGGATGATTTTTGTCAAGAATTCTTTGGAGATTGTCAGGAGCAAACAAATACCACAGTCATTCTATTCCATTTATTAGGGCCAATAAAGCACAGAGCTCCACTCTGGGGTTCAGACACCCACTCCAGACATGTTCAGAAAAGTTTGGAACCCATCTGTGGCATGGAGAAGAGAACTTCAGTAGGTGTAAATCAAGTGAAGCATGACTGAAACCTCCACCAGGCACAAATCTGCCCCAGTGGTTCCATTCATCATCCATTAACACAAATTACCAGGTTTGAAGGCTTTGTTTTGAGGCTGTGTCAGAAAAAGCAGGTAGTGATTTTGTCTGGCACTTTGCAATTATTGACTAATTTGAGGTGAGAAAAGGCTTTTAGAGTAGATATGAGAGCTACTATATTGCACACAGCTTTACTAATTTCAAAGTTTGTAAAGGCACTGAGGCTTCAGCATATTGGAAGTTTATTTTTAAAAGTGTCTCAGAGTATATCATTCCTCCTCCTCAGAACAGGATGAATTAAATGAAAAAGCTGTTGGGGATCCATCATTGCAGTCTTTCACAGGGAACAGTCAGTGCAATACGTCATTGATTCCTAATGCTGCAACATTTCCATCCTCAAAATATTCAGTGCAGGGTGGAGGAACTTTCAGATATTGTGGAACCTGAGTGCTTCATTCACTGAAATGAGCACATAATGATGCCCATTAAATGAATTAAAAGTTAGATACTTGCCACCTATTCTTTTTCTCTGGTCATGGAATCACAGATAAGAAGGATGACTTTAAGCTGAAAAAAGATAGATTTAAACTGGAGATTAGGAAGGAATTCTTTACTGTGATAGTGATGAGGTACTGGAACAAGTGGCCCAGAGAAGCTGTGGCTGCCCCATCCCTGGACGTGTCCAAGACCAGGTTGGATGGGGCTTGGAGCAACCTGGGGTAGTGGAAGGTGTCCATGCCCATGGCAGGGGGTTTGAACTGGATTGTGTTTAAGGACTCTTCCAACCCAAATAATTCTAAGATTTTATGATTTCATTAAAAGATAAGAAATTATTAACAGGTAAATTGACTAAAAATAGATCATCCTTTCTTTGGAAGAGAAAGGTTGGGGTTTTGTTAGCTCCTATTCATTATGGTCCTGACCTGTTTGGGAGCTAAATCAACTCAATCCTATTTGGAAAACCCTGAAAACAGAAAAAAAACCATTTGTCAGAACTGGGCTCTGCTATAAAGCTAAACTGTCTGATACCAGACACTGCTTCCACTTCACAGCAGTCAGTCAGTACCTTAGATATCCTCTTGAGCAAAACTCTTGTCTTTTTGGGACAACCCCAGAGACACAGAATTAGCCAAAGCCAAAGTGTAAAGAATAATGTTATAGGACCACAGAATGGTTTGGGTTGGAAGGGACCTTCAGGCTGCTCATTCCAATCCCCTGCCATGGCAGGGACACCTCCCACTATTCCAGGCTCCTCCAAGCCAAGCGTTCCATCCAACCTGACCTTGGACACTTCCAGGGATGGCGCAGCCACAGCCTCTCTGGGCAACCTGTGCCAGGGCCTCACCACCCTCACCGCAAAAAAATTCATCTCCAATTTACATCTACTCTCAGTTTAAGATGATCATCCATTTTTCTGCCACTAGAGACCTGGTAAAAAGTCTCTCTGTCTTTCTTACAAGCCCTTACAATACAATTTCTTGCAGCACATTTCTTACCTACCAGGAGTATGTACTCAAGAGCATTTGGTTTCTGTGCTTTTTAAGTTGTCCAGAACACATACGAAGAAGGAAAAGCAGTTTCTACAATATTTTTCAAGACAGATTTCTCTCTAAAGACAGCAGATGGTCACTTCCCTCTGGTGCTGATACTGCTTTCGACTAGTTTTTTTCAGCTGTGCTCACACATACATTAAAAAGACACAAAATACAGACAAGTTACTCAAAGATCAGAGATGCTGCCATGCTGCAAGTGAAGCTGGGTAAGTCATTGTCAGCTTCACTCCAAGTGTGCCTCAGTGTACAGTTGGGTTGGACTTTAGGAATAATTTCTTCTCAGAAAAGATGGTCAAGATTTGAAACAAACTGCCCAGGAAGTGGTGGAATCACTGCCAAGCAGCCAATGAAAGCCACAGAAATCAGTCTCCAGGGCTGCTAGACAAAATGGAAAGATTTATCTCACTATTTTAATTACAGTGTACATTTCTATACCTGAACCTTGGTCTCTGTACTGCAGCCCATGGAATGACACAGACCTGTGGAGGTTGCAATCAGTCAGATCTGTTTCATCTATTTTAAGGTGAGAGGAAGTCCTAGACTTGATTAAGTTGATTGACTCACTCTCCATCACTATAAAGGGAGCTTTGGAGTGACACAGTTCAGATGTACCACTTTCACTGGAAAGATCTACATTTCAGTAAATGTCTCCTCCCTCTGGTTATGAAATCAATAAGAAGTGGTCAGTACCTACTGAAACCTCCTTCACAGATATTATGATTTTTTTTTTTTAATTCTGCCCATATCACAAACTGGATCAGGCAAAGTAATGGTAATAAGTGCTCCAGAGGACTCACTTGATCCCTGGACAAAAGAAACAGAGTAATCCTCAGATCTCATTCTCATCCTTTCCACAAATTTTGTGTGCCACTCATGTGTCTGCAGTCTTGTATCATTTTCCCTTTCAGTCACTTATTTTCCAGGCTGAAGATGCCTAATCTGCTCATTTATTCCATGCTGTTTCTGAGGTTTTATCATCCTGTTGCTCTACTCTGAACATTTCTTAGCTTTAATACAAATGGAATTACACACTGTCCTTTCTAAAATCATTGATCTGTTCTCCTTAATTTATTTTAATCTTTTTTTTTCTTTTTGGAGATTCTTTTGAAATAATTACTTACCCATTTTCCATGAGATGACTTTACAAAGAGGAGAAAGTGGCAAAAAGTGAATCCACAACATGGATTTTTTTTCACACTAACAGAAGTGTGGTTAGAAAAGCATAATACACCGATTCAGATATCTGTATTTATATAATTTCAGTAGCATTGTTACCTTGTGGGATTATACACAGTCAGTACAGTCAGAGACATAGATGATAAATTGGAGAGCCATTTCAGGAACAGCTTGTTTGTGGCTGCTTGTCCATGAATTTTCCCTTCCTGATCACCAGGTTAATGGCTTTGGAAATCTAGGGTTTGCTACAAACACAGAAAGATTTAAAGGAAGTACTTCACAAAAATAAATCCAGGACATCAACATTTAACCACTGATTCTTCACTGGGCACAAATTCTGGGATGTCAGGCTCCAAAGCCGTTGAGCTTCCTGTGGGAGAAAAACAAAAGAGCAAGCAAAGGGAAAAATATCAGGGAAGAAGCTCATCTGTACACTGATATTTGCATGTGGAGAACCAAGGAAACTGGAGGGGGAGGCTTGTGGTGATGGAAAGTAGGGTCCTGTAACCAGAGAACAGCTCCTCATGGGAAATGACAAAAATGGTGCAGAGGGAGCTGGTTAATTACTGCCACCTTTGGATCCAGGGTTCAGTGGGAGTCAGAGCCAAGTTCCAGCTTACAGCTGAATTTACAAATTCACTTCATTATTCATTGTGAGACAAGAGCACCCAAAACAGCCTTCTCCTTACAGGCATCATGAAGTGAAAACCACAAGAAGCTGAGGCTTCCCTGGAATTAGTGAGTTGATTACATTTTAAAGGTTTTTATGCCTTCCTGCCAACTTGGTGAGCAAACTGGTAGGAAAAACAAAAAAACAAAAAGAAGAGGAGAAATAAAGAAGCAGTGGGTGGTGTTTAAGTGTTTAATATGAAACCACAGGGATGTGGCTTCCCCCTGCATCCTCTCTTCCCTTTCAGCATTGTGCTCCCCATTCCCAGCATTGCTGTTGTGGCATCAAACCTGTCCCTCACTTGATAAAAGACAGAAAACCACCCTGAGAGGGAGCTGACTCTGCTGGAAGATCTACAGACTCCCAGGAAATATTGTTCATTCTGCTGAAAGACACATTACACTCCAGAGGAGGCAGTTACTGAGAAAAAATTGCCACACACATGAATCTGTGGCCAGGAGTGTTTCCTGGTTGACTGAAATGCGGAGAAAGTTCATCCTGAGCCAGAACTGGTGATGAGGATGTTGTTTCCAGGTCAAAAAAGCAGAAAAATGGATGGGAATTTGGGAAGGAGTTTAGGACAAGCCAAGCAGTGCAGAGCCAAAGAAAGAGAAGAGCAAGGTGGGATATGGGATGTGGATTTGGGGGATATTTGGGAGCTTTTTTTGTGCTGGCAGACCCAAATATTTCTGTAACTCAATGCTTGACTGATTCACACCCTGAAGGGTTTCTCTGGCAGCCAAGGGCGAGGCAAAGGCTCAGCCTACCTGGTTCCTCCTCACTGAATGGATCCTGTGCTCATTTTAACTCCTTTCTCTTCCACTCAGCAGCTTCTCAGAGCCATTCCTGACTTCACCTCCCCAGATCCCTTCTGGGCAAATGGAGGAGATTGCTGGGGAAGGGATTATTATTATTATCATAGTTATAAAAGTACACAACACCGTCATAATGGGCCTGGGAAGCTGACACTGCTTTTCCAGGATGTTTGGTGATCTGCTATAATCAAAGGCAAATTCCAGTGGGCTTCTGTTGTGGCTGGGAGAGCTCAATCCAAAACAGTCCTTCCCTTGGATGTCTTACTCTCCTCCACTCAGAAAATGAAGATGCAGCCAGCAGTGACTGTTCAATTCAAGTGAGGAGCTCAGTTTCAGAGACAGAAAAAATATTCTGTACATGAAAGTCAGCCTCTCTCTTACTCTGTACACTTCCCTCTTCGCACCACCTTGATTAAATTTTACATTAAATAAAAATACAAAGATGCTACAGACAACAAATGCATTAATACCTGTCCCTGATGTATCCCCAGACTTAATCCAATCCCTCTGCAGTTCTGCTTTTCCCATTCATGCCTCTTACTGCTTCTTCTAGGAGCTGGGTGCCACCAAAATATTGGAAAAACCTCTGGAAAAATAGTATTTTCTGGTTTATTGATAATAATTATATGAAAAGGGCACCTGCAACCTCATTGATGTTCATGTGGGGGATTGTGAGGATTCACTGACTCAGTGGAAATGGAACACCTTGCTGTTTTCTTCTGCTCCAGGACAGCTAAGAAATTGTCTGAACATAATTAATTTTCAGTGGACTTTCAGGTGAAATTCATGAATATGAAAGCAGCAAAACTCCTGGCAACTTCCAAGCCCCTAAAAAGATTGCAAAAACCTGTTAGCAGTGAAATAAAACTTTATATTTCTTTTGATGTTGAAAAAATAGAGTGCATTCTGCCCAACCCCCTTGATTAAAATTATTATTGCATTCCTAGGTGAACTTCTGAAAAAAAACAACCAGAAAAAATCAACAAAACAAAATATCTCATCTTGAGGTCGAGATCTGGAGAAGAAAAACAGCAACCAGAAAAACCAAATCAATGAGCCAAAACCAAACCTCCCAAACATCTACAGTAAATGTAGAAATCTTAAAAAGACACTAAAAAAACTCAAATGCAGTAGAGGTTGTAATGTGTTTAATGACCTTAATCATGTTTTTATAAATTGATCCATTAGACTTCTCTCAAATGAACATAGCACACAACATTGTTTTCTCTAATTACCCTCACAATAAATACTTAAAATGTGTGACATTTCAGTGACCCAAATTTATAAAGCAAAAATAAAGTCTTCGTGTTACAAAACTTAGAAAAATACCCAGTGGAATTTATATCAGCTCTGACTGAATTATAGAGTAACCTGGACCCAGCACTGAGCTATTTGAAGCCATCTGGCATTTGTTCAGGATGTATGTCAGATTCCTGGAGGAAAATGTATTTATGGGACAGGAAATCAGAAAATTTCCAGTAGGAATTAAGGCCATGGAAGCAGAAATCAGTAGCATATCTTTGGTTTCATTTGCTTAGCAAGGAGTAACAGCTTCTATTTTATTCCATCACAGCAGGGTCATTAATAGCATCTTTTTAACTCTACTTAGATTCCTTTTTGCCTGTTGAGGCATCCTAGGGATTCCCAGCTATTTTCAAAATGATTTTGACTAATTGCATTTGGCCCCATGTTGGAATCTTAAATATATTGTAAATAACTGGAGTCTTCATGTCAGGGTAAACCAGGCTGCTGCTTTCAGACCTTATCTAATGATGCTTGGTTGTTGATGTTTTATTAATAACAGCAAGTGCAGCAGTAATTCACTGATTCGTCGTGGTTTCAAGGGAGATGCTGGATGCCTGGTGTCTGAAAGTTCTGCTGCAGTTTTTGGACATTGGAACAGGAAAGTGCTCACAGCCCCAGCCAGAGCTGAAGTGTTTGGAGAACACTCTCAGGTCCATGGTGGGATTCTTGCTGAATCCCACTGTGCAGGGCCAGGAGTTGGACTCAATGATCCTTGTAGGTCCCTTCCAACTCAGGATATTCTTGGATTCTACATTTCTATGAATTACTTTCTTTCTCCATTGGTCCCACCTTCTTTTTTGGCATAGCTGCCTTAACAGACTCAATATTCTGAAATAGGACAGCGTTGCACAACACAATGTAAGAGTTGAGTTTTCCTCTCGGCTAAATCACACATTTTTTTCTGAAATACATTGAAGGGCAGGAATGCTCACCATCTGAGCTAAATGTTGGAGAAGGGCTGGTTACTCTGTGGCTGGATCACTGGGGTGCTTTCTGTGTTAATACAATTCACACACCCCAAAAATAAAGTACTTTATAATAGCCTGTTAAACACCAGAGTGCACAACTGCTCTTTATAGCACAGCACACCTGCACATGACCCTGGCCTGAATCTTTCTTTCCCCTGAACATTCATGAATGGGGAAAATTGCCAATGCAATTAAAACTTTGGCTCCTGCATCGTCCTTTTCCAAGGGGCAAACCACTCTCCTGATCAGAATTCTGCCTGCTACTGCTATAGAAAACGTAATTTCATAAACAATTCTCCTTCCTGGGAGAAAGAAGAAAAGACTGGTGGGCTGCAGATATGTAAGGTCATCTCAATCAGCCTTCCAGTGCATACAGAGAGCAGGGAGCTTTTCAGTAAGTCAAGGACTCTGAAAACTGCTTTGCCATGCACCAGGAAGGGAATAGTGTTTGAAGCACGGGTGCCTTGGTAATTCATAATAAAATGAAAATTTCTCTGTAGGTTCATTCCAGCTAAGCTTAAAAGCTCATTCCAGAGTGTCCTGCTGGTTAAAGTAAAGTGGAAAGTTCTAACTTTCTGATCCTCTGAGTTGGTGCCATTTAAAGCAATGGGAGAACACAGTTTTTATTTCAGAGAATGATCAGCCTCAGTGGTGCTCACGTTGGGATGAGTTTTTCATATTTATAGTGGGAGGCGTTCAGAGCTTTGTCTAGCTGCAAATTCTCCTTATTCATCAGAGATCGTGTTCTAAATGTCCTCTGAGTGGCTCTTTCAGCACTCACAAATTCCAATTCTGTATATGCTGAAATCCTCAGCATTGTCTCCAGCCACTCAGAGGCTGAGACCTGAAAGGCAGAGCTGAAATGCTTTGAGAGGCACTGGAATGCTCAGCTGTGCAAAACCCAGGTGACTTAGCAGGGGATTTCAGCATGTCCTGCACCTAATCAGGCATTTTGTTCACGAAAGGTGGAGTTTCTTAGTTCAAATAATAAACATTAGGGTTTCACTAAGATTGTTTTCAATAGAATAAAATGTATGCCTTTATTCGAGTGCCAAAAGCTGGACTTTCACTGCAGTTAGAGGAAGATTTAACTTTATAAAAAATAGTTTGGCCTCATTAAGGACTGGAATTTCATCTTGTTGTCACCATCACAGACATTCCAGTGGTCAGTCCTTGGTCTGGGAGGCACAAAAGGACCTGAACTGGCCACAGAGATGACCCAAAACTTAGAGGGGAGATTTGTCATTCCACAGCCTTCAACTGGCTTTGGATCAAATTCCCTTTTCCTCACTCACATCTCCCCAGATATGCCTGGTTTCTCCTAAGGGTTTGTGCTCTGTCTAGGAAAATATTGTATTGCTTGAGGCCCCACAACATAAATAATGTTACAAACTCCATGAAGCCTTAGGGAAGTGAAGAATTATGCCAAAACACATCAAAGGTTGTAGGCAAAGCAAGACTCTCCATTTTCATATCACTAAAACCCATCATCTCAAATTTATGTTTAGTCATATTAAAAGTAACAAATGTATTTCACTGCATAATTAATGCTGGCCTTCAGCAAGAAAGTTTGGGCAAATTCTATTTTTTCCTTCTGTGTAAAAGGCACTGAAATTACAGCTGGTGAAGCTTTTCCCACTCTGACTTTCCAAGGAATCTCAGTTGTGAGCCTGTTGACTCCTTGGGAGCAGCTGTAATTGATGGCTCTGACTCCCTCCTCTACTCTGCTCCTTCAAGGCAATCTCTGGAATGGACGTGCTGCTGCAAGCACAGACCTCTGCTGATGTATTGCCTGCCTGCTAAAGGCTGTCAAGAGGGGCCACTCAAAAAATAAATACCTCTGCAGTTCTCTAAAATAGCCATTTTCAGTTTGGGTTCAGAAAGTCATTTGATTTCTTTCCCCTTCTTTATATAGGTTGTTGTTGTTGTTGAGTTTTTTGGTTTTATTTTGTTTGGTTTTTCTTATTTTTGTGGTTTTTAGTTTGGTTTGTTTGTTTGTTTTTTGTTTTTGTTTGGTTGGTTTGTTTTTTGTTTATTTTTGTGGGGTTTTTTGTTTTGTTTTTGATTGGTTTTTTTTTGTTTGGTTTGGTTTTTTTGTTTAAAAGAGAAAGCATCAGCCGCTGCCTTTTTATAAAAACAGGGAAAAAAAACCCCACAAAACTTTCCTATGAAATAGATTTTTATTTTGCCATTTAGCTATATGCTCAGTGTGCTGGTTTTGCCTCTTTTCAGAACATGGAGACTACACAGTAATATTTCAGTCCCTGTGAGTGGGCTTGATTAAATGTTCAGAGAGAGATTTTTGCTAACAGACTTCAAACCCACAACTTTGTCAAAGCAGTTCCTGGTTACATATCACCGTAAAAATATAAAAATTAAAAAATTTTAAAAAATAGTCACAGAAATAAAAGACAAAACGAATAAACAAAAAAAAAAAACCCCGACCCACCCACACCACACAGAGAGCAAACACCACCTTTCAGCAAAATGCACAGATTTATAGATGTAGGAGTTCACAGCATTTTAGGATTTTACAGTCACAAGGGAAGGAAATTCCTCTTTTCAAGCCTATTTTTCTTCTTGCTCTCCCACACTCTAAGTCTGCATCCAGCAATAGCTTCAACTCCACTTCCAGAACCAGTGGTAGGGGGTGAACCTGATCTTTTAACTCAGGTCCCACTTCCATGCTTGGGGTTAAGGAAAGCAGTGTGAGGGTTCCAGCCTGAAATGCCCTAAGCAGTGGAAATTCCTTATGATTTAAAAGAATCATAGTCCAACAGCTTTCTCTTCTGAAAACTAACTTCCTATTCATCCTTCAGAAATTTCCTCTCAAGTGTCTTTCAATGTGCAGTAAGGACTATACACTTCAATAAATGTTTAGATAAATTTTCAGAATTATCAGGATGGGGTTTTTTGTTTGTTTGGGGTGGTTTTTTTGTTGATTTTTTTTGTTTGTTTTGTTTTGTTTTGAGGGGGTTTTGGGTTTTTTGGTTTTGTTTTTTTTTTGTTTTTTTGTAACTCAGAAATTTCTGATAAGCTCATCTGTCATTAGAATTTTACCAGCCAGGCTGATTTTCTTTCTGAAAATAATAGCAGCTCTGTAACTTCAACAAATTAAATCTTATAATTAGATTTCGAGATAATTGCTACAAAAATAATTAAGAAGTTATTCTGGGACAACTGCTGGAAATCAATGAAATATAGAGATGTCACTATATTTTCCATACATAACTGGCTAACACTTTGAAGGTAAAACTCTAATGTGTGTAAAACCACTTTGATCTGAACTGAGAAAAATGATAAAAGATACAGCACACTGGGGATCAACATTACATAAATTTATTGCATTGTTGTAAAAATCAAGGTAATAAAATTTCATTGAACTTTTACCTAAGTGGTCTTTCAGCAGCTCAGACTGAATAGAGGAAATAATGATTTTCTTGAGGGGGATGAGTGGGAGGTGGGAAGAAAGATATTTGATTTTGTATCTATTTAGCATAATCTAAAAAACAGCCACGGTGATTTATATCAATTGATGAGGTAAAAAACCCAGGATTCTTACAGTGTGGCAATTATTAAACTGAATTTCAGTATCCCTGTTAATGTTGATTCATGGAATCAGTAGCCTGTGGCACAGAAGAAACCTCTGGCTCTGATTAATTCAATTAAGAATGAAAAAGTGTTTTAAATGAAAGATATCAAGTGGCTACTCCTGGAAAATATAGCCCAAACCTGTGTTTAGAAGGACAATTATTTAGAAAGGTGAATGTGCTACACGTGCAGTCAAAGTAGCTGTGACTGTTGTGGGCATTCTGGGGAGAAATTAATGCTCTGCTGTATTCAGACTTTTTTTTTTACCCCAGGCATTTTTTGATCTAGATATTGGCTGATGGAGTAGTAAAATCACTGGATGAATCATAGAATGATTCATAGAATGGTTTGTGCTGGAAGGGACCTGAAAACCCTTCTTGTTCCAACCCCCTGCCATGGGCAGGGACACCTTCCACTATCCCAGGTTGCTCCAAGCCCCATGCAGCCTGGCCTTAAAACCAACCTGACCCTGAAAACCTGGCCCACTACAGTGGAGAGTATCAATCCCAGCCACTTCAAAAGCAATGAGGATTTTTCTGCTCTGCAATTGTGAATTTTACCCAAACCTGAATTAGTTCACCCCTCCCTGAAATGTAGCTTTGTTCCCATGTGCACCTTGGCTGTCCCTCAAATAATTTATTTTGAATGAGAGGGAAATAGAGAAGCTGCAGACAAGAACTGCTGCAATACATGAGGACATCTGACTTTCCCGAGCATGCTGTGGAACAAGATGCAAATGGGTTCCACACCTCTTATAGATCTGTTCCTTATCAGACAAATTGTTTCAATTTTTTTTTCCCTGTACAATGGGAATAGACACAAAACACAGACATAAAAGGAGTAAATGAAGGCTTACAAATCTTCTCTTTATCAATGAGGAAATTTGGGAGCTATAAGCTAATGTCTGTTTTCTGTGTCTGATGAGCTGTGAATATTGTTGCCTAGCCAAGCAAGGAGCTCTGCTAGACAAAGGAAAAACAGAAACTTCACAATTTTTCACAGTCCCTCAATTCATAAACATCTGTGGCCACAAATCACACAGTAGCTCACCACAACAATAGGAGCTCCTTTCTTTTGATATCAGAGGCTATAAAATATGAAGTTTGCAAGAAAATAGATAATTAATCCTCCTTTGTTTGATTAGATTGGCGATAACACAAAGCTCTTCATCTTGAACGAGCTAAGTTGGACTAGAGTTTTTTTTTCTTCTTTCTCCTACCAAACCAAAACCAGAAGGGAAAAGTTAGTGTGTTACAGGAGCCATCCAGTGCCTGCAAAGGAGGTTGCAGAAAATAGAAATTCTGGATTAAATCTGCATGTTACTGACAGGATATGTGCTCAGATCTCTGTGAAACTACAAGGAAATTTATCCTTGATCTCTATCGTGTTCTCCGCAGAAAAATGCTTCTCACATTTGTATTTGACAAATAATCAACCCCTCCTGTCTGTGCATAGTAAAGGCCAATACCCCACCAGCATCTGATGGTGCAACATCACACTTCCAGCTTTCAGATTCCAAGATTAACTGGTCTGAATGGTGTTGTCTAAACTGGATTATGATCATGCTTCTTTTTCCCTTTGTCTTTTGATGTCAGGGTTCTTTAACCGGGTGAATGCAGATCACTAAAGCCCCCCCCCAAAAAAATGTCTCTTTGACTAATAATGCACATCCCAAGTCTCTAGTCTTGGTGTCAAATGTTGGGAAAATAAGCAGTTGTACTTGAAAAAAATACATTTCTTGTTTAATGAATGAAGTGGTGCAAAGATATGCAGTGACTATCAAGAAGGAGATGGGAATTCCCTTTGTATTTCCCTCCCTTCCATTCAAGTGAGAGGAAGAAACATAAATTCCACTCAAGCACAAGAGAGCAGTGCAGTCAGCAGCTCCACTCTGGAACAAACTTATTTATGATACAGAGACCAGTGGACAGAGAAGTGCAAGAACAGACCAGAATTCACATGGAAGACAGAGAAACATGTCCTAATCCTTATTTTACTCTAAAATATGACAAATATGAGAGGAAAAAAGTGATGAAATATGCTTGTGAACATTATGCAGAAGGCAGACAGTGGTAGTTTATTTTTCTTACTTCACCATATGTGACAGGAAAATTTTCAGAAGACTGAAAGCTATAAAATTTAGAACTGATCAAGTACATTTTTTACTCAATGCATATCAGCTGTGAATTTCATTGTATGAGGTACTGTCAATGTAATCTGCTTATCAAGACTTAAGAAAAATATGGGATAGTCTTACCCCATATATATAGATAATTTTATAGCAATACATGTAAACAGAGTACAAATGTTTTACTGTCAGAGATATAAAGAATGAAGCTGAATTCATACAATCGTAAAATCACAGGATGGTTTGAGTTGGAAGGGACCTTAAAGATCATTCCTACCTCCCTGCTCTGGGCAGGGACACCTTTCCCTATCCCAGGTTGCTCCAAGCCCCATCCAGCCTGGCCTTGGACATTTTGCATAAAATGTTAGTGATTCTTAGACTTCCAGAGACTATCTCTTTGTACAGTTTGTAAAATCCATATTCTAAGTTCTATGTGAATAGAACTGAAAAATAGCTCAAAATCCCACAGTTTTGGGGAATACCACAACAAAAGCAAATTTAGACTAGACAACACCATGAACCCAATAAAAATAATATTACTTCACCTTTACCAGGGGGAGCACACATGATGAAGGCAGCATGAAACAGAAGGACAGAAAGAAGTTTCTCCAAGACAGATGCTGTCATTTTTTAATTGATTTTTCATTACTCCTTCACAGTCCTGTGCTTAAGGATAAATATTTGTCAGCATAACAGATAAAAGGAATCCATTTTAAATCATTCAACATTCTCTTAAATTAACATTACCACTTTTCTATAGGCTTTCCTGCTCTTAGGATAAGATAGTTCAGCTGTGTACACAAACCTCTAAAGCAACCCCAATACCTAACATATGTTATGTGTTATGGCAATCAATATTCATAATACGACAAAAAAAAGTTTCAGAATTTTTAAATTGCTCAGAAATTCCCCTATCTCAAGTGATACCCCTTTGTTCAGAACTGGGTTTTGATACTTTTAATACACATCTCTAGGTGTTTAACAATATTCTGAATCTAAATGATGCAAGGAAATACAACTAAGTTTTAAGGATATTTATTTAGGGAAGAAAAAACATTAAATATCTTCTTAAATTACATGTATAATTTTCATGTTAAAATTCATCTGTCTGGGTAAGTGCATTACTCTTGTTACTAGGATTTGATCTACCTTAAGGACATGGATCCTTCTAATAGATTCAGAATGGGAGAGCTGATACTAAAAAAAGCGTATTTTTGCTGGTGAAGTCTAACTTGTCTAATTTAGAACCATGGATAAAGCCTAAGAAAGTTTCTAGGCTGTCTCTGCAGGCAATGAAGAGAAAGATGAGCACTTCCAGATGGCAGCGTGTTCCAGTCTCAGGCAAGGTGTTGGTCTCTCCTCACTGCCTGCAAGGAGAGCTCCAAGGTAGGGTTTAATGTGGGTGTTTTCTCTGTGGAGCATCATTTTTAAACAAGTTTCTATGTGCTCCTTTTTAGAGTCAAGGAGAGAGAGTCGTGAAATCATCAAGTTGTAGGTGCAATTTATCTTCTCTCACATGAGATTCCTGCATTTGGTGAGAGGAATTTTTTTTCTCATGTGGACTGCATTGATGCCCTGTGCTGTCCTGTTGAGCTTCCAGTCTTGCCCTCAAGGATGTGGATTCATGGAATCATAGAATGGTTTGGGCTGGAAGGGACCAAAAAGGTCATCTCATTTCACCTCCTAGCTGTGAGCAGGGACACCTTACACTAGACCGAGTCACCTAAAGCCCTGTCCAACCAGGCCTTGAGCATATTTTTTCCTCTGGGATGAAAAATCCCAGTTCTTCCAGCCTTTCTTCATGTAAGTGTTCCATCCCTCTAATCCCCTTCATGGCTCTTCTGGAATAAGTTATGATAGATCCAATAGAGTCCAGGAGACACTTCAGCTCTGCCCTGGGCATGCAGTCACTGCCTGCTCACCTGGACTGGATTCTGGCCTTGACTGGGGCAGTGACACAGCTTCTGGGGACAGGAGATATATTTGCATTTCCCTATCTCTGAGACAGGCTCACCAGTCCCTAAATTACCCAAGACACACCAGCCTTTCTGAACCCATTTCCACCAAGTAGTCCTGGGGAAAACCATTTGCAAAATCAGAAAGTCGAAAGCATCATCAGAGTCCCTGGGGGATTTTGATTGCAGGGGCTGCCTGAGAATTTATATAAATAGGCAACCAACCTGATAGCTCGAGGATGGTACTCAGGATTAAAGTCAGAGTTCTTCCCAAGTGTAGACACAATCTGTGCACAGCACACATAAATTAAAAGTACCAGAAAAGACCAGAGAGTTTTGGACAAGTTCAATTTGGTGCTTTACCCTGAACCTCAGGTAATCCACAGGACAAGGTGCCATGCAGGTCAGCCCAAAATCCACCCGGGAACTTTATGAGATCAACTGGGACATCTTTTAATGCTCACTGGAGGGAAAGGGAGTCAGTAAATTGTGGATTCCTGTGCTGCCTGGGACATTACACATTGCTGCCAATAAACACGATGTGGTGTGAAATACAACATGGTGTGAGAATAATAATAACTTGGAGCAGAAGAAAGGCTATAAAAAGAGAGAAGTTGTTGTTGGAGAAATAGCTCAAAAAAACCCCAAAATGTTCTTCTTTTTGCATGAACTTTTTTTCAGGTAGATGAATGGTGGCCATGTATTTGAGCAAGTAGGTGTTTATGTCTCAAGGAGAAAGCACTTTGTGGAGGTAACAGAGATCATAATCATAAGTAGCCATACTCTGGTACATCATACAGCAAAATATATAATACATAAAAAATAAAATATTATAGTACTTGAGTATAACCCACCAGTATGGGTTTAAGGTGGAAGATGTATTTTTAAACAGAAATATATATGATCTGTGTTTAAGGGCACAGAATGGTACTGAAATCCAAAGCCTGTGGAAGTTATACTTATGAATATTGGTGCATACCACTGTCATAAATTTTGGTTCCATTTACCTGGTACAGCTTCAATTTTCTTGTTGTTGATGTGCATTCAGTGCCCTGACTTTTGCTGCTTTCTGTTAGGTTAAAATGTAATCTCACATTCTGTGTTTTCTCCTTGTGAATGTTCTCAAAGGTCATGATAAACCATACCCTAAATCCTTTAATGCTAAATGACATCTGTCTATTTATGCCAGGAATAATACCCAGAAAGAATAAAAGAGCTCTAGCTTTGTCTATGAAACCTATTCAATATGGATTTTGAGTACCCCAAGGATTAGGGTGTTTTCAAATTTAGTTTTAAGCAAGTAATCTGTTGAAAAATCAAAATCCTATGACTCCAGAGAAAACCCTTCCAATATTTTAACTGCTTTCCTATTGCAGTAGCATAAAACTTGGATATATCTATATTAACTCAGGTTACAGAAATCTCATGAGGTCATCTGCTCCAATCCACAAGGAAAAACAGGCTTGGCCGGTTAATATTAGGTCAGGATCCAAGGCACCTCTATTATAGTCAAAGCAAAAATCCTTTTACAAAGTATGTAGGTAATAACCTCTAAAAAATAGCTATAGTGGTTACAGTTCCATATACATTCTGTTGTGTTGTCATTTTCAAATGGAAAATTGTTCTATCAGAGAATTTCAAACCCCTGTTATTCACTTTCTCTTGTAACTGAATGGACGGTGAAAGCAAAACAAAAGAAGATAGAAAATTAAGAAAATTTAAAAACTGAGAAAATGACTTGTATTGGATTGTATGCCTAAATCTTCTTGGGAGTCAATGAAAGTATCTGTGATGAAAAATTGTCTTTTCTTGGACATTTATCTTTTTATCTACAGATGGTTTAGGTGTTCAGAGGAAGGCAAGCAGACAAACTCCTGCTAGTGCAGTTCAAACTTGCTCAAAGGAAACCATGTGCCCTAAGTATATGAAATTAGAAGGAGCAAATGCCAATCCCCTCTCACATCAGAATTCTTCTATGCTGTTAGTAAAGGCAGATCAGCGATTCTATTTCATGTAATTCTGTAACTTTAGGAATGCTGCAATCCTAAAAACTGGCACATAGTTCCAACAGAAACAGAATCTGCAGTTGTTGCTTAAACGTGGCACAGAATTCTGCAAGACAAAAACCAGCAACTTCCACTTCTGTGCCCAGGAGGACACACAAAATGAGAGAAAGAGGTGGATGGAAAAGTCAGTTGTAAGAATGATGATTTTTCCTGTAAGCATCACATGGTCCAGGCACTCAATTAAGCCATTAGCTGGGAAATGTGGAACAACTTTAATTACTCTTGCTAAAGGCTTCAATTCTCTTTGCAGGCTTTGGTGCCATGGGGTCCCTGCACTGATGATTGTGTTTAGCCTGATTAGAGGAAAAATGCAGGCAGGAATTTAACATCAGGAATAATAATATTTATTTTCATATCTACCTAAATAAACAAAAATGAAAAATGCTCCAAGGGAAAAGCTTCTAATAGGCAATAAACTAATAAAAATATGCTATGATTCTTTAAAAATACATATCTATAATATAAATACTCTTAAATATGTTTGTATAATATATTATATATAATTATATCACATGTCCACTTAGAATATTACAATGTTATATAATGTGTATGTATATTTATATGCAATACATAGACTTTTTTATATATAATATATACATAATTATAAAGCATCTAAAATATATACACATATCTATACCTCACAGAGAAAAATCCTATGGTTTTAACCCCCTTCTATATTATTTCAGAAACTGAACTGAGTATCATGTGAGACAGATACTTGATCTAGTTCTGATTAATTGTGGCTAAGTTTCTGAATAAAACTGCTTCATGCACTCGAAATAGGAATGTTTTGTTTATTTATTCACCTTAAATAGTGAAGTGACTGCAATGCCTCAGAAACCAGGATTTTCTGGAGCCCCTCTGGGCACCCTCTATCCTGCCAGTTTATTCTCCAGGATGTCCCAAACTACCAAAGGGAAATTGTTTTCCAGCTGCTGACTTCCTCCTGCAGTGGCCAAGGAGGGATCACAGTCCCTGCTGCAGAACAGTGCATTGAGATTTCTTTGCTTATAAATTCACTAAAACAGGGAGAAAAATAATGGGAAACCTTTCAAATTGTTCAAGTTACCTATTTGAAGTGGTACTTCCTGATAATGAGGTAGACTTATGCATCAGGATATGCCTGAACTCCTTATTTTTCCATTTGGGTTCTTCTCCTCTTTTCCAGCACCATGGAGGGACCATAAAAACACTGAATTAAAATAATGATTATTTTACATGGAAATTTTTAAATCAAGAAATTGTCTATTCTGATTTATGAATCAGGAGAGAGGAGGAACAGAGGGAAGGGAAAGGAATTACTTACTGGCTGTAATTATTGCATTTTCAGTCAATGCACAAGTCTTAGTACTGAGAGCACTCCCTCTTAGAAGTATTCACTAAAAAAAATAAGTGTGGTGGCTGTGGAAAGTGCCTTTAAAGTAATATTTTCTGCAGATAAAAATCTGTGCATTTCTGAGCAGTGAAGACATTTTGAGGTGGACTGGGAAGTGAAAACAAAAATATTTAATTCAGAGGTCAAATGGGTACTGAGTATAAAACACATCCAAGCAGAAATCTCTAAACATTTTGACAGAAGACAGACCAGGTATCAGTTTGCTAAAATTTATCCTAGATCTGCAAGTTTCAAGCAGTAAATAAAGGGTAGTTCTTCTATCATCCAAGGATATTCTCATCCAGGTATTGCTGTCATCTGCAGCAAGACTGATTGCCCATGATTTCTACAAGATTTTTATCACCCTGTGCATGTGTGTGTTTGGGAATTGGAATAAATTTTGCACTTCTCTCCAGAACTGAAAGTTCTGCTAGAAAAAGAATAACTGGAATTATGACACTTGCAAACATATTTGAGGAAGTCTGAGGAAAAGATGCAGACCTCATGTGCCACTGGAAGCGACAGAATTAGTTACTTCCTCAGAGCAGAAATAACTTCAAAGTCAAATAAAATTAAGCCCTAAAGCCAAGTGTTCAGTAGGTGTCTGACCAGTGTCTTCATGAGAATTCCCATCTTTTCAGGGCTGTTGGATGAAGTGCCCTTTGAAGAAGAAGCATGCAAGGAGACTTGGATATTTAAGATTGATCTATTACCTTAGGAAGCAGGAATGGGGTATGGATATGTCTCCTATGTCATCTTTCCCTACTCAAACAGAACCTTGATAATTTGCTTTGGCACGATGTGGAACTTCTGGAGTGGGTTGCATTAATCACAGTTTTGAATTATTTGGCAATATCCATAAAATATTATAAATAATAGCTGAACAACTGGGCCTTGATTTATTGCCTGAAATCCAGACAAAGTGACTTGTTCTCTGCTAAAATCCAGGCTGTTATTGCCTTATAAAATGGGGCTCCTATCTCTCCTCTGTAATTTACTGACTGCCTAAAAATGAGTAATAGAACAGCACCAACCTGTGCCTGCCAGCTCTGGGCCCAGCTCTGCAGCCCTTGTGCTGGAAGACCTGCCATGGGGCCATGATTAAGTGCCACAGGAGAAGACTCCAGGACTGATAAAATGAGATTTATTTCTGTGTGACTGGTTTAAAATACATATGTTTGACAGTGGCAAGGCTATTATTTTCCCTTCTAAAGGAATAGCATTGTTTGTGGAGGGCTTAAATCCAGGGCACTGTGTTTATGATATGCACCCTCCCCTTTGCCACAGGCATCAGCTGCAAGGAGACAGAGAGAGGAGAGAGCAAAAGCATTTCTAGGGTGTATCCTGGGCAGTCAACTTTTATTTCTTGTGTGATCAGCTCAGAGAAATGCTCCCCTCCCTGCAGAACCCCTGGTCAAACTGCTGCAGAGTGGAAAGAGGTAGCTGTGATTCCTTATCAAAATGAAAGGATGGATGCTGTAGTCATCTGCTGGGTCTGTCAGTCAGCTTTGACCGTTTTTTCTGTTGGCTGGTTGAAAATGGAGCATGTTTCCTAAGATGGAGACCAATATTAGAATTCCAAATCAGCTTGGTGTGAACCAGTACCAGAAAGAAAGGATGTGATTCAACTAGAGAGACAAGAACAAAACAACACAGTTGAGTTTGGACTTAGCTCTGACCTTGCTTAAATCACCAAAGGGTGGAGGTTTTGGTCTGTTTTGATCATCTGGATCCCTTGGAGCAGATGGACACTGACTCCTCCAGGAGCTGAATCGACCTTCCCACTTAAGTTACCTGCTGTAGGAAGGAACAGCATTGGCCTTTAAGATGGGTAGGAATTTCCAGGATGAAGCTTGTTAAAGCAGATGTTGGGTTCTGTCTGCTCTCAAGCTGATGGTGACAGAGCAAATAATTTCCGTTGTTTTGTAATTTAGGAGATATAAGTAGAGAAGGGAAACTCTGGGCAGCAGTTTGTCAGCAAAGGATTGGGGGATTAGAGTGGATCAAGGGTTTAACAGGAGTCTGTGTCAGGCTGTCACAAGGAAGGGAGGACATCAGAGCTGGTCCTTCCATTCTCCTTAGCACTGGAAAGCTGTCAGGTGAACATCTGCATTCATTTCTGGCCACTGAAATCCAATAAAAATGTAAATCAGCCGGAGAAGGGCCAGGAGGCAGCGCTAGGAGTGATCAGAGGTCTACACCACACAGCCTTTAAGGGAGCATTGAAAGAGATGGAATTGGTTTTGCTGAAAATCAGGAAAATCAAGAGAAAAGATGTGATAGCAAAAATTTAGTTAGACCTAAATGAAATCTTGCAGGTTTTGAGGACAGTTAAGCACCAGCGAATGCTGTCTATAAGGTGGGTGAATCTTGATCACTGGTGATTTTGATAAATTTGGTATCTACATTAAAGTTGGTTATGGGATAATTTTGAGAGGTGGAACAGTTCAGTGATGCCTTTGGAGGATTATCTTCTCTGGGGAGTGAAGCAGAGTTTTCTTTATGCTGTGTTGTCAAAGTTTTTTATTAATCCACTCAATTAAGGATGTGTTTATTACTAAAAGTTCATTTATTACTTTTAAACCCCCCTCAGCCTGTTATTCTGTTTCCTTGTGCACAGGAGGGTCTGCAGTAGTGTTTAAACTACTTGTGTTTGTTTTTCAGAAAAAAGATTGTCAGAAGCCAGAGTCCACAGGCTGAACAACATGGCTGGACTACAGGACACCTTGAGCAGCCTTTTAGACCTGTTTTTCTGCAAGGTCAGAGTCAGTAAAAAGACACAAGAGCCTCTTTCCATCAGTGCTATCACGCACATTCTTAACGTCACCATGTGCTAAAGGACTCCACTCAACAGGAGACTAAAACCTCAGTAATTGGGTGTTGAATCAGGTTTCACATTTAATCTGTATATATAAAAAAGGTGAATGGAAAATTCCCTTCTCATGCCCAAAAAAATGGCTATTTCTGGCCTTTTATTGCATTTTTAATCCTTCTAAATATTTCATCTTTATAGATTGTATTATTTATATATTACGATCCTTGTCATCCCCTCAAGCTGTGCCAGGACACCACTTCTCCCTGTACAAAATAAATTGCTTATAAAATTTTTCTTCAGGGGAACTCAGACACAAATAGCAACGTTCAGTCCTTCTAAGTCACAGATAACAGGCTGATAAATTGTTTTTTCTTAGCACCTGCACTGAATTTCTTGCCCTGAAGGATCCACATTCCTGCGCATACTAAGGTGGCTTGTTATAAAACGAGGACTGCTTTAGGAGAGAGCTGTCTCACCTAACTTAGGACAACTAATTTTGATGTGCCTAGCCTAAATTAGTTACCTAGGTTTCCCAAATACTCAGAGGAGAAAGAAAAGCACTTCCAGCAGGTGTTTTAGCACAGCTGATCTAAGTTATCCTCTGGAGATGCCTGACAGAGGCAACCAACTTAGACATCTTATTTTATTTCCTAAAGTGTGCTGGGAATACACCCAAAGCTTAAAGATTGTTCCTTGCTTTTGTCAGATGGTTGGGCATGTGGGAGTTAGTAGTTATATTAAGGTTTCACAGCTAGAAGCTCCCAGACTACTGATTTTAATGGAACAATGTGAATTTATCACCTAAGGAATCCAGCTCCATCAGCTTTCCTCTTCCATGTCTGACTCTTGCTAGATCTTGTGCATCAGCTCAGGTATCTACTCCATGAAGAAATAATTATCTTTCAAGTTCAGACCTTCACAAATCAGGAAATACCAAAAATAAGGCTAGAAAAGTATCCCTAATTCTGTTCTTTCGGTCTTCCTGACCAATTTACTGCCACAATTAACAAATTTGGCCAGACATTTTACAGAGAGGCCAAAATGATAGACATTCAAAATTCACAGGAAAAGGTGTCAAGAGAGAAGAGAGACCCTATCAGTGCTCTGTTCAGAGAAAGATGCAATATGTTTTCATTCTTAATTAGAGAATCCATGCAGGGAAGGGGCTTTGTAAAAATCCCAATCATCAAAAAAAGACTTCATCAGCCCTTATGCTTTATTAGATAACCAAGAATTTAGGACCCAAATGAAGTAGAAAATAAGCTTCAAAAGCTTCCCTGCTCTAGGCATAGCCTGTTTGTGCATGTTTTCCATGTTTATGTTTTCCATGTTTGTCCATGTCTAGGAATAACACTGATTTATCTTGGAGTGAGCCTGGCATTCTGCAAAGGACAGGTTCAGATTTCAGCAGGCTTTGAGACATGAAAATTGCCTCTCTTCGAAAAATATTTTCCAGGAATTTGGATGTTGGGGCATGTTAAATCATGGACAGGTTAAAGCTGAGCATCAGTGTAGAAAGAGTGAGGACCAGATAGGGAGACCATATGATAAGAGACTTAAAAAAATTTTCTGCTGTTGTCATTGAAGCATTATCTTGTCTGTGAGTTTGCAAAATATGCAAAATTTAGGATACTAATTGCCAGACTGGGTGGCTGGATGCTTCTATCTGGTGTGGCCTTTAAGATCCCAAAGTTATTCTTCTTCATCAAGTCATTTTAGCCACTCTGTGTTAGCTATTAATTTTGCCCATCTTCTGTAAAACTCCACCTAAGCAGGAGCCCAGCACAGCCTTTGCTTCTTGTGCTTTTTGCTCATACAGCAGTAAGCACAAAGTCCTGAGCAAATTCCTAAACCATGAGATTCACTAAGTATTGAAGTGGATGCCTTTGGCATCTGCTCTTGAATAATTCCTAGGATGGCTTCTTTGGGCTGGTGACTTTTGGAAAGTTTTAAAGAGTGCAGAAAATGTTAAAAGATTATTCTCCTTTAGTTGTTTTCTTCCAGGCACCTAGAAAATAAAAATTGCTCACACTTTCAATCAAGGTCACTGGTGTTTCCAGTTTAAACATCCACTCTCTTCCCCTGCAAATAGCATCAATTCCTCCATAATGGAGAAACTCTATAACACTACTTATATAGAAAAGATTTATGAGTAGCTGATGTGGTCAGTGGCTCTTTAGCAGAGTCAGTGGGTGCAGTTTGGAAGGCAAAAGAGAGCTCTGAGATATCCCAAGGGCCAGTGAGAATGGTCCTGCTAGATGAAAAGTTGAATGTGGGTCAGCAGTGCCCTGGCAGCCAGAAGGACCAACCCTGTCCTGGGCCATCAGGCACAACAGCACCAGCTGGGCAAGGGAGGGCATTGTTCTGCTCTGCTCTGCACTGGGGTGGCCTCACCTTGAATATGTGTGAGGTTTTGAGCACCTCAATGTAAAAAATATACATTAAATTCTTAGAGAGCATCCGAAGGAGGGTAAAGATGATGAAGTGTCTGGAGGTGAAGCCACATGAGGAGTGGCTGAGGACACTTGGTCTGTTCTGCCTGGATGAGACTGAGGGGAGACCTCACTGTAGTTACAATTTCCTCCTGAGGGGAAGAGGAGGGGCAGGCACTGATCTCTGCTCTGTGGTGACAGTGACAGGACCTGAGGAAATGGCCTGAAGTCATGTCAGGGAAGGTTTAGATTGGATATTACGAAAAGTTTCTTCACCCAGAGGGTTTTTGGGCACAGGAACAGGCTCCCCAGGGAAGTGGTCACTACAGCAAGCCTGGCGGAGCTCAAGAAGTGTTTGAAAATGGATTCAAGCACATGGCAGGATTCTTGGGATTGTCCTGTGCAGGACCAGGAGATGGACTTGCTGATCCTGATGGGTGCCCTGCAACTCAGCCTATTCTATGACTCCATGATTCCATGACTCCATGATTCCATGACTCTGTAATTCCATGACTTTGTAATTCCATGATTCCATGACTCTGTGACTCCATGACTCCGTGACTCCATGACTCCATGATTCCATGACTCTGTAATTCCATGATTCCATGACTCTGTGACTCCATGACCCTGTGACTCCATGATTCCATGACTCTGTGATTCCATGACTCTGTAATTCCATGATTCCATGACTCCATGATTCCATGACTCTGTGATTCCCTGACTCTGTTGATTCCATGATTCCATGATTCCATGATTCCATGACTCTGTAATTCCATGGCTCTGTGATTCCATGATTCCATGACTCTGTGATTCCATGACTCTGTTGATTCCATGATTCCATGACTCTGTGATTCCATGACTCTGTGATTCCATGACTCTATGAAATAAGGTCTCCCTGGAGCCTTCTCCTCTTTAGGCCACAGGACCAACTCCCCAAACCTTTCTTCATGGACACCCATTCCAGCTGGATGCAGCCATCCAGGCAGCTCCCAACCCCTCAAACAGTCCATGCACCAAACTCAGATCTCTCCAGTTCAGTGGTGAGGAATCTGTGTTTGACTGTGGCAAAGGCCTTGCAGCAGCTGAGGTAGATCAAATCAGCTGCTCTTCCCTTATTCTCCACTCACTCCATTAAAGAAGGCAACCAGATTAGTCAGGCACAATTTGCCCTTCATGAGGCCATTTTGGCTGTCTCTCATCACCTCCCTGTTGCCTGGAAAAAGTGATTATGCAATTTTTGCATATTTTCTCAACATTAATTTAGAGAGGGGCGTGAAGTGTGTATTTGTCATTACTTCATTACAGTATTTACATGAAAAATATGTGTGTGGTAGTTCTTTTGGTTTGATTTGGTTTGGGCTTTCCTATTTTATGCAAGAAAAAGCTATTTATTTTGGGACAATGTGTGTTTTTTTGGAAAACAACTGTTTCACCAGCAAAATTGTATTGATTTTTTTTGTCTTTAATTAGCTTCCAACTGAAATGTGAACATTTAGTTGCTAGAAAGCAAACAACAGAGCTCTTAATTTTCAGTGTTTTAGTGGAAAACATTTCACAATTGCTCCTAGTGCTGTCATGCTGCCTCTGCTCATAAAATTGCTTCTTTCTCTTAATTCCAAGGATTGCATTTGCAAATAAATCTGTGTGAGAGCTGCTCAACTGGATCAGGCAGCAGTCCCTGTTGCCCAGCATTCAGTCTCTGAGAGCAGAATGTTGTAGATGTTGATGTAAACAGCATCAGAAACAAGGCAAGTATAGATTAATGTTACCCTCTGTATAAATCAGAGATTTACACCTGCTCAAGAAGTTGATTTGATCTGAGTCACCAGACTTCACAACTCCTGAATCACCTTTTCTCTGTGAATTGGTCCTAACTCTTCCTGAGTCCCTGTATACATTTGCCTTACATAACAGCCTCTGATGATGAATTCCAGAACTGAATCATGCATCTCATGTAAAACTATGTAAATTATTCATTTTATGTAAAACTGCGTGAAATTCTTTCAGTTTGTTGAGGTCTGCTGCCTGATCACTTAGGAATTTATGCCAAAGTGAGGGAGAAACTTGCACAGAAAAGAAGGGGAGCTATGTCCAAGTACATGCAGAAATGCCTGATGATTTTTGCCTTTGTGAGATCTGCACTGGGATTTCCTATGAGTGTGTGTACAGTGATGTACATGAAATGTGTTTAAAATTAGGACTTTCTATCATGCTTTCTCACCCACTTTTTTGTCTTGGTGCCATCCCTCTGCAATCTCAGAATATTCCAGGAAATCTAGAAATGATCTGTTGAGCTCCATAACCTCCCTTTTGTGAACAAATGCATCTGCTCCAGTAGACAAAGATTTCTAACCTTCAGCTGTTCTTCGCCCATCAACTTTCATTTTCCTATGGTTCACATCAGAAGCCTTTTGTCATCATAATATTTTCTGAAAAATCCATTCTCCAGGATTTTTTCTCCTGGGAAGATGAGAAGCCTCAGCTTCTCCATGTTTTGCTGCTTTGGAATGTGATTTGGAGAATTGTTTACTCAGCATGTGAATTGTTTTCATTTAATGACCAATCCCAGTCCAGCTGTGTCAGGACTCTGGTCAGTCACACGTTTTTATTATTCATTCTTTTCTAGCCTTCTGATGTATCCTTTCTCTTTCTTTAGTATAGTTTTAGTATATACTGTAATAGAATAGAATAGAATAGAATAGAATAGAATAGAATAGAATAGAATTCATATCATAAAATAATAAGTCAGCCTTCTAAGAATTTGGAGTGAAATTCTCATCTCTCACCTCACCCTGGGGACCTCACAACACCACAGCCTTTGGACAACTCTCTCAGGCATGGGAGGAATTTTTGGGACTGTTCTGTGCAGGGGCAGGATTTGTACTCAATGATCCATCTGGGTCCATTCCAACACAGGATATTCTATGATTTTATGATTTTATACACTCCCATTGCATAGAGTTGGACTAGAGAATCTTTAAATGTCTCTTCCTACCCAAACCACTCTGTAATTTCATATTACTCTTGCAATGCCATAGTCTTGTTCTGGCATATCAATGGGATTTTTTGTCAGCACAGTTCACACAGTTTGCCTGGGCAAACAAAGTAATATTGATCTGCTAAATTATGCATCTTTAACTCATCAGAGTGAGGGTACTGCAGGTGTTTCATGCACTGAGAGGTGCTGGTCATGGCAGAATCTCACTGGATGAACTGGCACCCTGGTGAATCTGGAAGGGTTGTAAATATTGGAAAGATCCTGAAGTTTATTTGACACCCCTGAGGCTTCCCTAACTTTCCATAATGGGCTTGTGAATGTTGTTTGCAATACCTTAATTTTACAGGCACTTTTAGGCATGTGTTACTGTTTAACTTTATAGTTCAATATTAATTATATTCTTCTGCAACTGTGGAAATGCAAATATGAGATTCCTGACACTCTGAGGGTTAGCCAGCCTGCCTGCTGTATTGATAGAAGCATCTGGGGAACTGTTTTGTCTCATGATTTTTGGTAAATGGTTCGTAAAAAACCAAAGTGCCAAAGGTTCCTCCTGGACTTATGGGTCCTGAAGAGATCCCTTGGTGTCTGCAAAGCATTCAGTTAATGGAGCAATTTCTCTCTGAGCAGGGACATTAACAATTCTCTCTCTTTCATTAGGCTATTTTCACAAACTGTTTAAGAATATAATGTTTGTGACTTCTGCCTCTCTGTTAAATTTGTCTGAAATTGGCCCATATTGCAAATATGGCTGAAGTGGGTATAAACAACATTATTTACAGATTACATTGGCCTGAAGATGAAGGAGGGCAGAAATTAGGGCAGAAATTTTTCCCTGTGAGAGTGGTGAGGCCCTGGCACAGGCTGCCCAGAGCAGCTGTGGCTGCCCCATCCCTGGAAGTCTTCAGGCCAGACTGGATGGGGCTTGGAGCAACCTGGGATGGTGGAAGGTGTCCCTGCTCAGGGCAGGGGTTGGAATCAAGTGATCTTTAAGGCCCTCTCCAACCCAAAGCATTCTGTGATTCTTATTTTTAGGCTCAGCTCCTGGTCCATGTCAGGGCACTGTAAATTAAGAATCTGAGTTGGTCTATTTGCCCTGAATTCGATAAAATCTAGTGGGGATAAGCACAGTGCAAATCTTTGCTCACATCATGCAATGTGCTGCTCTATTAGTCACAGCACTAGAAACAAATCCTCTTCCCCTCTGAAATCCGTGCCCCAAAACTGGATAGTTTTAAATGGAAAGGATGGTTTGGCAACCTTACACATGTAGGACAAAAAGATGAAAAGGAGGAGAAAAACCAGCCATGAGTAAAATTGACAAGACAATTTTTCAGCAGAAAGTGCAATTTAATCTGAACACTTCAAAGAAATGTGCCCTATTTCTATGGCATTTTTAACATGAAAATGATAAAATGAACTATCATCACTTCATCTTATAGTTCTGACAAAGTCAAAATGTTTTCCTTTCAATAAAGAAAACACTCCTTTAAATTTCCCTCTAAATGAATATCTTAACATTACCATTGTATGGAGTCCTTACTATTGTGCAGAAAGTATTGAATAAAATGTACTTCACAATAATGAAATATAACTAATAATACTAGACAGTATTTTTATCTCATGTGGAAAAATCTAGGGGTTTTTTTCATTTTTTAGAAAACAAACTTTCCCATGTTGAAATTCCGGCAAAAAAGGCTTGGGGTTTTACCTGCTGGTGGTGTTAAGCAGGTATGAACCAACATGCTGCTGGAGGATGCCTCTTGTACCAGGTGACAAGTGACAGGATGGAGGAAATGGCCTCAAGGTGCACCAGGGGAAGTGTGGAGGGGATTTCAGAACAAACTTCAAGGACTGGAACAGCAGAGAAGTGCTGGAGTCACCATCACTGAAAGTGTTCAAACATGTGTGGGTACAGCAGCTGGTGCTGTGCTGACTTGCACTCGGTCTTAAAGGTCTTTTCCAAGATTCTATGATTCCATGCCAAAGGTGCTTTTCCTCCCATGGAAAGAGAAGAAGGCTCAACCAGCAGCACTGCAAGGTTAATGCAGCTTGTGCTGGGCTCCTCTGCTTCTCACAGAAAGGGGGAGAGCAAAGGCATTTCACCTCAATCTTTTAAAAGTGCTCCCAGAGTGTTCTTCAGCCCTCTCCTTTCCTTCTGCCCCTATAACAAATGCAATCCAAATATGAGCCCTGCTGAAACATTCCTGGCAGTTAAAGGAAGAAAATTAAGCAGCAAGGACAGGTTTTGCTGGTTGTGTTTGAGCAGCAAAGCCATCTCTTTAAAAATAAAATAAAGCAGCCTCAAGGTGTTTATCTGAACATGACTGGAGCCAGGGGATTTATATGGATACCCCCAGTTATAAATAAAAGCACTGGGTTTTCAACACACATCAGATTTTGTAGTCATATAACTGTTTGCTCTCAGATAAGAAGGATGTTCTGATAACCACAACTCTCATTGTATTTTCAATTTGGTTCTCATTATTTTTAGAGAAAATTCGAAGGAGACAATTGCAATAAATGTGATGAAAAGATCATTGAGTTATAGCAGTGAAACCAACCTCTGAGCAGGCTGGGCATTTAACTCCTGCTGCAAGTCATACTGCCAAGGGTGAGCTGGGTGGCAACTTGGGCATAATTGCTGGGAATTATGATTTTTTTTTTTTTGAGGACTGAGAGCACTGGCATGCAGAGTTCTGCTTTCACAGTGTGCAGAGCCTGCTTTGCAGTCTCAGAGCTGTCTGGCCAGCTGCCAAAAATAAGTGCCATCATGGAAGATACTTCTTTACATATTTCTACTTATGAAGGAGAAAAATGAAGAGTTGACTGCCATGGTTTAATCCTAGCCACAATTACCAGTCAGTCACTTGCTCACTTTGTCTCTCAGAGTTGGATGGGGAGCATCAGAAAAATGTAAAGGGTTGGGAAAGGAACTATTTAATAATTTTATTATTATTATTATTATTATTATTATTATTATTATTATTATTATTATTATTATTATTATTACTTCCTCAGGCCCTGACTCTTCCAAAGAGCAGTCTGTGTGGTGGAGGTGCACCCACAGGAATGCAGAGTGCCTGAAAATTGTGAAATTCATAAGTTTGCATCCCCTTCCAAACTTGCTCTTCAGCCCTATTTACTATTTTGGTTCTTGCTCTGAGTTTTTTAAGCGTGTGGGAATACCAGAAAAAGTCTTGGAAAAAATGCATTCAAATGATGTAAGGGAGTATGGATTTTTTAACCTGCTCTCAGGGGAATAGAGAAGGGACTCTGACACCCTCAATCATTTCTCTCTCCTTCCACAAAATAATCAGAAGGTTTTTCCCTTTAGCATTGCATTCATCTTAGATTAGGTATCCTTCTTTCAGTTCATTGCAGAACTGTGCTATTGTGTGGAGGGAAAAAGAGGTTTTTTCAGTAATCAGTGGGAAGAAGGAAGAGTCAAACACACAAAGACACAAATATGCAAAGCTCCAGGAGGGAGAATCAATTCTTGCTGAAGACCATTTGCTCATCCGTCTATGTTTGCCAGGTAATTTCAGCCTGGGAAAAAGTACTGTTAGCAAACTGAAACTGCATTACTTGCTACTGTTCAAGGTGAATAATGTGGCCTTCTAAGGCCAGGGTCATTATCTCCCTGAGCCTGCTTGTGACAAGGCAGAGGGAAGAAATATGGTGTCTATCTAAGAAGACCAATATTTTCAATTCAGATGTGGTTTATATGAAACAGAAGCCCAGTATTTTATGCGGTATGTCATCATTTCCAGCATGCCTTTAATATTTGCTTGGGGCTGGCAGAAAAACTGATACTGTTGAGCCAAACCTTAGAATTGGAAAAGTTAATCACAGCAGTGGTTATACTTTTCCATATTAATCACAGGATATCCACCAAGGATAACAGGCAATAAGAAAAACAAAGGAGCCCAATATCAGCAGGCCAGAGCCAGGATGGTGGTGTTAGAGCTGAGCTCCGCCATCACTCAGCTATTCAAAGGGCCTGAATTCAATCCTAGCAGGACTCATCCACACTAAATTCAGATGCCTACAGTGCAGGTGTCTGTGCTGAACCAAGTGATCTGAGATTCTGCTGTAGCTGGAGGGCATTGTGTCCACAGAATGGCAGCAGAACAATTCCCCTGATTCACTTCCTGCATTAGGAGGACTTGAATTACACATTAAGTCCATCGATTCTCTTGTGTACATCCTCAACTAAGGCAGCTCAACAAAAACCTCAGTGCAGCTGGAGATGCCCTGGAATAGCCCTTTGGGGTCTATTTCATGGTCCAAAAGAGCTTGGGTCTCTTAAGGGTCTGGTGTTTTATCAATCTGAGGTCTCAGGTACCAGGTGCCAGTGCTTCCACAACTGATATAAACTCCAGCTCTTCAGTGGCAATAAATGGAGCTGTGGGTGATTGGTTCAGATGTAGAAAGGTTTCAATAAATGGATTCCACCTTCTCCTTCATCAGAGGTGTTGTCACATCTTTTGTCAAGACATGACGGACTTTTTGCATCTCCAACTTCCCATAGTGATGTTACTTTCTCTCCAGTCTATCAAAGAGGAAAAAACATGGAAGTTATGTATGTCACTTAATTAGAATGATGGATATTTTCCTAATACTTCCTATGAATAGGGGTGAAGCTGAAAAAATTACAATTCTTCTATGATTCTTTCATAAAATGCTACTGCTCTCTCCCATTCCTTTTCCTCTGCAGGGAGCCAAAGCTTGTCTGTCTAATTAAGAAAACCTGATTTACTCACCACCTTCCTTTTATATCATTGCTGTAACAATCATTCTGTTGAATGGCAATTCAAATGTGGCCCAAAGTAGTTTTGGTCAATGAGATTTTGACTTTTCCATTGGTGGTTTATAAAGAGGAACTGTTTCCCTCTTTGCTGGACTGTAAAATAGTTGGAACTTCTGGAGGGGAAAAGATCCAAATAGCAGAATTATCATTCTCTCATGTGAGTCAGGATAAAAGATCTGGAAACAGTCAGAGATTCCTCTGTTTCCAACTTTCCTTTTTTAAGAAAGCACTGGAGACAGTGAACCAGCATCGTGACTGTGTTGTTGAGGAAATCATGAAACAGACTCAGAAGAGAAAAATACTATAGCAGCACTACTAATTGGGGTACTATTGACCTTGACATTCCTTTACAGTGGGGTTACTATAAAATTTATTTTTATGCAAAAAAAAAAAAAAAAAAAAATTACAGGTATTTCAAATGTTGCAAGTGTCATCTTCATTTTTAGGTACCTCCAGGGGTGGGGGGCAGCCACAGCTTCTCTTTGCAGCCTGTGCCAGGATCTCATCACCCTCACAGAGAAAAATTTCTCCCTAACATCTGACCTAAACCTACTCTCTTTCAATTTGAAACCATTTCCTGTGTCTTGTCACTGCAGTTCCTCATGAAACAGATTGTGATTTACACCAGGCCCATCTCCCCAAGACTATCCCAGTCTTCTTCTGCTTTTAAGCCTGTCCTACCTCAAGGTTATCTCCTCTTCTTTTGTCCTAATACCTAAAGACTTATAATTTAATTCATCCTTTGAGAAATGCAGGCAAATCTCTGATAGAGGTGACCTGCTAGATTTTGAGTCCTCCCTCAAAACATTGGAGGAAGTAAAATATCTAAATCAAATCAGATCTATGCAAATCAGATCATCTTGATATAATTTATTTCTTAACAGAGTTACATTAGGATCCATAATCCTGTTCTTAGGAAAAGACTATTTAACTGAATACATCAAAATTTCTATAGAATGTGAAATAGAGGCTCCCATTTTGAGAAATCATAATTCTACGTGACACTGCTTGTTTCCTGACTGAAATTAAATATATTAGCACTTGAGCTGTTCAAGTTCAGCTCCTGAGACTCTCTCAAGTGCTGGAAAGGTGCTGATGGTCAATCCCAGTTCCCAGCTGACAGAAAAAACTAAGCCAACAAGGACCTGATACTGTGGACATGGTTTATTTTCCTTGAGATTTTGCTGCATGCTCAAATCTTGCATAATCCCTCTGAGGACTGCTGGGTTTGCAGTAAATCATTATCAGGGCCCATCTTAAAACCATTCCTGCAGCTGTTTCAGTCCTGAATCCTCCTTCATATGTGATACCTGACACATGGGTTTCATTCATATGATAATTTTGATGTGTGGTTGGCAATGTCAGGAATATTAACTACTTTACTCCACAATTATGTCTCCATAGAAAAGTCATTATTATTGCAGCAGAGTTGACTTCAGCTCTAAAATTGGGTAATTTTGGATTTTTGGGGTGAGCCAACCACCTTCCTTGCCTCTCAACTGCCATTTCAATGCTCTATTGAGGTGGAAAAGGGCTGAAAAAAGGCTGTGAGATTCCATCCCCCTTCCCCAGAGCGTGCACTGCACTCCAAATCTCACTTTGCATTCAGCTCCAACGTGTCACTCTGAAAGGACTGTGTCAGCAGCCTTAATTGCTTGGCTGGTGCCACAAGACTGATGGATTGTAGGCTCCTGCTTTTCTAGAGGAAGGATGAGAACAGATGGGATTTTGCTAATTTAAACTTCTGTACATGTTTAATGTCCTATTTATCTCTTCCAGTGAGCCTGAAATGGTAATAAATGAAGTAGATTTTTACTGAAATCTGTTAATGTCGTGAGAAGTGTTTGTGAAGAACAAAAAGCTCTATTAGCCTACACTGACCTGCAAATAAACAACAGGCTGTGAGGAGTGGTTACCCACTTTCTAATTTGCTTAATGGCCTTTTAATGAGTGGGCTTATGACTGTACAGTAAATACACCGGTCTAGCACCCTAGAGGCCTCTATTCAGGCTGTTTCCTGCAACTCTGAGACACCTCCTGTTATTTCTGTCCCTCCATTTTTCACTCAGATAAGCCTATAACAATACACCAAACTAACCCTTAAACTGTTTTCAGGGTTGGAATACAAATAAGAACACCAAGACATTCCTGTTACAAGGCTCAGACCCTCACTGGCCCATTCAGTGCTGCCAGATTGGTTTTCCCTATCTAAATCTTACATCTAAATCTCTGTCCAATAAGTTTTTGTACCTAAGGTAGATTTCACTCTTCTTACAGAAATGCAGCCCATTTTTGCCATGTGGAGATTATGATTTAGTAAATGTCTTTGAAGGATTCAGAACTGTGAAAACCATAATGTAATGGAATCACTGTTGTCTGGGAAAACAAGCAGAGCAGGGTGCACACACCAGGAAGAAAAAGATGGAAGCAGTTTGGGTGCATTTAAATTTGCCAGCTGAATCTGTAACACAATTTTAGCACAGATACCTTCTAAGATGTTTGTTCATTCTGGCTGTTATCCCTTGGGCATGGAAATCAAAAGAGAGTTATAATTCTGGCACTACTGGGTAAGGTGTTTAGGGGAAACCACGCTCCTCTTTGGTCTGTAAGAACATCTTCAAAGATCCTAAACTCAACTATATCAAACAGGGAAAAATAACAGGAGAAAACGGCTTTACATCAATTTTACAAAACTGAAAATGTTTGGATGGATACCAGGTTGAATTTGAAGTAATAGAGATGTTTTTAAATTGGGGATGTTTATTAGCAAAGTGTAGCTCCTGTAGGTTTTGGGGTTTTAGGAAAGAATTACAGCTTGTAGTGCCCTGACTTTATACACTATAGGCACACACAGAGACATAAAAATCACACCATTGGTCTCCTTTCCTGCAAATCACACTTTTTCCTGGATTAATTACTTTTTAGCTGAAGTAAGAACAGCAGTGTTTGAACTCCTGAAGCAACAAAGCCCTTTTTACACACTTTGATTTAGTCATGCAAATTAGAAAATGTTGGCTCAAATAATTTATCTGAGACCACACAGTCAAACAGTGACACTTTCAGGAGGAAGTAAATCTCCTAAAAGCCCCAGCTTAGTCCATCCTCCTACACACAAATAAAAAGCATTAAAAAATTGCATTCAAATTACTTCAACAGGTAATTTGTTCCTCCAGGCCTTACTGAGCACATTTGCTAATGATTTAGTTCCAGAACACTAAACCAAAAACACTTAGCAAGAGCAAAAACTCTGCAAGTAAATTAAAGAATAGCAAGTTCCAGTTGGTCTCCTAATAGAGCTGATGATTAAATGGTTCCTATTTAAGCAGCAACAATACCAAACTCTTTTATGTAAAATTGTAAAGGCTGCTAGATTCAACAGGCTTTAGACAAATAGGGAAAAGGAAGAAAGGAAGCATTTTCTCAGCTTATATAAAGTGCATTTCAAACAGCTATGTACAAAAGTTTTTTTTAAAGGATGGTGATGCCCTGGCACAGATTGGATGAAGAGAAGTTTGGATGCCCAGAGATGTGCCCAGAAATAAAGGTTTCCACATTTCCTTCAGTGGTTTGTTGTCTCATCTGAAGCTCATAAATAATTTCTCTTTCCTATTTGTCTTCAAACAACAAATTTTGGACTTTGTGAGATCAAGCACAGTGAACTGAGTGAAAAGTGGGCAAGAGAACTGACTCAAAGGCCACATTATTACAGTCAGAAAAGATTTTCTAAGATGAAGCCATTCAGCAGCAAAGTTGAGCAGTGCAATTAGAGCCAAAGAAGTGCAGAAAATCCATTTATGTTTGTATGAGTTCAGTGACTCTGACTGCTAAAAGTGTAGAGACTTTAGAGATAAATCAGGTAATCCTGTCATCTGAGAAATGTCTTCACAGGCACAGGAACAGGATGACTAATCTTAATATAACAGGAGTGAACACAGTAAAAAAATAAATGTAATATCGCCATTAACTGTAGGCGTCCACCAGAATATATTTTACATATTTAAATGGAAATATATTGCTACTAACTTTAAAAGAAAAGATAAAACCTGGAGTCGGAATTCACTCCATGTAACTTTTACCCATATAATTTTATTTGCACTAATTATTTTCACATTCAGACAGAATACCTGAGGAGTTGAACTGTTTGGATGATTGATAGCATGTCATGAGACAGACAAATCACTCTACTTCAGATAGTGACTTTAAACTATTGGAATAATCCTTTACTCTGTAGTGAATAATGAAGAACAAAAACAAATTAAATAGAATTTTATGACCAACAGCAAGAAAACTTTACCATAGCTTGTTTCATTAGCTGGCAGGAAAAGCTTCACAGCAAATGGGTTCATTTTTAATATGAAATTAGAGAACACAAAGAAACATATCAGTGACTGGAAGTGACAAAAGAATAGACTAGATCTCAATCCCCAGATTTCACAAATAGTCCTTGGAGTTGTGAACAGGTTTTCCTGATGTCCAAACTTCAGACATCAGACTGAATAATTAAGTTGGTTTTTTGGGTGGAGGGGGATTTTGCCACACTAATAGTGTGCTCTAAGAGCCTCTGTGTACACATATGGGTATTTGTGGTTTTGTTCATCAACTGGGAAAACCTATTTTCTGAAATTGCATCTTTTTGTGCAAGTTTTACAGGCCCTTTTTGGAGTAATGAAGCATTGGCTGCTGATGAACAGTGAGGTTTGGTGTTGTGAAATGTCCCTGTTATCCCTGAGATCCTGATTGCACCTTGGGATGGAGATTTGTCTCAACCACCAGCTTGAGTTCACTCTACTTGTTGGAAATAATATAAAGTTAATTTTTTTTAATGTAAAAGAAGTAAGTTTTGTTCTCCTTTGCCCCAGGGGAAGGGAATTCAAGCTCCTTCTCAGGGGACTGTTCCACCAGGCGAGGTCTGATGAGCTGAACATCTCAACAGACTGGGGTAGAACAGAAGATACACAAAAGATAATGACCATTAATGACCACTAATGAACATCAAGTCCAAACATCACCCCTGGCATGGCTGCAGACACCTGGTCTGGGTGAAGAGAGATAAGAATGAGAACCTGATTAGCATTGAAGGCAAAGGAATCTGGATCCAGTAGGAACCCAAACACTAAGAACCGAGATACTTAGGACTAATGAACATCAAACCAGTGAATTTCTCAGGGTTTTTACTGTGTAAAATATATGAAAAATCTACTAAAATTCATGTGTGATGGAAGGATTTTCTCTGCACAACCCAGGCAACGTGTGGATGAAATTATTTCTGTTGCACATCCTGACCAGAATAAAGCAGTGCCTTGATTCTCTAAGACTAAAAATGTTGCTGTAAGATTTTTGGCATTTTTCCCCACAGTTTCAGTGGCATACTTATTTCAGTCCCTTTGTGCCTCTGAAGAGACATAATGTGTCTGCTGAGTAATTCATCCCACTTGTGTTGGACATCCATCTCAAACTGGGATGAATCACCCTCTGGAATTACCAATCCCTCCTGTCTGGTGGTTGAGGACGTTTAAACAACTTGTTGAGAATTGTTGTCTATTGCCTGCAATCCTTCCAGGCTCAAAGGGATTTCAGCAGATGGAAAGATTTGTGTTTTTCTATCTCATCATCCTTAGAAATAAACTGACCATGGACATGTCTGATGGCACCTGACAGCTCACCAGGAAGGGAACCAGCAGATCCTGTTTGTGTGTTTTCCCAGAGAGGTTAAAAACTACCAGATATCTTCAGTAAATAAGGATTTACCAGGCATTATAGTTGATCTCAAATAACTTTCTCCTTCTGTGGTCTTGGAAGAAAATTAGAAATCCTGGGGGAAAATGAAAAAAATATCCTCACAATAATTGGCTTTGTGCAACAGCAATCAAAACTCCCATTTATGCCCCACCAAAGTGTCTGAGCCCATTGTGGACAAAAATTCAGTACCATTACCACAGTTAGGATTTCACCCATGTGCTGAGACTACCAACAAGAGGATAATTATGTGCCAATTCACAGTTGCAGCTTTTATGCTGTGAATATTTCTCCTGCAGTTCCTAGTTTTGTTTCAGTGAAAAAGTTGATGTGTGATAAATATTCTGAGTCTGTTTAGGTCTAGGCTGGGCTTGAATCAGATGCCTCTGCTGAAATTTCTTACCTCTCAACTAAAGTTCAGTAAATGTTGCCCACAGCATCAATATGATTGCAATAAATGACTCAAGTAAATGCCCTCAAGCACCACCAAGACAAAAAGCAGCTGTTCTTAAAAAATTCTAAAAATATTTCAATTAATCTTAAAGACAAATCAAGCTCCAAAGGACCAAGGTCTTAATTTATATTGTAACTCTTTGCAGAAAATGACTAACTGGTCACCCATCAGTCAGAGTTAGGAGAAATTCCACTTCACACTAAGTTTAATAGATTGTTTTCCTCCTCCTCTGATTTTAGGTGTTTAAGCCTAAAATAATTTTTCAGACTTTTGTTTAATCAAGACAACTTGAGATTGACTAAATACTTTTACAGACTGGCAATTTTGTCCTTTAGAGATAATGACAATGACACTCTTATCTCCATCTTAAATATGCTTCTATTTCACCTTAATATGAAGCCTAATTGAGAAATAAGTATGTCTAAAACAGTTATAATGAAATATTCTGAGCCTACATCTATTCCCAAGATTTAAGTATGAAAGAGCACCAATTTAAGATTTAAATTATTTATATATTTGACATGGTTTCCTATTAATCAGAATCAGAACTAGAGCAATTTGCAAAATTCCTGTGGCATCTATTAAATATTTTCTTCTAAGTAAGTAAATGAAAGAGATTTACTAATTCTAGTAGAAACTTCATTGATATTGGATGAGAGATGCTAAACACAGGGGGATATATTAAGTCTGTACAAAATGCTAAATACCCTTCAGATCTCTGCTAAATTCATTTAATCCTTTTTTTGCATGTTTTAAAGCCCATCAGATTTTATAAACATTGATATAATGTAGTGAAAGGCAACTATTTACAAATACAGCACAAAAATCTCAAAGAAATAACATTTAGCATGACATCAGTGTCTCACTGGAGTTAAGAACTTGTGATGTTCTTCCTTTTCACTGTGACCCTAAACTTGCCTCTAGAGGCTGGTTTAACTGAATATTCTGGGGTGGGATGGGAGACTGTACCTATTTTAGAAATATTGGGGATTTGAATCGCTTTTTACTGTCATGACAATTTTTATGAATTTATGGATACCTGAATGAAATCCATTCAGACAAGATTTAGACAATGTCTCTGAGCTGAGAAACACCACTGAACAATGGTTTAAAGGACAATTTCCCAGCATTTTGGACCACCATCATCATTAATTATCAAATTTTCTGCTGGATCAAGATGAACTTCTGACATAAAATGTTCAGTTAATGAACTTGCTAATATTTTTACTCTCTCCTATCACAGAATGATGAAAACATAGAATCACAGAATCATGGTAGGGTTTGCCTTAAAGATGATCTAATTCCAACCCCTGTTCCATGGCCAGAGATGCCTTCCACTAGACCAGTTTGTTCAAAGCCTTATCCAGCCTGCCTTGAGCACTTCCAGGGATGGAGCATCCAACATTTCTCTGGGCAAATTATTCTCATGCTTTATCACCCTCACAGCAAAGATTTTCTCCCTTATAAATCAATGCTTAATTAATATCCAGTAAAGCCTGTGCAAAACACACATCAGGGCCTCCCTCATCTGCAATGAGGAGTGTGAATATTGGAGCTTCATCCATTCTCTGTCCTGCCTGTGCCTTTGATGTGCCCCGGGAAGCCAACTTTGTCCATTTGGTTTAAAAATCAGTTCCTGGTCTTGCTTTGTTGACCTTCCCTTTGCTCTCTCCTTGAGTTCTCTCCCCTTGAATTCCAGGAAGAAAAGCTCATCCTCTCCCAATATTAGATGTTCACATGTTCTTCAGAGAGACAAAAGATAAAATCTTTATGGAAGCCCCATTTTGGGACATGCTCACTTCAGCAGCTTTGCAAAACAGCTTTAAAATTCATGGAAACAACAAAATCTGGGTTCTACACAACATTGTAATTCTACTCAACAAATCCCCCAGATTTTCATTCAGTTCCAAATTCTTAAGGGAACATGGTGGAAGTTTCAGTCTTCCTGACTAGGAAAACTGATCCAAAATTAAACTCTATGTCCATTTGGGCCAATTGGTGACTTCAACACAGATCACAGAATTTTTAGGGTTGGAAGGGACCTCTGGAGATCGTTTAGTGCAACCCCCCCTGCCAAAGCAGGAGATGGAAATGAAAAGTTCATTCCTGCAAAGATAGTGAGTTTTTTCCTGCACAAAACAGATGGAATAAAAGAAATGTTGACTTGCATTTTGGCTAGAGAAAGGTGGGGGTGTTTGTTACAGCTGTCTCCTCACCTTTTCCTCTATCCCAGAGGATGAATAGCTGAGTTAATGACAAGGTTGAACTTCCACCAGCTATAGAAGAGAAATTCCATATAGTTCAAAATCAGAGGAGGTTTTCATGGAATTCTTGCTGTTATCTGAAGCCACTAGAAATTACTGAGCTGCAGAGCAGGAAGGGAGGGAAGGATGGTTGAGCCAAGTGCTGTTTTCCATTAGCCACACCATGGTCTGATTCCCTTCTGACCAGACAGAGCACAACCTTTGCATCACTTGGTGGGAATGACCATGCACTGCTTTAGGGAAATGCTAACCTTGGGGAAACAAGGAAACAAACAAAAAAAAAAACCAAAAAAAACCCAAATGAAATTCTGTTTCCCCTTTGCTTATAGTCTCCCAGACTTATTTACCTCTATCTAGCAAGAAATAGACCAAGTGTAATATTCAGTATTACTTCATGGTTCTCTTATTTGTTTTAATGAGCTACACAGCCCTGTGGTGCCAAAGCATCATCCCAACTTATGCATTATTTACTAGTTAATATCTCAAAACAGACGTGTCTAAGTAAAATAATTTTCTTTCTCTTGCTTGTCATGCCTGAGGGCCAAATCAAAGGAGCAGAACACCTCCCTGATAATGTGCAGTGCACTCAAATAATGGCATCAGGGTCACTGAGCCTCTGTCAGGGCTGAGTCCTGGGACATTGAGAAATTTGTAGCAACTTGTGTCTCTGTAAGTCAGGGTCAGTGTTTGTTCAAGGCTCTCTCATTCTCTGCCTTTCAAACAGCCATTTCAGCCCTGCACACCTTCTGATTTCAAGGGTCATATGTTTCTGGCATATCTCTGTGGCAAGAAAGTCCAAGTGTCAAGGGATAGTCTGGGTGAAAAATCAACATTCCCTGGAAGAAGGCAAGTATCCATAAGAGCGGGCACAACTCTGCACAAGACACATTTAACCAATGTATTTAACCATTTATTTTGCACAATTTGCCTTATCTCTGTGCTTTTCAAACTGGTGTTCAAGAGTTCATAAAATATTAGGATGGGGTCTTTATGTTGGGGTTTTTTCCCCTCTGTGGTACCAAGGTTTAACTCCAGACCACAGCAAAGCACCAGCAGATGCTTATTCCCTCCCTCAATCCCATTTGGGTGGGATGGGGAAGGAGAATCAGAAAAAGGTAAAACCTGTGGGTTGAGAAAAGAACAATTTAATAATGGGAGCAAAATGAAATTAGGATCATGATGATAATAATAATGATGATAAAAGGAGATATTTAACAAAGATATAAAAATAAAACTTAATTAAAAAAAAATATGATGGACAGTATAATTACTCACCATCCCAAGCAGCAATTGACCCCTTTAGGCCAGCTCCCCCACACTTTATCTGCTGGGAGTGGTGTTCTGTGGTGGTGTGTGGTGTGGAACATCCCTTGGGCCATCTCAGGTCAGCTGTCCTGGACCTTCTTCTTCTCATCTCCCTGTGCAGAACACAGGAAACTGAACAGTCCTTGATTGAGGGCAAGCACAAATTAACAACAATTAAATTATCAGTGTTTTGTCAACATTTTCCCCATTCAACACAAATGATGTGCCCCTAAGTCTCTGTCAAACACAGGGGCTGCAGGGAAACAAGTCCTCAGCTGGCAGGGGCTGATCCTCTGGAGGACTTTGATGTTCAGGATCAAAGTTATGAGTGGGGTTGGCATTTCACTGGACCTGAAACACATTTGAGCAGTGCCCTCATTGGGATGATGGAGGAATAAAGGGCAGATCAGTGAGTTCTGGTAATCTGACTTTGTCCACAGGTGGAGGCTTTGCCCTCAGCTTTAATGAACTCTGAGAAGCACATCTGTAAGGCAGGACTCTGTAGTTGTCCATGAGATCTGGACTTTCTGTCCAGATATGAATTGAAATGCAGAATTTACGACTGGCCTTTGCTAACTTGATTGTAGATATTGATTTTTATGGATTTATTCAAAACTGAGAGTTAATTTGAAGGACACAAAACTCAGAAGGCTTGATTTTCCTAATTTCTTCCCATTTATCTAATTTATTTTTTTTTCCATCACTTGCTTTATATTCCCATAGTCTTCACAGAGAAAGTGGGAGTTTGGTAGTGTTAAGTGAGTAAATAGAAAAAGGATAAATGGGTGTAGTAGGAGAAAGGTTAAATTTCTTCTGCAAAGGATCTAACTCTCAAATTTTATGTACATGAAGCTTGAGATGTTTCACTTACATAAAAGAATTTAATCTACACAAGACTTGGTAACTATACACAGCAAAGAGGACTCCCAGCCTGAAAAGGCTGAAATCTATGGAAAACAAGGTCATGAGTGGAACAAATCGATTCATCCTGTCCCTAATTTTTAGGATGAGGACTAAAGGAGTAGGCACAAGTAGGCCATGGCCACTCATATGGCCTCTGCAGGAGAAAGAGGATGGATTGAGTGCCTGTGGGGAGTGCAGAAAATATTACACTGATCTGGGTGGTGGTAGGAGGGGAGTGTTTAATAGTATGGGTACTAAAAAGGGGAAAAGACAAGAAACTACTGAATAAAAGAGGATTTGGCCTCAGTAACCCCCTGCATAGGCTGGGGATGGTGTGGCTGGACAGTGCTCAGGAGGAAAGGGACCTGAGGGCACTGGTTGACAGCTGGCTGGACACGAGCCAGCAGAGTGCCCTGGTGGCCAAAAAGGCCAATGGCTCCTGGCCTGGATCAGGAATGGTGTGGCCACAGGAGCAGGGAGGTCATTCTGCCCCTGTACTGGGCACTGGTGAGGCCTCACCTCGAGTGCTGTGTCCAGCTCTGGCCCCTCAGTTTAGGAAGGACCTTGGGATGCTCGAGCACATCCAGAGGAGGCAACGAGGCTGGAGAGGGGCTGGGAACACAAACCCTGTGAGGAACCCCTGAGGGATCTGGGGGTGTTCAGCCTGGAGAAAAGGAGACTCAGGGGTGACCTTGTCACTCTCTACAACTCCCTGAAAGGTTGTAGCCAGGTGGGGTTGGGCTCTTTCTCCAGGCAGCACTGACAGAACCAGAGGACACAGTCTCAACCTGCACCAAGGGAAATATAGGTTGGATATTAGGAAAAAGTATTTTATGGAAAGAGTGATAAAGTTCTGGAATGGTCTGCCCAGGGAGGTGGTGAAGTCACCATCCCTGGATGTGTTTAAGAAAAGACTGGATGTGGCACTAAGTGCCATGGATTATTTGAGGTGTTGGGGCATGGGTTGGACTCTGATCTTTAAGGTCTCTTCCAACTTAGTCATTCTGTGAAAATAAGATGAAGAGAGTAAAGACAGCTTAGACAAATATATACTTTACAATCTACTGCTTTGGGTACAGAGGACAGCCTGGAGTGATGTGCCAATAATCACAAAGCACAGAGAAATCAAGGTTAGGACTAATACCCTGCTGAGACCATGGCCAGAGCTGTATCCACACAGTCATGTGCTCCCAGCCACGCTCCCTCCGCATCCCACCATTTTCATAACTTCCCTGGAGATTTGCTTGCCTCTGCAACACCTGGCAAAGCGCACAGTCTAAACTTTATGGAAATTCACACAAGAAGCAAAATTCAGCCATTTCAGAGTTTAATAGCTTGCTGGAAAGGGTGGGAAAATGCTTAAAAAAATAAAAACAATTATCAGGGTACCTAGTAGTAAATTCTATAATTATAAAGAACATAAGACAAAAACTAACTGAATTTTCACAAATTTCTCATCCTTACCCTTGCCAGCCTCTAATATATGTGCACCTTTAGCAATCACCTGGCAGTTATCCACAGCATTCACAGTATTAAGCAAATTATAAATGGGTCCAGGATGGGCAGAGCATGCCAGTCTTGGCTTTCCAGCGAGCCACATAATGCTCTGCAGCATTTGGCTTCTCTCAGCAGGTCCATTAGTCAGGGTGGATGAACCTCATCAGCTGGAGGGAATGCACACCAGGAAGCGTGCTTGGAAGAGTGGAGATATTTGACTTTCATGAGAGATGAGGAGAAACAGAACTCTGGCTGCTCTGCTTTGGCCTCTCTTCCCTCCAGTGGCATCTATGCAAATGCAATCCAGTCTTCAGTCTCATCCAGAGTGAAGTCATCTCCCCAGGCTTCTGTCTTTGTCTCTGTTGTGCATGTCCAGAGTAGGCAAAGACACCTGGAAGGGACCCAAAGCGCTGTAAGGCAATTACCCACCTAGCATCTTGTAAAAGAACTGCTGGGACTTCAGAGGATGTTGCTGTTAGTGTTCACTCACCAACCAGGGGCAGAAATGATCACAGGTATTGGGGGGAAAAGCCCCATAATTTAACAGAGGTAAGATGGAAATGTCCAGGTTTCAAGGACTGTATTTCAATATCCAGTCTCTCCTGAGTCAATTCAGCCTGATCTGCCTCTGGAAGCCACTCTGGTTTGTTAAAGATGCCTGTGGGGAACGTGCCTGGCAGATGATTTTGGTCTCTTTTCAGAGTTGTGTTGCTCTTTCTCAGCCTTGCTGGAGGGCTCTTCCTCTTGGCCTTACTCTTTGCAGAAGACCCAACACCACCAGATAGAGAAAATTGATAAATTTCTGTCTCTAGCCCAACTAAATGAACAACTGATACTATTTGTGACAATACATCCCACCTTGTCACTCAGTCTTGGGTGGCCATACCTCAAACACAGAAGTCTGCAGTTAGATTGGCATTTCATGCACACTGATGTATTTATTTACCCTTTATGAACACTTGTCATTTACCAGAACAATTAAGAAATGGTCTCCAGCAAGTATTGACCTTTAATTACACTGGTTATTATTGAAAGTCACTGTTAATCATAGTGGGAGACCAAAATAGAAAAGGTATTTTTTTGCTTAGGTCCTATGGAAAATATGGGATAATGTGTTGAGAACTTCAGAGAAACAAAGAGAACATATTCAGCAGCTGCTGGACATTTTTTCTACAACATTCCATACCAATACTACATTGTTATTTCATCCTCAACTAAAATCAACCAATTATTAATGTGAGATATTGTAATCCCTGAAGTTTCCTAGATCTGTTTGCCAGGAGTGCTCTGAATTTTTTAGAGAGTAAAAATGCCTTCCTGGGGATAGATAATTTAGTCATTCTGAGCACCAAAATGTTTCTGACTGGTCTTCACAGGACAATGTATAGGTTTTCAGTGTCTGAAAACTAAGAATTGTAATTATACTCAGAACTTGCACATGAATCAATGCAAAAAGTGGAAGGAAGAATAAAGTTCATATGAGAGACCCTTATAACTGCAAAGTGGAGTCCATATCATCTATTTTATTTTTCTTTCTGTCTCAAAGTTAGGTGTTTACTGTTCCTTGTCAGCCAGAATCCCTCTCTGGTCAATAGAGATGAATAGGCACCTACAGAGGGTGAGTCACCCAATCTATCTTAGGAAGGGATGAATCACTCACTAGAAGTGCATTTTCTTCTCCATCTTCAGTTTCAGATCTGAAGTGTGAGCAACTGAATGAGGTGTTTAGGTTTTTCCAACTGTATAAAACAAATAAAAATATTATTCTTACCTTACAATATTATCTCTCCTTACAAACTCTGTCTTCCTTATGTCTCCAAACCAGCATGATGGCAGTGATAATAACATTGTGCTCTGGAAGGAGAATTCAATTTAGCTTAGAGACTTATTGTCCTCATGATGAAGTTAAGTGACATGAATCCCATGCAAACTTTTCACAAATTTTTGTCTAAAAGTTACATATACTTTTTCAAAGCCTACAAAGGTTGCTTTTAACACTTTTAAGTGCTTTTCTGATACAGAAAACATTTATCTGATTACTTCTCTTTCTGGAAAAGTTGTCTAGACTACATTAACATTTCTTATCAAGCTTTGCATATGATTGCCATGAGATTCAATCCGATTAAAAATAAAATGTTTTGAAATGCTTTTGCTTTGTTGTTTTTTTCACCCTTCCCCCACAGAATGGAAATTGTTTTCTGTCCAGTTTTAAGTAAACAGCATAAGAAAATCAGGGGAAAAAATCGTCAAAGAACATATTCAACATCAAGGAAGGTGTAGGTTGGATATTAGGAAAAAAATTTTCACCAAAAGAATAATAAAGTACTGGAATGCTCTTCCCAGGGAGGTGGTAGAATCACCATCTCTGGAGGTGTTTAAAGAAAGACTGGACATGGCACTTGGTGCTCTAGTCTAGTTGAGGTGTTAGGGCATAGGTTGGACTCGATGATCTCAGGGGTCTCCTCCAACCTCATTATTCTGTGATTCTGTGATCCTTAAACTCATTAACAACTCAAACAAACTCAGAAGAAAGCTAGAATTACAGTTTCTAATATGAAAGTAGACCCAGAATGTTTAGCCTACATGGTCTGAGTCCAATGTTCCCCAAGATCATTCAGTTCCACCCCCTGCCATGGGCAGGCACAACTTCCACCAGACCAGATTGCTCAGAGCTCCATCCAGCCTGGCCTTGAGCCCTTCCAGGGATGGAGCCACCACAACTTCTCTGCACAGCCTGTTCCACGGCCACACCACCCTCTGAGTAAACAATTTCATCCCAATATCTAATCTACACCTGCTCTCTTTCAATTTGGAGCCATTCCCCCTTGTCCTGTCACTGCATGTTCTTGTAAATATTCCCTCTCCATCTTTCTTACAGGCTCTCTTCATGTCCTGGAAGGCCACAATTAGGTCATCCTGTACCTTCTCTTCTCCAGGCTGAACAATCCCAATTCTCTCAGCCTTCCCTCACAGCAGAGCTGCTCCATCCCTCTGATCACCCTGGTGGCCTCCTCTTGGCTCATTCCAACAACTCCACGTCCTTCCTGTGCTGCACCCCAGAGCTGGAAGCAGCTCTGCAGGTGGAGCCCCAGAAGATCTTAGTTTCAGGTGTGTCAAGCACAAGAAGAGGAACTGCACAACACAAGTGCAAAGCAATTCCCTGTAAAGTCATGAACCTACTTCTGCAGATGATTTTATTTTTCTTATTGTTAGGCAAAAAATGAAGACTGAACTGGAAGTACATCTGAGTTTTTTGAGACTTGTTAATGAAAAGCATGACAAGGTTCAGCTGGTGAAAAGTGAGATATTTCAGCTGGCTCCATGGGTGTCATGTCAGCATCTACCATCTGAGATCCTGGCACAAAGAGCAGAAATATTAAGATATGGCCTGTTCTTTCATGATGAAAGCCAGGATGCCAAACCAATGAAAAAACCATGGAAAAGACATTAAAAAGAATTTTAGCACTTTGGAAACCAAGAGACTGCATTAGAAAGTTTAAGTGGACTAATTACTTGAATAACATTTTGTTACAAACCTAAGCTGGGCTTTTACAGCCCTGTATTTCAGTCCTTGCTGTTTCTTGCTAATGAAGTTAGCTATAAAATAAACAGGATGATGCTCTGGTTTTTACTGACCTGACAAACATAAAGACTTTTTACTGCTCAGAGCAGGGGCAGAATGCAGGGGATGGGGACTGGAGTTAACAAGCTCTGTGAAAACTTGTGTTCTCCAAGCTGTGGGGAGAAGCAATATTTGTGCATATCAGAAAAATTTGGCTCAGCTCACAGTCAAACACGTCTGTCCCCCAATCCAGCAAATATGCAAGTCATGTTTTGGCACTTGTCCTGGTGCCAGATGGTTACATGTGTGACAACAGTAAAAGCAGGATTGATGTGATGTCTTAGCAGCCAACATAAGGAAGGTTTAGTAGGATGAAGAGCTGGGGCATTTGAGTTCACTGTGTCTGATAGAACAGACTGTGGATGGAAGCTCTCTTCATGTGCAGTAGCAATCCTGTGATATTGCATTCTCACACCGCATTGGGAACCTCTGTGTCTGGTACAGGGTCGTGTAAATAGAGCCACAGTACTAAAATCTGCTCCTCAAAATGCAGCTCTGCTTATCCAGTGATGCCCTTCCACATTCCAGGAAGAAAAATTCTTTTTAATATCACAAAGAGCAAAATGGCTGCAGGGAGTGCAGGGTCCTTTTGCCTGGAGCAAAGGATCTCGTTTGACAGGTTTGAAGGATTTTTAAAAACATAGCTGCAGTGACCTTAGCCTTCCGCTATCAGATGCAAGCAGTGTAAAAATTCATTCTGTCCATTAATGGGTTAATCATCACTGATGGGTATTTGTTACCCACAGTGCCAAAATACAGGTTTCAAGAATATCAGGATCTTTTTGCTCCAATCTTCCCACAGAAAGGGTAAACCTGTTAATTGCTGTGTGGTATCTCTATTCTATTCTGGCCAACAGGGTTCAACTAGATGATCAAAGTGATTAAAAAATAAAAAGCATCACCTGATAGAAACAGCTACAATCATTAGAAGTGCTGACATGGCACAAAAGAAATCTTTAGAGGAAAACCTGACTGAACTGGCTTTTAGGGAATCCCTAAAAGAACTTCAAAAGTTTGTCTGATTTGATCACAATTACATTTATTTAGCTATTGTTTTTAAAAAAGCTCAGGAAATTCCTGAGCCCATTCACTGTTCACCATACTTAGAGATTTTCTGTTCATTGGGGTGTTTCTTCTACGCAGAGAAATTTTGCTAGGAGCTGTTCAAGGAGGTTTGTTTTCAACAACACAGAGGTGGAACTGGGGTTCAGAGCATTTGCTTTTGTTTTCTTTTACTGATCTTAACCCTAAACCCTCCTACTACTTCATAGAGCCAATATGAGATTGATGGTTTAGGGCAAACAGAGAGAATGTCACAAGAGAAACAGCCATCAAAAGAATTTGTCCTCAAGAAAGAAATGAACTTAGAAAGCAGTGATAATTGTTCATCTTCCAGCAAGTTTGGGGAATCGAGACCATGAAATTAAATCTTGAATTTATAGGCAGCCCAGATGAAAGTTCTAAATTGTTTATTAAAAATAGATAAAGAGAAATTTTATTTCACAGTCTCTCTGGATAGATTATTTCAGTTTAGGAAGATATCCAAGACTTAAAGAATCTTGCATTCCTTGTGAAAGGAAATTGCTCAGGACAGGCTGCTTGTAGGAAGAGAAGCAAAGCAAGAGAAGGGCCCTTGTAGAATATTACAAGAATATTGTGCAGAAATTATCAGAGAGATTAATACATGGATGACTGTAAAAATGCATTCAAATGCTATTTTTTTTTCCTCAGACTGCAATGCATAGCATTCACCAAAGCAGCTGTGTTCTGGTGTTCATCATCTCCCAACAGTTAATTTAGTTTAAATGCAGGCAGGAAAAGTAACTCCAAAACTCTTCACAGACAGAAAAAAAGAAAAAAAATAAGTGTTGCATATTGCATATTCACCAAAGAAGTAGATAGCACCTGGAGCAATGTGACTAAAAGCCTCTTTGCCTGATGATCATGTTGGGGTTGGATTAGAAGGAGGTGTCTTTGGAAAGGTTTGCCAGTTATAGAGACAGAATTTTCCTCAAGACATCTGCTTGATGATATTGATCACTGTAAGTGTCCTAACAGGGAAAAACAAGACAGCAAAATGTCTTGGGTTAAATGCCACCATATATCCTGCAGTGCATTCCCTCAGTGCCCAGCTGGGATGGGAGGGCATTGTCTGCCTTTTGAGGCCTCTCTTCTGAATCCCTGTAAATATAAACTTCCCCAAGTCAGAGTTTTGGCTTCAGGGCTGAACGAGCCCTTCCAGACACACCAAAGCTGTGCCTTGCCCTTGCTTTCAGCTGGGACAAATTGATGCTCTTATCTCAAATTCAGAATTTCTGAGCTGTCAACAGCAATGACCTCCAAGAACATCTTTCTAGCATGAAATTACCAGCAGGGATGGTCCCTGGGATGCTGTTCCTGGAAGTACTATTTTAATGAGTAGCTCATTTGAGGACTGGTAAGATGTAGCCTGTTTGAAAAGAGAGTTGATCTAGACACTGAGAAGTTCAGAGGTTTAAGTTCAATTTATAATTTTTGCAATCTTTTTATTCTAGGAAAGCAGCTGCCACTTAAACTCAGAAAAGCAGCCAAACAACCTGCTGATGTGTCTGAACAGACACTTCAGAGGAATGTGAAAAAGAAATAAACACCTCAAAGTGAAAACATTTACCCTGCAGGTAAACATTTACCCTGCAGATAAAAAAAAATAAGAGTTGGATGAAACACAAGCTTTAAAGTTTTAGAGCTGATTAGTTTTTTCTAAATACTTTTCATTTGAGCACTAATTATTCTTTCCAGTCCTTTCAATGTTAATCCATTATTAAATGGGTTAAAGATTCACAGAAAAATTCATGTCAGACTTTGTAACTGCCAAAATAAGACTCTCAGAAAGTGTTTTGAGGAGCAAGAAATCTAATTAGTTCATTGGTTAATGAAGTAAATCAAAGGAGATTGGCTATGGAACCAATCTCATTGACTGCTTTAACTCCTAAACCAGGGTGAGATGTTTCTCTTCATGGCCTGGTTATAGACCCTGTGCAAAGCAAGAGCAAAAATGCAATTAGTGTCTGGGCTAATTGGTGGCAGGTTTTGTGACAGGCTGCCCTGGCACACACATTGTGATGTAGCCCAGGGCTGGATTACCACAAACATAGTATGACACAGCCCTTGATGTTATAAGGAAAAAAAAGACGAAATGCTCCAGTTTCCATTGTGTTCTGGTTACAAAAGGTTGCTGGAAGCACTGTCCTGTGATCATGTTTGGAGCTGTGCTCCTGTATCTGTGCTAAATTGATTTCTTTGTATGGATACTGCACGTTTGCTGCCATTCTACATTTCTGATAATTAAGAGTTTGAACCAATTTCCAGGGTAAATAATTTTCTTGTTTGGGAAAGCTTAAAGGTGCAATAATGCAGCCAAGTCCAAATGAGGATGGGGTTCAATTACATCTGCCTAAACAGTCCTTGTTCAGCCAGTGATCTCCCATCCCAGGAACTGGAACAGGCACCCACCTCCCCAGCACCAGGGACAGAGAATTATGGAACAAATGGGAAGTGACAGGACAAGGGGGGATGGCTTTAAACTGAAAGAGGTCAAATTTAGATTAGTTGTTATGAGTAAATTCTTTCCCGTGAGGGTGCTGAGGTCCTGGCAAAGGTTTTTCAGAAAAGCTGTGGCTACCCCATCCTGGAAATGTCCAAGGCCAGGTTGGGCAGGGCTTGGAGCAGCCTGGAATAGTGGAAGGTGTCCCTGCCCAAGGCAGGGGGTTGGAATGAGATGATCTTTAGGATCCTTTCTAACCCAAATAATTCTGTGGTGATTCCATGGTTATGAATCTCTTGGACCTTTCTAGTGGAAAAGCTGCCTGAGATGTTATCACTGCTATCACTGTTTTCACTGCTATCACTGTTATCACTGTTATCACTGATTTTATCTTTTTCTTTCAGCAGAACTGGGCTGTGGAAAAAGGAATCAGGACTTAGAACCAGCTGCTGCCTGGCACTGTGCACATTCCAGTGCATGGAAGAGGAAGCCCGAGATGATGGATATGGGAACAGCCACATCACTGCTTGTAGGATTAAATAGGCAGCTGTAGCATAGAGTGGCATAAACATAAAACTTAAAAAGGACTTTTGATCCCTTTTTAGCAAGAGATGCTTCCCAATCACTTGGAACAAAATCCTATCAAGCCTGAACTAAATCTTGCTGCTTGGGAGCAAACCTTTATATCACAAGGTTGGAGTTTGGGTCTGAATAGATCTGGGTAGGATATTAGTGGGCAATTTTTATACAGAAATGTCAAGCACACTGGAAATTTTGCAGCCTGGTCTCCAGAGAATTCATCAGATTTAAGTATTACTGCAGCATTGCATTTGAGTGAAAGGGCAAAGAGAGGGAGCATTTATCTTATCAGAATATTGACTTTCTTGTTGTTCTGCTTTCTGGGGATGTAATAACACCAAGTTGTGTTTGCATAGCAACAAGGTAAAGGTTTCTTTTTTAAATGTGTGGTTCCACTCTGAAAAAGAAAACCTAACACCATGGCAACACACAGTGATTCCTCCATCAAATACACTCTCAAAAAGTGCTTTGCTAGATTTAGGAATCATTATTAAAAAGAAGAGAGATATCAACAAGCTTGCTTCCAGGTTTTGCAGTGTTTTTACATATATATACATATATATTCACAGGCATTATTACCTCCACCTTATTTATTAGCTAAGTATTTATATCTGTACAGACTCCCACAATATTCTTCCTGCTAACCCTCCTGCTCTTTTACCATCTGTCACTTCACTTCCAAGAGTGAAACTGAATTAATTTTCTTAAGCCTGCTAAAATGCTGGTAAAAGCAGACAAGTTCCACCCGTGTGAGCTCGTAGTTAAAAAGCCTGTGCAAGCCTTTATGAGCATACCCAGGGATAAAGCAGACAATATGTGCACATCTGCCTCAGGAGCAGCAGTTCCTCCACCGGATCCATAGGTGCTTCACCTTCCCTTGCAATCTGTGTGACTGCAGAGCCTGTGCCTCAGTTTGGGAGTTGGAGATAAGAGCTGCTGAGGAAAACCAGACTTTTCAAAAGCCTGGATCTCCCTCCGAGTGACTGACTTCAGAAGGTAGAAAGACCAGAGGTTTTCAGACTCTTCAGATGAAAAAAAAATATTCCAGAGAATCTCCAAATGAACAAAAAAAAAAAAAATCCAAAAGAACAAAGAAAGTCCCAAACACCCACATATGGAAAAAAAACCCAAAAACAAACCAACAGATTTTTATAGCTTTTTCTTCTTTTAATAAAGTTAAAGAAAAATCATGAAAAACACTTTATTTAGTTAAATTTTAAAGCAAACTACTATCATATTCAACTAAAGAGGAGAGGCTTTTCTCTTATATAGCATATTTAGTATGCATATTTCCCCTCTTTGCACGTGTGAGGAGGTGATTGAACCTCTTTATTTAAAGAGGTTCTGTTATTTAAAGAGCTTCTTGCTAATTAAAAACACCTCAATAACTCTGAGAGACCTGGGACAATGGGAGGTGTCTCTTCCCATGGCAGTGGGGTTGGAATGGGATTATCTTTAAGGTCCCTTCCAATCCAAACCATTCCATGATTCTGTGATTTAAATCCTGGCTGATTTTGTCTGCTGTGGTCTCCCTTTGAATGTCACTGGCTGGATGTCACTAATTCTACATTTTGATCAGCTCTGATGGGGAACCAGACAGACAAGTGCAAAGCAGGACTGATGGAGAGGGGTTTCAGCAGTGACCTCTCTGACTGATTACTCAAAAATGTGATCTCCCTCCAAGTGCTTGCCACAGTCTGGAGGTCAAAGCCTTCCTGATGGTGACAGGTCAGTCCCCAGCCAGGTTTTTGTGATGATTTTGCAATCAGTCCCAGCTTCACAGCTGATGCTGCAATCAGATCCATCGTGCCTGCTGAATTTTGATCATTTTTAGTGACAAGCAATAGAGGGGAACAAAACCCAAAGAGAGAAAGTAAGAAAAATGGCCCTGCTTAGAGGAGGCCTTTCAAAAGACAGAGCCATGGTACTGAGGTTTCCTCTGCCTCCCTCTCCCTTCTCTGCCAGTCTTAGCTCTGAATTACTGACAAGAAAATGGAGGGAAAACAGAGAAAAGAAAAAGAAAATAAGGCAAGAAAATTGAATTTCTCTGAAGCTAAGCAAGCCACCCAGGCAACATGTCATAAGAAGTGATCATAAATAACTCTACTTTTTGATGTAATTCACTTAGAAAGATCTTTTGTGGACCATTCATGTTGTTGCTCTTCTGGTAGGTACAGCTATAAAATACATATGTGGTGGAACCAAAAGGACAGAATTATCTCAAATAATGAGCAGATTCATTGGAACTTTCAGCCTCTATATATATAAATATGATCAGTTCTTCCAGCCAAGACTGAGCTGACATCACCTTCAACCAAATGTCATTGGACAAAGCCAACCAGTGCTGAAGTTTCAGGTTTTGTACTCAGCTATTGTCAGGAATTCTGAAAAATCGGAAGAAAATTCCTCTCCATGTAAACTTGTCAAGCAGGAGGCAGTTCCACAGCTTTATCCAAAGCTGTATTAGCATTTGAATGCACTTTTTGCAACTGTGTAAGGCCCCAGAATTCACAGATTCCCCTAAAATGAAAGATTTGCTACATTTCCAGAGGGAATATTTCCGTAGGGATCAGATAAAAACACTGTTTAATATAACACCTGGCCTTTTACTGCAAAGATGTTTGCATCAAAGTGCTGCATATTCAGTACATTTGTAATTTTTAATCATTGAGTTTTTCCTGTACTGAAAGTTTTATTCATCTGAAAGAAAAACGAGCGTGGGAGTTATAAGGAGGATTTAGCCAATCTTCTGAGTCTCAGTTGGAAAATATCATTCCAGATTTTTAGGAGAAACTGCTCTTCCAGAAAGATTTAATTCTGTGATGTATTGCTTCATTTCCCTCCCTGTATCTTTAGGTATGAGCCATCTTCCTCTCTTCCACTTAAACCAAACAGGACAGTTTTTATTTTTATATATACATATATATATGAATATATACAGATATTTACACTCTACCCAGTCGTCCCTGATTCATTTTATAAGGCAACAGAGAGAAATTTGCCCTTTCAGGGTGAAATTCAGCTGAACTCTTTTGCACAATGACTTTCAACTGGGATGAATTTCATGTCATTGCAACTTTCTGACAAAAAGAGTTCCAAAAACATGTGGAGGTAGCACTTGAGGATATGGTTCAATGGTGAACATGATTGACAGTTGGATATGATGATCCTAAAGGCGTTTTCCAACCTCAATTATTCTATAATCCAACAAAAAAGGAAACCAGATTCCAGATCAGTTACTGAATTCCACATTTAGTTGGATGAATGTGATGGGGGAGAGTAAAGGACATATGGACAGAAAGCCATTTACAGTGGTCTTGGGAGGAATTTTGGCTGGCATAAGTCTTCTGCATAAAGGGCTCCTGTTGCTGTATGGTAAATAAAATGTGAAATTTAAAAAAGGAGAAGAAAGGGTAGAATTATATGAGTTGCTTTGTCTCTTTGATTCACCCTGTTTTGCTTCACCCTGTTTTGCTTCAGTCAATTAGACTTCTGTAGGGATTGGTGGATTTTAGGCAAGTTTTTCGCCAGGTTTGGGGGTTGGGGTTAGGGATCTTGGGGCAGGGATGGGCCAGGAAGTCTCTGAGCAGGACCCCTGAAAAGTAGTGCTGCCCTACACCAATCCATGTGTTCTACCCAAAGGGAAATGGCCCAGGACAAGGCGAGTGAAGGGTTAATCAATACAGACCCAAATCTATTTTATTTCTCTCTCAAACTAATACCTTATCCACCCTAGGATTTGTATTTCCTTTCAGGAGACACTGTGGATTCTTTGCTGTAAATCAATGCAATTTATTCTTTTTTTCCCCCCACAAAATAAAGAAGATAATTTCTTATGTCAGGGTAATTTATCGATGCTCTTAACTATCCTGCTTTACCATGATAAATTACCTCCTTAAATCTCCTTTCTACATCAGTTGCCCATTCTCAAGACACTATTGTGACTTTTTGGGTGCCACTGTTTCAAGGAGCTGTGTGCATTTCTCTCCTGAGAGTGGAAGTGTGGCAGCTGCTTTAGCTGTTGCCATCTAGCAGCAGAATGTGTATTTATACACCTATAAATACACCAGTGGGTGCTAATAAAGCCCAGCAGAAACCCAGCTTCACAAGTTCTTTGGAAAAACAGGAAAACAAAACAAAATTAAATAATTCAAAGCACACAAAAATACAAGATTTCTGCATTTGGGTGAAGTTTCAAAGACTGGTCCCATCCAAAATTGGTGCCTAAGTGTGGTGTAATCTGCCTGACGCCCTGTAAATAAGCAGAGCACCTCTCTTCTGTCTCTCTGTGCTGCCAGGTTGTGCAGTTCAGCTCTGTCATGACCTCCCTTTTAATTTCCAAACAAACAAGGTCAACAAAGCTGGCAGCAGGTAGTTAAGTCAGTATAATAGGATTTTGATTGCTTTCCTACAGCAGGGGAGTATACAGGGAGACATGTACATTATACTTCTGAGTGAAAGCACAAGACCTATTTCAAGGTTTTCATTAATTGCATTTATCTTTAAAGATAGGAATACCGAGTGATGCTTAAGTAAATAATGAGGCCTTAACTTCACACACTGAACTGCAATAAACAAGCAGGGCCTGCTAAGAAGAGATTATTTTTTTTTATTTTAATGGGGAGGATGACTTGTGTATTGGTTCTGGACCCAAATACTGCAGAATAATGCCTTGCTTTGGCACTGCAATTAAAAGTAAAGGTAACTCATTCTTCAGGAAGGACAGGGAAGGCTCCCTCCCTGCCTACATCTGATTCCATACTTGGTATTGGCTACAATCTTATTTTAAACATGACTGGGAATACCCAGAAGTTCCTTCTAAACAGAGCATTGGTTCTTTAATCTAAATTCCTGAGTCCCAGTGTTTCCCTCCAATGTTGTGATCTACAGAAGAATCACATCCACACCTGCATGAGGTGGATGTGATTGGATTTAATCCACTTGTTTGTATTTATTCCACTTCATTCAGTGCAAAACATCTGCTTTGATGGCTGTCCCATCCCTGGAAGTGTTCCAGGCCAGGTTGGGCAGGGCTTGGAGCAACCTGGGATAGTGGAAGGTGGCCCTGCCCATGGCAGGTGGGTGAAACCGGATGGGCTTTAAGGATCATCCAACCCATTCTGTGATTCTCAAATAAATACAATATAAATGAAGTAAATAACAGTGATGGAAGATCTTCCTATGAGTGTTCAAAAAGAAAAAAAATCACAAAAACGAATCAAGCAGACACTTGGCAATATGGTTGCAATATGGTTTAGTGGACATGTGGAATTTGATCAAGGGTTGGGCTTGATAATCTTGGAAGTCTTTCCCAACCTTAATGATTCTATGATCTCTTAACTTCTTTTGTTTCAGAAATTATTTTTTCCTCATCTTAAGCTTGCCTCTAGGCTTTATTTCTGTATTTTTTGTGAACTGTTCAAAAATCTTACTGAGTTGGTATCTATTGGCCTGAAGTTGCAACTGCCTTGACAGTTGCGAGATCACAAAGAAATATTTAGGATCAGGGGCTGTTTTATTTTGCACCATTCAAATCCCAAACTCTCCCACTGTTCATCTTTCAGCTGGATTCCTGTCTGATCCAGAGTAGGGGACAAGTTAGAGGGCTGGAAAAGGCAGATGAAACAATTTCTGCTTTAGCTGTTGCTCCTTCCTTGCTTCATAACCTCGAGCCAAAGGTTGCAGCTCCCTGTGACTCAATTTCTGCTCATTGTAGCACAAGTTCTGCAAGGTATGAACTATTTTCTGCAACTGTACAGCAGGCAGAGCAGTAATATCCCATTCCCACATCAAGCCTCCAGATATAACACCATGGTGAATAATAGTGTGAGAGAAAACAGCTCCAAAACATTTTTTTTTTTAAAAAAGAAAAAAAATCTTTTTTTCTCCTTCTCATTTGTTTCTGCAGTTTAGGAAACATACGTTCCACAGTGCACTGAGCTATTTCTAATATGCCCAGCTGTGCAGGTTGATAGGCAAGAGATAAAACCATGCTGCTAATGAAAAACAGCTGCTCATTAGTCAGGAGAAAACTGGTTAGGGTGTTTAGAGATACAATTATTTTTACTGTTCTTGTCCCTTTTTACGCTTATACAGAAATTATATTATTATCAAATCATGCTAGACGGCGTCTCAGGTTGAACATTTTAAAAATGAATGTGGTTCATTAACAACATGATGAATATTTAAGCAGGATTACAGAGCATAATGAACTTCCTTTAAATTTTTTTTTCAAGTAGAAAAAGCTCAATAAATTTGCTAATATTTCACTGGTTAATGTTACAATTAGGTGTGCAGCATCTTTTCCCAGCTTTCCATCTCTCTTTTAATGCTGACTCTGAATTTAAGTCTGAGGAACAGGGCTGAAAAGCTGCAATTTTTTCCTTTTGAACATTAATCAGGTTGATACCTGAAGTCAGTCACATAAGCAGTCACCTCATCAGTAAGAAACCCCTGACAAAGGAAGGGAAATCAAACCAAATGCTCAGTACCTAAAAAGTAAAACAAAACTGAAACCTCATCCTCTGAATTAGCATTGTTGTGATCTTATCGTCACAAAATTAATGACAATTTCTCAACTGCAAAACACTTTAATCTTTAAGATTCTTCTAATTTCTTACAAAAAATAAAGCTGAGAAAATCAAGTAGAAAGAAACAATTTAGTATTGTTATTTCTAAATATTCCTTTAGAAATTATTTTATAAGTCTAATTATTTCATTGCCAAAAACACATTTACTTAAGGTCTGGGCCTTTATCCCAAGAGATTTGTTGTGGAATTTGGAATCTTTTTGCCATGAGCAGAGTGGCCTTAGCAGTTCTGAGACTGCTCTGATCAGACAATCTTCAGCTCAGTTTACTCAGCAAGGAAAAGCAGCCAGATGAAAGAAAAAAAAATAAAGGAGATTGGCTGAAGATCTGCCTGAGAGCAGTGGTGGAGTCACAGCCCCTGGAGGGTTTTAAAGATGTGTTTAGGTTGCACTTAGGGACATGGTTTATTGGCAGCTTGGCAGTGCTTGATGATCAAGTGGGCTGGATAATCTTGGGGGGATTTTCCAACCTCAACGATTCTATGTCTCTACAAGTCTCTGTGGCCAAATATTTCTCTTGTGCTCTCTCCCTCTCCAGACTTACAGATGGAAGGCAGGGATATCCCAAAACAGAATTTTACAGACTCAGATACCCACATTGGATGGCTCAGCAGAAGTCTCCTAAATGAGATAAGCCTGACTGAAAATATCCATATAAAAACATTTTACACCAACTTTTATTGTTTGATGACAAAAAAGGAACTTTTTTTCCCCATAAAATGATGAATTCATGGAGTTATTTCGCTGACACACATTGAAGAGGAAAAAAAATGTTATTTCCAAGTTATCTCCAATAGCAAATCAATACATCAGGAAAGATGCAGAGCTTCCCTCTGTGCTGGCAAGATCAGAACTGGGAACAGTTCCACTGTAATGTTAATTCATTTATCTGGAATTTACCAATAAATGTCTGCTGTGGAGAAGGAGTGAGGAACTGTATCATAAGCAAAGTTCACTGCTAATACAAGTCTTGAGGCAAATCCTTTTTTATCCCTTATGTTGCAGGTAAAATAAACAAGAGAAATTATCTGCACTTACTCAGAATCCCAACCCTGGGACAAAGTCTTTGTGCAAGATGCTCTACAATCACCAGTTGGAAAGAGGGTTACAGTCCTGGGAATTAAACAGACTAAGTAGGTAACAAAAGACAAATAAGTAGAGATGGAGACCAGGGAAGGATGAGAAGCCAATGTTTATCTGAAGACAAAAGATTTATAATGTGCTGACAAACTCCTCGTGTCAAATTTTTTGAGTTTCATAGGAGTGAAGAATTTTGAAGCTCAAAGAAACTGCTTTACAAGTGTGGAGAGAGAGTTATTTCTCCCAAACAAAGAATAAAGTTATTTCCCCCTACTAAACAGTAGAAGGCACAAATCTGAGATGGAAAGTGGCATCTGCATGACATCATTGGGTTTTACCTTGGTTGTGACTCCCAGGAGCTTTGTGTCCCCAAGTGTTTGCTGCATCCATTATGGGGCTGAATTTCTGGTCTTTGGGACCACCTCAGTAAATTCTTGGGGCTCCTTCACAAATGTCACCAGTTTGCTGTTGCAGGGTGGTCCATGGGAGTGAAAATGCACATTCAGGGTCGATGCTCTCCATTATTACCCAATCCTGCTTAGGTAGAAACACAGGGAATAATTGTTTCCATACACATGTGCAGCACACAAAACATCCACATCTACGTCTGCTTATGTTAAATATTTCTATCCCAGAAAAGCATTCCAAAAAAAAACCCTCATTGGACTCACTCAACATTGCAAACCTCACCTGCACAGGTCAATTGAGAACCTGGGACATTGCCCAGAGGAAACCACGCTGTGGTTGCTGTTAGTTTTCCCTCTGATTGTTGCCTCTGTCCTCTGCTCCCAGATCAGGTCTCAGGTGAGTTATTCAGTCTTTTATTACATGTGCACAGCAGGTCCCCAGGGCTGGCACCCCCCTCATGCACACTGGAAAAGAAATCCCACAAGCCAACAGCACATGGTGAATCAGGCACCAGAGGATGCTTTGGATTGGGGTCACACATTTGTCAGAACAACAAAAAAATAAATAGATGAACATAATTTTGCATTATAGCAGCACGAGCTACAATAGCTCAGAGTGGGGAGCTGATTATTGCTCTGCTACTTACTGAAAAATGTCATGCTATTTATAGGGCTGAGCAAATAGCAAATTATAATCATCTACCTCAGATCCATTCAGTGTGCTGCTCTCCAGGTGGGCTCCTCTTGTGCCCCTGTGCTGCAGCCTAGAGGAGTGGTCAGTCTCCATGCTGAGAGCTTGGCACAGCCATGGCCAATTGGAAAAACAAAACAATTAATTTTGCTAACTCCTGGTCTCCATGGGGAAGGAGGCTCAAGCCTGGCTTTGCAGAATTATGCTGCTGAGCTGACTCAGGTTCTTTGCCCCTTTCAAATGAGAATGATAAACTTTACAGCATTCAAGATAATTAATAGCATCATACTCTGATTAAGCACCTCCAGCAGATTAAATCACCTGATTAAAAACCAGAAGGGGGCTACAAGAATTCTACAGAGGGACTTTCTACAAAGTCATGTAGTAATGGGACAAGGGGAATGGCTTTAAGGTGAAGAGAGCAGGTTGAGATTGGATATTAAAGAGAAATTTTTCCCTGTGAGGGTGGTGAGGCCCTGGCACAGGCTGCCCAGAGAAGCTGTGGCTGCTTCATCCCTGGAAGTGTCCAAGGCAAGGTTGGATGGGGCTTGGAGAAACCTGGGATGGTGGAAGGTGTCCCTGCCCATGGCAGGAATGTGGAACTGGATTTCTTTACGGTCCCTTCCAACCCAAACCGTGATGTGAATCCCCAGCACAAACATATTGTGGGTATATTTCAATATTTATTTTTGCAAATCTGTAATTTGATAGAGTAGGGGGCTGCAATTCTCTGTACAGTTTCACTGCTGGTTTAGTTCTGGGACCTTCAGGAGTTTTCCGACTCAGCTGCTTTCCTCATCATCTGTTCTGCTTTTCCTCTGTCCCAGGTTTTGCACCTCTGTCTTTGTGTCTCTCTCTTGAGTCTATCTTGGAATAATATATTGACTCTTCTAGACCTTAGCCAACTTTCAAATTACTCAAGTTGTGTTTTGTCAGTGCTCTGAGGGTTGTAGCCAGTCCATCTCAAGCTGCAGCAAGCCCTTGGGGATGCAGGGGATGCAGACTGAGAATGCAGAAAGAAAACTTACCAGGCTCTATAATATTTCAGGGAAATCAGCAGTGAAAGATGGGACAAAAGTCCTGGAGAGGAAATAAATGTACCAAAAGTAGAAGGTGATAGTAGGAAAAATAATTAGCCCCTGGAGAAAAGCTGGCAAAGCTCTGTTATTTGCTCTCTTCTGTTTTGCCATGCCAGAGATGAATTTTCATGGGTCATGAACGCTATCAGCAATGGGAAAAAAACTCTTAACTTAGGCTAAAATAACCTTAGAGAGCAGGTAATCTGGGTTTTCACTCCATCAAGCAGCTCAAATTCAACCTGATGTTTTCCACAGGCAATATCTGGAACTGCTAAATTGAATTCAGATTTACTAGATTGGTACCAGGATTACAGGCATGTTATTTTTCTTTCCAGAAAGACTTATGTCATATTACTTTACCCTATTCATCTCTCTTCACAAATCACTGTCCGAAGGGGGAGGAAGTACAGTAACTTCTTTGCTCTGAATATGACATGTGGAAATTTCCTCTTGAAAAATAACCTTACTATTACAAGGAAATAGTGTACTTAAATGAGGCTTTTTCAATAATCACATTTGTAGGCAAGAAAAGGTCAGAGGTGGAAAGAAAAAGTATGAAGAGTATGAGGATGTAAAAATCCCTGGTTTGTTTGTTTATTTACACATGTAGAATTTTGAACATATCAACTGGAGACTTCATGAAAGAGCATAACCTGATTTGTAAAAGAAGTAGTATTTTGCAAAAAGGGCTGGTAAATAAAGCTATCAATAGAAATCTTCTTTTCCCAGGTGGATTATATTCTGTATTTGTGCTCCCAGAAGGGGAACAGAGTAAAGCAATCTTCACAAGCACACTTCAAACAAATGGTTTTCAATCTGGTTTTAAATACTTGCTCCCGGGGTAAAGTAAAACTGTCATGAATTGCAAAATGGGGGCATTGGAACAGAAATACAGGTTTTTGCTCTATTTTGCAGTAGTGGCTTTGATATAGGAATGTAAATGAAAGGCTGAAAAAGAGGAGTTTGAATACAGATCTCTGGTCTGTATTTAGTGTAAGGGACTGGAGTGCCCACTGTGTAAACAGTTTCTCATGGCAATGCAAGGTCCTGTGGCTGATTTGGCTGAATTTTACTTTAAAAAGCAATTTAGGGCTAAAGCCCCCAGGGGAAAAAATAGGCAGGCACACAAATCTAGGGAGTTTTGCAGTTTTTAGGCAGAAAATATTATTTCTTAAGGCAAAGAGTCATGGAATTCTCATTGGAATATCTTTGACTATTGATGTGAACTTAATAAGGGTTTAGTGACAAGATTCACAGGACCAGAGGAAAAGCCTGCTGATCTGAATTAATGTTTTTATTTTATTGTTTTCCCCAGGGAAGCCCAGGTTGCCTCTCTAGTACTCAGGGGAAGAGCATTACTTCTGCCAAGTTCTTCAGCAAAGAGGGAACTTTTCACCCTAAAGCTCTCTCTGGGGGTAAATCTCCATGGAGTTGCTACTTTCTTCTCTCTCTCCTGTTTTCCACAACTTTTTCCTCTGCAAATTAGTCTGCAGTGGTCTCCAAAATAAATGAATTTGAGTTATGATCCCTGTCCCACCCCAGCTGCAAGCAAAGAGGAGCTTCGTACATCTCACATCTGCCTCCAAATCTCCCAAGTGCGGCAGAAAGGAGATGTCTCACACCAGTTCCTTCCTGGAATCCTTCCTGGAATCCTTCCTGGAATCCTTCATTCCTTCCTGGAATCCTTCCTGGAATCCTTCCTGGAATCCTTCCTTCCTGGAATCCTTCCTGGAATCCTTCCTGGAATCCTTCCTTCCTGGAATCCTTCCTTCCTTCCCTCCTGCACTCCTCCATCATGCAGTAAATTACATCTCCAGGAAAGACGCTTTGCCCCTTACAGGACCAGAAAAGGAATTCCTATTAAGCCTTTCAGGATTGCTCTTGAGTTGCCGTCAAAACCAGGGGTATTTTGGTTGCCTTGAGGCTCATTCAGTCTGAGTTAATCAGCTGAAGGTGCGGTTATGAGGATTTTTTGCAACCACTTGACCCATCCTCATCCACGGAGAAATTGCTCTTCCTCTTTGGGAGAAGAGATTTTCATGGAACCAGAGAATGGTTTGGGTTGGAAGGGCCCTTAAAATTATTCAGGTTCAAATCTCCAGCCATGGGAAGAGGCACCTTCAACCATCCCAGGCTGCTCCAAGCCCCATCCAACCTGTCCTTGGACACTTCCAGGGATGGGGCAGCTTCTCTGGGAAACCTGTGCCAGGGCCTCATCACTCTCATAATAAGGAATTTATTCCTAATACCTAATCTACATCTACCTTCATTCTGCTCATTTTCAATACAATCATTATCTTTTGCCAAAATTACGTAAATAATAGGGGCATTTTAAACAATCACTTTATAAGTGTTTGCCCAACATTTTCCATTTCTGGAGAGCAATGCTCCCTATACCAGCATCATCAGAACCTTGACCAAAGGGATAATGCTAGATAACAAAGAGTTAAGAAAGAGGTAAGAGAGAAGCCCACACCAGTGCCAGTGACATTTCCCTGTTGGATAGTTTAGGAAGAAGCCTTCACTTTGAAACTAAATCTAATTGGAGGTTGTTTGGGATTCAGCTCTCCTACTGACTTAACAAGCTGCTGGAAAGTCTAATAAATATTGACATGATCCCTTTCTCTTTGGCAGAGCCTTCTGAGAACTCCACTTTGTAGCTCAACGATGCCTCCCTGTGTTGCCTGTGTCAAAATGTAGAGGGAAAAAACCCATGGTCAGCACGCACTTCTACATGGAAATTTAATGAGAATATTTCTAAATTTCATCCAGCCAGTTCAGGTGAAGGAGTCATGAGTTTGATTTCAAGTAAAAAGTTCTTCTAACCCCATTTTACAGTGGGTATCTGGTACCTGGTTTGGGTTTTACCCTCCCAAAAGTGTAAGACATGGTGTAAATTGCAGTTAATAATTGTAATTTTCCTCTTTTGTTGGTGCCTACTTACTTGATATGATTCCTCTTTTATCATTCCATTAGAACTAAAAGTTAAATTAACCCTGGTGACAGAACAGGAGAGTCCTTGTTGTTTCTGTGTGTGTCTCAAGGACTGGAAAGAGAGTTGACCAAAGCAGAAGAGACAGCAGACTTTGTTTTGAACTTGAGTTTCATTTACTGTTGTTTTAGAAGTTATAAAATACAGCTACAAATAAATCCATCGGTAAGAACGAGTTTAGACTCTCAGCTAAACACTATTCAGTGTCAGTTTAACAGGTTGATTAAAGTTCACAGTATAAAAAGAGAGAATAAGTAGAATGAAATTGGGGTGAGGGACAGCTCAGAAGAAAAGCACAATCTGTATAATCTTAGGCAAAGATTTAGGGGGAACAAAAAGAACAATCACTGATCATTTTACAAGATCTTGGTAATTCCCCTCCTCTGGTTTCATCAGTATCCTGAATTCCACCCTCAAGTTTATTTCTTTACTTCTGCACCTGCCAAGGCCTCACTCAGCCCCACACCACCAGGTCATGCCAAACTGTCCTTGCAGCTCTGGAGCAAATAAGGGATTCTTTGGAGACCGCTGGAAGGGGATGTGATCTGCATTTGAAAATCACAGATTTGTTACCATTTATTCCCTCCTGATTGCAAATGACTTTTGCAGGACTTGGTGTCTTTGCAGATGGAGGAAGCTGCACCAGTGGGATGGAGGAAATCTGGCCAAGCACATTTGGGTAGAGGGAAGTTACCCAGAGTGTTTGTGGGCTTTTCATCCCTGGAAGTGTTCAAGGCCGGGTTGAACAGGGCTCTGAGCATCTTAATCCAGAGGAAGGTGTCCCTGCCTTCCCTGTAGGACCAAGCAAGACTGAATGAAATCATGCTCCTGAACTTCCACAGTTTTTAGGTGACACAATTAAGTGTTGCTTCTTCTCCACGAGATGTGTGAGGATGGTACAAACTCTGGTGACAGAGAGTGGACAATCACACAGATGGGAAATCTCTCACATTCTTCTGGGGGTAAAATAAGGAGAAAAATTCAATCCAGAGTTGTTTTTTTTTTTTTATTGCATAACAGTAGAAGTTTGTGTCATCAAAGAATTCAGAGACTGGAGGGACAATAAAAGGAAGCAGTTTAATACTGAGAAGTGCCTGCAAGCAGTACATCTTACAGTGATACTGGCGCTGGTCTGCAAGTGTTTGGCCTTTTTATAACAACTGCTGAGATTCTGTGTTTTGATCTCATAAGGATTGACCCTTGGTCGTGAGTTCCCAGCTGATAAGATGCCTGTGATACTCCAGCACCTCAGCCCAGCATTGCCTGCAGAATAGACTCTCCTACCTGTGATGTGAAACAGTGGAGTTTCCCATTCCCCCTTGAAATATTTAGTTTTGATCACCCTTAAGCATTTCCAGAATATGCAGGCGGTGGCCAAACAGAAGCAGCTCTAAAATCAGCAGACTGCTGATTAGAATTACCTCTGACAAGCTCATCACTTTACCCTCTGTCCCTGCTTAGAGAGGGGACACACTGGAGTCCCCATTGCTGCCCCTGCTCCCTGCTGATGTCCTTCCTACATCCCTCCCTAGCTACAGCCAGCAGGATTCACCCCTCTTCTCCTCACTGTAATTCCCAGCCCAGCAACTCTCTCTGACTCTGTTCCCTGGTGATGAGTGTTCACAAAATTACAGTGAAAGCTGCAGTCAGAGGTCATTTTCTGCTTTGCCTTCTACACCAGAAAAAGCTGAGATCCCTGTGATGGACCACTTGGTTTAATGTGAGCATGAGGCATTTTGTTTTTCAAGTCCATGAAGTTAAGAGCTATTAAAAGGCAGCTGGTTATTGACAAGCTATCAAATAAATTTGGAATGCATCCTGCTGCGTAGCCATCTGATGAAGCTGAATGGGAAAGCTAATGACCCTCATGCTATACTTGCCATAAAATATGGCCTTTATTTCAGCACTTGAGGTTTATTCTCTAGTGGGGCAAGGAAAGAAAATGGGATATATCCCATTTTACTCCAGCATGGAATCACACACGCACATTTTGGTTACAAACCACTCAAAAAACTCATTCTGTACATCCTGCCATGTGCTCCTCCTGCAAGCTCAAGAGCAAAACAGTCTGTGGCAGGCAAAGCATCTCCTGACTTCTGTGAATTATTTGGAGTTATTCCTCAAAGACAAGCTGGAAGATCAGTTGGGGGATATCAGTTAATTAGCTCTGCCAGTTTTCTCCTGCTGAGAAGCTGACACAGTTGTTATAAATAATTCAGAGCCTTTTCATGCTCTGTGTGCTGCAGTGGTGTAACTATCTGTGGAGTTTTGCTGATAGTGACATCTCAGGCTCATGTGACTGGCGGGGATAGAATCAGATATTTGTTTTTATCAACAGCACACTTAACATGGCATTATCTCTGTCCTCTGATTGGATGGAAATAACTGAGAATGGGATCCCCAATAGTGAAAATGCATTTGGAAATAATCTTCCAGGTTACTTTGTTTCTCCTTGTTTGTCAGTATTGCACCCAATGCAACAGCAGCCTGACTATGCCTGCAGTGACAGCAAAATTCAGATAATAATGTTGAACTGAAATATTACCTACCCAAAGTGTAGATCCACTGTTTAAACTCTCAGAGTGAAGGATGCAACCCATTTGTTCTTGCAATGGGACACATTACAAGTACTGCAAACCTTCCCCACTATTCGCTGAAGTATTGACTGCTTTCTTTAATGCTGCTGCACAAAGTAAGAAGCAAACACAGTGAAGGCATTGGGCACATTTTACCCAGGGACACTGAACTTAAGCTGACAGCAAGAGCAAACACTCAGGTGTAACCCTGCGCCTGCCTCCAACCCCATGCACTCAGTCAATAATCCTGGCATTTAAGGCCATACATTTTTGATTTCTGAAGTCAGCTCAATGAAAGACCAACAAATCAGTGTCTGTGTTATAGGACTCAACAAACAGACATATTTTTATATTTTATAACTGATCTGTCGATGAAGGAGGTCCCTGTGGCACTGGATGCAATGTCAAACATGGAAGTGAGATTTTGAAGAAAGAACATTTCTAGGAGCAGAAAGAAAGATGGGGAGGGATAAAATCCAAAATATTTGTTTGTCTTTGTTAGCCACCAACCCTCACTTTGCCTCAAACACCCCATCTTCCCTCATTCACATAAACTTCTCCTTATTATAGAATTATAGAATAGTTTGGGTTGGAAGAGACTTTCAAGATCATCTCATTCAACCCCCTGCCATGGTCAGGGACATTTTCCATTATGCCAGGTTGCTCCAAGCCTGACCCTGGACACTTCCAGGGATGGAGCAGCCACAGCTTCTCTGGGCAGCCTGTGCCAGGGCCTCACCACCCTCACAGGGAAGAATTTCTTCCAAGTATCAAATCCAAATCTACCTTCCTTCATCTTAAAGCCATTCCCCTTGTCTTATCACTGTATTGCTATGTCAAAAGTGCCTCTTCAACATTTCTGTTGTTCCCATTCAGGTCCTGAAAGATCACAATAGCATCACCCCAGAGCTTTCTCCAGGCTGAACAATCATTGTTTTCTCAGCATTAAAATTTTTGCCAGCATTCAATGTTACTACCCCTCTAAACAAAGACACAACATATGTTACTGTGCATCTTTGGGCTGACAATAATCAGTTTATATCCATGTCTGGATGAAAAAAAATAGGAAGTATGGTGAAGGGCAAGTTAAATAGGCTCCCTTAAACCCCACATTCTGTAGGAAATCATTATCTTCACAATTTTCCAAGCCATTTGCAGGCAGCAGCTGGGAGTTTTACACTAGGGAAGGCATGTTATACTCAAAACATATCTTGTTTTCCACACATTTTTCCCCCAGTATGGTTCACCAGCCACAGGCAGGGATATCCTTGTGAGTGCTGCACCCAGAGGGCCACCCTGATATCTGCTGTTCTCACATGATGCAAAGCCAAGCTGGTGCTGAATTAGTGGTATTTCAGTCTCTATAAATCCATCTCAGCCAGCTGTGGCCATCTAGGCACAGTTTTAGGACCTTGGCTGTTTCTCATATGACTACATGTGGTGTCTGCAGCAAAATCATCAATGTCCACAAACCTCCTCAGGATCCTCCAACAGCCAACTGAAGTCCACCCCCTTCATCAGCAGGGGCCAGAGAGAGATTCCTGGTTTCCACAAGTAGTTCTGCATGTTTTATCAAGATATAAAATCACCCTGTTGGTGATTTAATCAATCATAACTAAAATGGGAGCTTGAATTTAGGCGCCTCAAATCAGATGATGTGTGTTACCCATCCCCTTGCATAAGGAACAAGGAGATATTTACAGAGATCAAGATGTCCAGCTCTGAGGCTTTGCAAAGAATGCATTATACATGTTATATTCATTTGGTGTTCTACAAATCTAAACTGAATTTAGTGATTAATTATATTATTGTTAATGATTATTTGGATTGGAAGGCTGGAGAGGGATTTTTACAGGACCATGCAGTGACAGCTCAAGGGGGGATGGCTTCAAGCCAAAAGAAAGTAGATTTAAATTGGATATTAGGAAGAAATTTCTTATGATGAGGGAGGTGAAGCCCTGGCACAGGTTGTCTACAGAAGCTGTGGCTGCCCCATCCCTGGAAGTGTCCAAGGCCAGGTTGGATGGGGCTTGGAGCAACCTGGGACAGTGGAAGGTGTCCCAGCCCATGGCAGAGAGTTGGAACTGAATAATCTTTCAGTTCCTTTCCATCCAAAACCATTTTATGATTCTCTTTGTAAAAATAAAGAACATTATGAGTCTTCTGAGCAGTTACATGAACACAGAAGTGGAAAACAAAGGAGGTTAAGAATAATACCCTTTAAAACTTGGTCTTTTGGTTAACAGGATGAACTGCTGAGATCTCTCCCTACCTTCTGAACATTCTGTGTCACATCTAAAATGAGATGCTTAAGCTTTTCTGTAAAAGTCCTGCTTTGGGCTAATTTAAGGCTCCAGTTCTTGAGAACTGAGTATTTATTTTTACTTCACTGCAGGCTGGTCAAACACAAGTCAGCTCTTTTTTGGGTTCCCCCCACGTTGCCATCGCTAAGCCCAAGTTAACAAACCTGGCTGAGAACCCCCTCAGGGCTGTGAGGGTGAGCACAGGCTCCTCTTGTGACCCTGCACTGAGTAACTGATCATTGTTCCAACATCCATGGCTGAACCCTGGCTTTTGCCAGGAAACAGCCTCTTTACAGCCCCTCCTGGTCACTGGGGCAGGGTTTTGTGCCTCTGCTTTGTGCCAGCTCCAGCTGTAATGACTTTGCACACCCTGGTGCCAAAGGCTGGAGATGAAACTGTCCTGCATGCATCTAAACCAATAAATACTTTTTTTTTTTTTTTTTTTTATGATAAGGCAGCATCTCCACAAATAAATTAAGGATCTCTGAGAGCATTTTCCAGCACTGAGGCCAGAAATGAGCTATGTTTATACAACTAAACCTTTTTTATACTGGGACTTGAAGTTGCTGCATCCAGACTGACCACTGAGAAGGGTTTTGGGCCTATGCCAGCTATCCATCAGCATTCAGGAATTGTAAACACAGTGCCCAGCTGAAAACCCCACCAGGGATCATTGTAAAAATGTTTATCAGCAATTTCCAGTGCCCAGCATTGTTTCCTAACACAGTTTTATTTCCTAGTGTAGCAGTAGTCCCTTTATGGCCTCACTGTGTGGGGACCTAGGCTCTGGACACCCTGGTAGCAGGTGGCCTCTAACACTCCACATTTGTTTGAAAATAAATATTTTACAGTGGTTGCAACAACAAGCGGAGTTTTCACACACAAGGAGCGGGGCTGGCCTCTGATTCTTACAAAACTCTGGGCTCCAGGAGCTCTTGCAAATTCTGCCAGGCAAATGGAGAATTTCTGAGGAATGAGGGAGGTGATTTTGTTTTATAGATGCATCACACACTGGGTGTTGCCTTCAGAAAACACTGCTTTTTGCATGTAGAACATTAAGTGATCAAAGCATCTCCGAGCAAATGGATTTGCAAGTGCACCCAGAATGTTGCTATGCTATTAACATGCTGAAAGCCCCTTCTGTCATCAGTTTTGTTATAGCTGATTGGAATTAAAGCTCTGCAGAGTCAAACTTTGAAAGAAGGTGGCTGCTTATTTTATTTCTTTTTTTTTCCCCACAAAATTATGTTCTAGAAACTCTCATGGTGATAATTGTTAAATAACGAAAATATACAATAACAATTCAGCTCTTCCCTGCGTGGTGAGCTTTATATAGCACAATATTATGAATATTCCATGCAATTTTTTTGTTGTGAATGTGATGGAAATGTGAGGTAATCTTAACAGAGCACAAAGTGAGCCATGCATTGTTATTTTTGACCTCTATGGGGAGAAGAAGATATAGCCCACCCGCCCAGAAGGAAACAGCAATGCTTCATATTAAACAAAATTGTTTCCATGGGATTTTAGGGCTCAGGGTATGGAGAAAATAAACTTCCAAAATGTCACTTCATCTTCCTGCTTTATAATCACTCATTGTACAGCTGTTCCCATCGCAGTGTGGGTGGCAGATGTCTGTAACAGGGCTTTAGAATCTCTAAACTTGCTAATGAAAAGTGTTTAATCCCTGCTCACCACGGCAAATCCTCAATTGGTGAGGCTGCTGGTGCTGCAGGCAGCGTGTCAGGAGCTCTGGATGCACACATTTGGACACCATGGTTACCGGGAGTGCTGGGCGTGGTCACGGGGAGCCCAAACCCCAGGATTTCATCATCACCAGGGCTGGAGGGATAATCAGTGATTTGTATACTTGCTCCAGAAGTGTGTTTCCATCTCCAGTTCAGCGAGGCAACTCCTGAAATACCAGCACAACCCGTGGAGTGGAGCTGATTCACTCCTGGGTTGGGGATCATCACTGCACATTCCATGCCCTGACTCCTCCTCTGCTGCCTGAAATTCAGCACTGAAAGCCAGCAAGGTGCTGAGATCATGAGGAAAGATAAAAATCCTACCAGGGAAATGCCAATGATGGTGTGTTAGGTTGGAAGGATCAGGAATTTCCAGCAGCAGCAGGATGGATTGGAAGGTGCAGATTTTCCACTTCATGGAGGGAAATTGAAGGAATAGAGACTCTACAGACTTAAACCTGGTGTGGTTTCTTCCTGAGAGGTGTTGTGCATCCTAAACCATCCTCCAGGGGTTCTTTTGCTCATGAGATGGCACAACACCTCCAGAGGAAGGGGAAGAAATCTTTAATTTCTACCTCAATGAGTTGTTTCTTTCTGACCACAGACACATTTCCAGCTTTAACTTTTTCTTCAGTTCCATCACCATGCACAACATCTAAATCTATCTTTGCAATTAATTAAAAGCACCCACTGGTGCTTTTAAATTCTAGATTTTGGGATTTTTGGAGCACCCATTGGTGCTTTTAAAATCCAAATATTGGGGTTTTTGGAGCTCTCCTGTGCAGAGCCAGGAGCCGGACTCGATGATCCTTGTGAATCCCTTCCAACTCAGAATATTCTATAATTCTATGATTCCCACATAATCCAGATGGAGGCATTTACTCCAAAGGCACCTAAAAACAGGAGGTGAATCCCACCCTCTCATCTTCACTGCCAAAGAATCTTATTCATTCTTTACAAGTGACTCCCTCTCACTCTTTTTCTTTTAGACTCGTACATATTTAAATATTTTAAGCAACATGAAGCAGCTCTGCCAAGTTTCATGAGAGCTGGAGTAGCATGGGGTATTTTGAATAGTTTGAATTCCATGAACACCCTCCATGAAGATCCAAATTTATGTATTAATATGCACTGCCATATCCGGATTTCACTGGTATCAAATAAAGTCTGCCACTGCTACAATAATTCTTTCATTTAACATTTATTTATTTCTATATTGTGCTTGACATTTACAGGTACTTACCTAAATTTAGATGACCAGCCAGTTAAATCCAGCTTTACATAATCTTAATTAAATGTGATAAAAATGCCATGGAATCAGAAAAGTTATGCTGGATTGCTTAGCCAGGAATAATCATGTGCTGGGGATAGAGATGCATAGATAGACATGCAGCTACATTCATTCCCTTACCAAAAATGATCAAGTGGAAAATAAGGCAAGCTTACAATTCTATCACAGATGATATATAATTTTTTTTTCCTTCAGAGCTCAAGAGAGTATTTCTGGGAATAAAGTGAGAATGATAAAAAGTCCCTTTCACTCTCTGATTATTCTTTACTGATATGGCATCTAATACAAAAATAGCCCATAGCTTTTATAAAATTCAACAAAGTGAAGATTTTTGACAGCAATTGTTTCTGAATATAGTAATGTATTCTTTTATTTACAGTCAGGATTGAAACAAGGCAGAAAAAACCCCTTACCAAAACCTTTTACAAAACCCACGAGTTTCACTGCAACAAAATTAAATGATACAGATTTGACACAGAAGCAAAAGACATGATAACAATATATGTGCATTTTTTGGGGATGAGGGAAATGAAAGAATGAACTAATTGCATTTTTATCTTAAAAAGAAGTTAATAAATTACCATTTCAAAGTGGGATTTACATATTCCAACACTTTGCAAAGATTAGCTCTTTCTTTGATAGTTTTTTCTTTCTCATTTTATTATCCTGCCTTTTGGATGAGATACTCAAACAAAAAAAAAATTAAAAAAATAAATTCCAAAGCCCATTCCTTTGCAGTCATTAAAAGGTCCTGTGGCACTTTCCACAAGAGCTGGAAGTGTTTTAAACAACACTGTCCTGGCAGAAGTCCAACTTGGGTAATTACGTTCCGCCTTGCCTCAAAGAAATCTTTTCCTCAAGCTATAATTTCATTTGGAGACACTGTTCCACACTTCTCTGCCTGGAAACAATTGCTCCATGCTCTCAGCTGCCACACTGCAGGCAGGAAATAGCTGCATTTTAGTGCAAGTGAGTGTTTTCTGTAGACTCCCTGTCATTCAGCCTCCCCACTGCACACCTGAGGCCAATCCACGCTCCAAAAGCTGCTCCCAGTGTGCACCTGGGTGAAGCCCTCAATATGCCAAAAAAGGTGATTTCTATAGGAAGAATGAGGAATAATGTGCTGCATTTCACAAAACAACTGCAGTCATTTGTTGTAGATGGGCATCTGATGGTTGTCACGGGAATTTAGAGGTAAATAGAGTTGACAGCATACATCACAAATTTCTCTAGGATAAAATGTTACAATGAATGATTCAAAAATGCAAAATGGCCACGAGACTTCAGAAAAAAATGTTCTCCTCTAAACATAAGGTTCATCATGATGTTATCTTTGATTCCTGTCACAGGAACTGAATCGTCTTCACATTGAACAGGATGAGAGGAGATCTCCCAGTGCCTTTTCAGATTGCCTCCATGGGATTCAAGCTGGAAGTTCTATTCCTCATCTGCACAATTTTTTTCTCTCACAGAGTGGCAGCACCATGTCTGATGGTAAACAATTAAAAGATCTGCATCTAAAGTAAATTTGAAGACCTACTCTGCCATCAGTGGAGAGCAAAACTCCATAAGCAAAGCGTTCCTTCCAAAAAGGGGTCTCTAAGAACATGAATATATTAATATCCTTGAAGTTATTGTAGATAAATTATGCAAGATGCTGGACTCAGCTGAGGTGAGTTATAGTCAGAATGGAGAAAATTAGAATGTGAATCAAAACATGGATGTTAAAATGAAAAAAAAAGGTTGTGCTGTAGGACAGCATGAGTAAATGGTGATGAAAGCTGTCTCTCACCCTGAAGACAGGAAACCACACAGAATTATGTTCCTGCCCTGGGTGGCTGAATCATGGAGCATTTTATCAGTCTACTCAAGGGAAATTATCTCCTGAGTCAGAAATGTGCCCTCTGATCCCAAGATCCTGCAGACAGTTCAGCAAAAACCTCTGGCTCTGGCAATCCTCAGCCTCCAGAAACTTTTACCACAGACAAAGGGACCCAGCACCAAAGCAAAACACAGAAACAGCAAGAAAGATTTTCAGTTTTCAACAGGTGCTACATCAGGACCTAGCTCAGCTTCATTTTTTAGGAGAGACTTTTCCTTTTCCTGGACAGGACTATGCCAGGAGGATTAAACTCTGACTTTGCCTGTTTGGAAAGAGATTATGTCCTTGACTTGATGTCACTGTTTCCTTTCCCTTTAATTAAGCAAAAAACTCAGGACAGGGGTAAGAATGAGAGAGAGAGAGAGAGCAAGAGGGAGAGAGAAAAGAATTAAGGAGAAGCTGACCAGAAAAGCCAAGCAGTTAAAGTATTTTAATTTAGTATTTAAAAGCATTCCTGTGAGTCTGCTTCTCAGAGATATGACTGTTAAAGAAAATGAATTTCTCTACTTCCAGCCAACCAGAATATATGTACATATTTATACACACCCACAGCACAGACACATGAATGTACAGAGAGGAGGAGGAGAAAAATTTATACTGAAAAAGATGTTGAAGTTGTATCAAAAGAATAAGTCTCAGAAAGAATTTTTTCTGAGAAAATCCATTTTGTGAATCCATGACGAATCCCTGCAGAACACACTCAGTGAAAGATAAAGAATGAAGCAACATAGCTACACTTAAAAACATACTGAATTCTTGGCATGTACATTCAGGATTGCAGCAAACCCCTCTGGGTTGTAAATTGCTTATTGTTTTTTAAAATACATTTTAAAATAATCTATTTTACCACTCTTTTTGGAAGATAAAAAAATGGTTGTCCAAATCCCACCAAAACCCAACACAGGCATCTTGTGGTGGAGCTGTGAGCTAAAAGATTAGACCAGACCAGAGTGGGGAAAGAGCTCACTGAAGAGTTTTATCAGACATTGGTGGTGCCATGCGCAGCTTGAGAAGGAAGGAAGGAGGTGGCGGAAGGAAGGAAGTGGTGGAAGTGGTGGAAGGAAGGAAGTGGCGGAAGGAAGTGGCGGAAGGAAGGAAGTGGCGGAAGTGGCGGAAGTGGCGGAAGGAAGTGGCGGAAGGAAGTGGCGGAAGGAAGTGGCGGAAGTAGCGGAAGGAAGTGGCGGAAGGAAGTGGCGGAAGGAAGGAAGTGGCGGAAGGAAGGAAGTGGCGGAAGGAAGTGGCGGAAGGAAGTGGCGGAAGGAAGGAAGGAAGTGGCGGAAGGAAGTGGCGGAAGGAAGGAAGTGGCGGAAGGAAGTGGCGGAAGGAAGTGGCGGAAGGAAGTGGCGGAAGGAAGGAAGGAAGTGGCGGAAGGAAGTGGCGGAAGGAAGGAAGTGGCGGAAGGAAGTGGCGGAAGGAAGTGGCGGAAGGAAGTGGCGGAAGGAAGTGGCGGAAGGAAGTGGCGGAAGGAAGTGGCGGAAGGAAGGAAGGAAGGAAGGAAGGAAGGAAGGAAGGAAGGAAGGAAGGAAGGAAGGAAGGAAGGAAGGAAGGAAGGAAGGAAGGAAGGAAGGAAGGAAGGAAGGAAGGAAGGAAGGAAGGAAGGAAGTGGCGGAAGGAAGGAAGGAAGTGGCGGAAGGAAGTGGCGGAAGGAAGTGGCGGAAGGAAGGAAGGAAGTGGCGGAAGGAAGGAAGTGGCGGAAGGAAGGAAGTGGCGGAAGGAAGTGGCGGAAGGAAGTGGCGGAAGGAAGTGGCGGAAGGAAGTGGCGGAAGGAAGTGGCGGAAGGAAGTGGCGGAAGGAAGGAAGGAAGGAAGGAAGGAAGGAAGGAAGGAAGGAAGGAAGGAAGGAAGGAAGGAAGGAAGGAAGGAAGGAAGGAAGGAAGGAAGGAAGGAAGGAAGGAAGGAAGGAAGGAAGGAAGGAAGGAAGGAAGGAAGGAAGGAAGGAAGGAAGGAAGGAAGGAAGGAAGGAAGGAAGGAAGGAAGGAAGGAAGGAAGGGGTCAGAGTAAAGGAATCAGGGGTTGATTGTTTGGCTGAAGTTCCAATGCTCAGGCCATATGTGCATCTTTCTCCAAGGAAGCCCTGAGCTATTCTGCAGTCCCTCCAGCCCATGAAGATTTATGAGGGTCCCTCTTGTGATTATTACAGAGTTCATTGATCAAAAAACAGACAGAAACTCAAATTGCTTTAGTTGTGAGGGATTTCTGGAGGTTTTTGGTTCAACCTGTCACATGGAGTAGGGACACCATTGAGGTTTTGTGTAGCTCAAATCCTCTTGGTCACATTTTGATTCCATGAGACAGCCTAAATACAGACAGAAGTGAATACTCTCCCTGTGGAGAGGTATTTGGTTATTTATTGCATCTGATTGACTTTTCCAGCAGTGATTTTAAGTTAATAAATAGTTTCACACATCAATGTACGCACAGACATAAATTCATACATCTGAGGATGGATGGACACATGTGCATAAATAAATGAATAAATAAATGTGATGCCTGTTCACTTATCCTTACACACATCAACACAATAATTTGCCATAGTTTGGTTTTCTTTACAAATGAAACCCAGAAGACTGGGATGGCCCAGGGTCACCAACAGACCAAAACCCTGTGGATTTTTAGGGGTGGCCTGGGTGGGTTGGGGAAGGCAGCACTGAGCTGCCACTGCCACCCCTCTTGTGGCTAAAGGTCTCAATTTTCCACTATTTACAAAACTCACCAGCTGTGGCCATGTTGTTTCTCCTCTGGCAGGGTTCAGTCCCTAAATCCATATTTTTATCACCTTATCTGGAAAAACAAGATTTCCAGAAGAACTGAAAAGCACTGAGTAAGTAAACAGCACCTACAGGAAATAGGGATACCAAGATCAGGTTTTTTTAAAGAGATTTTTAAATGTAGGTCACCTATTGCTGCACTTGGAAGGGTTTCCATCCCAGCCCTTTTTCTGCTAAATTTTTTGCTAGCCTCTGTCTTTCTCCTTTTAGATCTTGCTTTTCCCAGCTCCAGCCTGCCTCTTCCCAGCCAGCTGTGTATATGGAATAACTTTGGGACATGCTGGCAGGGAGCAGTTTTAAAAATAAACATGGTGATATTCACCAGGAAGACACTGCAGGCTGCAGGCTCCTTTCTGAGTGATAAAGATTTAATTACTGCATGCTGGCCCTCTTTGCCTTCTTCCCAGCTGTAACAGGTGCCTGAGTTTCATCCTTCTTCCAGCTTTTTCTCAAGGTAATTAAAACTTTATCCTGGAGATAGGTATATTCAAGTATGTGAGTCTCTCACTGCATTTAAGGGAGACATTTTAATTTTTATTAACTCTACTAATCAGCAGAGGAATTATATATAAACTAAGCTAGGGAGGCTACAGGGATTTCTAGGTTTTATCCAGTACTGTGTTTGCCTGTAAAATAATTCCATTCTGGGGAAACCTGCTATGGTTTTGATTTTAAGCAAAGGTTGTGTTCATTTTGTGATCCTGATACCTTTATTCCACACAACCCTGGGATTTAGTTCTAATCCTGAACAAAATGATTTTTCATGGGAGAGAAAGAGGCTGCAGCAGTGAGGACAAAGCCCTGGCCTGCAGCAGGATTTTTCCTCAGGCTCATTAAGTGACTTGGGGCAGGACCCTCCGTGGTAGATTTTATAATGGATCTCCAGTCGCTTTGATGGCAGTGTGATCAGATGCTCCTAAAATCTCTCCATACTCCCTTTTACCAAACATTTGACAACATGGGTTGTGAAAAAGTAGATAATCTAAAACAGCACCATTAAGACATCTGGCCCCAGGAATGTCACACATAAAACTTTGAAAGTTGGACTTGATGATCTTGCAGGTCTTTTTCAACCTTAATGATTCTATGACTCTCTGAAGGGTAACAAAAATGAATCTTTACAAACTCTCTCATGGTGAATGACTGAAAAAAATCTTGTTGGGAGATCCACACTGAGAAATTCAGGTCAGAGATTGAGTTTGGGACTGGGGTACTGTGTTAATTTAATCAGATGCTGCCCTCTTTACACACATACCTCGTTCTTCAAAGGAATGACTTGACATAGGATGTCACTGCAAAAGATTTATGAAATCAATTTTGAAGCAGTGCATACATAATAGAAACCACATTCTATATGGAAATTCATAGAATCATTGAATGGTTTAGGTTGGAAGGGACGTTCAAGACCATCTGGTTCCAACCCTGCCATGACCAGGGACAGCTTTCACTACCCCAGGATGCTCAGAGCCACATCCAGCCTGGCCTTGGACACTTCCAGGGACTGGGGCAGCCACAGCTTCTCTGGGCAACCTGTGCCAGTGCCTCACCACCTCTGAGTAAAGAATTTCTTCCTAATATCCAATCTAAACCAGCTGTCAGTAAGTTTGAAGCCATTCTCCCCTGTCCTGTCATTCCACACCCTTCTGAAAAGTTCCCTCTCCAGCTCCCTTGGAGCCTCGCTAGGTACTGGAAGATGCTCTCCAGGCTGAACACCCCAAAATCTCCCATCCTGTCTCCACAGCAGAGGTTCTCCAGCCCTCTGAGCGTCCTCATGGCCTCTTCTGGACTTGTTCCAACATTCCATGAAACCTGAATATTATTCCCTGAGAGGAAACAGTTTCAAGCTTGTGTTCCTCTGATGCTGTCAGAGACAAAGGAACAAGCTGAACAGATTTTACTCAATCTGCCCATTCTTTTGTAGCTTTGTAAACTCTACTGTTAATGGAAATCATGCAACCACCCTTATTTTTTTTCCCCTTCATGAGGAAACAGAAGTGGGCTGATTTTTGACAGGTCATTAGGCAAACCTCCAACCCCAGTGTTTCATCTTTATGCTTTGAAAATTCTTGTTCAATTCTTAAAGGCATATGACAAATGAAGCCAAATGACACTTTTTCTCTCTTACTGTCCCATACCTGGGGAAAGAAGACATTGACCAAAAAAAATCATTGACATCAGAGACAGCCAGCCTGGGAGGTAAATTATGGGATTCAAAGGTTTCTCATATAGAGCTAAGAAAGTGCAGTTGAGCAAGAAACCACCTTTGATTTCCTTTGTGTTTGTCAATTGCAGATCAACAAAGATTCAAAATATGTTCCACATATTTCTTCTTCAAAGCACTTGTTACTGGATCTGTAAACTCTTGAGTTGTAGAATCGGACCCTCAGCTGTTGTAAACTTGTGTGATTTGTCACCACTGAACCACTGAGATTTGGTTCACCTGATGCACATTCAGTACTGAGGTACCACATTGCATGACCTTGATTTGCTTCAAGAGTTGCTTTAGTGTGAAGTTTCTGGCAGTTTCCTGAGACCCTCAGGGTAGCAGAATCTAATTCTCTTGGTGCAAGCCTGTATCACCCAACCTCTTGTAGATATTTATCAAGCCTCATGAAGCCCCATTCTGGCTCCTTTTTACCTCATTGTTCCCACTGAGAATCAGTTTCCAGAACATGAGTGTGTTAATGATTAGGAATGTTCTTCTAATTGCCAGCCTAAATTTATTCATGGGCAGTTTAGTCGTTGTTTGTTCCTCTACAAACATTGTCTCTGCATTTATTTTCTTGTTATTACCCCTTCTTGATTTTGTATTTAGTTCAGAGATTGTAATGAACACTCCCTCTGTTTTGAGCAGCATTTAGAGAAACTTTCTCTGAGCAGGAGCTCCACTCTGAGCACACAACTGGGACCTCAGTAGGTGCTTAGGCACCTTCTGAAGTGAAGCCTTAAATGGTGGGGTTGTACCAATAAAGTTAAGAAAATGTTCTCCACTAAGTTTTCCACCCCAAAAGGGTGTAAAAAAGTGAAATAAAGCAATTGGAGCTTGGGGAAAGGTAGAAGATACAGAGTTTCTTGATGTTCTTTCTAACTTCTCTTAGTTTAACTTTGGTGCAAGTCACTGGCTGTTGCTAGAAGATTAAAAAACTTTCATCATCCAGCTCTGGGGTGCCCAGCACAAGAAGGGCATGGACCCGTTGGAGCAAGTACAGAAGAGGCCACTAAGCTGATCAGAGGGATGGATCAGCCCTGCTTTGAAGAGAGGGTGAGAAAATTGGGATTGCTCAGCCTGGAGAAGAGAAGCTTTGGGGGGCCCTAAGTGCCATCTTCCAGTACCTGAAGAAGCCAGCAGGAAAGATAGAGAGAGACTATTTACAAGGTCCTGGAGTAACAGAACAAGGGGAAATGGTTTCAAAGTGACAGAGAAAAGGTTTAGATTGGATATTAGGATGAAATTCATCTTTGTGAAGAGGCTGAGGCCCTGGCACAGGTTGCCCAGAGAAGCTGTGGCTGCCCCATCCCTGGAAGTGTCCAAGGCCAGGTTGGACAGGGCTTGGAGCAACCTGGGATAGTGGAAAGTGTCCCTGCCCATGGCAGGGGTTGGAACTGGATGATCTTGAAGGTCCTTTCCAACCCAAACCATGCTGTGATTCTAAGATCTCCAGTTCCACGGTCTACTGGAGCTGCTACTACTGGCCCACGTCAGAGAAAAGTTGCAAAACTGGACAAACCTTAGGTCCATGATCTGACCTAAGTAAGGCCATTTTTGTGAAATTAATTTCCATCAGCAACCTGGTCTAGTGGAAAGTGTCCCTGCCCATTCCAGGGGAATTGGAATTAGATGATCCTGAAGGTCCCTTCCAACCCAAACCTTTCTATGATTCGATGATCAGCTCACACAGTTAAACCAAATACAGGCAAATGGTAATTCAATTCACATCAGAGCAGCAATTTTCTTTTAAAAAAGAACTATTAAAAAACCACAAACCACTTGGAGGTAAATTGTCCACTTTTAATGAAATGAGAGATGTTTTTTGTTTGATGTTATTTATGCTTTTCAAAGAATTATAATTTGTAGGCTTGGTCATAAATAGCACTCAATTGAGACCATGTTTTATTACAGTGCAGGGAAAGATGTCATTTTCACACGAATTTTCCTCCAGAGGTTTCTGGGAAATAGAATTTTTGTCCTCTGGGAAATTTCATCCTCTCAGAAAGCAGTTTTCATTTGCCAAAGAAAATTTCAAAATTTACCACATGGTCTAAATTGCCCATCCAAAGTGTTTCAACCTTCAAACATTTCAATTTGCAAAATTGAATATTACAGCTAATCCAGAAAAAGAAATTATGTTAAAGATAATTTTGAGACAAACTTATAACAATTAAAATCATTTAGAAAAATGAAACAACCCTTATAAAAATAAATAGTGTCAGGGTTTGATCTGTTTTTACAGTTTAAAATTGCAGTGTTTCAACAAAAGTGTTTTTTTAATATAAGAAAAAATGCTTGAACAAAAACTTTTCACCAAGCTCTGCCTGTCTGCATGGGGACCAAGAGACAAATAAACCTGTGCCCAAATTGGACAGTGATGTGCAGAGAGCTGCAGAATCCCAGAACATCCTGAGCTGGAAGGGACCCACAGGGACCATCCAGTCCAGCTCCTGGCCCTGCCCAGGTGTGTCAGGATGCTTCACCCTGGATGCTCTGGAATGTGGTCAAGCAACTCAGACTGAGCAACTCAGTCTGCAGATCTGGATTGAACAGGGGGACCATGAGCTGGGCTTGGTGTTGATAATTCTAAAATTCTGGCAACTAACCCTGAATGAACATCCTGATAAAAAGGCAGAGATTTGGCAAATGGGCTGCTAAACTGACCTGGAGATGCATGACTGGCAGTCAATCCTTTTTGACTTCTGAATTCTGGTCCAGTTTCATCCTATTAGGTTCTTCTAACATATTCCTCCTTGCGATATGTGGAGATACTTCTCTTGGATTTTGGGAACACCTACCAAGGATACTTCTCAAAGTGAAAAGAAAGAGACCTGCCCAGAAGTGTTGACATGGTGACTTAAATCAATCTCTACCTAATTTTTTCTTTTTCTAGCTTTAATATAGTTGATTCAATATAATTGTTTTAATATAGTTCATTATATTATACTGTACTAGTAGTTTTAGCTTTCATACTGTGTTGTAAATAATTCTGATTGAGATCATTTTATCTAATCATTTATCATGATAATTCATTTTTATAAAATTTATCTGATCTGCCATCATCAAAAACTGTGGGACAGAGTTTCAAAACTTAATACATTGACAGTCTGAGGCCAAGACAAGATCCAGCTGCCCCCAGGCTCCTCTCTCTGGGAATGTGTTTAGAAAGCCAGGGAATTCTCTCTACACCTCATTCTACACCTCATAAGTAAGCACCAGGGCTTCTTTAATAAACTTTTTTGAGGCTCCCACTCCACCCACAACACATGGAAAAAGGGTGTCTCGTCTTTCTTTTTCATCCTGGACTTCTAAATATCAGTGTTGGTGCCTTGGCTCTCTCTGGGTCACCAGTGAAGCCATCAGTTGGATCTGGGTTATTCATCCACACACCAATCTGTATTCTCCTCCCAGTCCAGCACATAAAATAATCCACAGTACTAAATTTGTCCAGTATCTTATTTGAAACTCACAAAACCTACTGGAAACCTGCTTCAAACACCATCCATTAGGGAACAAGTCTATTGTCAGGTGCTTATCAGGAGCTGACCTAAATATTTTGCTCAGAGCTTTATGTTATAATTACTTTAATATTCCTTCTGTCTGGGAAAATGGCTTTAAATCTCAGAATGGGGGAAAAAAATCCCCAACAGTCCTTTTTGGTCTCAACTGAGTCCAGACTGGGGTAGAATGACAGTGATGCTGTAAGGTAATAATTCCTGCCTCTAAAACCAGAGCAGGTACCAGTGGCATTTCCTCAGGTGACATCAGGCATGGAGGTCTCATTAGACCACTTCAAGGAGAAAGTCTTTAGCTATCAGTTTGATGCCTCTGTCACAACATTTTTTTATTTAAGTCATTTTCTTCTCTTTGTCAGAAATATCTTGTTCCGACAGGTGATCCAGGCTTCCTCAGGAGAAGGTAGAGAGAATGCAGCTCATTTCCCCTTGGTGGAAATAATGGAGGCAGCAGGAAGCTGCTGGGTGAGAGACAACCCAGGACTGCTGCCCACTCTGAATGTACCCTGGGGTGGCATCTCTGTGTGATGAGGACTTCTTACACTCTCCTAATTTGTCACATTCACATTTTCTGAAAAATCCCTTTGCCCAGGATTTTTCTCCTGGGAAGCAGAGAAGCCTCGGAGATAAATGAAAACAATAATTATCTCATTTGCCTCTCCTCTATTTTGCTCATGTGGAATGTGTTTGGAGATTGTTTATCCAACAGGTGGTTGTTTTATTGGTTTTTTCTGTGAGTTGTTTTCACTCTTTGGCCAATCAGGGTCAAGTTGTGTCAGGACTCTGGAAAGAGTCACGAGTTTTCATTATTTTCTTTTTAGCCTTCTGTCTGTATCCTTTCTGTATTCTTTAGTATACTTTAGTATAACATTCTTTAGTGTAATATAGTATCATAAAATAATAAATTAGCCTTCTGAGAACATGAAGTCAGATTCATCATTCCTTCCTGCCACAGGGGTCCCAGCAAATACAATATTAATTCATGGGAATTTTGCCTATTTTCCACCTATCACATTGCGTTGTTTCAGTTTGGCAGAACTATTCCCAGATGCAGGATCACAAAATCACAAAATGGTCCAATCTGAAAGGGACCACAGTGGGGTCATCTGGTCCTACCTCTCTGCTCCAGCAGGGCCATCCCAGAGCACAGGCACAGGATTGTGTCCAGACAGTTCTGGAATATCTCCAGTGAGGGTGTACGTGGTCCCCAAAAGTGGAGGTGGTGTTGCATCAAGGTTGTTGTAGTGCCTAAGAGGGAGGTGCTCTCTGTTCTGCTCTGTGACAACACCCACGGTGAAAGTATCTGGTACAAAACCCTATTTGGGACACAACAATTTGAGACCATTTAAAACACACAAGAAGAAAATTACCTTGTTGCTGTACCCTTGCTAGGATATAACTCCAGGTACTGAGTGACTCAGGCAAGCTCCGAGTCTATGAAAAGTTCAGATAATTTCATGAAAATGGATCCATCCTCCATGCATGACCAACTAATGAGCAGCCCCAGCTGTCTCAGTCTCCAGAGAGCTGAAAATCTTTGTGGCCCTTCTCTGGACCCGCTCAAATCTCCAACCCTCTGAAAATCTTTGTGGCCCTTCTCTGGACCTGCTCAAATCTCCAACCCTCTGAAAATCTTTGTGGCCCTTCTCTGGACCTGCTCAAACAATTCCACATCCTTCCAGTGTTGGGAGCCCCAGGGCTGTTTGGGATTTTACCAGAGCAGAGCAGAGGGGCAGAATCTCCCCTCAGCTGCTGCCCACCCTGCTTTGGGTGCAGCCCAGGACACTTTTGGCTTTCTGGGTGCAAGTGCACACGCCCAGGTCATGCTGTTCCACATGCTGTCATGCATCCACAACTTGCAGCGTCAGCATGAAGCTCACAGCCCAGCTGGTTAGAGTTGAAGAGTTGAAGGTACAATTTAAAAATGCAATTCAGCAGCTGGAAGAGGCAGATGAAATAACCTGAGCTTCAGCCATGCTGCTCTGTGGAGACTGATTCTGCAGAGTCCTGCTTTCCCAGGGGACTCAAGGTGCTACGTGCAATTTCATGCGCATTTTAATATTGAAAGGGAAGCTTTCCTTCAAAAATATGTGTATCAGAAACTTCAGCACTTCTGCCTGTATGGAGAGTGTTAAAAGTACTCTTTAGCCTGACTCCTCAGCCAAAACCACTTCTGGTAGAACTTTCTGAGGGAAAAGTTTTTTTTTTCCCTTGCTCTAATTAACTTTCTGTCAACCACTAGCAAGGCAAAAGGATAAGTACCTTTTTTTTTTTTTTTTTCCAGCAGAGATAAGGCTGAGAAACTGAGAGCAAGGCTTATGCTGACAGGCATTAGGCACTATTAGGCTGATCTATCAGCCTGAATGATGATGGTCCCATGGAAGCAGTGAACAATCACCACTTAAAGCATTTAAAACTGATCTGGACACAGCCCAGGGGATATTCTGGCAGAAACAATCCCAGACTAGACTGAGGATTAAAGTACATGGCTTAGTGATGTTAGTGAGGGGGGTGGTTTGCCATGGGGTGGCTTCTGTTTCATTTTTAGGGGTGTTTTTTGTGCATCTCTAAATGCCAGGAGCCACATGAAAAGAAATACTGAGCTCCTGCACCTATCACAGAAAAACTCTCAGCACCATGAATTTGTAACAGGTCCATGAGCTGAAGAAACCCTCCAGTGTGGGGTTAACTTCAAGCATGTCAGATATCCCAGTGAAAGATGTTTTATCACCAGATTTAATTGAGTGTGTCACAGAACATTTACTAAAGAAACTGAGAAGAGCAGGCAGATTAATCACTCTGAGAATATCTGGGGCCAGTTTTCTGAACACACGCATAAAAAACCCTGCATGCACATTTTCTGAGCATTAACACCTCCACATCATGGCCTTTGCAGGCACAAAAAGCACTCCTTGCAATGAAACTGGGATGCAAATTTTGGATTTAGCCTAGATTTAAAAAAGACACAGATACACAGGAATAATTGAGCACTCCTTGCAATGAAACTGGGATGCAAATTTTGGATTTAGCCTGGATTAAAAAAAGACACAGATACACAGGAATAATTGAGCACTCCTTGCAATGAAACTGGGATGCAAATTTTGGATTTAGCCTAGATTAAAAAAAGACACAGATACACAGGAATAATTGACACTGGTACCTTAAACCATTTTAGGTAAGAACAGTTACCAGGGCACTGCATTTTTCAAGAATATTATGAGTACTTTAAAGAGAGTCCTAGAAGAAACAGTTGTCCTAAATCTAGCTGTAACAGGATCAAGTTCCCAATCTTATTTTGTTGATCTCTACTTCACTGCCTGAAAGAAAGGGAAAATGAAGCAGGCAAAAGGGTTTATCTGGTGAGGAGTTGCTTGTGAAGGAAATCTGACTTAGCCTGGGGACACCTCAAGACAGCACCGTAGAACCTGAGAGCTGCTATGAAGGCAAGAACATTTTCACCCCTAATATTCACAAGTTTCTTTTGCTCATCAAGGCCAGTGGTGAGACTTGATAAATAGTTCATGCTGTTTATATCCTCTGACTTCATGGTTGAAGTGTTTGAAGAGGCCTCATACAGAAGACAATGATCTCTTTATCAAAGCCTTTTCTCTCCTTCTGTTGGGTGAGAAGAAATATCAAATGATACACTGACATTTGATTCATGTGCTCTCCAGGGCCAGAGGAAATACAAGATCTCTTTGTATTATTTATCCAGAAATACCTGGGGAACTTAAGGGGAGTTTGTGTCTTCCACCACTGGGTGTAAATGTGTCATTGTTCTACTGGAAAACATGGCAAAGTTTAATTAAACCTCTCAGTCAGGAAAAGAATCTGAGGAATCTGCTGTCTGCAGGAGAAATCAAAGTCAAATAAAGCTTCTGAGAGTAGAGAAGATAGTTTACCTAAGTAATGCTGGTCATGCTTTTACAGTTTTTAGATTAATTCAGCTCTTTCAGGCATTTCAGCATGATTGTTGTCACACAAGTGTATAAATGGTCTCCTAACTCAGGATTATAATTTAATTTAGTATTGATATATTGTACCTCTGTGGGCTTTCTTTCTGCTTTTTCTGCTTTTAAAACCTGTGGTCACTGCTAGTCAGAACAGTTTCAATGCCAGCTGTGTAAAATCTAAAACCTGAGTTAGGTTTCTGCTGCTGCAAATGAAGAGGGAGCCATGAATCACAGCAACAACCTTAAGCACTTGCTCTGATCACTTTATCATTCCTGAGGTTGCAAAGTTTTATGTTATTTCCAGTAAAGGCAGCACTTTGGGTCCATCAGCCACACAACAGTGCTGAGTTTTGGGTACTAAGGTTAAGCTCTGGGTCAAGTTCACAAAATGTTGTAGTTATTTTAAAGAAGCAGCTAGTGGAAATAATAAACTTCCAACACCCTCATTTTGAAATTAATCCCATCACAGGTGTACAAAGTGGTACAAATATTACCCCTGCACTGATTTTCATCCCTTCTGGGTATGGCTACAACTCCCATTGCTACAATTACCTGAAAGGAGTTTATAAACAGGTGGGGAGTCAGTCTTTTCTCCCAGGTGACATGAGACAGGATTGGAGGAAACAGACTCCATTTGAACCAGGGAAGGTTTTGAATGGATATTAGGAAAAATTTCTGCCCTGGAAGGGTGATCAGGCATTGGAACAGGCTGCCCAGGCAAGAGATGGAATCACCAACCTGGAAATGTTAAAAAACATCTGAGTGGCCGAACAGTGTTGGGTTAATAGCTGGACTCCATTCTCTTGGAGATCTTTTCCAATCTCAATAATTCTATGCTTTATATACCATCTGCCTATTTACTCTCCAGCTTTCCTGATTCTCTTCCTACTGGTGCTCCAGAAGGATTTTTCTCTCTTGCATCCCCTGTTCCACCTGCCAGCCTTGCAGAGATGTCTCAAATATCCAAATGTGATTCAATAAATGCTGGTTTTCAGAAAAATCAGTAACACTCCCCAAGCAAGGGCTGATAGGTCTGGACCTTTTGAGGATCTTCTGAGTAAGAGGCACAGAGAATCCTGTGTGGCGACCATAAAAAAATCCATCAGAGCCAAATTCCCCCCTTTTTCTCAGTGTTGGGTGCCAAGAGCAGCACAAGGGAGGATCCCAATTCAGATGTTATGGACAGGGACATGGTGAATGACAGCTCACTGAGAGACACTGTGCTGTCTGCATGTTCAGCAATTAAAGAAAATCCATCTTTACACCTCCTTTGTTGACATTAAGTGCAAAGGGAAAAACTCTCAGACAGCACCAGGGGAAGCTCCATTAACTCCAGTGGTGCTGTGGTGCCTGTCCTGAGCCCACAGACTGAGGCTGTTCCCTCTGTCAGAGGGGGGAGACCAAAGATCCATAAATTCCATTTATCCACATCCTGCCCATGATTTTTTCAGCTCCACAATAATGAAGGATTGGGTCAAATGAGGCCCTTAGCAACCTGGTCAGCCCTGCCCATGGTGTGGGGCTGGAACTATTATATGGGAAGGATTATTAAGCATGGTGGACAAATTTGTTGGAAAAGATGTTTTTTGGAACTGCCACAGACAAAAAAAAAAAAATCTCCATGGTAGAACTTTTTGATGTGTTTGGAGGGTGCAGAGCACAATTACAGGGTAATTTAACCTCAGAACAGCAGTGGTCTCTCCTCCAAACAGGAAGGCAGCAGTTTTCCTCTAAGCCTTTCCACACAGGTGCTGCCCAGGAGGACATCTTTGCCAATATCCCCTTCTGACTGTGCTTCTCTCTATACTGACTTAGAAATAGAGATGGCATTTAGAAAACAGCATTTCTAACTATTCACAAGGCCCTTCAAGTACCTGCATGGCTCCTCATTACAAAAATTGCTTTATTATTTCATACCCTCTAAAGGGATGTAAATTTTCATCCTGTTGTTTGCCATCTCCTGGAAGCAACACGTCATATCAGATTGAAGGAAATTAAGGTGTGATGGAAAGGAACAGCTGAAATACTCTTTCCTTTTACTTGCTCTGATGTTGTGAGAGTGTCCAGTTGTTCCCAGTGGGATATAATTTTCCTTTATTTCTGGAAGAAGCTATGGGTGTGTATCCACACCTGGCTAACAGTGGCACTAAAAGATGCATGTCAGCTCCAGTCAAAGTCATGCAGCACCTGTAGTTAAAGATGAGCCATAACAAGGTTATAAATCTATGGGAAAGAAATACCATCAATTTAATGTGAGGTTATAACCCAAGAAAAATAATAGAGGCTAATCTCTAATAGGTGTTGAAATAACATCAGCCTCTGTTAAAGACACACTCCAGGCTGAATGGACAGTGATATCAGCCCACAGTTTTTTCCACATCCCTATCTAACTCCTGTAAGATATTTAACATTTTAATAAGAAATCAACACAGCACAGATCAGATGGAGCAATTGTTGGTCAGTAGATTGTTCCTATCCAGCAATTAGGATGCAGGACTATTTTAGCATGGTCTGCTTCTAGTGGAGTCTTAAAGACTGTCTCTTGTGCATATTGTGCAGTGACCTGGAAGAAATTCTTACTGATAAGGCTGTCAGAGGACCTATGAAGAGGAAAGGAAGAATAATGTGGACTCTCACCAGGGAAGACATGACTCTGAAAAAGATTTGTCCCTACCTCACCCAGGCTGAAGAAACAGTTATGGGGGCTAACCCTTGCCTGGCTTTTCCTTCAAAGAGCAACTTGGTCTCTTTATTTTATCAAGAAAAGGAAAGAAATGGCATAACAGGGCCATGCAAAAATTCAAATGGGGGCAAAAGTTATGATAGTAATGCTGACTTCTGCAGAGAGGATAATACAAAAAAAACATTGCCTGAAAATGTAGACAAGGGCATTATGGTATGACAATAATTGATCACTTGGACAATGTGGCAAGTTCTCTCTTGTTAGACATTTTCATCTGCAAATCTGATTATTGGTGTGTTGTGGTTTTGGGTTTTGTTTCCCTTTCCCTAAAGAATGTATCCTGAAAATATAATGCACTCCACCCAGTTCTGGGACCCCCAACACAAGAAAGACATGGATCTGTTGGAGTGAGTTCAGTGAAGACCCACAAGGTGGATCAAAGGACTGGGATTCCTCTGCTATGGAAACAGGTTGGGAAAGTTTGGGATGCTCAATTTGGAGAAGAGAAGGCTCCAGGGAGACCTTAGAGCCCCTTCCAGTGCCTAAAGGTCTACAAGAGAGCTGGAGAGGGACTTTAAACAAGGCCATTCCCTGAAAAGACAAAGGGAAATGACTTTAAACTGAAAAAAGGTAAATTTAAATTAGATAATAGGAAGAAATTTTTCCCTTTGAGGGTGGTGAGGCCCTGGCACAGATTTCCCAGAGAAGCTGTGGCTGCCCCATCCCTGGAAATGTTCAAGGCCAGGATGGACAAGGCTTGGAGCAACCTGGGACAGTGGGAGGTTCCCTGCCCATGGCAGGGGGTTGGAACAAGCTGATCTGGAAAGTCTCTTCCAGCTCAAACTATTCTATGTTTCTATGAATCTATGACCCTATGATTCTGTTATTCTATGACTTTATGACTCTCTGATTCAATGATTCTCTTGTCCTGTGGTTCAGAGTTCTGTCCATGGAAGTCATGGATTTTAGAGGTGGCCAGAAAAGAGAGTAGCAGACATTCTCCGTGGCTTCTAAATAAAATTGGTTTTTTCCCAACTCTTTCCTCAGCAGCTAGACCTCAGAGCACCCTGTGAGGGAGGCTCTGGTTCCATCAGAAATGGGGACATGCAGAGGAAAGGGGTTTGTCCACAGCACTCAGGAATTCAGCAGCAACACTGGACAAGTGCCCTCATCTTGTGCATCCTGTTGGAGCCTTAATCCATTCAGTCTGCAGACTCCAAAGTGCTCACAGGAAACCCAGTAATGACATCTCATGCACACCCTGGTCTTGTACATCATTAACAAAGGAAAGATCTCTGCTCCAGATGCTGGGAATTGAACTGTGAGGGTGAGGGAGGGGAGGAATTACACCAGAAATATCAACTCTGCTTTGATAGATCCTTGTACCATGAGGGAAAGCACTTCATACACATTTCTGGTTTGCAACAGCCTTGTGTTTATTTTCTTTAAAGCTAAAACAAGCATCAAACAGGTTCAGAAGTTCAGTTTGGATGCTTAGAAAGCTGAATCTCATTCCAGAGGAAAAATGAGAGGTTGGTCATGTATCCTCACAGGAGATTAATTTGCACAGAACTAGTAAAACTTCATAAGAGTAAAAGTTAAAATTTTGCAGAACAGAATAAAACATAGAAATAAAAAACTTAAATCCTTGAGAAGTGGTCAAATTAAGAGATGCAGATTATTTTCTTTTTCTCTTCTGGGACTGGAAATAGCCATTATGGTTATGCAGTGCTCAGACCAAAAATAAGATGTGACATTTCGAAGTGCATACAATCTAGTAAAATATAAAATATTTAATAAATATGTAAATTGGTCAAGCTGCTTCCCCAAGGAGGAAAGCTTCAGTCATGTTTTACAGCCCTCATTCACTTACGCAAATACTTTAAGAGGATCAAGGATGGATTTTAAATGAAGTTAAAGTTTAACAAGAAATATATAATCCTTTGAGGAAGAGATATTGTCATCTTCATTTATAATTTCTTGCAAGTTTTAAAAGTAAGAAGTTGAGGCAGTAGCCTTCTGAAGTTTTGTGTGTGCAAGCTAAGAGAAGTGCAGCAGCTCACCTGAGCCCTGCAGTCAGGGATGTAACAAAGGTAGACATTGACAATAATTTATATTCCCTGGGGAGTTCTAGATTTTCCTGAGGGTGTATGAAAGTTCAGTGTTCAACTCATAGGATCCAGACACCTCTTTTAAAATCTCAGTTCTTTAGGAGTTAGGAGCCCTATTTAAATTTCCAGACAAAGTGATTCACATCTAAACCACAGCCCTATAAAGCTGTATATATATATATATATTTTTAAATAAAAATTCTGTGGTACACAGAACATAAAAGAGGCTAGAGAAATTTTTCCACAATCTTAAGCCAGCCCTGCTTTTATGGTATGTTCAGTCCCTGGAAACTGTTGATGAATTGGAATCATAAAATGGTTTGAGTTGGAAAGAACTTTAAAGATCATCCCATTCCAACCCCCAGCCATGGGCAGGGACAGCTTCCACTGTCCCAGGGTGCTCACAGCCCCATCCAGCCTGGCCTTGGACATTTTCAAGGATGGGGCAGCCACAGCTTCTCTGGGCACTCTGTGACAAGGCCTTACCACCCTCATAGGGAAGAGTTTCTTCCTAAAATCTGATCTAAATCTCCCTCAGCTTAACCCTCCTTCCGCTTGAATCCATGAGTCAAAGATAATTGTGCACGTCATGCCCAGTGGTATCTTCTCATGATGCAGGTTTTTTAAAAGTGTGTTATAGCCCTGAAAAAAGCTGTGACTACTAAGGAGGTTAGTGAAGGTAAAGCAAGTATCTAGGTAAAGAAAATAAAAAACAAAATAACCCAGAAAGCACTTCTGCACTGGGGAAAACCCCAGCAAAAGGACATGCTGCATTTATAGTCTCCTAGTTCTGGGCACAAGGAAGAATGAAAATAAATAAATACAGATTGAGAGTTGATGGAGCTAGAGAGAGTTTACAGCTAATGAATGGGTTGTTTGGGGCTGGTACCAGAAGGCAGAAATTTCCCTTGACACACACTTTGCTAGTACACTTGTGCATTGCTCTGTTCATTTTCACCTTGTTTCTGAGTAATTTTACACTAGAAATTATTGCTCTTCCTGCTTCATGTGCTCACACTTTGCATGCTGGAGGGTTTGAAACAAATTGATAAAGGATTTAAGAGCCTGTGGGGTTCAAAATTTTATATCATGTTTCAGCGATGTCTGCTCAGAGACCAGCATTCTGCCACCCTCGATAAAGGTCCAGAGGTGTTGTGGTGCTGAGGAAAGTGGAATAGAGTGAGAATAACTTCTTTTATTTAAAAACCAAACAAAATCTGTATGAACATCACCTCATTCACACAGCACAGCAGTTAGATGTTCTTACCTCCTCTGACTTCAGCCTTGCTGTCCTTGAGAAGACAAAAGAAGAAAGAGTTGAAGAGAAGAACAGTGAGAGAAGATGACAAACCCATAAGCAACTTTATTTTCCTCCTCAAAAGCAATAGTTTCACAGAATCCCTCTCACTGTTGTCTCCATCAAGTTGCTGTAATACTGTGTAAGGTTTTCATGTGTGGCCTCTGTCCACATCTAAGCCACACCCATACATCCACACAAACTTTTTAAAAATAAAATGTTATGTGGTAGACAGAACATGGAAGAGTTTAGAAGAAGTTTTACATACTTAAACCAGCCCTGACATCAGCCCTGCTTTTATGATAATAAACCAAATATCAGTTTCTTGACACATCCAGCCCAGCCAGAATCACTGCCCCACCACCATGTCTACCTGTTTCTGATCTTTCTCTCTGGAATCAACAGGCAGACACAATTCCCAGTGCACAGCAGTGAAGATGAAGCTTGGTGCCTCTCCAGGATCAGGCTGGGCTTTTGCTACCAGATTCACTCTCCCTTACCCAGCTGCACAAGATCATCAAAGAACCTTTCAGAAACTTTCATCTCCCTTCACTTCAGCAGAACCAAAATATTTCATACAAAGTGTTTGGGCAGCTGAAACTCCCACAAATGTCAGTGGGGAGAGACAGTCACTTCTGGAATAGAGAGCAGTAAACACATCATTTCCCCCATGGAAACCTTCTCAACCTTCAGTGAGCTGCTGCTGAGGCCTAAATTAAGGTTTAAGTCAGATCTTTTACCTGGTCAAAGTTCAGGAGACCACCTAAATTCAAAAGATTTGCATGAAACTTTTTCCTTATAATTGACATTTTGCTTCTACCACCTCCTTCAGTCAGTGTGGAAGTGCGAGCAATAATTAAGACGTGTTTTGGTTTGGTGTTTTATTAGTATTATTTTGTTTGAACTCCTATCTTTTCACACTTTTTCCACTTGAGGAGTGCCAAAACCATCATCTCTGCAGTCACTTACCCTCTCCCTGTGTCTCATCTGTGCCTGTGCAGAGCAATAACCAAGACATTTCCTTTGATGTCATTGTAGCCCAATAGCAAGGGGAAACTAGAGAGTTGTACAAGTAATTCTCCTGAAAATTAGTTCCACAGGCTGGCAGTCAAGCAGTTAAACCAGGCATGGAAATGGTTTGCAATCTGTTCCACCAGTCTCTTAAGCTTCCATTGTCAAAGCAGGGCCATTTTTCAGTAAAACAGAAGCCCTCGGGAATCAGTGTAATTAAAGACAACAACAACAACAAAAATTTATTGTTTTTAAATATATCTCTAAGCTACAGGGTAAAGGGAAGGAAAAAATTATTGCAAATTACAATATTTCTCCTTACTGCTCACGCTTATCAGTCTGTATCCAGTCATGAGCTGAAGAAGCCGGGTTTGATCTCCTCTGCTTGAGACAGCCTTTGCTGTTTAACAGGAATCCGTCCTTGGTGTTTATTCAGCAAAATGTTCCTCACCACTGGGAGCTGCTGGGAAGAGCAGAGAGGGTGCAGCTTTCCTGGGCTGCTGGAGCACAAAATATCATTAAAACAGCTTTAAATGAGTTTTTAAAGCCACGACCTTCCTCAAGGACACCTGGCTGCAGGAGGGAGCAGGGATGCTGATTTCCTGGTTTGTTGTGTGTAGGATGCCCCTTAATGGTATTTTAGGTCAGATCCAGGAGTCTGGGGGAGGTTTAACGAGCATGAAAGGCTCACCTTCCCTCTCACTTCTCCCTGAAATCCACTGCCTCTGCTCTAGGTTAGCCTGAGCACCCAGAACAGTCTGGATGATGCTTTTGTGACAGGTAAACCTTGTCTTTGAAAGAGAATTGGCTGTTTCCTAAGCAAGGAAAGAACTAGGGAAGATAGAGAAAAACACAAGAAAAAAAATTTAAACTTCTGTTTTATTTCAGTCACCTTCCATCATATGAAAGCTTCTGCTCTGTACATAACTGAATGTCCTTTTTGCCATCTTTATCCACCAACCTCAGAAAGAAGGAAAAATTAATAAAAACATTGGGCTTGATGATCTTGGAGGTCTTTTCCAACTTAAGTGATTTTATGATTGTTTTCTGTGAATCTATTCTATGAAAAATAAATCTACCAAGTCCACAGGAGGCCTCTCCCCAGGCAGTCTAAGAGCTACAAGCCACTAGAGACAGGGAGGCTCTATGGAAAACCAGCACTTTCTAAGGACTAATTTCTCCTTAAATTTCTGCTCAACCCACTGCCACTGGTCAGCTTCAGGAGCAGGATGCTGAGGGCCAAGATCCAATAGTGTCACTCAATATTTTTTATGTTATTTTTATGTTATTTCCCAACAACAGCAGATTGGGTGTAATGTTGATTTTTCTCTATTAGTTCTGCAGAATTGTAGCTGTTTCCAACAGGACGTTTTTGGGCAGTCAGTAATGCCACGGCACAGCTTGAATAGGAGATGAGGAATATTTTTATGGTGTTGTAGCAAGAGATGAGAAATCAGATAGAGATAATGAAACCAAGCAAAGCAAGTTTAATGAAGACTTGAAGCCTGCAGCACCTGATTCCAACAGGAACAGATCATCACTGCTGGATTTGAAAGGCCAAGGTTATCAGGGTAGATCTTTGTGCTGAAGGGGCTGGATTGTGACTGTGGTTCAAAAGCTGAAGTAATGAGCAGAAAGAAGATGTGAACAACATCTTAAAAAATCCTACCCATGTCTCTACAGAGAATCCTAAAATCACAGAATGGTTTGGGTTGGCAGGGACCTTAAAAATCATCTCATCCCAACACCGTCCCATGGGCAGGGACAATTTCCATTATCCCAGGTTGCTCCAAGCCCCATCCAACCCGGCCTTGGACACTTCCAGGGATGGGGCAGCCACAGCTTCTCCTCACCACCCTCAAAGGGCAGAATTTCTTGTCTCTTCAGACAGCAGGCAGCAGATTTTTTCTCATTTCTTCATGGAGCCATGTTGCAAACTGAGTTAACTAAACATCTGCAAGGGAGGAAAAACAAGCAAAATACCCACCCACGTATTCCCTAAAAATTCAGCAATCTCTGATTTTCAGTGCCAGCTTATTTCATTGACTTGTTTTATAGCTGCATTGACACAAGTAATAAGTTTGAAAAATATAGTCCTGGACAGGAAGAAATGATAGGGAGTGGGAAATTTGGAAATCACTTAAATCCAGTTTGGCTCAGAGAACTTTCAGGTATGGAAGAAAACCTAACAAAATATTCATGAGTTGAGAATTTAGTCTTCAATGTTTACATGATATTATAGCAAAGTGCTATTCTGTCTTTCCTGATGGCAAAATAAACTTTCAAGACAGGCACTTTCATGGAATCACAGAATTATAGAATTTCCTGAGTTGGAAGGGACCCACAAAAACCATCAAAATCCAACTCCTTGTCAAGGAAACTGAAGGGACAATAACCCCCCCACACCAATCTCTTAAGAAAGGCACGTTTTGGTTATGTGTGTACAGCCCCGATCCCATGTAATTTAAAGGTTTATGAGTTGCGATCTTGTCCTGCAACCCCCCAGCCTGCTTCATCCTACCCAATATAGAGATGGTTGTGGAAAAATTAGCACTGAGTAGATCCTTATGGATAATCCACCCCTCCCAGGTGCTCGTTTGGATATTGGCTCCAGTTTCACCAACAGCTCTGGATCTGTTCCCTGCAGTCCCAGAGCAGGAAGGCAGTGAGACATTGGAACAGAGAAGTTGTGGATGCTCCATCCTCAAGTCCAGGCTGGATGAATCCCTGAGCAACCTGATCAAGTTGGTGACATCCCTGCTTATAGAGGACGGTTGAAATAAGATGATTTTTCAGGTCCTTTCCAATCCAAAACATTGTATTATTCTGTGATTCTGTTATTCTATGATTCTGTCATATATATACCATATATGCACCATAAGATATACACAACATACTAAATGATTTATAATATTGCATTATATAAAATATTATTAATGTGTCTCTGTGTGCATATGTAGATATATGTATCATGTATAGAACATCAATAAATAAAACTCCAGCAAAATAGGGAATTCTCTGGGAGAATAAACCAATATTTTCTCACCATGGTGGATTTTGATCTATCATATTTCATAATCCCTTTTCACCTGTTTTAATATTTCTTTCATGAAGAAATTGAAGAACACTCCAAGTTCTACAGCTGAGTGGTGTACTAGTTACAACTCACATATCAGGAGTTTACATAGGGTTGCCCTAAGGTTTAATTCTGAAAAAAATTGGGAATTCACAACTATCACTTGCAATTCTCACAGTATTTCTCAACATTCCTGGTTTCTGTCACTGACCTGGGTCTCTGGTTCAGCACAAAGCCAGGAGGAGGCACATTGCCAGCCTGGCTTATGTCAAAGGACTTTATTAAAAGGCTCTTGTCATCCCTTTCTAGACCACAGATCTAGAAATAGATGACAAGAGCCTTTTAATAAAGCAATGCCCAAGGCCACTCATCCAGCAGGTGTAAATCACCAGCTGGGAATTTGCCCCTGAATGAACAAATTAATATATAATGCCAATATTTAAAAGTATTTTATGGCTGTCTCGACTAATTGCTAAATGAAATTCAAGTGAAAATTTGAAAGCAAAAGGCAACACTACTACAAAGCTTTTTTTGTTTCCTCCTCTCAGTGGCTCTGCAGGTGTTCCACCCTCCAGAGGATGAAAATGTTTGACAGCAAAGGATATTTGTGTAGGCAGGATCACTTGATCCATGTTTCAGGAAACAAATTGAAAATGTATTTTCACAAGGTGCAACTGTAGATCATTAGAAGGAGCCAGCTTCTGCAGCGCCACAAGTACTTCTGAGAGAGAACAGATGTATAAATTAAAATATACCCCAAACTTGACAGAAATATATTTGGGGATGGGATAATTCAGTAAAGGCAGCAGATTTTTTGTTGCCATCTTTGCTAACAGTCCAGGACTGGTTGGGCTTTGCTTTTATTTCTGTAATGAAAGCTCTAAAATAACTTTGTTCACATTATTTTCAGTAAAGGATAGTCTCACCTTTCAGTGACTGGTCTCATTGTATAGGATTCACATCACCCAAAATGAACAATCCTCAGAGAAAAGAGACATTTGAGGCACCCACAAGTTTCCCCAGGAACCCAACAAAACAGAACTGCAATTTTCTGTTTGTTGGGAGTAAATCCAACATGTTACAGCCCTTCAAACACCAACTGGATGAGGGGATTTGAGGGAAGTGATGGCATCCAGAGGGACCTTGACCAGCCTGTCAGAACATCAGCAAGCTCAGAACTGAGGTTGCTCCATGCAGAGACAAACTCTTGAAGATCAGACCAGCCACAGACACCTGGCCAGGTAAAAATTGGTGTTAGAGCTAAAGGAACTAAGCCAAGGCTGCCCAAAGTCTGTGACCCATGGCCAGACCTGCCAATCCCATTCCTCTGTCCCACATGACCCATGGCCAGCCCCACAGTGACCACTGGCAGCCAGCAAGATGTTCCATCATTTTTGATAACATGAGAGTCACGCCTGGCAGCAGGGATTTTGTGGCATAAAAAGAACATTCTCATTAAGGGAAATTGGACTCACTCATTTCCTAGCACTGTGTGGAGAGACACCTTATTTCACTTTTTAACCCTACTACCCATGACAGTAATTCTCAAGGTCTCCATTATGTGTGTCAGGAACAAATCTCTGAAGAGAAAGATATTAAAATATGGCAAATAGAGGATTCTTATCATATCAAGAAAATAAAAAAGGAACTCAAGCATTACTAACTTTGTAGCTTTCAAGCCATTCTTGACATAAGAAAATGAACCTCCTGGAATTGCTTCCATTTGGTTCGGAAACTGGAAAAAATATTGCTCAGTGTTTTTTCCTGTAAAGAAACCAGCAGCCAGTACTTCTTTAACAAGCTGTTCAACATCTCTTTTCCTTACAGTAACATTTATTTCATTACATTTCTTAATATATTTATTTATTGACCTATCACATGCCTAATATAATATTCAGAATCCAATCCATCTTGCCACAACTTTTAAGGTGCTTATCATAAGCCTTTAATACTATCAAGTGTTTTAAAAATGTCTGATCAGGACAAAAATCCCAAGTACTCCAATTTAACATGTATTTTTGAGTTACAGATGACCTTTGTCTGCTTTCAAAAACTAGTTTGATTTTTTCACAGTATTTCCAGATGCAGCAAAAATCTATTAGATAGATGAGAAAATTTCTTGTTAATTATCATTGTTAGCATTAATGATAGTAATTAGGTTCTAGAAAAGAAACATCAGTCCATCTGAATCATAACTTCTGAGAGGGAATTGCCTTGATGAAAACTGCTGTTTATTTTTAATCCTCTGTGACAGCATTTCACTGTGTCTTATTAAAATTTGTAACTTTGAAATCCAAGTGCCAAGAGAGTTTTACAAGAACTTTTCCAGCTGAGTTTTTTCTTCACAGTCATTTGCTTCTCTGGCACTTCCTAAACTTGTCAGTTCTCACAGTGATCCCATAAATGATGGAGATCTCCAGAAGTGGAGATGAGCTGATAAATCTGCACCATGTCACTTTGAGCGTCTCCAACTCATAGTCCCAAGTCAAAAGTCATGGTCAAAGTCCTTTCTCAACAAACCAATGAGGCCCAGATTTAAAGGAAATCTGGACATCTGAATTTCACCAAAATAAGCAATGTCATAGTTGCAGGTGCCAAGAAACTGCCGGAGTATAGAGGGAACTTTAACTTAACTTTATTTATGTTTCTCAAGGTACTTATTATTAGATATGACTAGAAACTAAATAGTGAACTCCTCAGTTTGGTGTCATTGCTGAATGTGCTGACTGGACACTTCCTCATCCTCCAGGTAATTAATGAAGCTGCTAAACAGGGCTGGACCCACAATCCAATGAGATTTTACCCCACTGACCACCACCCTCCATGTACACTCAGCCAGTTTCCAATCCACCTCTCTGCCCAGGTATCGACACCTTTATTGGGAGGATCTGGTGTGAGATAGATTCAATGGCCTTCTGCAGCCCAGGCAGGCAATGTCCTCTCCTCCTCCCTCCTCTGTTCACTGCTCTCCCGTCACCTCCTCGGGCAGCCGCTTCATCACAGAGCTTTATCGAGCACAACTTCTCCCTGGTGAAGCCGTGCTCTCCCCCTGATCATTTCCCTCTCCTTAATCTGCCTGAAATGCTTTTCAGGACCAACTTCACCACATTCCCAGGAACTAGGGGGAGGCTGGTGCTCCCTGGGTCCTCCTTTTTTTGCCCTTTTTGAAGGTGAGCATGATATTTTCCTGGTCTTTCAGCACAGCTCCCAGCCACCACAATCAACCAAAGATTTCCCCCTTCTTTGTGTCCTTTGGCACAAACTTCTGCATCTGTTGGCTGCATCTTTTGGAAGGTCCAGTGGACCAAATCCATAAATTCTCCATCTCATTTATTTTTTGACTGTTGTTTTTTCTTTGATGTAGACATGATCATTATTTGGACAACTCTGTGCCTTGCTGTACCTGCTTTACACATATTGTGACCAGAGTTTGGCTTAGATAATGTGAGCATCGAATAACCTGCACCTTATCAAACACAAACCAGGAATCACCAGGAAAATGGCTAAAGGAGCTCATGGGAAGTGGAAACTTTAGCAGAGAAGAAGAAGGTTAGGAGGAATCATGATTTTAAGACAAATTTCCATGGTTTCCAACCATGTCTAGCAGCTGCGTTGCTGTTTGCATCAGGGGTCTGGTTTTTTTCTTCTTTTTTACAAATATCATCTTTTAATCAGTATTGTGAAAGTGGTGAAAAGTTTACTCAGTGGTGATTACTCAGAAACTCATGTGTGGGTTGGAAAGTTTTCTTTTCTAACACAGAACAAAGGACTGTGCCAGCAAATTACTTGCACACAAGAGACAGTGGTTGGCAGAAAAGGGAAAAAAAAACATGTCACAAGAAAGGGATTCACAGTGCATAGCCTGCAGCCCTGGGCTGCTATTGTAATTTAAAGGGCTAATTAATTTAAACTGTTGTCCTCCCTTTCTGTTTGCAAAAATGTCAAAGTCCAAAGCAGCCTGAAGGAGAATCTGTCCATCATTTTGCAATTCTGCTTTCTGTTCTTTAGCTGAGCAGCACTGGATTTCAAACCTCTGTTCTCTGCCTTGCTTTCCTTTCTCCGTTGGAACTCCAGTTTGAATGTGCATTTATTTCCATTTTTGGAACCTAATCTCTCTGCCTGGCTGTGATTTATCACCACAGCTGGTCCAATGATAATTGTCCTGTTTCTTTTAAGCATACTTTTATCTCCAGTCGCATTCACTTAATGAAAGCAGAGACTTTGGGTTTAAAACATGTGTTGGGGATGGATGCATAATGAATATTTATAGATATTTAAAATATTTAGAATGTCCGAAAATATGTTGTGTTTTTTATTTTTTTTCTCTTCAGCATAATTTTATTTTTATAGTGTTTTCAACACTAAAACATTTTGGGTTTGGCATTTGTCTAACTCTGTTGTCCTTTTTCCATGGATCTGTTTGACTGGACCTTTTAATAGTTAAAGTCTAAGGCTCCCAAACAAAGCAGAAATGTTTCTCAGCTCACAGGAGCTCCAGGAGGCAATAAGGTCTGATGGATTTTAAATTTCCTTTTTCCTTTTTAATTATTTATTCTTAAGAAAATTTATTCTTAAGAAAAATCTCCACATACTTGCATAAATGGCCATGGAAAATGGCAGGTCTTTAAACTGTGGGAGACTCACAGTAAATACAGAGTAAGTGCTGAGAAAACTGAACTCCAGATACATAAATTTAACTACTTTATTAAGAGAAAATTGTTATGACTTTAAATAATTTTTTTAGATAGAACTTAAACCTTGAGGGGTTGGGTGATTTGGTGTTTGGTTTTTTATTTTCCTGATTTGTGGGCAGGATTTTTCTGACTTCTACATAATACGCTGAAAATGAGGTACCACAACTAATGTAACCTTGAAAACGAATTAATTTTTACATTTTCACCACAGAAAGGACACAGCAGAATTTGCTCTGGAGATCTCTGTGTCTCATTACCAAAGGTGTGTGGACAAGTAGCTGCAACAGATACCCTCAATTGCAAAAATTCATTGAATGAGTCCTGGTGAGAGATCTTACCCAGAATTAGCATTCTCGGGGATTTAAAATATTCTGCTGACTTTTAATGAATAATTTAATTTCTAAATATTATCCTGACTTGATGTTAACTATTTTTTTATAAGCCACAATACCACAAATGTAATAAACAGTTATAGCCATCCTGACTACTTTGTGATAAACAGTCCCTGATTCAATATTAGTAAAAGTGGTTTTTAGATTGAAAAATGCAGCACACTTTAACTAAACTCCAGTGAAATGCATTATGGGTGCAGGAATTAAAGAATAAGGAAAATGTTTGTATATTGATATTTATTGACATTAATTTTAACAACTGCATTAGGCGTATATAGCTCATATCCTCTACATTATATAGTGTATACCACATAATATTATTGCTTATAAATATCTAATGCAGTTATGAATATAAACATGGACATGTATTTTTCTGATGCAGGCAGAGATATCTTTCCACCTGCAGCTGGGCTGGAAAGCTGGAGGCATCTCCTCCCTCTGATACATTCTTTGGTTTAGAGAATTTTTTCTCTTTTTTTCCAAGCTACTGCATCATAAATTAAAAAGACAAAATCAAAGTTCAACAGAAAGATATTTGTAGTAAGGTGGCACTTGTGGCCCCATGTGATTTTTCCCATTTATGACTTTATTTATCCTCTTCCACCACTCCTTTGGATGTGGAGGTGGTTGTGGAGGAGGAAGGAGTATAATCACAGAATCATAATTGTTAAGGCTGAGAAAAATCCTTTAAGATCATCAAGTCCAACTGCCAACCCAGCACCATGCTCACCACTAAACCATCCACATGGACACATCCACATGTTTTTTGAACATTTCCAGGTATGGTGGTGATTCCACCACATTCTTGGGCAGCCTGTTCCAATGCTTGATCACCCTTCAGTGAAGAATTTTTTCCTAATAGCCAATCTAAATCCCTCTTGGTGCAACTCAGGGTCTTGCCCCTTTGTCCATCTCTTGTTGCCTGGGAGAGGAGCCTGACCCTATTGGTGAACTTTTGCCCGATTGGCAGGAGGGATGATGAGGAGGACTCTATGACATCATAAGGCTAGTTAATTACTTTATTGCACTATTTTATTTTATATCATATTACACTATATCACACTACATTTAAACTGAAACTGCACAAGTACTCAGCTGAACAAATCTCATGATTGTCTCCTGACCAAAATCCGGACACGCGCTTGGACCTGATAGGCCAAGGAAACAAAACACCATAACTTGGGGTAAATAATTCCCATATTGCATTCTACTTTGGCACAACAAGGGGCAGCAAATGAGAGAAGTATTGTTTTGATCATTCTTTCCTCTGCTTCTTTCACTGCTTCTCTCAGGTTCAGAGAATGTGAATCCCACAGACCCCCACCTGGCTGCACCCTCCTGTCACCTGGAGAGAGTGACAGGGTCTCCCTTGAGCCTCCTTTCCTCAAGACTGAGCCCCCCAGCTCCCTCAGCTGCTTCTGATCAGCCCTGTGCTCCAGACCCTTCCCCAGCTCCATTGTCTTTCTCTGGACACACTCCAGCCCCTCCAAGTCCTTCTGGTGGTCAGGTGGCCACCGGAGCTGTTGCTGAGTGACTGCTGCCACCTCATCTCTGCCCACAGCTCCTCCTCCCTCCAGCTGAAAAAGAGGCAAAAAAGAGCCACCAGGCAGAAGCAGTGACATCCCTGCTCTGTGCAGCACAGAGCAGTGAAATGCACAGAGGAGAGGATTTAGCCTGTAAGCTGTTTGTCTCTGTTGTCATTGCCATTAATCAATCCGTGCTTAATGCCATTTCTCTCAATTCACTAACTCTCTGCTGCCAAATCAGTATAATCCTGTTCTCCTCACTGTCTGTGTGTGTCTCCTGACTTCACCTCCTTCCTGCTGCCTCTTCCTCCCCTGCCACCCACCTGTCTCCAAAAAGCCAAGGAGGCAATTTAATGGAAAGACAAATATTTTATATAAGAATATAAAGCATTGGTCTGGATACCAAAGGCTCCTTCAGGCATGAAGCATGTGGCAAAAGGACTGGGGATAAAAAGAGAAGAATATATAGTGGAAAACACAGTTTGTATTCCCTGGATGGAGCAGGGTCAGCACACCCAACCTCCCACAAACACAATCTAAGGGGGAAGAACACAATCCTCAACAGAAGATGGAGCAGAGTGGAGACACCACAGCCAGACTCCATTCCCTGGCAGGGGAGGGAGCTGATAAACCACACACAGCAGCTGAAAACCAAGGCATATAAAGGAGGGTGTTCTGCTGTTGAATCAGCAACCCATGAATCATGACAAAATCTCTCTGGAATGACACACACATCTCCATCCCAAAGTCATCTCAGGCACTATCCTGAGATACCCATCCCCAAGGCATAGATTGCAATGAGGTCTCCCCTCAGTCTCCTCCAGGGTGAACAGACCAAGTGTCCTCAGCCATTCCTTGTATTCCTTGTCTCCTCAAGGCTCTTCACCATCTTCATTACCCTCCTTTGGTTGCTCTCTGACAGCTTTCTATTTTATATTGTGGTACCCAAAACCTCACACATATTCAAGGTGAGGCCACCGCAGAGCAGAGCAGAGCAGAGCAGAGCAGAGCAGAGCAGAGCAGAGCAGAGCAGAACAATCCCCTCCCTTGCCCAGCTGGTGATGTTGTGCCTGATGGCCCCAGGACAGGACTGGTCCTCCTGGCTGCCAGGGCATTGCTGACTCATATTCAACTTTCCATCATCCAGGATTCCCCAAGTCCTTTTCTGCAGCACCAGCCCCAGTACAAAAGTGAACTGACCATGATAAACAGGTCAAGTATGATTTTCTAGGGGAACATGTCCCTGCCCATGGAAGTGGGGTGGAAATGGATGATCTTTAAAGTCCCTTCCAACCCAAACCATTGTGTGATTCTATGATTCTGTGATTTCATTATATGTGCAGTCCTTGAAATTCTGTTGCTGCTGTTGTAAGCAAGTTATAAAACTGCTCAATCTATGCCCAAAGATGTCCCAAATGTTTCTGAGTGAGCAAGAACTGAAGAAAGTGGATAATTTTTATACAGAAGAGTTAAGCATGTCTAGTCCTAGGACATATTTATATTTATTTATCTCACATTTTGTTGTTCTTTTTCTCTAAAGATGTCCAGAATATTAAAGTTTTTCTGCTGGATTTCACTTCTGAAAATTAATTCAAAAGAAATTTTTAATAATTCCTACCAGCTTATATCATAGTATCTTGTTTTCAAACCTAATCTACCAGTTCTGATCCTTTTCTTTCCTTAGAGAAGAGTCCAAAATTCAACATATCGCAATTAGGTTTACAGTGGATTTTTAGAGATGTAAAAATATTTCGGGAAAGTCAGTCAGGAATTATAGAGTTTTATTCTTTCAAGTAAAGATGGCTGTTGTTTTAAATGATATAAATACCTTCTTTAAAAAAAGTTAATGGAATTAAATTTCTCTGGTATAATTACAGGAAGTCATGGGGACACAAAACACTAACAGTGCTGAAGTAATTAAAAAAAATGCATGAAGAAAAACAACCTCTCTCTATATACACATTTACTAGAAAATGTTACAGTGATGAGATTCAGGGAATAAACAAATTTCAGACTAATCAGAGTTCTTCTGTTCACTTACCTTTTAAGGCACAAACGAAAAAGGGAAGAATTTATATTACAATAGAAATAGATTTAAAAAAGCACAGAAGTTCATAAAAATTTTAACTTCCTTGAAGGTACAATGTCTTCCTTATATAAAACTATACAGCTTATATAAAGCTTACATAAAAACTATACTGAGCAGATAAGAAAATATAGTAACCTCCTAAGCAAAAGATTTTTCCTGAAAAAGAGGAAAACTGATCTTTAAAAATAACTAATAGCAGTCCCTGGAAGAAAATTCCTTTAGAAGTTTATAATAGGTGAGATGTCAGGTGATTTTCACATAGGTGATGTATTTTGGTCTGAAATTATTGCATCAACAAAATTTGCGAGAATATAAAGAGAAAAAAGCAACAAAGTTTCACATACCTTCCAATTTTCCTATTGGGTATTCTTAACAATATGAATTTTTACAAAATCTGCTTTTATGACATTCATGATGATTGCATTGGGGACACACTGCTTTTTTTTTGTCCCCCTGGTATTAACTCTTCCAAAATCTCGCAATAAGGAGATTATTTCACACCACCTGGTCCTTGATGTCCCATGCCCACACTGTCCCTGTACAGTTCACTGCTCAGAAGAAGGAAAAGGAGAGAGGTTTTGTCTCCAAAACAATGTCATCCCATCAAGACAGAAATGAAAAGAAAGGAGAGGAACGGAAGCAATCATTCCCTGGTTTAATTTTGTTTGTTTGTTTTCTTTCCATTTCTCTCCTGTATCTGTTTGTACAATGGGCTCTTGCTGTATTTTGGATCTGATTTCTGACTCCCTAACATGCATCAGTCACAGGTTTGCAACACCCAGGGCTGGACAGGGACTTTTCCCAAGGAGAAGGAAAGGCAAGGAGGAATGGCTTTAACATGGAGAAGGATTTAGATAAGGAAGAAATTATTTGTAAGGGTGGTGAGACACTGGTACAGGCTGTCCAGAAAGGTTGTGGACTCCCCATCCCTGGAAGTGTTCAAAGGATGGGGAGTCCACAACCCTTGGATGGGGATTGGAGCAACCTGGGATAGTGGAAGGTGTCCCTGCCCACGACAGGGAGTTGAAACAAGATGATCTTTAAGGTCCTTTCCAAGCCAAACCACTCTGTGATTCTGCAATTCTGTAAATCTGGAGGTTGCTCAGTGGAAAAGAAGAAAATCTCTACAGAACTTGGGTGTACAGAGAAGGGGTTGAGGGCAAACACCTCAACCCCCAGTGGGGATGTGGTGACACTGATTAGTGCTGTGCTTCCTGCACCTGTAAATTGGAAATGGGAACTGGGTGAGAGAAATTAATATCTGTTTATTCCATTATGTTCATAAATGGCCTGTCAAAGGGTGTTATGTCTAATTAGTGTCTTTCCTTTTTCCTTCATATATATTTTTTTTTGCTTTTCTTATTTGTATGTGTTTACTGAATGTTGACAACATCCAACTCTCCTGATTTTAGGAACGCGTCACTTCGAGTCAGCATCTGCTCAGTGTTTCATTTTTAGCTCAAGAACATATTGGCCTTCAGACACAAACAAGTGAAACCCCAACATCTGAATCTATTTCTGGGAAAGTGTGCTGAGGGCTGGAGCTCCAAGAGCATCTTTCACAGGGTTTATTAAAAATCAATATGGATATTTTTTTCTCTTTCCCTGAAGTCACACCAAGTTAGAGAGTACTGTTGCTCCAGGCCAGTCGGATATTTGGCATCCCCACCCCGATTAAATTATATCCACTTACACACACACATTTCTTCATGCCTTGCTAGCTTTATGTTAGATCTTTTTCAGATTTCTGAAGATTTATTTCTCTAAATGTCAAAAATCATCCCTTGATCAACACCTAAATGAATTTCAACCTGGTAATCTGTGTTGAGTTCAGCTGAGCACGCTGTACATCAGCAGGAGAGAGTGGAGCTGCTTCTGATGGTCTCATTAGAGTTCACCATGTCAGCTTTGAAAGGCTCCTCTGCTGACCTGAGCACTCACACTGCTGGCACACGTGGCTGCTTAAAATAGACTGAGCCAAAGTTCATGTGCAGCTTTTTAAAATAGATGAAATGAAGACAGAAGAATAAGAGGCATCAGGATAAAGCCAATAAGAATGTTACTGCAATTCTAACTTCTCTTTTTCAGTCACTCTTTAAGGGTTTTTTGGCCTGGTATTTTTAAGCTAGGATCAGTGTCTTGACATAACATGTTAAAAGGGGTTGAAAAGCTCCAGTTCCAACTAAAAAGGTTGTAGTCCAGTATTTTAAGTAATTTAATCAAGACATGTAATGCTGAGTCTAGGAACTTCCCCATGCAAAATGAGGAAGAGGCTGCCCAGGGAAGTGGTGGAATCTCCATCCCAAATTTAAAAAAACAAAAGTGATTGTTGTGCTTATGGACGTGGTTTAGTGCTGGGCTGGGCAGTGCTGGATTAATGGTTGGAATTCATGATCTAAGTCGTCTTCTCCAACTAAGAGATGTTCTTTCTGAATGGAAGAGAGAGATCATGCAAAATGCATCCATTAGCAGCACATGCCAGCCACTGAGAAAGATGGGAAAGAAAATCCCTACTCAAAATGCACAGCCCAGTAAAATCTGGAGAACAAAACAGGCTATTTTGCTATCCAGGGCTGATATTAATTAAGTGTTGACACAGACGAATGGTTTTTTTTTCTTTCCTGGACATTTATATTTATGCAGGTGGATAGAAAGATACTATAGTCAGCTCCCTCGGGATGCTGCATGAAAGCAATCAATCCAATTCTTGCACAATTTATCCATGCTTCTTTCTACATCCTATTAAAACAAATAAAAAAAAAAGGTCCTCCTGGGTCTTAATTGTCTTGGGTCACTTCATGTATATGTAGATGTGTGTTTTGTTCTTGGGTGAAGTCTGTGAGTGCATGAATCCATCACAGACCTTAAAAATTTCTCACAGCTTTTGCTAACCTCACTGTGCTACTGATTAATTTCAATTAACTTAATCTAAAATGGCAAAATATTTAACAGATACAGGTGGCACATCATTGTTATTAATGTTGTCAGGGCTAATTGGAGTGTTGTTGCATTCTAATATTGCCTTGAGTTTGTCAGCTTCTTTCAAATCCAGATAAATAAGTACATGGATTAGGTAATAAGTAGGCAGTGCAGGTAGTGAAACAGCATTTCAAACCATGTCTCCAAGCACTTTTTTATCCTTCTAACATTAATAATCTAAAAGGAGATATTTATTTTCCTTTTTCTATTTCTTTCTGCTTCTGTTGTTTTTCAAGTAGGCTTTTTTCCCTTTTAGATTCTTAGAAAACGAGAAGCTGGAGGCAAATGTTTTAAAGGAATGTGTTATTTCTTCTATACTGGTAATTTTTAACAGATCCCCTCTCCTACCCTTACCCTCTTCCCAATTGTTAATCATTTGGCACTCTGTAAAAAAAGACATTTTTACTTTACACTGCTGTATGGATAGTCAAAGATCCTATTCAAGACAGCATGAACACAAGTTTATTTCCCTTCCTTTGAGCACAATTCCGTTTAAGACACACTTAACGTCAAGAACATGCTTAAGTCTCTCAAAGCACTTTGTTGCATGTGAGACAGAGAAGAAAAACCTTAAAAAACAGACAACAAGACAAAGATCCATGAAAATGTTTATCTGGGGGTATATGCACTTCAGTTTCCTTTTAATAAAAGAAGGGTGAAAGAGAAGGGCAGAATTTTTCTTGACAGAAATAATGCAGCTGAAGCCTGGGTTATTTGAAGGCTTTTTTTTATTTTTAAAAGCCATGGTGCACAGTTGTCAGATGTTTCATTTTCTTTGTTTACTTATTATTATCATGACACTCGTGTATTTTGCTTTCGCAAAGTTTTCTCAAAGAACACAAAATCATGAGGGGTTTTTAGTGCATAGTCCATGTTGGAAGGGGAGGACTGGAATAAAATTTCCATCCCTGAGCTGTAACAATCACACTCGTTCCAAACATCAAAGTCTGTCTTTAAATCCGCTATGCTGTGGTTCATAATTTTTAAGCAGAATGCATCTTTTACAATTTCAGTAAAGAGAGAGATAATAAAAAGATAAATCAAGGAATACTAGTGTTTCCAAAAAAGAAATAAAATTGGTTCAAGATGTGGATCTCAGAAAAGACCCAAACTTTTCTGGACTCCACAAATCCCTCAACCCAAAAGCTCTTTTGTTGCAACTCTTTGCAAATTCATTTCCCATCCAGTTGTACACTTTGGTGGGATAAAAAATATACTGAGATCATATTCATTTATTTTTGAACCATAATATTTAAGCCCTTCTCCTTCAATGTGTGTATTTCAGTTGAGGTAGGAAATAGAGAGTACATGGACAGCCAAGTCTTGAAGATTTTATCAGAATTGTTCCCAAGTATATTCTGTCTGCCTCAATGACTGATATTTTACAGTATGTCACAGGAATGGAAGTAATTCATTCTTTCTTTCTTTCTTTCTTTCTTTCTTTCTTTCTTTCTTTCTTTCTTTCTTTCTTTCTTTCTTTCTTTCTTTCTTTCTTTCTTTCTTTCTTTCTTTCTTTCTTTCTTTCTTTCTTTCTTTCTTTCTTTCTTTCTTTCTTCCTTCCTTCCTTCCTTCCTTCCTTCCTTCCTTCCTTCCTTCCTTCCTTCCTTCCTTCCTTCCTTCCTTCCTTCCTTCCTTCCTTCCTTCCTTCCTTCCTTCCTTCCTTCCTTCCTTCCTTCCTTCCTTCCTTCTTTTCTTTCTTTCTCTTAAGGAGCCTGAGAATCAAGCACCTGAATGTGCTTTGTCACGTGGATACACTCCTTGCATCATTAGCTCCATTTTAGATTTTCAAAGAAATCATCCTGGTTCTGAGGGTAGCAGGAGAAACACATTACCAGGGAGTACTTCACAAATATGGAGAAGGAGTTTAGTTTCTGTTATTTTCATCCATTACAGCAATACTTGGGACAGGAAAAAATTCCCCAGTACCGCAGATTAGTCCGAATAGCACTGCCCAAGTGGAAAGTTAATTACTACTTATTTTCATGCTGCTTCCTTCCATTAGCTTGCATCCTGCATCCAGTCCCTGATCCCAAGTTATGAAAGCCAGGGCCAGTGTCCTGCTGTAAATAGGTAGATTTTAAATGCAAAAAATATCCTCTCAAGGCATCCAAGAAAGGCAGCATCTCTTAATTCCTGCCTTTGTCTGAATTTTTAATTCAAAAGAAGCTTTTGCCCATTTATGGACAAGATGTCATGAATCTGCTGCTTGGAAAAGTCCTGAGTTTTAGAGTCTCTGTCTTCTTTTTCCCACCAAGTACCAAATAAATGTTTCTCTAAACACACTGTGATGAAGAAACCTTGAAAGTTTTCCAGGATGTGATTAAAAGTCCTACATAAAGCTGGAGTGTAACAAAGCTGTAAATTCTTGATTGATAAAATTATGGGTGTTTACACTGTGACAGTTCATGTAACAAATTTTTCATTTGGTGCTTTTCATGTGGGAATCACAAACTCTAATCCAGCAGAGCCCACAATGATGGATTGCTGCCTTGGACAGACACGATGCAGAAGTTGGGCACAAGTTTGGTTTCAGCAACCAAGCACAAGGACACACAGTAATAGGACAAACGGGAAGGGTTTTAAGCTGAAAGAGGGTAGATTTGGACTGGGTGTAACAAAGAAATTCTTTACTGTGAGGGCGGTGGGGCCCTGGCAAAGGTTGCCCAGAGAAGCTGTGGCTGCCCCATCCATGGAAGTGTCCAAGGCCAGCTTGGAGAGGGCTCTGAACAACCTGGGATAGTGGAAGGTGTCCCTGCCCATAGCATGGGTTTGGAATGAGATCTTTAAATCCCTCCCAACCCAACTCATTTTATAATTTTATGACCATGCAAAGGTATCTTATTTGTCACACTAACAGAAATCAGAGATGAATCCATGAATCCATGAATCCATCCACCAATGATGTTGCCACCAGCATCTCTGAAAGCAACCTGCTTTCTTTCCATCTCAACACTGTTCCATCTGCACATCTAAATCCTTCTAGGGAAATGTCATTTGCAGGTGGTTACATTTGAACTTGTGTTACTGCCTCAATTTCCACAAACCACTAATTTATTTAATTTCCTCATTGCTTTTGCAAGTATCTTCTTTGACCTTCAGTTCCTCTAACAAAACCAGTTTTCCCTTCTTCAGTTCTATGAATTTTGCCCATGGCAGTGGTCCTGAAAGGAAAACACTTGTTACAGACATTAGTTGATCTCATTAAGTCCCAGAGGACTTTCAGCAAATACATTTATTCTAAAGGCATCATGGAGAAAATGACTCTGAGATAACTGAAACATAAAAGGAATTGATAATCACTTTGTACTTAAGATCATATCCCAGACATTTTGCTTGTGCTTTCAGTGATATTCTAGGAAATGCTCATTCTACTGCATCTGTTCTAGATCTTTGCAACACACTTGTAAATATTATTCAGGAAGTTGACTTTCTTCAATTTTTTGGGAATAAATCCCTCTATTTAACTACCTTCCTTAACTTTATCAGTTTAAAAAAATATTTAATATATCCAGAAAGAAACATTTATCCTTCTCTAGCAACCATAAAAATAAAAAATGCCTAATAACTGCAGGCACTTCCTCTTTTTTGTATGGTGGAGTTAACACAGACAAAACTTCTTTCTTAGTTCTGAAATTGCTGAGATTTGTATTTGAACACTAATTTGCCTTAAGGTCCCTTTATATCAGTTATTCTTCAGCAAAATACAATATTCTTCAATATCAGCGGTTCTTCAGCAAAATACACTGAATTATCAGGTTCCCTGGCCATGAGTTTTGGTAGCTGGGCTAGTGACAGTGCAGTTTTGCTTGTAGGAGTCATGAGAACTTGAAGCAACCAGACACAATCTGCTCTGGCAATCAAATTTCAGCTCCCATTCCTGTTCTGTGTCATTCTGGCTCATCACAGGCACTCTTATTCGCTGCTGACCTCAAACAAGAGTCAGAAATCTTCCTCCTCCTCAAACAGTTTTTCTTGTGTTTCTTCAATTTTTGCTTCTGTAGTGGTGGTAGCTTGAACACAGCTTTGCATGATGTCAGAATATTGAGTAATGGTGGCTCTGGAAGGATATTTACCTATTCTGGATGAAATATACCCCAGAAATAATTCACTACAAACCTGGCTCTACTCTCAGTGATGCAGTCAGCTGATGAAGCCCAGCCTTTCAAACCCAGGGATGTTATCATGGGACACCAGCCCAGCTAAAAAGAACAGGGGGTTTTCTTTCTGCTTGGCACATCTCTGCTTCTTTTCAAATTTTCCATCACCCATAACCCAGAAAAGAGTGGGAAATCAGTGTTAGTTGGGGGAAACAAAAAGCAATGATTGTATGATAGTGAGGATGCCAGCTTTGCTCTCCTGGGGTGATACTGCTGTGAGCATCTTTTGTACAGGATAAGATGGAAGTACATAAGGCATTAATGGATTTGACAACAAAAAATGTAACTTTGAAGCTTTGTCTAAGTTCATTGACTTCTGCTGGCTGTCAGGCTGAATAATTCCTTGTCTCAGGCACTCTGCTCCTCCTGGGTGAGAGCTGCAATGTTGCAAACCTGGTCCTCTTCAGATGGCAGCCACCAGGATATTCCCCAGCTGTGCTTGTCCTCACAGCTGCAGCAATTCCTAAAGGAGATCTGTCCTTCAGAACCATGACAGCAGAATATTGGAGTCACTGAAAACTTGTCCATCATCTCTATTTTATCAAATGGAATGTTTCAGGAAGCATGTTTCTTGTAAAACATTCTTGCTCAATAAAGCATTCATGTGTTTCCACTTTCTACAAGTGGGGATGAACACAGTGACAGCAATGCTGAGGCTCCAAGGTGAGGACATCCATATAAATCCACAAAATCCTCACAAGTATCCATGCTAGGGGCACTGCCTAAAAGTGATATTTACCACACCATCTGAATCCATTGCTCCACATTCTTTTGTTTATCTGGTACTTCAGTGGTTCCCTTGGAAAACTGCATGTTTAATATCCCCTGCTCGATTCTACCTATGCAGCAGAGACAAATCCCTCACAGACACCAGCTTCAGCTCGTCAGCTCTCACTAAGAAGACATGAGTTTTCCACCCTGGAGACTGTTTCTGCCACAGCTGCTCCGTCTGTTCTTATTTCTCACCCTAAAAACAGCTGTGGAGCTACTGCCATGCGCAGCATCTCACTGGCACTGCCTTCCAGCAGCTGAAAGGTTTTGGGGGCAGAGGCAGATTCTGCTGGGACCCTTTCTAAACTAGAATCTTTGTAAAGCCAGAGAGCCGCTGCCCTGGAGTAAATTCCCTGACAGTGTCTTGATTTATGGAAAAAATATCATCAGATTTTACATTTAGGAGAGAATTAATCTGCTGCCTGGGTTGAGTGATAAAAGGAGACCCAAAGGGGAAGTTGCAGCAGGCAATGGTGACCATAAACCTTTTATAAAGAATCTAGGCCTCCTCTGGGTTATCTTTGTGATACAGATGCACAAAAATCTCAATCTGGAGGTGAATACTGCAGCCTGACATAGTGAGGCAAAGTAAGCAGCTCCCATCACTATAAAGTGCCTTTTCTGCTGCAAAACACCAGTGAGATGCCTGATGGCTTCATCTACTCATCCCGTTAACCAAACTGTAAAGCTTTTTCACTTGATAGTTGGAGCAAATTGTTTAGGCAAATAAATGCAGCAAGAAACTCCTCTCCTCCTTGAGCTGTACTTGTGTGGATAAATAGTTGCCTCTGTAGTGGAAGAAACTATTTAAAGAAAAGAAAAACAGTCATGAGATCACAGGAGAACACAATTGCTGAGGTGATTTAAAAAAAACCACAAATCAAAAGAATGGATGCATAACTAGACAGATAAAATTATAAGAGAGTGGAGATAGCAAAAGCAGAGAGCCACAGCCTGAGCACACTGCACAGGTCATGTTTTTGATTATTAAAGCAAAGCTTCTCTGTAGATTTCCAGTCCCTAGCTCCCAGTTTTCTGCTGGTGCTTGCTCAGTTTTGGAGGGGTTTCTGTGCTGTGTTTGCCACAGAAAGGACTGAACATGACCCCAGGATTCACACCTTCCTTTAATCCTACTGATCTCAAGCTTAAAACACCCTCAGAATTCCCTCTTGAAGATTCATCTCCACTGGCACCACAGAGCTTTGCCTTCCAGCCATCACTTCCAGAGCCTCTGTGTCCCTTTTGCACAGGATGACCACAAAACCAGAAGCTGAGCAATCAGACCACAGGGTGCCAAGAGCTCTGGAAACATGAGAGAGAGAGATCTATGTATCAATAAGAAGGCAAATGAGAAGATAAATTTGAGCAGGTAAATAGTGACAGGGATATGGCTCTGCCTAAGTGCACAGATTGAGATGGATTGAATTGTTGATGCTGTTAACTCTTGCCTCCACAATAATGGATATTCAGGTCTCTGAAAAGGCTCTTTTATTAAATATCATCCAGCCATATTTTCCTTATCTTTTCCTGTATTTATCTTCCAAAAACAGAGAAGGAGTAATTCATAAATACAAGTTCTGCCTTCTGTTTCCATCAAGCATCTGCAGCAATAACCCCAGTGATTAACCAGCTCCACTGCTGGGACTATGATGAATCAAAGTGCTGCCCAAAGTCATAGAACAAATAAAAAAACTTTTCATCAGTATTACTTTGATTAGCCTTTAATTAGATGGCCCTTGTGACTGGTCAGAACACAGTCTTTCCCAATATTCTGCAATGTCAGAGACTGAATCTTGGCCTGGTTTCAATTAGAGGAATGACCTAATTGCTTAATGGATTAAAATTCTCCCAAACTGTCAGGGTTTGGATATTGGCATCTGACTTGAAGATTATTTGTGGTTATAACTGGCTCTAGGTGACCTCATGGCTGGGTTTTATTTGAATTTTTCCTCAGAAAAACTGTAAAAAAGACTGATGCAGATTTCTATCAGCCCATCTGATTTCATGTTCAGAATACAGGAATTCCCATTTTCATAGGATTTTTTTCCTTACATTTCCTGTTCTAGATGAAAGCTGAGGGCTGAATTCAGTGACCCAGCTTAATGTCCTTGAAAAAACCCCACAAAATATGCACTCCAAGACCCCTGGTTTCTCTAGTACCTAGGTTTCTCTAGTACTCTAAGACTTATATCTCCATTGACTGCTTCCCACAAATGCATCTTCAGGGAGGAAAACAATCAGGAACAGACTGTGATGGACAAGAGGAGAGATGACAGCCCTTCACCCTTATCTCTTCTCCATTCTCCAATGTTCTTTCTTCCCAGTCCATCCTGACCCTTTCCTCTCTCTGCTCTTGTGACCTCACAAATAAACAACTCCCCCTTAAGGCGTTTTTTCCTTCATTTGTCCCAGTTTGACCAAAGCCACACTCAAATTTGATATTTCTGATACCATCACCTTTATGGTCCCGACCTTCTTTAATATTGCTGATATACATCTCTAAGCACTCTTGGCCTTGTAAGGTCCCAAAGATCTCCAGAATTCTATTCCAATTAGTGCTGAAGTTTGGTTTTCCTTTACTTATCTCCACCTGTGAAACCTGGCCATTCATCATGATGCTCCCTGTAACTTTTATAAGTTTCTAACTCTGTTTTATTTTGCAATTTCTCATGTCATGCCCAAATGTTCTAGTCCGTTCAGTGATGCCAGACTAGAGTTTAGTCATCTGCTTAAATACCTTATTATCTACCATCCTTATGGCTGTATCCAACAGAGAAATAAATTTAAAAATATAATTTTAAAAACTAGAAAGGAATAAAGGAAAATGTACAGATAAAGGAAAATATGAGTAAACCCAGGATAATAGAACTGTATGATGTCCTGCCAAGGTGATAACATGGGGAAGAACAGGAATTGTTTCACACAAGATGAGCTTCTGGGGATGTTTCCTGCTGCACCACGCTCTGTGGGATGTAGAGTCAGTAGTCCTGGATCAGACAATGATTTTTAGAAGCAGAGATTTTAATGCCAGAAGGAACACACACTGACAACATAATCTAACCTCACATATCACACCGTGCACAGCTATTTGCCAAGTTTCTCCCGCAGAAAAGCAAGTGGGTGTTTAGCTGCAGCACAGCCTCGTAGGAAAGCTGCACTCTTTTTGAAAAGATACCAAGAAATGGAAATTTTATTGCTTTCAGTAGTGGTTTAACCACTGGAACAAATCCTCCTCGCTTTATAAAAAGAAGTGTATCCCTCTGTTGAAACCATCTGATATGAAAATTGTGGATTTTTCCATGGCTTAAGCATCCCTATTAAGCCTGCTGTTTTCTGCCCAGTACCATCAAGTCAGTTCTCACCAGCTTTGCGATAAGCCAGCTGGTATTTACAGGTATTAACTGGTACTCACTTGGAGAGAAACACCTTGTGGAGTCCTCCATGCACTTTCTCCATGATTACACATCCTTTATGAGTGCCTGGCAACCCAGAATTGTGACATCCCAGCATCTGCAGTTTCATAGAACACAGGTGAAGTCCCCTCTCTACCTCAGCTACGCAAACTTTTTCAGTAAACCCATGGGTGATGTTATCTTTTGACCACCATCTGATTCAGAACACATTTTGTTCCAGATTTTTATTTATGGCAGCTGATTTTTTTTTTTGGCAGGAGTTTTTTCAGTGTTTTGTTGTTTTTGTTACTTGATTTGGCTTATTTTTAGAATACCATATCCATAATTATGGTAATTAATAATATATAATGTGCTATCCACATTATTCCATAATGTGGAATGCACATTATATATTATTAATATATAATATTTTAATTATATAATTAATACTATATATTAATAATATATAATGCGCATTTATATATTTCAGCTGGGAAAGAGTTAATTTTTTTCTTTGTGATTGGTAGAGTGCTGTGGTTTGTATTTAGGATGAGAGTAATGTTCAAGACACGCTGCTGGTGGTTGCTGAGCAGTGTTTACAGTAAGTCAAGGACTTCTCACACTCCTCTGGAGAGGAAGGCCGGGGGTGCACAAGAAACTGGGAGGGGACAGAGCTGATTCATGTGACCCCAATTGTGTCAAGGAACATTCCAGACCATGTGGTGTCATGTTAATCAATAAAACTGGCAGGACTTAGGTGGCAGACACTGCTCAGGGACTTGCTGGGCATCAGTCAGCAGGTGATGAGCAATTGCATTATGCATCGCTTATTTTATATATTCTTTCACCATTATTATTATTATCATTTCCCCTTCCTTCCCTGTTCTATTAAACTGTCTTTTTCTCTACCCACAAGTTTCACCCTTTTTTTTTCCTCACTTCTCTCCCTGTTCCCTCTGGGGGAGCGTGAGTGAACAGCTCTGTGGTGTTTAGCTGTGTTCCAGGTTAAACCACAGCAAATTGCCTCAATCTCTCCTGGGAAACTGTACTGACCCCTGTCCATACAGCAAGGGTTGTATTTGTGCTGCCAACATGTAGGATTCAGCATTTGGAGATATTAAATCACTTTTCTATGAACTCTACCTACCAATGGATCCAGACTACACAAGTGTCTTATCCTAATTTTTACTTTTTTATTAGAAGTCTTTTTTTAAACCCCTCACTTCATCAGCAATAGGTTTATAAAGTCTTGTGGAAGTCTAGAGCCTTGCTGACACCAGTGCTAAAATAATCTATACAAAGACAGTAAATAAATCCAAACATTGGATTAGATGTTCAGCTGTAAAACCATGCTGTGTGCTCTTCTTGGTTTTAACCTTGAATGGTCCATAAATCTCTCTCGAGACATGGCTTTCCTTTCATTTTAGGATGGCAAACAATTCCATGTCCTGGGAATGTACATCCCTTTTCATTTGGCAATAAAAATCCTGTCCTTGACTAATGGTACCCATGTTGAGAGACCCCACATTCTGTGAATAAACAATCTGGTATTCTGCACCCCATTAATCCATACATCATGTCCAAACTATTATGAGGAGCAAGGTTGTAATTTACTAGCAGCACAAAATTAGGATGGCATTGGGTCAATAGCATTAGAAACCCAGTGGTAGCTGTAGGTCCAACTCCTGTTTCCTCAGTCAGGAGACAAACTGGAAATCCACTACCCAAAGAAGCTGTGAGTTAAGCACTCCCATTTATTCACCAAGTAGTCTGTATGCCCTTATCATATCAGAATTAACAATACTCTTACTTCCTCTCTAAAAAAATTAAATTTCTTCTGCTTTATTTCTCAAAACCAGAAAGTTAAACCAAGTTCATCTCTCAGCCTTGCTCATGGCAGGAGTACTGGAATAAGATGATTTTAAGCTCCCTTTCAACCTCAAACCGGTCTGTGATTCTCTGATTCTAGGAATGCATTTGTCACCATCATATTTTCTGAGAAATCCCTTTGCCAGGATTTCTCTCCTGGGAAGCTGAGAAGCCTCAGAGAAAAAGGAAAACAATATTATCTCATTTGCCTCTCCTGTGTTTTGCTGCTTCGGAATGTGGTTTGAGATTGCTTATCCAACATGAGAATTGTTTTGACTTAACGACCAATCACGGTCAGGCAGTGTCAGGACTATGGAAGGAGTCACAAGTTTTCATTGTTATCTTTTAGCCTTCTGTCTGTATCCTTTCTCTATTCTTTAGTATAGTTTAGTTTAGTATTCTTTAATATAATATGGATCATAGAGTAATAAATAAATTAGCCATCTAAGAACATGGAGTCAGATTCATTCCTTCCTGCCACGGGAGACCCCAGAAAATACCACATGCATTTATGTCTCACATTTGTCTGAACAGGCAAAGAGTCAGAGTGTTTGAAACACCTTGGTTTCACACTATTACACTGGAAAGGCTTCTCCATAATTTTTTTTAAACATTTCTCTGACTCTGTGTGTGTCTCTTTAATCTGTTTTCAGTGATTATTAGGCCAGGCTGGCCAGGAATACACACAGAATTAGAAAGAGGAATAGAGGCATTTCATTAACAGAGGAGTAAAAACTGAGGCTGAACCACTTTATTGCATGAGGCTAGATTTCCACATGTGGTCAGAGCTTTAGTTTGGGCAGGTAAATCACAGCGCAGTAGGTATTAATCAGAATAATTTTGTGTGAGGCAGACTAATGAGAAGGATGGGCTGTCCTACTGGCATTATCAAGGGGGCAGTGAGCTTTGGCACACACAGAACAACTAAGGTTGGAAAAGACCTTAAAGACCATCAAGCTCAATGATTAACCAAGTACCATAATGCCAGGAATTGTCATGTCTACTTATTTGTTTGAGCACTTTCAGGCATGGTGACTCCACCACTTCCTTGGACAGCCTCTTCCAATGCCTAACCATTCTTTCAGTAATGAAATTTTTCTTCATATTCAACCTGAACCTCTCCTAGCACAACTTGGAGAGGTTCAGGTTGAATATTAAGAAAAATTTCTTAATATTTTTCTTATTAAGAAAAGAAATGGCCCATTTCCTTATGTTTTGCTGCCTATTGCCTGGGAGAAGAGGCTGACTCCCACCTGGCTACAACTCCTGTCAGGGAATTTTAGAAACCAAGAGCCAGATCTGGTCCGTGCAGACATGAACTGGACCCGGCTCTTTGGCACAGGCACCATGAACCTTCCAGCACAAACATTGCTTTGCTGAAATGTTGCCACCCACTCATTGAGGTGATAGAATCCTTAAAAACTCATTCTTTTGCAGAGCTTTGTTCCAATTCTTCATTTTTTGAAGCACCCCATGCCCACATGGCAAAGGGGCAGAACATTTGTGCGGCTACGTTTTGAGGAGACGTCATTGTCACATTGTGCAGAGAAAAGGAGAAATGAGATGCAAGTCAGCTTCTCTCACACAAGGGGAGGGCTCCATTTTACTCTCACTGGTTTCTCCAGCTGGATGATGGAAGCAGAATTTAGGTGGGAAGTTGGTGGGTGTCAGTCTCTTGTCCCAGGGAACAAGTGACAGAACAAGAGGACAAGGCCTCGTGTTGAGCCACAGGAGGTTGAGATTGGATATCAGAAAAATTTCTTCATGGGAATTGTTGTCAAGAACTAGAACTGACTGCCCAAGGAATTGGTGGAGCCACCATCCCTGAAAGTATTAAAAAAACATGTGGCACTCGAGGACATGGTTTAGGGATGAATGTGGTGGTGGGACTGTGTTGATGGTTGGACTTGATGATCTTAAAGGTCTTTTCCAACTTTAATGATTCTATGAATCTTTTCATGAAGCTCCTGCTGCTGCCACTGCATGTTTGTCTCAGGAGTCAGCATCTCTCAGGACATAAAGCACCACAATTTGCCCTCACTGCAGTGGGACACTTAATGCACAAGTCTAATTTCACTCTAATGAGTGCTAAATAACAAAACACAGCTGGAAACAGGCAGGGGTGTAGAAATCGCTGTGCCTCAGAGAACTGGAGGAAGACAAATCCCATCAAGACCAGACATTCTTAATATTCTCAGAAATAAATTTTGCTCCAACCAAGCCATTTCCTTGTCACTCCTTTCTCTCATCCCAGAGAGAGATTTGTGGTGTGATATGTTGGAATCGATGTCATGTTGCTTTGCATCACTCATTGCCCTGCTCCTGCTCAGAAAGTGTAATTTCTAGGCTATAAATATTTCTAGTGAAGAGATAATGTTCTGGGTTTCTTCCCTTTTCAGCCACTGAGGTCACTAAGAGCTACCCTATTAATCATCCATATTTCATCTGCCAACCCTTTTGTTTACTGACCTTGAAAGAATTTCACATGGATTCATCAGGAAGGCATGTCCTTTGCTCCTTTGGCATTTACTTGCTGTTAATAGGGCAAATATGTGAAAAGTTATTTTGAAGAACCCATCCCCTTCCATACATTTCTGGATCATAATTTTATTACAGGGCTCCCTCTTTAATCTGGGTTATGTGTTTTCCATGGACAGAGATTCTTCATCAAACCAGATAATTTTATTTGCTGAGAGATGCTTTTGTGCAAAACCTGATGCCTAATTTATGAGATAAGCTGGACTGACAACAAAATGACCTTCTCCCTCTATCTGGTTATTAAATTGTTTGTGATCTAATAAAATGCTGGTAATACACTCCGTTTCGGCAGGGCTTTAATTTCCTACCTGACATTTAGATTAAAAAGAGTGTGGATCCAGGGAACAAATTTGTCACAGTCTGAAGCAGCCTTGACAAAAGCTGAGCTCTGCTACCCACCAAACACCTCAGAGGGAAGAATGGTGTGCAGCCCATGACCCTGAGAAGGTAAAAGACTCAGCAAGGCAGGATTTCCCTCCTCCTCCACAATCATTTAGCTGCTGGGTGACTGAGCACAGTAGGGAGACAGAGGGACACATCACACAGGGATCTGCCCTGGTCCTGGCTGTCATATTCACCACTGCTATTCATGAGGCTGAATAAAAGCAAACCATATTTCTTTCTGTCACCCACACTAAAAACAAGTATTCCTGACTAATTCTGGAGCAGGGCTTTGTTTAGCAGTCAGGGGACAGTGATGCATGAGCTCTCTCACCCTTCTGTCATTCTCTGGGTATCCTCAGAAATAGCATCATCCCATTATCCAGCTTCTCTGGCTCTGTCAATGCAGCCACACGGGGAAATGCTCCAGCCTGTTCTCCAAGCCAGACTCCACTGCCTTCCTCACTCACTGCTCTCCAGACAAACATGGGCTCAGGAATGGAATTAACCTGTTATCTCAGAGCAAGACACGTTTTCATGCAGGAGGAAAACAGGATGTGTCTTCATACCACAATGATTTTCTGTATAGCACCACGTCTTGCAATATTTCAGCAAGTGTAAAAGTATCAGTTCACTACTCTTCCCAATACACTTCCCTCTGAAAAATCCAGGTTTTCTTACAGAAGTAAAGTTACAGAATGGACATAACTGGTTTTTGAGGATTGTATTATCATGAAATATCATTTGCAGCAGGCAGAGCTCTCCACTGGGAAACTGTTCCATGGATCTCTAGCTTACACTGAATCAAGAGATGTTGACATTCTAACAGTCTTAACTTCTTAAGGAAGTCTGAAAATACAGCCTTTTAGTAAATGAAGAGGAAAATTGAGTGGGAAAAACTGAGAGGGAAGGAGCCTCACTAACACAAAAGTACCGTAATGTATCTCAATAACTGTGGAAACTTGCCTCAATGAAACCTTACATTTCTCTGATTCCTTCAGTCTTCACTCAGCCACCTATTTTATGTCACTGAATTCATCAGAGCTCTCTGACAGGAAAAAAAAATAAAAACCAGCAAAAAGTTTAGGAGCATGGGTAGCAATGGTACTGCATAGGAGAAAAGGAAAATGAAAGGTGAGCTGGGTCTTACTTCAGAAAGTTTATAAAGCCCTAATTACTGTGGGAAGCACAGTGACATAACTCAGCCAAAATCTCTTTGAGGTTCACTTCTCATTACAAGATTCTTCCTCTGAGAGATCAGGAAAGAAGAAGGAAAAATCTTTCTAAGGTTTCAGTGCTTGCTTTTATAAAGATTCTCCCTTAAAGTACTCTGGTACCATTTCTCAGGTCTGTTTTGAGTGATTACTGTAACTGTCTAGTCTGGTTTCTTTTAATATCAAATCTGCTTTCAATCTCAATTGCTTCCAGCATATCTCATTTGTTCAATCCTATTTATCTGCGAGGTCCTCTTATAACATTTTATTTCCCCACCCTGCTTTTTGTATATGAGTTTAGCTCGTTCAAAATAAAATAAAAAATAATTTTAAAAGGCCACTATGTAGCTGTGGTGGTGCATCCCACCCTCCTCAGACCAAAGTGATCTGAAATCCTCATTAGGCTCTGGCACTGACAAGCAGCACCTGGGCTGAGCTTCTCTTGAGCTTATCAAACACAGACTGCTCCTAGGAACTTCTGCTGTCTAATGAGCTCTGCTTTTTAATGAACAGCCTTGGAAACTTATTTTTCTTGCCTGAATAACAACCTGAGTGTAACAACATTTTTCTTATGGAACTTTGAAAAGTTGCTGACATGATTATGGCCAGATGAATTATGGCCAGGATGGAAAATTGCTGTGGCTAAAGCCCACTCTCTTGCAGCCCTATAAACAGGGGTTCAGAGTGAGACCTTTTGAGTTCTCCTGGACCACAGAGGGCTGTGACCAGCATCTCCATCTGAGTGGGCACCTCTCAAAGCCAGTGAATTCTCAAGTTTGCTCTGCTTAGAGGACCAGTGAACAATGATGGATCCTGGGCGGATCCCTCTGACTCTCCAAGGCTCAACTCTTCACCTGTTGAAGATTTAAAAGCACCAAATGTGAGTCCTTCCCTGACTTTGAGAGGTATTATTCACAGGTTTGTATCTTGTATATACTCCTTGAGGTCTGTGTGCATGCAGTGTGAATATACTATAGCAAATTACAATGAATGTTGCTCTCATAGACTCTTCAGCACATTAAATTTGTGAGTTACTGTTGTGCTTATAGTAAATTTTACTGAATATTTTGCTAAATTGTTTGGTTTAAGCTATCAATTAAGTGTTGTTAAGTGCTGTTAAAACCTTTAGGACTAAACCTTTAGTCTAAACCCAAGTCTAGAGCTAAGTCTGGCAAGAGGATCCACTCTGAACCTTGAGACTGAATGGGAATTCCTTTCCCTCATTCCTTTTTGCTCTTCACCTACCTCAAGTGTCCATATCCCCAAAAAAGTAAAAACATTTCCTTTGTAGAAAAGTCATATTTTCACTTTTGTTAGGTCCTGGGTCCCTTGCAATTTTCAAGCTGTCTTCACCAGTTCTCCCTCGCAGTAATAAGGTGATCAGGGTTACAATACAACCTGTTCAGGTAGAAATGTACAGGTTTACAGTCTTTGGACTAGCAGAATTCACTATTACAAAGCAACCTGTGGTGATACTTTAGGATTTTATCTCCATATTTGAGTGGATTTTAGTGATTTTTTATTATCCATCCAAAAGTATTGCCCCATCTTCAGCACAGATCTATCCTGGGCATCTCTGCCAGGAGAGGGATCCACCCAGGAGCCACCTGCAACCTTGGAGGACCAGTTTGCCCAGCTGGCCCAGCCTCCAGCAGCATCTTATCCCCTTTTCAGGCTGATGTGCACCAACAGCTCATCTCCCTCATCTCTCTAATTCAATAATGATGTATCCGGACCATTCCTCCTGCAATTCCCACCTGGCTGTCTTGGGACAAACCACCTTTCCCATCAGAGACTGAAAAGGAAGGGGTGGTATGTGTTTGAGGTCTCCTGTCTTGCGCTTAAAATCAAGATTTATTCCACCCATCATGGTATCCATACAGCCATTCCACAGAAATGCCTCAGTTTGGGATGTGAGCATCCTGAATCTGGCAGGAGAACAGATGAATAAAGGGGTAATACCCTTTATTCAGGGTAGAAAGACAAAGGAAAAAAGGGCTGATTAAAGAAGTGTGCTCAATCCTTGAAGGCTGTTTTAAGCCTTTGGTTTGGGGTTTTTGGCAGTGTTCTTAATCTCAATGAGTCTGGAGGATGAATGGCACTGCAGGAGGAGAGCCCTGGAGCCATGCAGGTGCTGATGTGCTGGCTCTGCATCTTTTATCAGAAGAGGGACTGAGATGTGCATTTCTGGTGAAGAAAACACACCTCCTGCTTTCTTGCTGCTCCTCTCCGTCTGCAGCACTGATACCTCTGCCAGGGAACGTGTGAAGCCAAGATTTTAAACACTCTTACTTCATGTAGGATTGCTTAGGAAGTCTGCCCTTACATAGAAAGGTATCAAAATAATCCCAAATAAGATCTTCCCAGTGACAGAAACGTTCAAAGGCTCATGATGATCAAAGAAGCACTGCAAGTATAAACATATATAAACATTTTTACAGCTGGTTTACCTGAGTGTGAATTGACACTGTATTATGCCTTTTATTCAGGTCCTGTCAGCATTGGTTCAGCTGACACAAGAATGATGGAAATATGAAGAACAATATATAATGCCAACACAGTGTCTCACCTGCTTTGACAATGCAATAAAAATGAGAGATCAAGGAAACCTTGATGGTACAGTAGATGTCTGCATCTTTATTGCCAGGAAAGGTGAGAAGCAATGGGGATGTTTCTCCCCATTTCCATGGTCAATTATTCCATGTAAGAATAATGAGTGTTCTCACTGTTAGGGCATTTACTGTATGATTCATCTCACCTAAGTTTAGATGCCCGGATTATTGAATCTATTGCTGAGCTTATCACTCTCGACTTCTTCTGTAGTAAATGGACAGAAACAGGGGTTTTAAGGGTTCCATTCATCTGTCCTGTGACCTGTGTTAGACCTTAGGAAGACAGGACTCTCATCCTTAGCTGAAGGGATTATATTCATTATCACTCTCCTATCTGTCAGGAGAGCTTAGGTTAATGGGAATGTCAATGTTTAATGATTTGAAGAATATTCTTTTCTAAGCAGAGATGTCCTTTGTTCCTCTGCCCATATTGTTATGACCTCAAGTCCATATCATACACCAAAGAACACTGAATTTCGAGGAAGAGATGGAAAGAAGGGGTGACCTTCTTCCTTAGGACAAGAGCCACATCCTGGGACCACCTGGCCATTTTCCACCTTACAAATCTCCAGTTACTCAAAATGAGGATACAAAAGCAACATGCTCAGTCTTTCTTTCTTTCTCCCTTGGACATTTTGGTTTTGTGTTGGGTTGTGCCTTTTAAAATATTTAAATAAATACATTTTAGCTTTTAATGAGCACTGGAAGTTCTACTTCATGTCTTATGGCATTTGGGGGTTCACACAGTGAATTTTCTAGGATCCAACATCCATGGCAGAATTTCCATTAATCAGAGGAAGTTGAACACAGTAAGCAGTCCCCTCTGCTATTTTGGTGTGAATAAATTCAAATTTCAGCTTCTATATTTTCAGATTTTATCCCAGGAACCTGCCAACCAAACTTTTACACATCAGGTATCCCACCAGTAGTTCCAGCATTTGCTTGCTCACTTCTCATCCTCAGCTCCTAAACTCTCACTGGAAAACATCTCCCCAGCCTTCTTCAAGCCAAGATATACAGCCATACCAAGCCAAGTGTGGCTGCCTTTAAAGTCACCCCGTTCTGTGGCTTTTTGAAGTCAATGAGGAAAACAGCACCATTTCCATAGGAGATGTATGCGGGTGTCAGAGTGCACCAGGAATTTATTATTCTGTCAGCTTTATTCCTTTCAGCCATTAAAGCCTAAGTGGTTTTCACAGGGTTATGGCATGTCTGGCAGTTTGGTGCGCTATAAAATATCATTTATTTACACTCATATTCCTTAAGCAATTCAGATTTGTGTGTTTGTGCATGCATTTTTCCAGTGGTGGCTACACATTCACAAAGCTTCTTCTTTCCTGACTTAATCATCTCATCTCCAAACATTGATTTCCTCTACACTATCTTTCATGATTAGTTCTATTAGTTCTAGGCTTTTTTACTATTTTACTTTTTTTTTTTATTTAATTTAAATTAATGCAATGCTGCTTTAAAGACCTGTGACTGACAGCCCTGAAGGGAGAATGCTGCTGTTTATCAGCAGCAAAGGTGCACTGCCAGGAGCTGCAGCCCAACCTAATCTGGAAGGAACAATTGCAGAACAGGTGGAGATGCTCAGATTTAAGATCTGTTACCATTCAGCCATTAATCCCACTAACACTCCTGACAAGATGATTCATTACTAAGACCCCTAAGTACTGATAATTAATGGTAATGATTATGATTTAGCTCCCAGTGGCAGAAGAACTCGAGCTTTGTTTTCCTCAGCCTCCTTTCTTTCCCCCTCTTTTACACATCAGAATATTTTCCAAGCATTTTGAGGTCAATGGAAATGAAAGTTTGGCCTCCTCACCCCCAGAGAGCAGAACAATTTAATGGCTCAGTGGTTGTGGATGTCCAACACTTCCCATCAGTGGCTCCTGAAGATTCCTGTCTGTATGAGACATTCACATTGGGCAAAATGGATCTCATCAAAAAATACAACTATTTCACAGGCCAATGGTCCAGCTAGGCAGGATGCTTTCAATAAAAGGTAGGAATGGCTGTTTTGATAAAACACACTGTAAACAGGCAAATAACAGGAAAATTCTTACCTTCTGGCATGTCACTCCTGCATGCACAAGTCACATGGAGATTTCAGTGTTTAGCAGCCAGTCAGAGATTTATCCATTATGCATCTGTTCATTCCCCCTCAAAACGGTTTGAGATTTTTTTGTATTTTTTTGTATTTTGGGGAGTAAAAATGCATAAAGTCACTGCCTGAGAAATTGCTTGGTCTGACTGCTCCACTGCCCAAACATAAATTAGAATCACTGAATCATTAAGGCTGGAAAAGACCTTAAAGGTCATCAGGTCCAACCTTTGACCAAAAATGCCCACTAAAAGTGTCCCATCTCCTCAGTGTTTTGAACACTCCCAGGGATGGTGACTCCACCACTCGCAATGAGCAAGACAGTGAATAATTATTTCCTGATTGTAACTCTGTCCATCATTCATAAGCTTATAAAACTCTGTCACATCATTCATTAATCATGTACTTTCCAGTTGTCTCTTTTTTAAAAAGAGAAAAACCAAGATTCTAAACTCTTCCATAATTTTCCATGTCATCTGAGGACCTCCATTTGGGACAGATTTTTGGGGATAGAGCCATTCCCAGACATGCTGAGCAGTTCTGATGCCATTTGGCTGTTTTCACACTCTGTATAATGCCAGTTGTGATGAACTGAAGTGTCCTGAGAAGAAGAGGAATAAAAATTCTGCATACTTGAAGTGTTCCCATTACTGCTACATCCACAAAACCCAGCACCACCAAGTTGAGATTTCTATGTGTTAGGCTACTTCAAACATTTGTGACTTCTTTTTTCTAAATGCAGGAAGACACATTCAAATTGCAATGGGATTTTTTATAGTGAAATGAAATTTCCTCTTGGATGTTGAACGGAATTTTGAATTCTACCTCTCTTTTTCTGTTATAAACCTTGCTAACCAGGATCTTAATATGGCCATTTCTAAATTTAAAGACAAACACTAAGAGATTTATCAGGATGGATGTATTTAAGAGTGCAGAAGATCAGAGTGAGTGCCATATTTAGTTCTGGTGATCAATCTGCTGGAGGACAACAGCCTGTGAGCCACACGAGCAAAGCAGCTCTCTCAGTTTTATGGCAGTGATGCAGTAAAGGCATCCAGGTTCAAATTCTGATCAAGATGCAAATCTGAGACCAGACATGCCTGAAAAGAATTGCTGCTGCCTGAAAAATGGCACATCAGCTGGGAGGTTTCTTGAAAAGAGTCTCAGAAATTTAAAACAGCAAGGAAATTAGTTTTCTCCCTTGCGAAATGAATGACTTCCCATGGCTTTTCCCTCCTGGCTGAAATGTCAATCCAAGTCTCTGAGATGAGAAAAAACATACCCAAGGTCTATAAAGAGGAGGGGGAAATCATATACAAGATTTCTTAGTATATTAAAAACCTAGCAGGAAACATTTGCAATATCCTGTAGAGAATATCAGAATATAACATCGGTGTGTGTAACCCAAGCTGCAAAGCCATGTGCAGGGGGCTGGCATAGTATCTTCTTGCAGAAAATATTCCTTTTTCTCTCAGGGTAGAACACAAATACAGGCATGTGGAGATGGAGATGGTGTTTTTTGAGTATTTGCCATTTGAACTCTTAATTCCTGTTATTATGACTTCAAAGCCACCTGCCACCCTAAAGAGAACATAGAACAATACAATGCCCACAGAGTTTGTTTATTCCCTTTGTTTTTAACCATGATGGGTTTTGATTCAGGTTTGGAAACAGTTTAGAAGAGTGACCAAATTCTGCCTGCTCTAAGCAATCCCAGAGTGGACCTTGGTTTTCTCTATCCCTGTATCTGTCTGGTCCAGAGACTGACCTGATCCCTCCAATTTTAGCACACTGATGCACATCCTGATGATTTATTTGCAACCTACGACATGGATTGCAACATGGAAGTGCTTATGGACAGATAAGAGAATAAGACTGAAAGGGACCTTCTCAGTGAAGCTCTAATTTGGCCAGTAATCAAAATATATCAGGAGTTATTTTGTTCCAAAATTGTAAAAGAGGCTGTGATTGAGTGTGTAATCCCCATGTTGGCCAGGGAAGGAGCACAGAGCTGCCAGGGCAGTGATTTCCTGTGTCCATTGTATCTCCATCAGCTCATCTCCGGCCCACAGGGACCTGTCTCACCCATCACCCAGGCTGTGACCCCTCTGCCTGGCCAGTGCCCCAGTTTCATCCCACACTCCATCTCCTGAACTCTGGGATATGAACAGCTTCAACTCCTTAAAGAACATTTAAAAGCAAATTCCCTGAGTCTTCTTGGTTATGGATTTTTTTTTTTTATACTGTGTTCTCCTAAGTCTTTCCAGCAGCTCTGAGAATAAAAAAATCAAAGGGCTGCAGGGTTCAGCTTCCCAAAATTTCACCTTGAGGCAGCTTTTTGTCACAGAGTAAAGAAATGAGAAGCTTTTGTGTGCACAAACCTTGGTGAACAGAATGAAACCTGGAGAGGTTTGTTTTGGATACCACCCGTGCAGATGATGCTGTGAAAATATTTTACAGTTCTGTCTGTTAGAAGATTTTCTGAGTGGGGCTCTCAGCCTTAAGAAAGTGACAGTCAGGTGAAATCCTCAGGGCTTTTATTCCAGCAGGGAATGGTGCCATGACCTGTTGTGAGAACTGGAAGAAAAAGATCTCATGGTCCTAAAAACACATTATTTTTTTTTCCCCCCAGAATTCACAAAGACTGAATCTGTCATCATTTGCCCATATTTTGTCAGAATCTGTAAAATCTTTCTCCTAGCCCAGCCCAAGCTGTTTTCTGAAATATGATGCTTCCCTACACTCCCTCCTTGAGATGGAGTGTAGGCTCCATCTCAAGAATCTGAAATTCCTCTTGTTCATTAGCCTGCAAATGGACAAATGGCTCACTTGGTGAAAAACTCCACAGATGTGGGGAAAATTTAGCCAACAGATTTTCACGGTAATGATTTCCCCTCATCACAGAAACAAAGGCACAATTAAGGGACGGGAAACATCCGAATTATTTGCTGATGATGAAAAGAAGAAAATTGGATTCATGTTTTCCAACTTTGAATATGGGAAAATGATGTCACTCTCCTTTCCCTGGGCCACAAATCTTGGCTGTTGTCATTAGACTTTTCATTCCTTCTATTGTTCTCTCAAGAAGCTGCAAATTGTCTATTTTCATCAGTTACTGAAACCACAGCAGAGCTGCTGCACTTAGAATATCAATGGATTGGAACTATGAAAAGTTCAGCTTTCACAAGGGATTGCAGAATGGCACTGAAGTTTAGGGAAATTTCCTCTGGATTTACCAATGTGGGATACAAGGTAGTGGGGACCTCCTCCAGAAAAGAAAATGGCTAGAAAATCAGGAGAACTTTTCTCAGCAACTTCCCCCTTAGAGTGTTCTTCAGATTGTGATTTGAAAAAAGAAAATTTCAAGCTCTAGATTTGTCATTGGATGAAGAAGTGATATGCCTGGGCCCAAATTTTGTGTATAATCCATTAGGATCTATTGAAGACAAGAGTGCAAATCCACAAATAGCATTCCAATTCCTCTTCCCAAGGATGTAAGGTTCCGATTCTAGCTTCCTGTGAAGAAAGCTGACCCAGAAAATCCAAGGATGAACTTTCTGAATACCAGCACCAAAATATTCCCACTGTGGAGATTCATTCATCACCCATCTGGGATCAATAAACCAACTAGGACAAAACCACAGAGGTCAGACAGGAGCATTTCTTTGAAATGTTGCTCAGCTGCTCAGGACAGACAAAGGTTCACCTGCCCTTAAATGTCAAGGTCTTCACCAAAGTTTGACATGGCAAATAGCAAGGTGCTGATGATTTTTCACTCCCAGCTTAATAAATCCTTCCCACTGTTTGTGAGATTTGTGGATATAACCTCATCTTTTCTGCATATCAGAGAGTTTCCAGCAAGTGGAAAAGATCTTCATTGGAAGAGACGCATCCATGTCCTTAACCTCTGGTTCTGGGGCCAGCTCTCTACATGGATCCTACAAATCCAAGAGGAACCAGCTGTTTTATCCGTGGGGCACCATAAGGCTCTTCTGGAAATCCTCTTAATTTGTGTTACCAGCTGCATTTATTGTCAAAACAGGGTCACTGAAATTCAGCACCCAAAAATTAGAGGAAACATTTGCCTTTAATTATGTGAATCAGATATCTCACTCTCCAGTCAGCATGATCCCAGAAACAGAAACATTTTGAAAATTGGCTCCTAAAAATTTGAATAACCCTCAGAAGACACAATATTCAGCATAAGAGAAGAGCCCAAGAAGGTATTTTTAGTTTTATCTTTAGAACAGGGTTGAGTAAGGTTCAAGGATAAACTGGGATAAACTTGCTGCAGTCACTGAACAGGAAAACAGAATCAACATATTGCCAATCTTCTTCCTAAATTATCATTATGTTCTGGGCACAAAATAAAGTGTGAATCTGAGGGTGAATGGGATCACATGATTAAAGACTACCTCAAAACGTGACCCCAGTCATGTATTTTTCTTTGTTTGTTGTATTTGAGATTTTTGTTATTTTTCCACAAAGCAGTAAATACCTAAAGACAAAAGTAAAAAAAATTAAAAGACCTCAAAAGTAACCTGGGAGATTTTTGTCAGCATTGGGGTGAGAATTGTATGGAGAATGACTGGAGACAAAAACAAATAGAAGGTGAAATGATATGGAGGGAAAACCATCAGGGGACATTGTAGGGGTCCTTCATAACCCCCATTAATGGGCACTCAATACAATATATAAATAGACCATTATAATTATATCAAAAATAATACATCAATCACAAAGAAATGATGGAAAGTCCAGATTAATTCCTTCAACTTGATTATTTTTAGGCTGAAAATTTAATTCCCCAGAATTTTTTTCCACTGAGATTTGTTTGTAATGGGCAAAATGTTGCTATGGTGGGAAAACAAATGAGGATATATAGACACATAAGAAAGGCAGTTAATGAAAGTGCAACAGAGGAAATAGTTGTGAGATTTTCATATCTCTTTTCCTAGAAAATCATAACCCAAATAATTGATTTGTTGTCATGGATAACTATAATGTCTTTTTTTATCAGTAGTAAAAGTGAAAAAAAAATATAAAATAAATAAAGAACTGATATTTGTGATTTTAATGTAATTGCTGGAAATTGAAAGGGAAATGTCAAGGAAGGGCTGGGCTAAGGAAGTGTAAAGCTGTGTGACAGCGTGGGGATGATCTTTTGAGTCATAAATTTCAAATAACCCCAAAAAAGAGAAGAGATTCCTGTGACTAGGTATGGGAATGCCTAAGGAAAGAGGAGCCAGATGAATCCTGTGAACTCATTTGGAGACTTTGGAGAACCCCTGAAGAACAAAGGATGAGTCTGTCAAAAAACCAGAAAATTATGAAGAGACTTGTGAGAAGGAATTACACGACCTAAAAGGTGTCAGGATTTCATGGAGGAGAAGAAGGAATACAACCTGAGCAGCAAATTAATCAAAGAGTCTTTGTGCAAAATTTAGCCCTCATTCTTTGTACATTCCTCTTTTTTATTGTTGTTGTTGTAAAGAAATAATCTTCCAGGAAGTCATTACATCGATTCCCTGTCACATTTACCCATGCTGAAAACTAAGGTTCTGCCAAGGGAGACAATAGAAATGAAAGATTTGATTTCTCTCTCTCTCTCTCTGTTTTTGATGGAAGCTATTCCAGCTCAGGTGTCTTTGCATTATTAATTCTCCCTCATTTATTGGCTTCAGTGTTTTCCACCAAACTTGTTCACTTCAAACTTGTTCTGATCACAGGATCCCAGAATCACTAAGGTTGGAAAACAACTCTAAGGGCATTAAAACCTATTAGTAACCCAGCACTACCAGGTCCAACACTAAACCATGTCCCCAAACACCACATCTACACATTCTTTGAACACTTCCAGGAATGGTGACTCTACCACTGTCCTGGGCAACTGTTTCAATGCTTGACCACCCTTCCAGTGATGATTTATTTTAAATTTTAATATCCAATCTTAATTTCCCCTGGCAATATTTGAGGCTGTTTCCTCTTGTCCTTTCACTTGTTACCTGGGACTGACCCTCACTGGTTACAACTTCCTCTCAGGTAGGTTTAGAGAATGATAGGGTTCCCCCAAGCCTCTTTTCTCTGGGCTGAGCCCCTCCAGGTCCCACAGCCACTCCACATCAGACCTGTGTTCCAAATGGTGTTGGTATTTTCTGTGGGCACAAGAACAAATCCTGATGGTGCAAACAGAGCTGTGGTCCCTGAGCAGAGTTCTTTGGGGACTCTGGAATGAGGGAGGATGCTGAGACTCCTGGCCTGTAGTAGGTGAGGTCATTGCAACAGGATAGCCAACATGGGACTTATCCTCAGCTATGGTGGTGCACAGCTGCTTGAGGTCTGAAGATCAAATCCTTCCCACAGAGAAGCAATCATTGCTAATACAGATCCAGAAATGTGTGTTTCTTGGATGAAAATTATAATATCAGCTGCTGTTTTTATCTTTGGATGCATATCGGTAATGTCCTCCCTGAAAGGGTTTCTTTCATGGATCCATTTGTTGTGCTGAATTTCCCTTCTCCAGTAATCCCCATGCACCTGAACCTAAATCCATGTTTTGAACAGCCTGCCCTGTTTCCTGTAGCTCTGTCTCTCCCACTTTCTCTCTGGTGGTTGCACATTACCTGAGGCTGTACTAGTTGAACTCTCTAGCAGGAGTTTTCTGTCTGTTCTTTGCTATCAAGGGAACAGGCAATTTAGCAGTACAGCTGTTTGAAAACGCTGTGCTGGGAGATTTTCAGCTTTAACAGCTCATTGCAGGGCTTGTTTGTTTTTGTTTTTTAATTACTTCTCATTTTGAAATGTGTGCTGCTAGTTATAATCTATCACATGTAAGGATATAATTTATCAGGCTGGAAAGTTGAAATTGGAAAAAAAAAGCCATACAGTTTCAAAACTTTCTTTTTCCTTGTGGATTTTTTACTTCTCATTGTAAATATTCATTCCAGTCTGGAATGATGTTTTTCTTCAAAGTAAATCATCATTTATCATACAGAGGATATTCTGAATTTTTCTCAGCTCTAATAAGTGGATTGAGAAGTTGGTGATCACTCCTCAGTTTAAAGGGAACTGGGATCTTTTAATCAAGGCATGGTGTTCCTTTGCCAAACATCACCCTGAGCTGTATTTAGGTGCTGCTGTGAAAGAAATAATGCTTTTTAAACTGCATTCACACTCTGTTGCCATTGAATATCCTGCAATGGAGTGGATACCGCTGATTTTCTGTATGTGACAGGTGACAATTCATGCATTCATTGTGTGCCTCACCTCTGAAGGAGTGTAAACAAATCTGAACCAATTTTCCTGCTTGGTTCTCTTGTCCTTCCAGGTCAATGTCCTCTGTCTGTCCTATTACAGTGTCTGCTCTCATTTATTCTTCATTTCAAATCTGGTGAAGGGTCTGGAGAGTAACTTCTATGAGGAGCAGCTGAGGGAACTGGGTTTGTTTAGCCTAAAAAGAAGACTCAGAGACTCTTACCCCTCTCTAAAACTCCCTGACAGGAGGTTGTAGCCAGGTGAGGCTTGGCCTCTTCTCCCAGGCAGCAAGCAACAGGATGAGAGGCCTCAGGCTTCTCCAGAGGAGGTTCATGTTGGACATCAGGAAGAATTTCTTCACAGAAAGGGTGTTCAGGCATTGGAACAGGCTGCCCAGGGAGGTGGTGGAGTCCCCATCCCTGGAGATGTTGAAGAAACAACTGGAGGTGGCACTCAGTGTTCTGATCTCATTGAGAAGCTGGGGATCAGACAAAGGTTGGACTCAATGACCCTGGAGGACTTCTCCAACTTTATTATCCTGTGATTGCCACCCACTCCTCCCTCGGCTTGTCAGTGGTTTTCCTTGAATGTAAGCACAGCAAATGAACAGAGTCCTGTCCCTGGGAAGGCCACAGACACTGACAAATAAGTCCTGGCAGCTGTTCCTGCAACAGATTGGCAATCCTTTGCTCTGCCACTCTGCACCCAGAGCAGGGCTGACAAGGAGGAGCACAGGTTTGCAGCACAACCCTCTGTCAGAGCCCATCCTGCAGCTCTTCAGAGAGAGCAAAGCAAAATCACCAGATTTCACAATGACACAGGCATCCATCCCCCAGGCTGCCAGCCAGGGGATAGATCTGATCACAGGCTGCTGACTGACAGAGGTGACTTCTTAAACCACTGAGGCAAGATTATCCAGGGCTCCTTTTTCAGTTCCCTGCAGCTGCAAGCAGGGAACATTTTGGCAGGCAGCTTCCCTGACTGCTCACGCTGTCTCTCACACACAAACACACATTTGTGCACAAGTGAAGGAATCATTTAGCTGATGTACTCACAACAGCTCCTAAACTGTGTTTTCATTTTGCAGTCACAACAGCCAGCACCATGGAAATCAGGCATTGATCAAAATTATTGAACAATTAAGGCATAATAATGAGCATCTAATACGGCTGCTAATGTGATTGCAGTGTCATATCACTTAAAGCTGTGCTGCTGGGTGGTGAGGCAGGATGCTGAAATATTAAGGGCATCTCTCACTCCTGTGCTCATTCAACATATTCCAAAAATGCAGTTAAGCAAACCTAGGGAGGAGCAAAAGCAAAAATTGGCAATAAAAATTTCACTAGCAGTGCCACCAATTGTCCATAAAAGTGGCTTTCCAATGGATAGGTACCAGTGTTTTGTTTTGCTGCATTATATCTGAAGAAGGGATAGAAAAAGGGGTAGAATTTTGCTTCCAGACAAAGAAGTTCAAGGGTGTGGGAACAAAAAGCAGAGGAAGCTGAAAATACAAGTCAGAATTTATCATGCAAGTGGAGCACAGGAAGCAATTTTATTCTTTCCACTGGCCATGATCCCTTGGCTGTGGATAAGGCTTTTAGGAGAGCGACAATTCCCCTGTCTTACAAGTGTAAATACTGCTTCAGGGAATATCTGCAGTTCAAGAGGGAGCCTCAGGTCTGTGTGCAAAGCATAAGGAACGTGAATTGGTTCTGCTAATCATGCTCGTGCAAAAATCAGGCACATATGTAGGAGAACGTGCACGTTCAAAGGTGCCTGTGCTTCATTTGCAAATGAAAAGTGCATCTTCTTTCCATATGCAACATGTCAAATTGAGAGGATCCAAAAAAATCCCCAAAACTCTGCCTGTCTTCCACTTCCAACGCTGCAAAATCTAAAGAAGTGTTGAACCTTCTATTCAAATGTAGCTCTAAGTACCTTCAGCATCATCATCATTTCATGGAGCAGTAATGATGCAATGAAGGGGGACTCAACATTCAAGCACCATTTAAGTTCATGACTTATTTCTTTAACATTATATTTCCATTTTCTCAAGGGAAAATCTCAGAGTTAAGACAAGTAAATGACCAGATTTATCAAGGGTCTCTTTTACTAACTTAACTGTGTCTAAAATTCAGTCCTGAAATTCTAAAGGGTTTCACCATTCTTTAGTCATCTGAGGTATAGGTGACTGTTGGTCCAGTCTTGTATGGTGTGGGTGATCTCAACTAATTTTCAATGTTTAAATTCACCTAAAGTGAAACCCACTTAGCTGAAATTTAAGTGTTGCCCTGTAGATATGCATCATTGCTTAAAAGTTTTTTGTAGCCAGTGGAGAACTAATCAGTCAGAGCAGCCCACTGCATCCAGTAATGTGGAAAACCACTAGGGACATAATTAATGTGTCTAAAAATCTGCTTTTGAGGTGATTCCTCCCCTCTGCTCTGCTCTGGTGAGACCCTGCCTGTGTTGCTGCACCTGAAATGTTCTCCAATACAACTCTGCATCAGCTGAGGGAGGTTCAGTTGTCTCAGCAAAGGTGACCTGGGGACCTGTGAGATGCCCTGAGATTCCTCTTGTGGATGTCTGAGGTATAAAAAACATCCACAGGAAATATCCAAGGTCCTGAAACTTCTGCCCTTGTGGTGCCAGGCTGGATAGATAAAGAAATATATATATATTCAAGCCAATATCAGGTTTCTTTAGAAGCTGTAAACTTTTGCACATTTCAGATGCATAAACACAAGTTTTTTGTGCCATTTTTGATGTCTTAAGGTATCTCTCCAGTTAGTAGTGGGAGATCCTATGCTAGATCTGCCAGTTTCCCAAGGCAGAAGGCTTAACTGGCATCAGATATCTATGGTGATTAATAGAGTCAATTTAGAGGGAAATTCACCTGGCCAAATACAGGAATTTGTTTTAAGATTAGGTGAATTAGCCTTAAAATCCATTAACACTGCTAACTCTTTCTCCTTTAACCATAAAAGCAACCCATGGTGATTTCATCACCTCTAATCACCTATCCCAAGTGCTGTTAATACCCACATTTAATTAATTAATCATAACAAAATTAATAGGTCTCTTTTTTTTTTGTAGACAAATTATCATTTTTTCTGATTTATTTTGGTAATTGCCTTGATTTAGGGAAATAAAGATTTTTTTTTTCCCCTATAACTGGAGTCCTTAAATCTTCTTGTCTCTGGGAACCACAGAACACACAAAAAGTAAATTACTTCCTTGGAAGAAGAGATCTGATCTTTTTTTTGACAGCTCTTTTCTCACCTCATTATTTCTCCATCACAATAACTAAAGCTGTCAGATTCCTGATGGAAAGCTGCAAGGGAAGCATGTTGCAAGCAGCTGGTCTTCACAGAGCTGTTGATTCCCTGCTCTCCCCACCCCGTTCCCAAATGTAGAGTGCACAAATAAAGCAAAACAAAGCAGAAAATACATTTTCTTCCACCGGTGCAGGTTTGCCAAAGGAATGGAGAATTTCACTGACACGTTCACAAATGTGAGACTAGAATAAAAAAATGGATAACTGGATGATGAAAAGTGTGAGTGGGTTTGTTGAGCTGGGATCTAAGGATTCATGTCATGGATGAGTTACCCTCCTTCCCTCCCTTGGTTTCTGGATGTTGGGGTTTGCTGGATGTGCTTTGAGATCCACAAGTGGAAAGCAATATCTGGGATCTAGGAATTATGGGATAATTCTCTAGGAATTATGGCTGATGCTGGATCTAGAAAAAGTTATCATAGAATCACAGAGTTAGAATGGCCTGGGTTGGAAGGGACCTTAGACATCTCCTTGTTCCACCCCTCCTGCCCTGGGCAGGGACAACTTCCACCACTGTGTCACAGTGTGTTAGAGGTGAGGAACACCCTAAGGCATGGAAAGGTGGTTTGGGAAGAATAAATGTGGGAAAATAGAGCTCGAAGGGGTCAGAAAAGGCAGGTCAATTGCAAATATGGCTTTCACCTGTTTTCTTCTCTACGGATCTGCTCACCTTCCTCTAAAAGGCTTAGGGGGTTGAATTCATTGCATTAACTATTTGGTGTTTATATCAAGAAGCAGTAAACCAAAAGCTTTTAGATCAAATTTTCTCCTTTGAAGAGGAAAAAAATCAGGATTTGGAATTGACATGGGAAAAACCATGTAGCTATACAGCTGGTCCTGCCATGTAAATTGGGTCACTTTTCACACCACTCACTCTTAAAAGAAACGATGATTGTTGAGCCTTTTAGCCCCTCCCCTCTCTCCACAATGTTATAATTATTAATGTCATTCCTGAAATGTCTCCATAGGAATTGCAACTTCTACCAAAAAAAATCACTGAGGTTGTTGACAGTAATTTATATATGTTTAGGCTACCAATAAATCTTGGAGTTAAAGGAAGCCTACAGCAAGGACAACCCCCATGCCCTGGCAAGCAATTTAGGAAAACTATTTGCATAATTAACATAATATAAGGTATCAGGACATCTCTCCTTGTTGGTCTTGGTATTTTTCTGATGTCATTATCAAGGTAGACATGACAAATAATATTTTATGTCTATGAATGATAATCAGCACACTGCAGAGTGTGTATCATTATTGATTTGATTAAAGGCTTTGATCTGAGAAATTACCAATTAATGCTATCTAAATTAGTCTCTGTGGGTTTGGACAGAGCAGCAGGAAAATAATTCTCTCATAAAGCTAGTGATTGGACACACAAGCAATTTGTTTAATCGTGCTAAATCTGAAAAGAAAATATTCAATTTGGAGGTTTCCTGCAGGTCAGCCCTCAGTTCCTCATTAGTCATTAATGACTGCACTTCAGGCCCACTGTCTGAAATTGCATGGGCACTTTAGAGAGGCTTAATTATAAAAAGACAGGGGAAAAAATCTTCCTTAAACAGCTGAGAGTCTGTAGTAACTGGATCTGCTTCAAAAAGTGAGGACAGAGCAGAGCAATTTTGGGAAAGAACTTGCTAACCTGGCAAGGAGGAGCTTGAACTCAGCTTGCTGGGCTAGGGACAGCAATACCCTGGGGTAATCAGAAACCATGGATGAGAGGAAGCAAGCAAAGCACAGGGCAGAGGAGGATAAGGCTCTCCTTTGAGTACCCCAACACACCCAGCACGACAAACACACAGGAGGAATGAGAAACCCATGTGCAGGTGCAGAGCTGTGGCACTGGAATTACAGGGATTTGGAGGAAACTCGCAGTGCTGGAGCACTGTGATGGAACAGAGCATTTTGTAAGGAGAGGAAGAGAGGATGGCAGCAGGGCTGTTTTCTCTCACCTGGTTCTGCTGCAGAACAAGCTGCAGATGGATCAGCAGAGCTCCCTTATGAGGAGAAGCTAAAAGACACTTAGAGAATCACAGAATAGCTGAGTGGGAAGTGATCCCCACAGGGATCATCGAGTCCAGCTCCTGGCCCTGCACAGGACAACTCCAAGAGTCACACTGCCACCATCATATTTTCTGAAAAATCCTCTTTGCCCAGGATTTCTCTCCTGGGAAGCTGAGAAGCCTCAGAGAAAAGGAAAACAGTATTATCTCATTTGCTTCTCCTGTGTTTTGCTGCTTTGGAATGTGGTTGGAGATTGTTTATCCAACATGTGAGTTGTTTTTACTTATTGGCCAATGATGGCAAAGCTGTGTTGGACTCTGAAGGGAGAGTCATGAGTTTTTTAGTTTTGTCTTCCAGCCTTTTGTCTGCATCCTTTCTCTATTCTTTAGTAGAGTTTAGTATAGTAATCTTTAATATAATATAATATCATAAAATAATAAATTAGCCTTCTAAGAACATGGAGTCAGATTCATCTTTCCTCTCCACTATGGGGGAGCCCAAAAATGCCACATCACACCATGTACCATTTTCCAAACTCTTCTTGGACACTGTCAGGCTTGGGACTGTGATCACTTCCCCGGGGGCCCATTCCATGGCTCAACCACCTTCTGGGTGAAGAACTTTTTTTGTAATATCCAACCTAAACCTCCCCAGGCCATTCTCTCGAGTTGTGTCACTGTCACCACAGAGCAGTGATCAGTGCCTGCCCCTCCTCTTCCCCTCAGGAGGAAATTATAACTGCAATGATGTCTCTCCTCAGTCTCTTCTTCTCCAGACTGAACAGACCTCAGCTGATCCTTCTGTGGTTTCACCTCCAAACCCTTCATCATTTTCTTTGCCCTCCTTCAGACACACTCTAATAGCTTAATATTCTTCATATATAGTGATGACTTTTTTATATTTTGACCTGTTTAGCCAGAAGGGAAGGCTAACGGATAACTAACTCCAATCTCCCCAAAATTTTGTGGTATTAGAGCAAAGGTAGATAAAGGCTTTTTTCAGAGGTGCCCAACTAAAGGCAGTAGTCACAAATTTTGGCTGTTTGGAAATACGTTAAAAAATTCTTCATCACCAGAATGTTTAAGTACACATTTAGGGGCTGGAGAGCCTGTGACATTTCAAATACTTGTAGATTTTACTGCACAGCCAAGGGGAAGGAGGTTTACCTTGGAAATCAGCCCTGTCTTCAGCAGAAGTTTCAATTAGGGAACTCCAGATACCCATTCCAACCAAAGTGATTCTTTGATTCCTCACTGGCTTGCAGAGTAACTCAGCAAATAAGCATTACTTAGAATTTGGCTCTTCATTCACAGCAGTGGCACCACTTGTCTAAAAGCTCCCTTAACATATTTTGCTGCTCAGAATCCTGATACTTGTAGCAGTGAATAAAACAAAGGCAACCCAGGAAGTGGAGGAAAATATGCCTAAATAGAAAGTTTTGCTACAAATCCCCATTTCACCTCTAAAATCCTCCTAAGGTTATCCTCAGAATGGGGATTAATTTATATCACAGAGTCACAGAATTAAGCAGTTTAGAAAAGAACTTTGAGATCATCAAGTCGAACCTATGACTCATTGGAGTCTCCTTATTTTCCATGGTTGTAGTGCAGGTTTTGAATGACCAAAACAGGATTGTGGAAGTTTTTATTGAAAGAATGCAAAATATTCCCTGTCCATGGTGTGGGGGAATGGAACTACAAGGTCTTCAAGGTCCTTCCAACCCAAACCATTCTACAATTCTGTGAAAAAAACACATACATTTCAGTGTTGCATGTTCTAAATGCAATTCTGTGCCTTCAAGAGTTTATAACCTAATAGTAGCATAGAACTATTTCACATGATAAGTTGAATCATTACCCAGATGTTCCTCCTAAGTATGAAAAAAGTTATTTGATGCTTTTCTCTTTTCAGCTGCATCCTGGAAGTCACACTGAAAAATGTAATTTGCTCCAAAACTTCTGCCAAGAAGGACTCCACATGAACCCAGTATCACCAAGGATTTTCTCCATTGCATCACTGAACCATTAAACTCAGATCATCAACAGGGCTCAGTGTCCTGCACGAGCTCTTCCCTTAATTTCAGAGAAAGACCAGTGAGGATTTAAGGTTTTGGTCTGTTGATTCTCAAGTTTATTGCTCCCATTACCAGCTTGGAACATGGAAAAGTGAATCCAAGCCTTTTACTGCCTGGATTTAGTTTCTGTAAAATTCTGTGCATCCCTTTGGCTGTGAATTTGCGGGATTGATTGTGGGGGAGTTTTGTGGAGGAACCTGAAAGTGAGCGCTGTATGAGCACGTTCTTGGGACACAGCTGTTTGTTAGCACAAATTACCTCTTGTTCTGACCACCTCCCCCTCCAAAGCACCTACTGAGAGAGGCAAGGAAAGATATGAGCTTTGCCATGGCAACCCAACACCTTCTAGTGAAATTAAAACCCAAATGGAAAAGGATGGCAGGCTCAGTTGCAAAACAAAAACCTCACTTTTCCTCTCAAATGAAGCTGTTGGAAGTTTTAGATGTGTCCTGAGATATTAATAACTAGTCAGAATTTTTCTAGAGACAGTGAGAAGAACAAAATAATTACAACAGTGGCAGTAAGACTGGTAATAAAATGAGCAAGTCTCTTTGAACTCGAAGCTATCATTAGATTGACTGAGGAGATCAGCATTTGGGCTTAAGTCCCTAAAGCAGAGTCTCTGGCTCATACAAAGGTATGAGAAAAATAATACTGTTCCAGTATTTCAATCTTTTTAAATAGCAGAAGAGTTTCCCACTGGGGCACAGTTTGTAGAGGAAGAAAGTGCCTCCTTATTTTGTTTTACAGGGTGTCATTCCAGACCCAGAGCCAGGCAGGATTATACTTATGCAGAGGAAAAGGATAAAAACAACCCTTGAAACATCAAAGAAGGCAAAAATTAGACTGGAAAACAAGATGAGATTAGGTGTGGCTCACTGACTTTATATCTGTCAATCTGCTGTTTAGAACATGAGAGATGAGAAAATGCCACTGTCCTGCCTAAGAGAATTTTTTGTTAAATAACTTGTATTGTGAGGTGTGTGATTTCAAATCCTCATTTGGACACTCTCTGAGCTGGTTTTGAGAGGAAAGGCAACCCAGCTGCCATCCCCTGGAATTTTTTTCTGATTGTTTTCTGTCTCACATATTCTATTTTATACAAATACTGGGAATGTGCTTAGGAACCAGAGATAAATATACCTTCATTCTTTCCTTCAATGGTTTTCTCTCTCTCTTAATGGAGTTTTATTGTATCCCAGACTAAAGATATATATTCTGAGAATTTTCATGTGTCTCCATTCCGATAAATTGCTACTTTCAAAAAATTTTGCATATGATTAAAAAAACTCCTGAGTAGTTCTGCCAGTAGTTCCTGTTCTGAAGACTCTATGACCTACACCACTTTCATCAATGGAAGCAACAGCAATTTAGAAAAATAAGTTTATATTTGGGCTTTCTCTTCACTGACCATCTGGGAACTGAATTTCCATGTCATGCTTCTTCTCTTTAATGGAGGGTCAACAAATCCAGGATATTACAGCTAGACTCACTGCAGGTCAGCATCTTGAAATAAATGTGGAGCTCAGATTTTGCTTAATGTGATTTCCTCTAAGGCATGATGGCAACTTTAAATCAAATCACTCCTCCTTACAATTCCCATCTTCTGTCAGTGATGCTTGAGCATCTCAATCCTCACACAGGATTCCAGACATTGAAGAGCCCATAAACTTCATTCCACCCTTATCAGCAAGATGGAGCCAACTGCACAAGAGACAATGTGGGATGAACTTACTGTAACCCCCATTCCCTGTCCCCTTGAGCCACTGAGGAGGAGGAGATGGGGAAAATCTGGAGTGAAGCTGAGCCCAGGAAGAAGGAAAGGGAAGAGAAAAAGGGTTTTTAAGATTTGGTTTTATTTCTCATTTTCCCAGTCTGATCTGAATGATAATAATTTAAATAACTTTCCCCAAGTCTAGCCTATGACAGCAATCAGTGAGTGATCTCTCCCTGTCCTCATCTCACCCCACAACTCTTTCATTATTCTTTCTCTCCCCTGTCCAGCTGAGGAGGGAGGTGATGGAGCAGGTTTTTTGGGCACTGTGTGTCTGTCTGGGCCCATCACAAGGTCTAATAAAAAGTAACACCTTCCCAACAAGGACACACTGATCTCACTTGAATGGCTGCACCTCTCTTTTTAGCATGGTTTTTAAACTAAAAGAGGAGAAATTTAAATTAGATGTCAGGAAGAAATGTTTTGTGGATGGTGAGGCCCTGGCACAGGTTGCCCAGGGAAGCTGTGTCTGCTCCATCCCTGGAAGTGTCCAAGGCCAGGTTGGATGGGACTTGGAGCAACCTGGGATAGTGGAAGGTGTCCCTGCCCATGACAGGGGATAGGAATGAGATGATCTTGAAAGTTCTTTCCAACCCAAACCATTCTGTGGTGGATCGTCTGTGATTTGTCTCAAACACATGGAAGTTACTCACGCCTACAACCCTGTGATAAAATAAGGCTGTGGCTCAGACAGGGACAAGGAATCTCCAACTGCAGAAAAGACTTCTGCACTCACAGTCCTCCAATTATCCTGATCTGGCCTTGCATTTCAACCATGAGTTTTATGTTTCCTTCAAAAGAGATTCACTTTCTGGATAATTTGAAGGTGAAGCTCTCTAGACAGCATTTTGCAACAACAGAGATCTGACTGAAAGGACCAGGTTCTGGAAGAAATAGTTTTAACCCACTGAGAAAGATGCAAACATGTGGGTTTAGAAATCTCATTTATTGTTATTCACCCAAGCTCTTCATTTCTTCCTCTAAAGGGAGCTCACACAAAGCTCCTTGAGTGTGTGGGCTGGAGCAAAACCTTCAAAAGCCTTAACGAGGTTCTCGGAAAAAGTTGGTTAGCCTGTTTAGTCATAAGATGTTTTCATCATACACTTTCATTTTCATTTAAATGAAAACATTTTGAAATAAGAAAAGGAAGTTAAAATTCTGTTTGGAAAGGGAAAATGAAACAGTTGGAAATGCACTTTTGGTGCAGAAGAAATGAATTTTTAAAAAGCAATTCCAAAAGTTAGCATGTATGGAACCAAGTTTTTTCTTTTACAATTTGATTTCCTTGGAAGTTTTATTGAAATTGAATACATTTGCTCCATTTCCAAATAGTAAAATGGTTGGAAATTATGGAATTCTCTAAGTGGAATTTCTTTCCCTGCCTAGCTCTGCTTTCAGGGAGGAGGAGAAATGCAATTTTCTTTGAAATATAACTCAAATGGCTTGTACGTAGGAACCATTCTTGTAGGTGTTGTAATCATTATGTTGGTGTCTACACTAAACATTTTTCCTTTTGCTTGAATCCTTCTTTTATGTCTTCTTCCTATTATAATCTTAGATACTGTTTCTTCCTGTGGCTGTGTACTGCCTGTCCATGGGCTGAATGTGAAACCATTAAACTCCTCTATATTACACAGCAGAGTTTTTCAAACTTGAAAAAGTATTTACTCAAAGATGACAACAATTCCCTAGATTGCCTACAGGAACTACAGCAGAGTAAAATAATTCACTATGCTGGGACCCTACTTTTAGTACCTTGATCAAAAAAACTTCCTCTAAGAACATTAAACTATAGAAAATATAAATAAATGGTGTTAATGTGTGTTATGAAATGTGGCACATGATTACAAAGTACAAACCTTGATGGTATTTATTGGGGCATTTACTTGTCAAGGCACCTGTAGTCACTGTTTCTCTGGCTGTAGATTCTTCTGTCCTCTAAGATCATAAAAGCCTCCTAGTAGTCCTATTTTTCCACAGATTCAGGTGTGCCTGGAGCAAAACTCTACAGTACTAAGTGCCCTTTGGTAATACATTTCATAATAAATCTTAAAAGCCTCTGCTTCATCCTTGCCAGAAAGTATTTTGGGAAAGGTTGCCAAATTGCTGCAATTTGAAGAACATGACTTCCATTTAATGAAATCTGTGGTTATATTGAAGCACATAATCATGTGGAATATGCTCAAGAATTGCATTTCTGCCTTGGAACTGCAGCCTTAAAACGCAGATCAAAAATCAGAGAAAAGAGAAAAACCAAGAGAAAAGCACTTTGCTTCCCTCCAATCTCCACTTCCATCAGACAGGCAGAGTCACCTTGTATTCTGCTGGAGATCAGCACCCCTGCCCTCAGCTGAAGTGCCCATGCATTTAGACTTTCATTTTTCCTGTTAAAGAGTTCCCATGAGACACTATCTGCACGAGAAATGTCTGGCATTTATTATTGTGACACAAGCCACGGTCCACAGTCTGTCTGGCAAAACACCACAGAGAAAATTATTCAAGAGATCAGGACCAGCCTTAAAGTTCTTTTACAGCCCCCAAAGCAGGGGCTACACCCACAGAAACCAAAAATATTTCTGGCTTGAAGTCTGCAGTTGACTGTCACACTGACTTATTTTGAGGAATTAAAAAACCACAATGTTTATTTGGGGAAAAAAATAAAAGGGCCAACATGTAAAATAGTGAGACGTGAGCTGCTCATGATTTCATCATGAGTTAATTACCCATAAAGGCATCTCATCTTTGACCCTGCCTGCTCTTCAGGTAAGTTCTAGGTGTTTACTATTCATTATAGGTTGATTCTAATGGAAAATTTACAGCCTATCACTAGAATAAATACAACATTTTGGAGAGTCTTGTAGCCTAAGCAGTGCTAATATCAGTCATGAAATATGCCTAGAGTAAAACCACTGGATATCTTGGGCTGAAAAAGAGAAGTCCTACAAAAATTCCAATCTAGACTGTAATACATGCCATGTTTAAATATTTGGGTTCTTAAATATCACTAAGAAATAAAGATCCTGAAAAAAAATCACCTGTTATAACACCTTCCTGCTCCTGCTGTAGTGGTTACCACAGTCCCATGCAAAATTTATTTTGTCTGAAATATCATGGAAATTGAAAATCTCAGCACAGATGTGTACTAGACTCAGGTGTCAGCTTTCAGGGAACTGTTCCTATTATTATATATTACATCTATAAATATAAAACTGAAAAAAAACAGGGGTTGTGTTTTGCTTCCTTAGTTCTCCATTTGTCTTGCTCAATAAACAAGTTATAATTTCCAAAGACCTGCATGAAAGCTATTGGTAACACTGACTGTAAGTTTTGTAAATGATTAACGTTAGACCAGGGGTTGAATCCAAGCCAATAGGATCACACAAGTTTTCTAAACTCACAATTTCACCACAGGTGGTGGAGATAGTTGGGATCTGAGGACATGTGCATGATATCCCTCACCCCTGTCCTTGTCACCCCTCATCCCTGTCCTCAGAACACACAGGGAGCCATCACTTTCCTCCACTGCTCTCCTCCAAAGAGCAGTTGCAGTGAGAGGTTGAGAGGGAAAGACCAGATTTCCAGAGTTTCCTATGTTTTGATCTCATCCCCTGAGGTTAATTGATGGCAGCGGTGGAAGCTTAAGGATTTAGGTCTCTCCCACTCCACTGCAGCACCATCTTCTTCAACAGCACTGCTGAAATACCAAGTTCAGACCTCATCAGCCTCAGTGCCTGAATTTTAGTCAATTTTAATGCCTAAATGATACCAGAAAGATGCAAAGGAAGACCAGCATCTCCTTTGCTGTTAGCATGTCCTGAAATATTTTCCTTTATCTCCAGGACGAAAGGATCTTCCCTTTCCTGTTCCATCTTTTTAAAGTTAATGACTCAAAAATATATGTTGGACATGAGCAATTTAGCTCTAACTGTGATTACAACATTTAATTGACTTGAGCGCTCTTTCTGAGGGGGATATATTTGTTTTATACATATTCCCTGCCTTCAGTCAATGTCTCCTTCCAGTGCTCAGTATTTAGAGTTGAATCCCTTTAGGCTTGGTACAATTAGAGTCACTACAGGGAAGTGGTACCATGAGATACACGTTTTCCCAGCCTCTCTTAGGATTAAGCAGGTAGCTGACACCAAACAGATAAAATTTGCACTGCATCAAGCTGCCTTTGAGGAGGTCTGGAGCCTAAATTTGGTTGTCAAACTTCTGCGGCAGAAAACCTCTGCACAGACAAAAGCTGAGAGAGGATTTACTTAGCAGTGGTTGAACTGAGCTGGAACAGGTTGCCCACAGAAGTTGTGGATTCCCAATCCTTGGAAATGTTCAAGGCCAGGCTGGATGAGGCACATGGCAGAGGAGTTAGAATTAAATGACACTTAGGGTCCCTTCCAACCCAAACCATTCGATGATTCTATGATCTCACAATTTCTTTCAGGTATTTTTTAAAACAAAACCCAAAGATTTTGGCTGGAGTTGTGATGCACAAATTCACATGCAGGGGTGCAATGCAGTGTGGAGGGGGAGAAAAATGCAGGAGAGGATGAGAATGGACAACATGAAGACACCCTTGCACTCCTGCTGCTGAGTCACCTGTCCATATCTAACCTATAAAGGTGTATCCAAGGTTGGAAGCAGATTCCAGCTCCAAGCACAGCCTGGAGCACCCAATATATCAATGTTTTCTGGGGTACTGAGAGCACCATCTTGGGTAAAAGCCTCCATTAGTTCACTGGCTCATCCAGCAATTGTGATCCTTACAGAGTTTTTGGAATTCATAATATTCATAAATTGATAAGCCTGTAACTTATCAACACTTTTCCATGAGTTTTCTGCATTTCAGATAAGATTTTCATCAAAGGGGACTTGCTCCATATGGAACTTTCCCCTTCTGGGTAACAAGGTCCTGGGGAATGGCACTGAGACATCAGCCAGGGCTGGCTGAGAAATCCCTATCAGGCAGTGGAGATGCTGCTGCTGCTCCCAAATTGTTTTCTCAAAAGAGAAACTCAGAGTTTGGGCTTGCATAAATAATATTAGACATAACTAAGGGCGAGGGAATGTCCATGAATGTGACTTCTGTCAAGGTCCATATAATTTTTATAACATATATGATTTTTATTTCAACATCACACTGTTCGATGGCAGGGGGATTATTTTTTAGAAGCTCATCTGATGCTTTTCTAGAAGTTATTTTTCATTTTAAAAATATAATAATTCCCTAGTAAATTCCACTAAAGCTTTGACTGGCAGTGAGAATAGTTTCCAGCATCAAAACCACTTAGCTCCATTAGTGGGGGAAAAAATAGCTCTCAATGTAATATTAACACCCCAAACTCCTCTTTTTGCAAAACTGAAATAAATGCAAAAAAAAACCCCAAAAATGGCAGCCGTTTGCAAAAATTTAAGCTCAAAACCATTTGTGCTGAGATTGAAGAGTATTACAGAACACTCAAGCTGTATAAAGATGAATTTTATCATGCAGGAGTTCAATCTAGCTTCAAATTTACAGTATTCATGGAAAAAGAACTAACATATTTTATTCTGTGTGTGAAAAAAGGCAAATGAGAGCCCATCTCTGCTTCTGGCATTAGACATCACCACACATGTGATGATAAATAATGAACAAGACAAGTATCCAAGGTGACTGACTGTGAATGTAAGTAAATAAATGCAGAATAAAACTGAGAGTTTAATTATTTCCCTAAACAGCAACCAAAAAAAAGAGAAAAAATAAAATAATGCAACAAAATTCTCTGGCTGTCAAACCCTGTGAAGTCTATTGTAGTATCATGAGAGTATTAAGCATATAGGAAGCATAAAAGTCAATGAGAGAGAGAGAGAGCAGGTATGCAAGCATAAAAGTGACAGATGACAAAATTTATTGTGCTTGGTAAATCAGTTTTATAATTGATATAGCTTTGTTATTAATTTTTAAAGCTGTGTACTTATGCCAAAACGAATTGTCTAGGTGTTAAAAATTTGTGTCTCATCCCTCATTGTTATGAAATGGGAGTGGGAAGAGCCAATTCAATAAAGTGCTGTTTCTACTGCTATCCCTCCCAGGCTTCATTTCCCCAGGATGGCAGGGAATGGGACATCTTGCAATCAAAACAAATGTTCTCAAGGTTCTTTTTATCTTCCTTGTTTTATTCCTAATGTTGCTTGATTGCTGCAGAAAAGACACATTTAGTCAAAGGTCACCGAGAAAGCACAAAAGAATAAAACCTCCACATCTGTGAAAATCCCCACTGTGTAAAAGCCTGCTCTGAGACTTACCCATCAGTGAAATTTCATTTTCTGGAGGGATTTGAAGTGGTGCTAAGCCTTCAGCTGGCTTTTGGCCTTGTGGTGAGCTTTACCCTCTTGGGAAAATGGCTCTGACGTCAATTGAATCAGATGACAGGTTTTAGTCCATTTTATTTTCCTTTTTACTATTACTTTTTGGACATTGTATTAAAAAGTAGAAATCTTCAGAAATGCAAAGTCTGATATACCTGTAGTATTCACATCAATTCACTTTATCACAGTAGAACTGTGATGTATATATATAAAAATAAAAAATAGTAGCTGTGTTTTCTTGCATCATAGCAACATGGAAACTTATTAGAGAATCATGGATTAATTGGGGCTGAAATGGACCTTAAAATATATCATTCCAACCCTCTGCAAGCAAGGACACTATCCCAGGTTGCTCCAAGCCCTGTCCAAACTGGCCTTGGACACTTCAGGGATGTGGCAGCCACAGCTTCTTTGGGAATCTGGGCCAGGGCCTCACCACCCTCACATCTTGTGAAAATCAGATTTTTCTTGACCCCACTTTTTACTTCTCCTTCCACCCCACTGACACACAGCAGCTTTTTAGCTGTGCCAAACCAACAGTTTTTGGGTCTTAACAGTGAACTGGACCAAGAGATGGAATGTGGCAGCCTCAATGGAAAAATGAATCCTCAAAAATCTCTCTTGCTCCAGTAACGCTCCTCTACGCTACTGAATGCAATATCTCCAACAACAAAAGGAACTTCCTGAGTCAGTGTGGCTTTTTTAACATCCAAAAACATGCCCCCTCCTTTTTCAGAAGATAAAGAGAATCCTTCCAACATTCAATTTTAATGAACAACAATAGAATTTTCATCACTCCCCTGCCAGTCGCTGACATTGTTTCTAGCAGGCAAATTAGTTCAAGGTATATTCAGAGGTTTATTTTTCTCTTTCAGTTTGAGAGTGTCATCACTCACTTTCCAGTGGAGCATAAGAATGTCATGGCAAATGGAATATTGTGAGTTTTGGGGGGACTTACACAAACTGATTAGGGTTTCCATGTGGAATAACATATCATTAAGCACTGTTGATCCTTTAAAATATATCCTGAATTTATCCTGTCTATGAGAGGCAGGGTCAGCTCCTGGTCCGTAATTAGGGCAGTAGACACACATTATAATCACTGGAAATATTTGCTTTCGCTGACTCCTGAGGATCCTTGAATGTCCATGTTCCTTAGAGACATACCCAAGTTAGACTGGATGAAAAAAGGAAATCAGTGTAACCTCATCCTCAATATTTTTTTGTGCAAATATAATTACAATAGAGTTTTGTACAATATCAGAAGGAGATCCAAATTAGACATGATTCTACTGAAACCATGAAATGTCTGTAAGTTGATGAGGAGAAATATATATATTTTATATATATAAAATATATTTAGATTAAAATTCTATAATCTAATAGATTTTAAAGCACGTTAATAACTGAGGAGTAAAATGTGATATTAGCTCTTTATCTTCACAGTGAAGATGAGGAAAAAATTAAGCACAGAAATATTTCGGGCAATTTTCATTTACTTTCATTTCCCCAGATCAGACACTTTAATCTAATTATTGTCTTTGATACAAAAATTTAGCGTTGTTTTTTCAGAAGTGTTTTTTCCCTGCAGATTTTGGTTTTTTGCTCTTTTTCATTAGAGTCTTCAAAGTTTTTCATCAAATGAAAGACTTTATAGGAAGAATTCTCCTGAGGAAATTGAAATACATTTCTACCATGGAATTTTGGTTTTACTCTGTATAAACACCAGGACTCTACTTGTGTATTGTAATAATTTTCTTTACAGGTTATCCTTTTAGCTAAAAATTCCCAGAAAAAAAATTGCTTCTCAATGGATTTAGTCTCTTCTGTCTTCTACTTCATTTCACACACATATGCAGTGTCCCTATCAGATTATTATAGAGCTTCCCTAAAGTCTGCTGGTGACATCAAGGATTTTGTCATTTATATGTAACAATTACATCAGAAAATGCTCTGCGAACACTCACTGGTCCCATCACAAAACCATTTCCTCTTTGATTTGCTCATTTCCTTTAACCTTCTCTTCATCCCATGGGGTGATCACTCAGGTGGAAGAAAGAGTCCTCAGAATCCTTTTGTTCCCTGCCTTTCAGCCATAAATCAATTATTTTACTCTGTTAAAATGTCAGCCAGCAGTAATCTCCCTAACATAGTACAATCCAACTAAAAAGTGAGAAGTTGATTATCAATGATTAAAACAATTATAGGCTTTTAAAAATGGGATTTTTTGTTTTTAACACATATATAGAATAAGTGCATGTAGTTGACCTTTTTTTTTTTTTTTAAACATTATTTTCAGAGTCTGTGCTTTCATTTGGAAAGCTCAATACTGAGAAAAGCCACCAGGACAAACACTGCTTGGGAAAATCAACCTTGTGGAAATTTGGATGAGAACAGGACCTCACTGCGTGTACTGAATGACCTAAGTGAAATTTTAGATGTCTCAGTAAAGTTTATGGATGCAAAGGTGATCTGGGAATATAATTTTTCACTTTATTTCCAGTCCGCAAGTGTTACTTGACTCCCATACCTATACTTATACCCAGTAAAAATACCTTCCCAACACTTTGCAACAGCTCAGTGCCCCAGAAAAAGTTGGTTTCTCCATCCCAAGACCCTCCATGAGGGATGGCATCTCCCTGAGCTTCAGACCCTGAAGGAAAAGACTTTTTGATAAAGACACTTTTTAACAACGCCTGTAAAGACAAGGATAAGGGTCAGCAATTTTAAGCTGACTGAGGGCAGGTTTAGATGAGATATTAGGAAGAAATTCTCCCCTGTGGGGATGAGAAGGCACTGGAAAAGGTTGCCCAGAGCCTTTTTGGATGCTTCACCCTGGAAAGGTTCAAGGCCAGGTTGGATGGGGCTTGGAGCAACCTGGGGTAGTGGAAGTTGTCCCTGCCTATGGCAGGAGGGTCAAAGATAATCTTTAAAAATGCTTTCCAATCCAAACCATTCCATGATTCTGGGAAAGAGCCCTTGGTTAAACCACAGGGATGATTTGCCTCAGAGTTGTGTTCCTCAGCAGCACAGATGAAAAATAAAACTGAGAAGTTTCCATGGAAACCCTGTCGTGAATTCAGCTAAGTTCATCAAGCCTAACAAGATTTAGAAGAAGCACTTCAGGGCTGATGAATTGGTATTTTCCCTGAAACATCTCAGCAGAAGCTCGAGAAATGTGCATAGAGGCCTTTATGGTATATGTAGGCCTCCTTTAAGAGTTCAGCCATGGCTTTTGCAAACTAGAGAGATGCAGTGAATCACTCACATAAATATTCAGCTTTAGCTCCAGTTGCTCCTGTCAAAGCTTCTGCTGCCTTTGCAGCTGAGTGAAGATCTGGCCTGTTATTTGGCCTTGACGGTAATGCCAAGTCTTTCTTTTTATTTAGCTTTCCCAGCAATGCTGTTACACTGAAATCTGCTTGTCTATTCTTAGATATCACCACCACCACCTTGCTGTGATCACTGGAGATGAAAGTTTATCCTGCAGGTTTATTATGCTTTGAGAAAACAAATTACTTCCTGACACTCGCACGTCTCTTGTTTTCAAGACCCTTAAATGATTCTCTCATTGACTTCCCAATGTTCATTTTCTCAGCATCTACACAAAGCTGACAGCCATCAGAAATTCAAAGAGATGTTACTTCTCCTGAAGACTGAGAGCTGGAAAGTGATATTGGATCTAACTCTGAGAGAGAATGAATGAGGGGAAATAGTTTTCCTGAAAAATCTTCATCAGCTGCAAACACACACACTTGGAAAGGTCTGTCAAATGCAGCTTTCTCACTTCCCAGCTCAGTGCAAAGCATGACATCCAGATAATAAACAGAGAGAGAACATGAAAGCAAAAAAAAAAAAAAAGAACCTGAAATACTGAGATAGAAACTCAGATTAAAAATAAACTGTCAAATAACTAAATAATTTCAAGATTTTTTTTCCAATGAGATGATTGCTTGAAATGCTGCATCTATTCCAACATCTTTAGATGATTTTTAGGGTCCCTTCCAACCCAAACTATTCCATGATTCTATGATCTCTGTTTATTTTTAATTCCTCCTGTTTCCAGCACTCCCAGTGTACACAGGTTATTTGCAGCTTCTCAAACTGGAAGGAAGAGAATTCCTGTTTTGCTCAGGAATAGTCAAACCAAGGGGACACTTCTTCCTGGGAGACTTTTATATATTAAGCTGGCAGCAGCATTCAAAACAGTCTTCCTATGCTCATTTATCCTGCAGCCCACTTGAATGCATAACAACAGACATGGGAATATTATTTATTGATAACTAGGATTTTTTGCATGTTATCCTTTTAGAAATACCACCTTTAAAAATCCACCCCTATCTGCTTTGCCACTCAATTCTTCTCAATACTAATACAGTGCATAAACAACTCTGTTTTGTAGCACACCTGCTTGACTTTCTCAGAGCAATGTACCCACTTTTCAGGTATTTCTGAAAAGTGGCTCATTATTTGCAAACAGGTGTACCAAGAGGGTAGAGATTCTTTCTATCCTTTGTTTGTGTCCTTTCTGTTGGAAATGAATGAATTTAAAGTGGTCTCTCTCTCGCTTTTCCTTTACAATGGGGGACAGCTGCCTCTTGGTAAACAAGCACTCAGATGCCTTGGAGAACAACTCCAGGAAAGGCTGTGCAGTAATGAAAAATACAAAACCAACATGCAAGGCACCCTTTCAGCCTCCCTCTCTCCCTGTCAACTAATTCAGAACATATTAAACCATTAAAGAAGAACATGAAGCTTTGGAGTAGATGGGAAGTTTTATGCCTTGTCATTATCCTCAGCTTTCAAAGCTGGCAAAGCAAGTATGGAATAATAAAAATCAACCAACCAAAAAAAAACCCTACACATCACCACCAAAATACCATGAAAACCAAACAAAAGAAAAAAATAAAAGGAAATTGAACAGCCCCCAGTGGTCTGGTCAGGATTCTTTACATGCAATGCACAGGGATATAAGCAAATAAATGTTTTGTGTTTTTCAGGTAGCTTGCAGTTGAGATTGGGTGATGAGAGTCATTATACTTTACCTGGCAAGTCAGTATCTATGCTAAATATAGAGGAAAGCAGCCAAAAAATAAACATAATTATTCTTTACCTGGCAAGCAGTATGTGTGCTAAATATAGAAGAAAACACACAACAAATAAGTAACATGATAACATATATATTTATGTATATATGTTTGTACTTCAAATCCCACAGCTTGTATTCCAGCTGCCTTGAATGGCTGGAAATTTTTATTGGGGTTTTGATGGAAATTTTTGTATTTCAACTGTCAAGGGGTGTAGCAGGTCAAATCCCAAGCAAGCATGAATGACAAACCTCACTTGAGAATGCAAGGACATGAGGAAAAGAAGAAGGAAAAAGTTCTTGGGTCTTTTGGTTAACCAGCCTAGGCAGCATACAGTCTCGCTTATGGTTATTCCTGGAAGAAAAGTAGGTGTAACCGTTGGTCTTGAGTTTCAATCACTTCTACATCCCTTCAAAATAAGCATTTTTGGGGGAATATTCATTCAGAGATTTAAAATGGGTTAATTGTTATATCAAAGCAACCATGGGAAAGCATACATCAAGCATATTAGCACAAGGGACTTTACAGAAAATATCTCATTATTTTTTACAGTTCCCTAGCAAGATAAGGAAGAATTACCACTGATTTACAGCCAGGGTACTGAGAGGTTCATTTGTTCAGCACAGTGCAAACCCTCAGCTGGGCTAAACAAGGACACCAGGTCAGTAAATTCATTTGCCATGGTGAGCTTGGGGTGGAGGTGTTTCTCTCAGGCGCAGATTTGCTGCAATCCAGCCATGACAAAGTGCAGGTCTGTGATGTCCCAGCTTTGCAGGCAGACCCAGCATGGCTGAGTCCCTCTGTGGCAGAGAAGGTCAGAGTGCAGGAGAGGGGCCCACAGCCCATCTCTCATTCTCAGGGGTACAAACTGTACAAACTGTGCAAACTGAACTGGATAACCCACTGGACGATCTCCACTATGAGCACACAGAGAGTAAATGGAGTTTTGCTTTAAGGGAGAGAGGTGAGATCCTCTTGCTCTGTTTCCAGAAAGGAACATCAGAACCCATGTGGCAAGCCTCCTGCCTGGCAGCTCCATGTGCCATATCCTAATAGGATGCAAAACACCTGCCTGGAAAGATCAGGATTATTGGAGCTGAGCTCATGCATTGCACGGCTTTTTCTAATGAATCCCTCTTTAGCATACATTTATGCCAGTTGACAAAGTGAAAGAAGCAATTCCTTTAAATATTGAGCATTCATACGTAAATTGCAGCCTAGTGGAATCTTCTCCTATCCAAACGGAATCCTTTATCTATTTCTGTTATATAAGAAAAGCAAATAATTTCTTATCGGTTGACTTTGAAATACAGGCAAGTGTTCAGTAGGAGTATTATGAAGCGTCAGCTTTTCCACAGCATTTACTTTTCATGCTCTTAATTTCTCATTTCATTATCTTGTCTTATTCTCTTGCCATGTCAGTGTTTTGATTCGATGGCTTCCATGTGACAAGAGCTCTTGCTGTGTGAGCGATACAAATGCAGCTTTAAAAGTGGTACAACTTCCTATGGTCTTCCTCAGGAATTTCTTAAAGCTGCAACTGAGACAAGGCATAAACCAGGGAAACTTTGATATGCACAGCAAGCTAAGCCCTCCTGCAGTCCCTGCCACGGATTGCTCTGCAAAACCTTTCTTTGTGTTCCTGATTTGCAGAGGTTTGATCTGTTATTGCCCTGGCAAGGCAGAAACAGCACATCACACTTTTATCTCTAAATGCTCTCACTTCAATCAGCAAGATGTTCAACAGCTTCTTAGAGAAAAATATCATTATTACTTTAATGCTTGAAGAAAGGGCAATAATTTTTCCTTGGCTTTTCCTTGGGGTCTTTACCCCAAGCAGAAAACAAAAAGTACAACCTGGACAGAGTATTTTTCTGCCAATAGTGGGCAGGTTGACATCCTTGTCCTCAGAAATAATCCGAGGGAGGAATTGTAGTAGTGGTCATTGGGAATCTTGAGGCCATGACTGCTGCTCTCAGGGGCAGTGTGGAAAAAGGACGGCCTCAGTGGGTCTTGAAAAGATAGGACAGAGCACAAAACCTTCACAGAACGAGGATGAGTGTGGGAGGCCATGAAGATGCTCAGAGCCAGGCTGGGCGAGTTGGGGCTGTTCAGCCTAGAGAAGAGAAGGCTCCAGGGGGACCTCAGAGCCCCATCCAGAGTCTGAAAGAGCTCCAAGAGAGCTGCTGAGGGACTTTGCACAAGGAGCTCAAGTGGCAGGACAACATTGAATGTTTTTAAACTGATAGAGGGCAGGGTTAGATTGTATATTAGCAAGGAATTCTGCTCTGTGAGGGTGGTGAGGCCCTGGCACAGGTTGCCCAGAGAAGCTGTGGCTGCCCCATCCCTGGAAGTGTCAGACTGTGTGGACAGGGCTTGGAATAGAGGAAGGTGTCCCTGGCCTTGGCAAGGGACTGGAATGAATGATCTTTAAGGTCATTTCCAGCCCAAACCATTCTGTGGTTCTAAGTCTGGTATTTCTGTGTTGGAAAGGAGAGGAATGAGCAAAAACAGTTGAACCGATCCCAAGTGTATCATGAGAAACAGACCTGGAAGAAGAAAGTCAGCCTCTCTGAAGAAGTCCACTTGATACAACACACCAAGAATAGAGGAATGTCTTGCTAGAGAAGTATTTAGGGTTTCTTGTTTAGCAGAGATATATCAGAAGATCCAGTCATAACCTCTCTCTCTCCTCTGGCTTTATCCCCTCACCAGATCACATTTCGGGAAGGAAATGCTGCAAACCTTACACACAAGGACTCATTTTAGAAATTCCACTGCACACAAGTGATGTGAGGAAGAACTGCTCACATGGAGGAAGCAAGACCCTGGAAAGGGAACAGTGCAGTGCAAGGGAAGTGCCTGACCAAATATATCCACTGGGATCAGGGCAGCCCCCATCTGTGCCACAACTCCCTTTGTAGGAATGAGGAACACAAGCTTTCATCTCTTCAGAGGAAACTTTAATTAGCATAATGGGAAATTGCACCACTGGAATGAGCAGAATCGTTTGTGTACATTCCAGCTGTATTTATGCTGTGACTCACAACTCAGAGCAATTCGACTCCAGGGTCTCCTCATTTGCCAATCTAGAGGAGGAACAGGCCAGATTCCCTAAGCAGATGAGAGGGCTGGAAGTTTTCCTCTTGTTCTGCAGAGCTGTTGTCACTGACTAAGGTTTGGGACAATAACAGGCACAAGATGATACCAAGGCTCAGGGATTGGCCTTAAGGAAGGCTGTATCCACCTCTGGTGTTCTCAGCACAAGGAAGGACTTGAACCTGTGTGAATGAGTCCAGAGGAGGCCACCAAGGTGGTCAGATGGCTGGAGCACCTGTCCTGTGTGGGAAGACTGAGACAAAGGGAGAGAAAAAAAGAGAGAAAGAGGAGAGGAGAGGAGAGGAGAGGAGAGGAGAGGAGAGGAGAGGAGAGGAGAGGAGAGGAGAGGAGAGGAGAGGAGAGGAGAGGAGAGGAGAGGAGAGGAGAGGAGAGGAGAGGAGAGGAGAGGAGAGGAGAGGAGAGGAGAGGAGAGGAGAGGAGAGGAGAGGAGAGGAGAGGAGAGGAGAGGAGAGGAGAGGAGAGGAGAGGAGAGGAGAGGAGAGGAGAGGAGAGGAGAGGAGAGGAGAGGAGAGGAGAGGAGAGAGGGAGAGGAGAGAAGGATCTGGGGAGATCTGTAGCAAGCTAATAGGTTGTCTAGAAGAGCTGTGGATTCTCCATCCCTTGAAATGCTCAAAGCCAGGTTGAACTGGGATTTGAGGAACCTGGTCTAGTGACAGTTGTACCTGCCCACAGCAAGAGGCTGGAACTAAACGATCTTTAAGGTTGCTTTCAACCTAAAGTATTCTCATATTCTATGATCTTTTAATCACCTCAGAAGTCCTCTCAAAAATCACTGCAGTGTTTGATTGTGCCCTGCGGTGCGAGTCAAAGGAGAAGGTGGCCAGAGAAGTGCTGAGGAATCACCAGGCTGTGATTCACCTTTTGTAAGGGCATGTGGCACATGAGGACAAGGAACAGCTGAGATGGAGCTTGTCCATCTGGACACCTCATGCTGCTGGGTACACACCGTGTCCTCAACGTATTCCCAAATTCTCCATTGACTTATTCCTGAAAAATCATTGTGATAGAGACTGAACACTTTGGTGTGGATGGTACTACCAACTGAAATTGATGCACAGATACATTGTTGAAAAATTACACTTACAAATTTCAGAGTCAAATTATTTCTTTGTTCACAGACTTGTTCTTCCTCTTTGGCACGGTGAAATGGAGATGTTGTGTCATATCCACCTTGAAAGGAAATTGTCATCTTTAGAGCTGGAAAGAAAGAGATGGAAGAAGAGTGAATTTAAGCCATATCTTCAGATTAGCTTATGCACATTAAGCACATGGCTTGAAAATTGAAGTATCTTTTGCTTCTATCTTATTTAAATCACTCTGTTTTCATTTTTCCAAACTTGAGACTTATTTTAATTAAAAAAACATACTTACTAATTAGAAAAATGATTAGGTTAATCAACATCTGTTCAATTCAAGTGGCATTCTAGAAATTAAATTTGTAACTCTTCTGACTGAGCTCAAATACCATCTCAGTATCTTTGCTTTTCTAAATCAATGTATTTGGGAATGGATAAGTTAGACTACTTATGATTCTAGGTTAAATTCTTCAGGAATATTGGCTGGAGAAATTATGTGCATGGCTGAGCTCATGTATGCAAATGGAAAATTATATCCTTCAAAACAAGAGGATGTGGAGCTTGTTGATGTGAAACAGGGATTTAAATCCTTTGTCTGATCCAGGGAATTTATCCTGTTTGTTGATCCTATTTTAACTTTGTCCCGATTATAAGAATACACAGCCATTTCCACAGGGATGAAAAATTGTTCATTTCTGGTCAATTTGAAATGAAATTGTCTATTTGTTTGTAGGTCAGTCAGTGAACTGAAATACCCCTTTTTGTGTGCAATCTTTTTTCATGTAAAACAAAACCAGGGCAGAGATGCTTTGATTTCACAGAAAAAGCCACACTGTAACAAAGCATGGACAAGAACCTGAAGTAGGAAGGTAAGAAGTGAGTCAGGATATGACAGAAAAGATGTCCAGGTGAAAAATCAAGGAACAACACATAACATGTGCTCTGACACTCAGCACAGACAGTTAATGGATGGAAGAACAATAGTAAATTAAAAAAAAAAAAAAAGCTTGAAAAACACTTCCTTATTTTTGCAGATTTTTTTTTTGTCCTAAGGGAAAATAGCTAAAAAATGGGAAAAGAACAACAGGAAGGTTAAAAAAAAACGGGGGGTGGGGGGAGACAGGACAGGGACAAAAAGAGAGCTCTGAAACACTCTTTCCCTAAATATAATGCTGAGCTGGAATATCTGGTGCCCCATTAGCAGTGGGAAACTAATTTCTGAATAACCTCTACTTATTTGTCTCACTTATCATTCCAGCATTCCAGCACCTGGTTTTTCATATATAGTCTGACAGGAATTCATGTTTTCCTGAAGGCTTGTTGGTCATTGCAAATCTCCAGTGATACAGGGTGTTTAATCAGAAATCCTTATTCCCCAAGAAAATTCTTCTGGTCCACACATTTTTAAGGAGCTCAAGGCTCTGGGAGTGATTTTCAGAAGCAGACACACAGGCAGGGCTTCCTTAGTCCACACCAAGAGCTTGCTTCTTTGTTTGCTATTAAACCTGAGCAAAAAATATTTTAAGAAGTGGAGAATGAAAAGCAAATCTATCGAAGTGGTTATGTTGCAGTGCTTCCATGAATCAAGAATTTCCTGGGTTTCCTGATTTTGCCTAAACTGGAAATTATTTCCTGTCTCTAATGCTTCAGGCCCTGGAAATTCTTCTTAGGTTAGAGATGTGCCTGCTACAAATAAGAGCAGCATTGACTGTAAAACCATTGGTTTATGCCCAGCAGTGAAAATCTCTCCCCCAGATTTGTCAGTCTCAAACATATCCTACCAGAAAGGTTTGGAGAAGGCTTCCTTTGAGGGTTTGTTCAGTCAGTTCTGGGGTTTTTCTTCTAGTTCCTGAAGGGCCTTGAGTTTTCCAGAGACACCTGAGACTGGTCCTGACAGCAGACAAACACAAGGAAGATAAGAGATTTATCTTAGCCCAAAAAAATGCTTTAGGAACATGATAGCAAAATTGGAAATAACCAGAGAAGCACAAAAACCAATAAAAGGTGACGTGAGATTACAGTGTCTCCTTTTCTAGCTGCCACTTTGGATTGCTCTGTGGGACACCACTGTGTTAGGATCCAAGGTCATGAGCCCTTCTCCCATCTGACAGTTTCTATTCAGAACTGACAACCTCCTTAAACATCTTTCCTCACTGACACTCAAGTTTGTTCTATCTATGATTAAGTTTTACAGAGGCTTCTCAGCAGATCTTAAGGATTCCCCAGGCTCTCTTGTAGTTTAGGAAACCTCATCCTTCTGCAGAATTCTCCAGCTGCTTCCTGTCTGCCACAAATGCAGATGGAGCACCACTGGTTGAAGCAATGATAGTTTCACTTTGATATGCAGACAGAACATTTCTAGGGCTGATTCATCCTCCCCCAAGGACTTTTATCTCCAGAAGCCAAGGGAATATCACTTTACTTCTCTCATATTACAAATCAACACATCATCCAAGTTTAATTTGCAGTTCACCACCCTGGGCACAAGGAAGAAATATTTAGGACAGGATGCTCAGACCCCTCTTCCTGCATCCCCCTCCTTCAGCAGGGTTATTTTAGGGCTAGGAGCCACAAGGATATCCAAGAAATCCTTTTCCTTCCTACATGTGCCAGGGACCCACCCTGCATCCCATGAAGGAGACCCACGATCACATTCACTTATTAAGTTTCCCAGCAAAAAAGGATGATGATGATGATGATGATGATGATGACGATGATGAGCACTATGAGAATGATGAGCTATTTGAACAGTCCAAACCTGCTTTGCTGGTGACTCAGACCAGGAAAAAAAGGCTTCCAACTTCACTGGCAGTAAACTACCAGCCTCCTGAGAAGAATTATCTTCAGGGGAAAGTGTGAGTTGAGGGGGAAATAATGGCATAGAACCACTTAGGCTGGGTCAGTTAGTCCAACCATTAGCCCAGCACTGCCAAAACCACCACAAAACCATGTCCCCAAGTGCCACATCATTGTGTCTTTTAAGGTCCTCCAGGGATGGTGACTCCACCACTGCCCTGGGCAGCCGGGTGCAGTGCTTGACAGCCCTTTCTGTGAATAAATAATTCTTATTGCAAAAGCAGAGGTGTTTTTAGTCTGCTCAAATGCAGTGCATTCATCAACCACCCAGGTATGAAGACAAACTTTCAGAGTTCCATCAGATCATGTGATGAATACATGGGTGAGGGTGGTAGACAGGACACCTGAATTAACTCCTGATCTGGCACTGCTTTGAAAACCCAGCTGTGGAAATGTCTCACCACCTCTCTGTGTCCTTGACTGCATCTCCTAACACAGAAAGTGAAAACTCTGTATTAATGTCTGACATGATTAAAATGTTAGATTCCTGTCCTGGTCAGGAGTCTTCTAAATAGAAATAATAACAGTCTTTACCTGTCTGTAAGAAAATATATCTATATGCTAGGAAATAATTCAAAATAGGAGAACAGAATTCTTCTTGTTTTTCTGCTCACCATGAAGCAAATCAATGAGGTCAACAGGAACAAGAATCATCCAACAACTCATTTATTCCTGTTTTCCCATCTGCCTACAGTATAATTACACACACAAAAAAAAAAACTAATAAAAATACATTGATACACTTACTAACTCAAGCACTCATAGCTTTGGAAATGCTACAGTGGATTTAACTGTTAGTGAACTATTAATCCAATCTGGCAACATAATTTAGATCCCACATACATTTATGCTATTATTCATATAGTTTTTAACCATAGCAATATCTTTTTGCTTTCATCTCTGGGAAACCACCAGGAAATTTGGTATTTGATGATATTTGTTATTATTTGATGATGAGAGGAGAACAGTGAGGCTTTGAACCATATTTTTCTCATATTAGGATCTAAAGCTGTGTAAACCCTTTCCATTCTGCAAAGCATGATCCCACATTCCTCAGGCCTATAGATTCCACAGATTCTATGTTCTAAACCACAATTAAAACTCTTCATCTGCAATATTCAACCTGCTACATTCCAGAACTCTTAGTCCAAAGAAAATCCTGCTCAGCTTTTGATTTGGGAATTCTGCTTTTAGTGTTAGTCTAATCTCCAAGGACCAGCAATTTGTTCAGATTGAAATTGGTTTTTCAGGGATGAAAAAGCTCTTTTGGAATGCTCACTGGAAGGAAAAGGAATAGAAAATCCCCATGATTTTTCAGAAATGTTAAAGCAACTGAAATATTTAACTAACCTGACTCCTGAAAATGGGCAAAAGCACTTTGATTAAGTTTTCCAAAAATAAAGACATAATCTGCTAAGGCAACTGCTGGGGGGGAATGTTAACCTCAGAATAAGAGGTTCTTGTAGATAACCAAATATCAAATTTTAAATGGAAAATCTCTGCCAACATGAAGTCCTGGAAAAAAAGGGAGAGAAATGAGAATGGATTTGGAGACTCAGTCACAGCAGCATTAATTCTGTGCAACACAAAACTATCACAGCATTCTCATTATTCATACAAGATTGAATGAGATTAAAGGCTGTCATCCTTCCAGGTCTTTATCTTCATATCTAGAATTCCAGAAGGGAGCTCAGCAAACCCAGTATATGATAAAAGGGAATATAATACTTGATGATTTCACCATGTACTAACCAGGAGAATATTTCTACTTAGGGAGAAGAACCCACAGGCAGAAATGGGTTCAATCTACCCTGGTGCTGAGCTGAAAGCGTTAGATCTTTATTATCTGCCATGCTATACCAAAGCTATTTGTCTTCCCTTACAGGATTATTGATCCTCCTTGGGAGCTCAGCACCAGGAGTCTGGACTGCTGGCTTGGCACAGCATGAGGCGTGGAAAATCTGAGTCAATATTCACCTTCTCATGCAAATGAAGTCAGAGGTTTCAGAAGAACTTGTCAAGGACTGTGGAATGATCTCCACCAAGGCATAAGGATTCTCCAGTGCCTTTCAGGGTTCTCAAAACACAGACTCCTCCACAAAAATACAGGAGAAAATCAATTGAGCCTGTAAGGAAATTCTGTGCTGCTATACAATTCTTCTTGGAAAAGGACAATAGAAAGAAGGAAACCAGCACCACAGATATTATTCATACTGAACTATATCCTTTAATACACTCCTAGGGGTTGTACTGATGTTGTAACAACACAAACATTAAAGCAGCAGAATGGATTTCCAAGGGTTTAACTTCATGAGTCAAACCTTTTACTAACATCATCCTTCTGGCAATTTTTTTGCTGTAAACATTCTAATCAGAGTTCTACTGGCATTTCTATTTCAGTCTCATTCCCAGCTGCTGGTGAGTTTTTTGATGGCTGTTGACATAATTCAGAGCAACTCTAAATGATGATCCAAGCTGTTCTCACTCTCAGCTGGCCTGTAACTTGTACAGGAGTGAGACTATGGGGAATTAGCTTCTCTTAGCCCTGAACATCCTGTGTTTTTCCCCACCCCTTGGAAAGGTAAAATAATGACCTTAATTTTATCAGCATCTGAATCAAAGTGATTGCTTCAGGTTCATTTATTCCACGTGTCACAAAGAGAAATCTGAGGCACAGTGCACATTGCACATTTTCTTCCCCTGGCTTGTCTTATATCTTATTTGCTGCCAAGTTGTCCAATGCAAATAAACTGTGATTTCAAGGGGAAAGTCAGCAAAGAAGTGTTGTGGAGTTGATGGATATTTACTTTGACTTTGTGACTGGAGGCAGAGCACAAAGCAGGGAATATCTGAACAACCTAGAAAGGAATACACAGTTGTCATTTCTCCAGTCACTGGCCCAGGTGATCTCATTAACAGAAGCACATTTTATCAGTGGAGATTGCTGCCATAATGACTTGATCAAAGTAAATGCTTCACTGGGCACACACACACACACAGTCAGAGCCAAATATTCCAAACAGCCTGGATATGTTACGGTAGAGCTGTAAGAATTTTACCTTTTTCTGCACTATTAATATCTTCCCATCAGCTAATGCATTTTTCCTTCTGTGCTCAGAGATGTCTCAGCAGGGAGCAGAGACTTGCTGGAGCCCCTTAGGGTATTTAAAGCTACACAGGGAGTAGGGGAGCTTCTTAAAGATATGTAGCTTAACTTAGATAAATTAAGATGACTTAACTAAGGTGAAGACAAAACCACAAGGTCAGTGCAGGACAGCACTGGTCAATTCTGCTTTGATAGAAATGCCAATTTCATAAAGGTCTATTTGCTTGCTTCTTCCTTCAGAGAGTTATGTTTTAATGAAATATGAAAATGGGAAAGATTATGTTTCAGAGATTTATTTTTTGTAAGATGTGTCTAAATGCATTCCAGATTAGTCAGTGACAGTGTTTGAGCACTGGAGGAAATGAAGTCTCTCCTGCTCTATCTTTAAGTCTTACAAGGAGAGAGGAACTGGCATTTTCTTGCCAAACTGTCCTTTCCCTCCAAGACTTCAAATGATGCTCCTTTATTTTGAATGTGGAACAAAACCAAACCTTGATGCCTTCACCTTCTTGCAGAAGACAATTCTCCATTCTGGGCAGCATCTGGCCTTGCACAGAATAGGGGAGAGATGGTTTGTGTGAAATGTTCCTTGCACAGCCATTTTCACAGCCAGCCTTGACCACGCTGGAAGTTCTGCTCTGCTTAACCTCTTCATTCTGTGCCCTACATTATTTTCACACGACAAGAACCTTCTAGGAAAGCCTTTAAGGGAATTTTTTTAAGAATTTACACTGCTGCAAGGAGTGTTTATCCTCTCCTTCTATACCCACAAAACCCATTCTCAAATGTGAGCTCATGTCCAATGACCTCCAATGACTCCTTCAGTATTTGTTGGTCTCTGACTTCAGGAATTCTCTCTCTTCCCCTCCAAGTCAATTTGTGGGATTTTTGTACTTACACAAACATCTGAAGTCAAGATGTCAGTGGTCTCATTACCACTCCAGACAGGAAACTACCTCTTGTGATGTGGCCAATGATAAAATGTCATTGCTTTTATTCAGTGATTTGTATTTAGTTTACCATTCTATCTCCTTTATGTGTCCATTTATTTCTATGATCAGCATTTAATAAAATCTGGCACAGACACAGATGGTTTTGTCTGCATCACTTACTGTTCAGCACCTGAAAGGAAATCTTGAATGTAAGAGCATCAGGTGGGCAGCAAAACCAGATCTCATTTTATTTCTCACCTCTTAGAAATATTTCCTTGTTTCCAGCACACTCATCCCCAAAGGCTCTCTATTTGTCACTACTCAAATGTTAATTTTACTAGACTATGCTGCACATGGAATTACTCTCATATAGTCCATTGCCCTTGTTTCCCTCATGTATGATTAGCTTTTGCCTCCAGATTCTTATATAATACTCAATAGAGAAAGATCACTGTATTCTGGGTGTTTGGGTAAATAATCCTCAAACTCTGCAGGAGACTTGGATATCATGACCATTTCATTAACAAATAGGGAAATGAGACCTGCAGGTTTCACTGCTCTTCTGCCACATAGATCAAGGGGCTAGTGATGGGCTTGCTGCTTATGTGACCAAGATGGGAATTGAGCCAACATTTCCTGGGGCTACATCCTGTGCTAATCCACAAGAACATTCATTTTTCATCTCAGTGATTTAACATGAAGCAAAATGTGACACGATGGCTCTGTGGCAGATAAAAGAGAAAAATCCCACGTGTCACAGTGCTGGTACAACATCAGTGAACCTTGGGCTTGATGGACTTTGAAACAAAATTCAAATGGGTTTGGATGCTTATGAGAAAGTTGAGAGGAAACAGTGCTTGAAATTCTGCAGACAATATAGAAAAAAAAATGTGCAGGAATAATAGTCATTTTGCAGGGGTGTGTACTTCTAGAAGCACACCCTCTGCTTCCATGGTTCTTTTGGTCACTTGGGTTTTTCTAAGGAAAAAAAGAAATATACCTGGAAATGCCTTAAATCTTCCCAGCTGTATCTGACTTCAACACACAACAAAGCTCTCCATTCCTCAGTTCTACAGAGATACAGAATGTATAGTTATAAATCAGAAGGAATCCTTAATCCTTACATGAGGATACAGCTTTTATACACTAGCAAGGAATCAAGAGTCTGCTCTGACTGACATGAGGGAATAAATCTGCTTCTCAGCATGAGTTACTGGAAAGAGGTTTTGGCATCTAAAGCAGAAGTGTGGTTCCTCACAGAGCTTTTGCCTTCCTCTCCTCCTTCCTTCTGTCTCTGGAATTCATTGTCCTGGAGTGATCTCCTCCCAGATGGGTCCCTCCCTTTGACTTGCTTAACCCACAGCTCCTCTGAAGATGAGGCAGATTCACAGGAGGGAAACACCTGAGGATGGAGCCCATGGTGGTCACAGGATTCACTGCTGCCTTTAGAAGGTCTGCATCATGGAGCCTCCCCCAAATCCACGCACCATACCTCAGTATTCCCACTTCTGCTCTGAATGACACAGTCTGCCCTAGCATGGAGACAATTTCTCCCAGCACAAAGGCCAGTGGCACAGCCTGAGGAGGCAGGTGGGCTGCTTCAGCTTCACTCTGCTGATCTGGTCAAAAAACAGCACCTCCAGAGGTCTGGCATCATCTGACCCCATGCAGGAATAGGCCACATCCTCACTAATTGCCTTGTCCTCCAATTAAAAGAAGAACATATGAACATAAAACATATCCTGAGAAACTGGGTCCAATAATCTGTACCAAGAGATGCAAATAAGGAGGCAACACAAACAATGCCACTGTCTGCCGTCCTTTCCTTCTGCGGTGTCACAAATTTCATACTTAATGCATTAAAGATGGTAAAAAACTCCTGCCTATTCACTGCATTCCCAAATATTCTCTGACATGATTTGGGCCATGTTTTTTTTCTATTTTCAGTCTTCACAAGTCCTGTGGCAACAAAGTTCCAGACTTTCACAGCCACTCTGTTTAAATACACATATAGAGTTATGGAATCATAGAATAGTTCGGGTTGAAAGGGACCTTAAAGATCATCTCATTCCAGCCCCCTGCCATGGCAGGAACCCTTTTCACAGGTTGCTCCAAGACCCATCCAACCTGGCCTTGGACACTTCAGGGATGGGGCAGCCACAGATTCTCTGGAAAATCTGTTCCAGTCTCTCACCACCCTCACAGGGAAGAATTTCTTCCTAATATCCAATCTAAACCTGCCCTCTGCCAGTTTAAAGCCCTTGTCCTGTCACTCCAGGCTCTTGTAAATAGCCCCTCTCCTTCTTTTTGTGTCTGCTCCACTCAGGCACCAGAAGATCACAATTAGGTCATCCCTAGACCTTTTATTTTCCAGACTGAACAATCCCAGTTCTCTCAGCCTTTGTTCCATCCCTCTGGTCACCTTGGTGCCTGCTCTGGACTTGCTCCAAGAGCTCCACGTCCTTCCTGTGTGGGGGATCCCAGAACTGGATGCAGCTCTGCAGGTGGGATCTCACCAGAGTGCAGTAGAGGAGCTGAATCACATCATTTATGTACTTCCTTTTGTTTGTTTGTGTGTTTTAAACCCATCTGTAGTTTCAAGGAGTTTCCCTTACTCATTGTATTGGATTGATCTCATCCAACACCATTTTTATTACAATAATCTTGAGGATACCACCCTCACATTTTTCCTCTCCAAACTGAAGTTTCCCCAACTTTATATTGTCTCCACATGAAGCAGCTTCTCCTTTCCATCAGCAGTGTGAGTTCTCCTCCTCTGCATCCTTTTTAGCTGTCGATTTGGGCTTTTTTTCTTTAAACTTGAGTTGATTTGTGCTTCTGCATGACAAAAATGTGCAGCATTTCCACAGAAATGTTCAAACTTGATTTGACAATACCAAAAGACGGGGAACACACAGCTTCCCTTGCTTGTTTGTTGCAGTGACTAATAGCCCTTACTGCTAAAAAATGCCAGTTATTAGTGTTTGCTTGTCTGTCTCTGCCTGTTGCTCCTTCTTGAAATGTGTTTTTCTGGTAGGCTGAAGGTAGTCTTTACCATCCAGTATTTTGTCTTTACAAAGGCCTTTTATACCTTGTGTACAAAGCACTTTCCAGGCTTTTTTTTACCCTCTTTTTCTTTCACAAACTGAAACAAATTGAGTTCTTTACATTGGTCAATGCCCAGTCTTATACCCAGACTGCAAATCATGTCTGGACATCACTTCCAGAGCTGGTGTCCTCATTGCCACAGCTGTGGGTGGGGAAATAACATCAGCTTGTCTTTCGTGCACCCAAGATCTCATTAGCACTGTTTTCCCATTAGCTCTGCAGCCCAGGGAACACTAAATAAGTGGCTCATCTACTGTGCTATGCAAGTTTTTTCCAGTGCTTTCCCTTGACTTGTAGGCCAGGATGTCCTCTTTGCTCCTAGATGTATAACCATGCTTTCAGCAATCACAACTGCTGGTCTTCTGCAAGGGATGCAAACAAGAAGCTCTAGGCAGGTTGGCAATTTTAGTCTGAACAATCCACTCTCTCCCTAATCAGCTGTGTCTAAGAGGCAAGTAATTAAATTATAATGTTGGTAAGGTGCTCCCTTGGGAGGCTGGAGTGAAGGTAGAGGCTGGTTTTCTTCTTAATGGGTGAGCACTCTAAAAGCAGGAGTTTAGGAGGGCTTTCCAGCCTTGTTCTTGTTCTTATTTCATCCAGTGACTCACAAGAAGAGGAATCTCAGATCCCCACGAGGTGAAGGTGCAAAGCACTCACACTTGAGGTCCCACTTGTCATGAGTGCGAGCAGATGGATGAGGCACACAGCACATCAATGCTGCAGTGTTTTATTATGTCTCTAAATTCAAATTGCAGGTACTTATGTAGCTTTAGATGTTATCAAATAATGACAGGAAACTGCAATGATTCTGTAGCTTAGTGAGAGTATTCAATGCACAGATTTTGGATTGAATTTCTGCTTGTAGTCTTTTTTGTTTTGATCCAGGATTTTAATATCTTTGCCTTTCTATTAACTTGAGCATTGAAAGCATATGCCTTGAATTGCTAAGATACATCTCTTCTTGTCCCTCTCTGTACGTTATGCAGAAACAGGACTGATGGTAAATTGCCAGCGCTGCAGAACAGAGATGAAGCTTTAGTCTTCATTTGTGTGCATGCTTTTGTACAGGCTCATGCACTACTGACCTTACAGAAGATGAAAGTGTTCTTAATCAGAGCAGAAAACGCGGAGAAAAATATCACACAGTGTAGACAAGAAGAAAAACTCTCAGTGGCTCTCAGTTTAGGAGACGTTTATTCTGTCCTCCTTTGTAGTTTGTTTCATTTTGACTTTTTTTGTTGTTGTTGCTGTTGTTCAATTTTCTGCAGAAAGCAATTAAATTAATAGAAATTGATTTGTGTATCTACAGCTATGTACAGGGAGGTTGAGCTACACTGGGCACATATATCACAAGCAAACCTTCCTTTCATGGTTTCTTACTGAAATCATTTATTAAAGTCCACTTTGGCTTCACTCTGGTCCAATTTTTACCACTACCACATCCAAGCCCACTTCTCAGCCCCTTCTCCAGTTTTTGCTTTCACTGGAAAAAGTAAAATGTATCAATTCAGGACAGAATGGATGCAAGGTATAATACATAGCATAAAATCAGACATCACTAATTCACTCCACAGCTTCAAACAGTTTTACAATCAGTGATTTCCACCTGAAAATAACCTTGAGAATGAGGAATATTATATTCCTTGGACAAATATTTCCCTGAGGATGTGAGCAAAGAATTTTTCATGTAAACCAGCATCACAGTGGGACTATGCTAACTTTTATCTGCTGAGGTTCTGCTATAAAACAAAACTCAGGGGGCCAAACAAACATAAGCAAAAGTTATTTCCTTGTAAGATAATCTCATGGAGAGATACACACCATCCTTGTTATGCAGGGTGGGTTGAAGCCTATGTCAGAAATTTCTAATTATAGCAGCCAGCTCCATGCTTGTGGTGTTATTCAGCTGCATCAACCTCTTTCCACAGCCTAATCCTGTGCAGAAGCGCAGGCTACCTTCCTCTGTGTTCATATATGACTTCATATATGACTTTATATGACTTCAGATGTGTTTCCCCCAGGACCGTTTGACAGAATAACTCCTCAATCAACCACCTCCCACAATTCCAGTGGTTTGCTGAGCCCCACCAAACCCATGGTGTCCTTGTCAGTTCTGCAAAAAGCTTCCTCTGAGGAACTGTCAGCAAAATGTCCTTTCCTAGCAAGCCCTTCGTGAAATTAAAGGTAACAGGAAGGATTGGCCTAAGAAATTCAGGAGCAGGAGTTGGGTAAAAGAAGGAAGAAGACAAGAAGAGGTTGTAGATATGAACATAAAAATCACAGAATATTTGGGTTAGAAGGGGCCTTAAAGATGATTTCATTCCACCCTCCTGCCATGGACAGGGACACCTTCCACCAGAGCAGGTGGCTCAGAGCCTCATCCTGGCTGTGAAAACTTCCAGGGTTGGGACATCTAAAATTCCTCTGGGCACCCCAGTGCCCTGCTATACTGCCCAAAGGAACTCTTCAGTGCTGCCATGAAAATCTGACAGGGGGTATCTTGTGCTGGCAAGGCCTAGCAGGAAATACAGTTAAACCCCAGCCCAGGGCTGTCACCACATCAGTGGCAGCTAAACCCACTGTTTCCTCATCCTGCCCCTCTCTGCCCCACTGTGCTGGAAATAGGTTCCCAAAAATTACAGTAAAAGATGTCTCACTAATGCGGCATGAAAATTATTAAACTGGTCTTTGTACAACACCATGTGCATGAGGAGCATCCAATAATCAGTGAGGGTGTTGAAGCATTCCTTGGCATAGATTGAATCAAGGCTTTGGTCCCTGTGATATTTTGTCTGGTTTTCATAGGGATTTGAGGCAATCCTTTCCCTGACAAACAATTAGAGCAGACACATGAGTGAATCCTTTTCCAGCCTGCTCGTCACCAAGGCATGAAGTCAATTGCTGGTGCCACAAATCTTGGAAATGGCAGATTTCCTAATCCCAGAGTTTAATTCTTGGCATTTTTGGATAAACCTCAAAGCAGGAGGCAAATAAGCTTGATCAGTCTTTGAAGCTGATTGTGCCAGCATGCAACAGGCAGCCTTTATTACAACATCCAAAGCCTCACACAGCATCACAGGCAGGAAAAGGAGGCCACATCCTGAAGGGATCAGCAAAATTTCTCCCCATAGATTTAAAACAGGATAAACACACCTCGTGCTTTCCAGCAAGGGCTCTCAAAGGGCCAGTGTAGAAAACATTTACCACAGCTACAGAAGATTTGTCTGGCTCAATTTTATTGTTGCTGATGCTCTGAGAACAGCATAGGGTAGGAGTCTGGATTTGATAAGAGATGTTCACAGTAGTTGTCACTCCTGCACCTGACCTTGTCCTGGTTTCCAGCCTGGATTATCATAATCCAAACCCTTTTGGTTTGGTTTTTTTTTAGTTGCTTGCAGTAGTGAATGGGAAAGAAATGGCGATTAAACAGTGATATTCAGCACAATATTGGAACACATTCAGCCATAATCCCTCAGTGAGTTCAGTCTGAGTATCACAAACTCATTATGTAGGAATGTATTTCACACTTTTGTCTCTTGTTTGCTTTGTGATGTCCCAAAGATCATAGGACACCATGTCCCAACCACCTCTTGACAGATGTTTTACTTGACTCTTCCTCTACAAATTTTTGTTTTAAAAGCCCTAGACTGGCTCAAAGCATGTAGATGATCTTTTCTTGCACTGCACATTATTAGAAAAGGATTACAAATATTCAGACAACACATCTGGTAGAAAAGAGGAGATGGAAAACCCTGGTAAGGGGCAGCTGAAGGCATTATCTCTTCAGCTGGTGCAGCTGGAGCCAGAGAACATTTTCAGAATTCCTAAAATCTGAGTAAAACACTGCAACAGTTACACTGAGAAAATGTTCAAGAGCAAGCAATGTTCATGAATTAAAAAAAAAAGCAAAACTAAAACCTTATATTTCTATGAAAGTAGAAGTTTCATTGAAAGGGATTCACAAAGAAATGTCTGTCCTGTGGTTACATTTTTCTCATCTCCCATAAAATGAATGCATGTGTTACAAGTGTCTCTTGCCTTGATTCTGTTCTGGTTTATGCACATTGAATTCACTTTGCAGTTTTCTTTGGGAAGCACTAGCAAGGGTTCACTTTTTTATACTTAGCCATCTGTATTCACTAAGTTAGCAAGCAAGTAAAGTGAGAACTATGACACTTTATGCTAAATACATGATACTTGATGGCTCTGCACATGGCATATGGCACTTCACAGGGCTGCACTGGGAGACTTAAAGAAGAAGAAAGGCTAAGAAGAGACATCTGACACAGGATAAGTAAAAGAGCAAAAGTGGAAAATCTTTTCTAGAAATCAGGGAATTAAAAAAAAAAGCACAAAGTTTTCTTCTTTTTTTGTTTTCTTCTTTTTAGAAGTAACTTTTTCGTTTAAAATTCATTTAAACTCAGAACTTGGTCTCACACACATAGCAGTGAAAGAGTGAATAGATAAAAGGGTCCACATGCTTTATCATTCACAGGGCAGAAAGGGTAAAGTCTTGGCCCCAAAAGGATCAGAGACACCTTTAATGCAGTCAGGAGTTCCTCAAGGATGACAAACCACAATTGCAGAAACAGGTCAGATGTGGGACCGGACTGGCAAAGACCCAAATCAAAGACTAAACTCAAATAATGAAGAAGAAGGGAACAAGGAGAGAACTTCAGCTGTGGCTTCACTTTGGAAAACGCCAGTGTGGGGGAAAAAAAGCATTTAAAAGTGACAAAGTAGACTCTTTAGCACCAAGAAAGACCTTAACTTCCACTATGTAAAGTTATTGCTGTGAGAAATTATCTGAGGTTTCCAATTATCTGTGTCAAAAAACCCACAAACAACATGATAAAATTCTAGGGAATTTTTCATACAGATCAACCTTTTTCATCATTTCCAGGGATACCGTCACAGGAAAAAAATAATATTGCTATTTATTGGTACAGTCAATTATATTCACTTCTGCTTCCTCATGCACCAAGATCTAAACCCACAGAAAACCAAGATGAAAGTGATAACAGGGATTACAATCCTTTTCAAGGGTTCAACCCTACACAAGGAATGTGTAAATATGAAGAAAAGAAGTTCATTAGGGATGGATTTATTGACTGTATTAAAAATGACGCAGGAGTTCTGTCCTGCTATTGTTCACATTTATTACAAAAGGAAATGTCCCATTGTGAGTGGGGGCAGTAGATTTGTGGTTGAAGGTGTAGTCTGCTGGTTTCACACACGTATCAGGATGCCCAGAAGAAGGGGGATTCCCAAAAGGAAGCCCCCACCTCTGGAAATGTCCAAGGCCATGTTGGATGGGGCTTGGACCAACCTGGAATAGGGAAAGGTGTCCCTGTCCATGGCAGGGGCTTGGATTGAGATGATCTTTAAGGTCCCTTGTGACCCAAACCCTTCCATGATTCTGTATTGAACCCAAATCTCTGTCAGGTGAATTGTTGTAATCCCAAAGCACCTCAAAGAGCCACTGGATGGAAGAACTATGGAAACAGCACCTTCAGAATCACTCAATTACTTTTCTTTATTCTCTGGTGCTATTTGAGATCTGCCTGACCTACTGGTCTGCCTTCCCTACAGTTTCTGCATATCAAAAGTATGTGTTCATCCCAAATTCCCTTCCTTCTTCCTGGAATATAAAGATACAGATTATTTCCTCAGGAATTAAACAGGAGGAATTAGAGGCTGCTTCATCCTGTCTGAGGTGAGGTTGTTTCCACACAGGGAAACTGCAGCTCAGTGAAGGAGATCTCATCACAGGGCAAGAACCAGGGGTGAAAATGTTCCTTTTCTCCATTTGAACAGGGCAGAATCACCTGAGTTTTCCTGCAGACTGCACAGCTTTTCCTTCCTTTTTCTTTTTTTTGTCTTTAGTGCAACCATATTACAACCATTGAAATGACACTGCAGCAGCAGTAAAATCTCTTGAAAAGTAACTTAGATAAACTTGCCAAAAATGGCAGGTTTTTACCCCACCAGGTTTCTATCTGCACATGTGCTCAATCCTGTTTCATGTTTATGCATCAAGAGATACCAAAAATCAACAAGGAAGAAAATGGCAGTTTACCCATGGTGTTGAAAATATCAAACAGGGATATCAAAAAGAAAACTGCTTCCTCCAGAGTGTCCTGAAGGATTGTCAGGAAAGAGGATCCTGTTGGAGATGCTCTGAGGCAGACTCTGCTTTGCTCAGCTTCTAAGCAACTGCACATCAATGAGTGGCTCAGTCAAAGAAAAATCTGACTTCAGCACATGTCAGACCAGTCCCTCGTGGTTTAAAAGTATGATCCAAGGTTTAAATGCTGTTTTCTAGAAGGAAAGTTTGTATCTTACTCCTTGTGCTACCAGAAAAGGGAGGGGGAAAAATAAAAATAAAATAAAATAAAATAAAATAAAATAAAATAAAATAAAATAAAATAAAATAAAATAAAATAAAATAAAATAAAATAAAATAAAATAAAATAAAATAAAATAAAATAAAATAAAATAAAATAATAATTAGCTGAACTTAGGGATTAATTTTGCCAATGGCTTTTCCATTGGCTCTTCCTCAATAGATCAGATTTTTTAGACAATTTATGTAAAAGGCATCAGAAGACAGAACACAACTTCTCTTAGAAAGACTGGATTGTGAGCATATTGAGGAATTCCAAGGCAGTTAAGAAAGATTCCTGCAGCTTTAGCATTTCTCTCAACTCAGTAGAAAGACTTACCTTGTTGGCTTTGGCTTTATCACTTTCAAAATTGTCCAGGTCCCATGAACCACATTGCTAAAAAAGAATCTCTGTCATTTTTAAAAAATTAGGAAAAGATCTATTTCTAGTTCTCCTGATTGCAAATAGACTCAGAAATTGAATTAATAATTGCTTAAATATGCAGCAGATAGAAAGAGCAAATGATTTCAATATTTTCCTGGTCTATTTGGAAGAAAGAGCTGAAGTAAATTTCTGATATTTAGCTGTGAAAATGTCACTACATGCACACACGCACACAATAATAATTGAAAATTCAGTATTTGCTAAGGAAATTCTAGGGAAAGAGTAGAGAAATATTGGAAAAACATCAGCAGGACAACAATATTTGCTATAACATCAGACAAAAAGAACTCCTGTAATATTAGGTCTTAAATACCAGATATTTCACATGTTAAAAGCCAAATAACAGCAAAGAAATTGTAACAGTGAGTGAAATTAAAAAGTCACACTTGTAGATTTTGCTGCCTATGGTCCTTCCATTTTTTTCTTTCAGCTCCAGTTGCCAGGTTTAATGAGTTCCAGACCTTGGTTTAGGAACTGGAAGACATTAAAGAGTGGAACTTACTTGTTACCTGGAAATCCTCCTATATAGCTATCATGTTTAAATTCATTTTTATTGAAAGCAATTATTTTCTGGATATTGGAAAGGAAAAGTAGGATAAAATTGAGCAGATTTTTGGTTTTGATTTTGTTTCAATTAAACAGGTGGAGAGGTCTGAGGATCATGATCATCAAAACAAAACCCTCTGATCAGAAAAAGCCATTATTGGAATTTCAGACTGCATATGACAACATTGAGTCAAATTTTTCTCAAGAAATATTTTTCACATGCAGGACAGAACTTTAATAGAGATGGATGCCAGCTCAGAAAAAAAAATCAATAGCATTTTAAAAAATGATAGCTTGGAGTTAGCATAGAAAAAAACCTGCCATATTTGATTCAAAGCAGGAATCTGAACTTAAGTTTTCCCCATAAGAGGTAAGTGCCCCTACAACTAGAGAATCAATCAGTCTTTTGTGATGAAAAATTGAAACAGCAAAAGTTGCCATCTGTTCAGATGCAAAATTGAAAACAAACTGTGAAGCTTCAACTCTTAAAAAAAAAAGGAGTTGCTGTTTTCTAGCCCTGATTTTGTAGTTTCAAGTATTATATGGCATTATGAAGAAAAAGTTAAACTTATCTGTGTTATTGTAAATCTTTATTAACATCCTGTAAACTTTACTACAGTTAACACATTCTCTTGTAGGATTCTCAGGTTTCAAGAAACAGAAGGGAAAGTTCTACTACTTTGTGGGACTTTTTTCTCCTCACTGAATTCATCAGGACTACGACCAAGGTTGATTTTCTTTTAGTCCTCCCCTATGCAAAGCCATGAAGTGTGATTGGTACTGGCTTCACATTTGCCAAGAAACATTCATTAGCCACTGTGAGCCACCTCATCTCTTGATTTGATTGGGCTTTACCAGGAACTTTTCCACTGAGTGTTGGACTCTTTTTGATTTAATTGTATTTTAGACTGTTGATCTCTCTTGCCACTCTAAAAATAAAGAATGGCTTCACCTTTACTGAGATACATCACATTTAATGAAAAAAGAAAAAAAAAACCCCAACATTTAGGCCTTCTGAGTCTCTTCTTGGCTGACATTGTTTTGTAAGTTGAACCTGGCAAGGAGCTTAAAGTCTCTGGGAAAAGGGAACACGATTCCAGCTGGAAACTTAAAGAGGTTTGTTTCTTATTTCCATTAGACTGAAGATCATTCTCTGTGATGAGGGAACCCTCTGGTTCTGATACCTGATATCTCAGTGTTATTGTGCTTTCACAGCATGGGTGAATAAACTGGTTTAAACCTTCAGAGGAATTTGAGGCTTCTCAAAAGTAGGTGGATATTAATTGAATTCGTTAGGCAATTATCTTCCTCACTCATCCAGAGAGTTCAGACAGTGTTCCCATCTCTAGGATATGGTTATGGAACTGAGAGCTGTGGGTGAAACCCTGATTTAAATGCACAGCACTGAGATCAGAACCTAAGTTTTGTAATTTGGGATATTACTGCCTTAGCACTTTACTAAATAAAGGTTACATTAGGACAATTTTTAAAAGAGAGACCTGTGATGGGAAGAACCATAGAATGGTTTGGGTTGGAATGGACCTCAAAGGTCATCTTGTTCCCTGAAGGTGTCCCTGCCCATGGCAGGGGTGTGGAACTAAATGATCTCAAAGATCTCTTGCAACTCAAACTGTTTTAGGATTCTATGATAAATGGGGCAGGTGGTCACAAAGAGAGGAGATGTTGTTTGTTAAGGAGAAGCTGCCTCATAAAAAGGGTGATCACAAAAGGCCAGGCTTGGATGCAGGGGATTTTTCTGAGTCACACAATAACAAATGGAATTCCCTTCAGGAAATCACCTTTGCACTGCTTTGCCCTGTGCAGGAGGCTGTTTCTCCATCCACTGGGGAACATTATGTCTCTGTTCTCCCTTGACTAACACAACCTTTGTTACTAACCTTCATCATCTTGAAAATCCTTGCATCAGCCCCAATTTAGCAAGATCTTTAGCACATCTACACTGCTCTAAACACCTCGAGTCCAGCAGGATTCAGACTGAGCTGAAGATATATTACCTCAAAAAAGAATTGCTGTAGCATGTTCAGAGCACCACTGTATCAGCCCTTAGAGGATAATTGTAAATAAAGCTCAAGAGGATCGATCCAGCTCAGCTCAATCAGCTTATTGATTTAAGCTATAAAAAGAAAATAGCATATAAACAGCACTCTTACATGTGACCCCACCACCAGCCTGTGGTGACTGACAATTCCCAGGTGCAAACAGCACATGAACTTTTAGCTGGTGCTTATTGCATCCATCTGGGTTCACAAGTAACTTCTGAGTTTCTTTTAAATTACACAATCTCTCCCTGCCTGTGCTGAAGGCCAGGCCAGTTTATCTGCATATGTGTCATGTGGACAATTCATTGGAGCCATTTTTCATGGCTTTGTGGTATTCAGGGGAAAACAGGATGCACAACTATCACAGAAATCACTGATATCTGCAATAAAAACAGATTCATCAAAGACTGCAGAAATATTTTCTAAAAATAGCAGAATACAAGAACATAAGCAAATGAGCAGCTTGGTAGTTGCTCAAACCCAAGCACTTAAAAGCTCCAGGAGTTTTACTTGCTGCTGACAGGATAAACCTTTATCATGACCAGCATGCCACCTAAAAGCAAAGAATAGCCAGAAACAGCTAAAGCAGCACATGAGAGACTGCTGGACCCAGGCCTGCATTACTTAACACAGACCTAATCCTGTCTTTGCAGATTTTGTAATTTTGCCAAGAATAAGGGTATTTTTTTCCTTTCCCCTGGCTCTATTCTGTGACCATGAGCATTGAAGAGACATTGTCCCAGCTCCTTGTAGGGGGAGATGTTTTTAACCCAAAAGAAGACCAAAATAGGCAGAGGGAACAGACCACTCCTATCTGAACCCTGAAAAGAGCTGAGGAACTGGACCTTATCTTCAGAAGATGCCATCTAAACATCACCTGAAGTACCAGACCCCAACAACTTGGGGGCATGAGCCTTTAAAGTTGTTATTTTAGCACATATCTAACCCTGCCATCCAGGGAGGATTCACCTGACAATAGACTCTTGGAAAAGTTGCCCTCAGCTCCTTGCCATGGTCAGTAAGACAAGTGGATGTCTCCAGGGGAAAGTTATTCCTTTCTAAAGTCTTTATGAATCTTTGGGTGAAGAAATCATCACATTTTTATGGGAAAAACCTCCTGTGTCCAACATCACTGAACTAGCTGGTGCCAAATCAGCCTTTTTAAGTGAAGAATTCACCTTCCTTTTCTATGTCCTGGTCCAAGCAGAGGAGACACTTTAGATTGGATCACACTTTATACTGATCTCACTTTATGTTGGATCACAAAAATCCTTTCTGTAAGGACAGAAATACAGCTTGTCACTGCATCACTGCTAAATCTGTGGGGATAGCCCAGGGATAGTTTATTAGATAAATATTTGGAACAGAGATCCCAGCACCCCTCATCATTTAAAACAGATATTGCCCAACCAGTAGTCAGGATGAAGGATGAAATAAATTCCAGCACCTTTGTGGAATCCCAACCCATCCTAAGAAGCAATTTTCCAGTACATGCATTTCTGGGCCAAGCTGCATTCAATCTTCCATTCTGGAGTTGGACCACTTTATAATATTCTTTACCTTTGGTCTAGAAAGGTTGTCACTCTTTCTGAGGGTTGTAGGGTCATACAGCACATGGGACATTTGGATGGAATCCAAATTACCTTCTGCCATGACTTTTTCACTACCCATGCAGACAGGAGCTGCTGTGCCATTGATGACAATTCTCCAACTTGTTGGTCATCAAGCCTGCAGAGAAATTCTTACCCTGGATCCCTCACACATGGCTGGGCAAGGGCACAGAGAAAGAGCTGAGGCAGGAAACATCACAGGGCTCAGATCCCCTTGGTCACATTGTGAGACAGCAGGTGCCAACAATGGCACTAGGGAAAAATAAAATTTTTCTTGGTTCATCCAAAAGCCCTTCACCTAAAAGAGGAAGTCCTGACTGCAGTCAAAGTCAGGGTGGACAGGAATGTCACAGAGTGTAGCAGGAACAGGTTTGGGCATCAGGATCTGTCTGCAAGAGGAAGAGCTGTCAACATCACCAGAATGTGCATGGGAGAAGAAAGTTTGGCTGCTCCCACTCTGGGCCAGACACCAGAAACTTGAATGTCATTCAGTTGTGCTTTTCCTGAACTGCCAGCCAAGCCCAGGATGTGGTGTTTGCCTCTGATATCAGGCAGCAGGACCCTGCTGAGAGAACTGCTCTGCTGAGCTGGGCTGGGCATAACCAACTGAGCAGCTGCAAGAGCACAAATCTTAGCCAAAATTGCTCTTCTGATCTTTTCCTTCCTAGAAGTCTGCAAGGACGCACCTTCCTCCTCTGGAGACACAAAAGTGGGGGAATTAATGGGATAAAGAAGCCAGTGAGTCCCAGAAGTGTGACAATCTTTCCATCTTTTAAATAAGGGAATGTCTTCCCTGCACAGGGTGATCAATATTCTCAACAGTTAACATGGCAGATTAAGTGGCTTACTTTCTCTGAATGGAAAATACCAGAGAAGATGATTTAATTGATTTAATGGATTATAATTGGATGGTAATAGTTATGTGTGTGTATACAGTGAGTGCAGTAGACCAAACATAAAAGGAAGACTTATCATCACTGAGATTTCTCTGCTGATCACTACACAGGGATAGTGTTGAATGTTTTAGTCTGTTGCATATTTTATTTTATTTTTTATTCTTTTAAGCTACTGGTTTTTCATTTAATTTTGATTTTTTAAAATTATGTTTTAATTTTTTTAAATTATGATAAGAACATTTTTCTTTTTTCTTTCAAATAGCAGCTCATAACCAAGGCCACAAAATGCAAATTTTAAGTGTTGCTGAGGAACAATAAATAAAATAGTTTTGCAATGTTTAAGTGCCCTACCTTGCTGGCAGAGCTGCACCCACCTTCAGCAAAGTTTTTATCCATCCAAATAACCAATACTTGAAAAGTGTACTGTGCAGGCAGAACCTTCCAAGACTGCATTTCCAACCAAGGTGAGCTAAATCACAGATTATGCTTTTCTTGGAATAATGCCTTTCTTGGAATCGGGCTTCATGTGAAATTCCTATTATTGTAGTCAAAAACTAGTACGGAGCAAAGCAACAAAAAATCCTCAGTTACAGGGAGCCCTGTGATGATACAGTCACAGCTCATGCTCTGAAAGCATTTTCAAAATCATTATAACAAATTGTGGAGGAACCATTGCCTTTTTTTTTTTTTTTAAGGGACAAACTTCTGTGCTACAGAAGACAAACTGAGGCACTTGCCTTTACCAAGCTGGAGGAAGATATTTGTAGGACAGAAAAGAAATAAATGTGGACAGTTCATCTCATTTACAGACAGCAAAGCAGCCATCCACTGATTAAAGAAACTCTTCACTGCCTTTTATTTTGCCCAGATGCAAGTGACAGCTCTCAGCAGCATCCTAAGCCAGCCAGGGCCAGTTTGTTGCTCCCCTGTACCAAAACTCTGCAGCTCTTGGAGAAGAAAGGCTGTTTGATGGGATAGTCTGCAGAGAAATATCCACATCACCTCTGCCACAAAGTGAGGGATAGCAGGTACCCGAGCAAAATAATATTTTGTTATTCTGGTATTCGAGCAATTGGAACCCTTAATGGACAGTTCCCTTCTTTTCTGTCACTGTGAGTCACCTAGAGCACAAAATAGCACCAATTTTCTTCAGGTCCAAGGTTTCAGAAGAAGGAAGTGGAGAGGGAGACAGCAAGAAAAAAGGTGTGATTAACTTTTCATTTCTGTACCAATTCAGCTGGCCATGCACTAAGTCCCTGGATTTCATCCTGTCCCATATTGCTCACAACCCAGTTCTGCAAAAGGCCCTTTCTCACTCCCAGTGATGCCCCAGAGAGGTGCTGCCTTGTTGTCCTGTTGCAGACATCTTTTTATGAAAATCCTTTCTTAGGATTTTTTCCCTTCTGAGAAGCTAAGAGGCCTCAAAATGTAAACAAGGGTGTATCTGCTGCTGTGGAATGCAGCAGGTGGATCTGTGATTGGTCTCGTGTGGATGTTTGGAATTAGTGACCACTCACGGCAGAGCTGGCTCTCTCTCTCTGTCCGAGCCACAGACCTTTGTTTTCTTTCTTTTCTATTCTATTCTTAGCTTAGCTAGCCTTCTGAGATGAAACCTTTCCTTCTATTCTTTTTACTCTAGTTATAATGTAATACATATATATATATATATATATATATATATATATATATATATATAATACAATAATAAATCAAGCCTTCTGAAATATGGAGTCAAATCCTCATCTCTTCCCTGATCCAAAGACCCCTGCGACCACTGTCACATTGTCCTTGCAAAGAAAAAGCCAAGAATGTTGGGCTGTACTTTTAAACTCCTCTCCAAACTGTTTCTATGCTTCAGAGACATAGAAGAGAGTGACAAGCTCTGGGTAATAAGAGATTTATCTCAGAAAAAAATGGAGTAAAAATTAATCTTTTTCTCCAATGGCATCACAGAATCCTAGAATTGTTTGGGTTGGAAGGGAACTTCAAGGCCATCTAATCCACCCCTTTACCATGGGCAGGGACACTTTTCACCATCCCAGGTTGCTCCAAGCTTTCCAACCTGGCCTTGAACATTTTCAAGGATGGGGTACCCACAACTCCTCTGGGCAACCTGTGCCTGTTCCTCACCACCCTCACAGGGAAGAATTTCTTCCTAATATCCAATCTAAATCTCCCCTCTGTCAGTTTGAAGCCATCCCCCTTGCTCTGTCACTCCATGCCCTTGTAAAAGATCCCTCTCCAGCTCTCTTGGAATCTCTTCAGGAATGGGAAAGGGCTCTAAGGGCTCCCTGGCACCTTCTCTTGCTGCCATTGTTGATTTCTGGACAGCCTGAGGTGTGCCAAGGCAGGAGAGGCAGACTGCAGGCAGCAGATAAGGAAAGGTCCTTGGGGAATGCTGAGCTAATCCTGGTGGCTTTGTTCCTTCCTCACCTTGGTTCTTTCTCTCTCCAAGGGGAAATGTGTGCAGCCAGCAATCGTGTGGGAGGAAGGAAAGAGGATCCTGAGAGGGGAGGTGATGTTTGGGATTCTGCTGTGTCCAACAGACCTGGGGACAGGGCCTGACCCTCCCTGGAATCAGCACAGCCACTCTCTGGGCTCGGCCTCCTGCTGAAACATTGCAGACTTGAAGAGTGAGCTCAGATGGGCTGAAGAACAAAGAATCTACAGAAGACCAGCAAAAATATTGATTTTCTTTTTATAGATTATGATAAATAATAGAGGGAAAGCCTCAGAGAGAGCCTCTTTAATCTCCCTTACTCAAGATATTTACAGTAAATTATGTCCTAGTCAAGGCGTTTACAGCAAAAGAAATTGAGGCACAGACATGGGATGAGACAACTGATTAACCTGACCCAGCCAGTGACAAAATGAGGACAAGAACTAGATCTCCTGGCTTCCCTTTGTGATGTTTGGGCCACTAAGGTGGCCTATCCTTCCATGCACCAAGAAGAAGGGTCTTTGCAGCCCCTCTGCAGCTCCTCTGCAGCCCCTTTGCACTCCTGGTCCCTCTCTCAGGGACACGGCCAGTGTTTTCACACACAGAACTCCAAGCTCCGCTGAGGAGCCAGCAAAAATCCCTATGTCCTAATCACTACCCTTCCTGTCCTAATCATTACCCTGCCAGCAATTTTGATCCCTAAAGGGACCTCCTAGAACAGGTATTTTGTATCTGTTTCCTTCCTGCGGCATTCGTTTTTCTTATTAACTGCTGAAGGCTGAAGGGAAGAGTTAACTCTGAGGATTTGTAGGCATTAATTTTTCATCTGATTAATAATATGCTTGCAGCAGGTGTTGGACATTTTCTATTTTAGTGGTCTCAGACAATGGCAAAGGATATAAGAACCACTTATCTTCATTTAAACCTCTGCCTGATGGGGACAGTGGGAATAGAGAAGGGGTTGGGCATAACTGCAGTATATTTGTAGTGTTCTTTGCTTCTAATTCTGTAATTGTGAAGACTTTATCTCATTACAGTCATGTTTGACTTCATTCCTTTCTCTCTTGCCTCCACCTTGTCTCTCTTTTTATTCTTCTTCCCTTTGCCTAAATGCAGCTGCAATAAATATCTTCAGTACGTGATAAGTATTTAGCAAATATATCTGTATATATTTTTTTTATGTGCTATCTCCTTAGTAACTGTTTTCTGTTTCAAAAAGTCTTCATTCAACCCAGTGCAGAGCAGAATCTGTGTGTAGTCTGAGCACCCGAGGCAGTCAGCAAAGAACTGTCAGCAGATCCATGCTATGAATTGGCTCTAAAGCCATTGACAGAACCAAAATAAATTATTTGCAGGATATGGCTGGTCTACAGTGGGAAAATTAAGTCGTTCTGACTACTTAGAAAGTCTAACTTTCAATGCAAAATTCTACTTATTCCTGATCAAATGAACTAACCTTTGAGGTCAGTTTGTCTGCCAATAATTTCTTGGTGGTCAAAAGCCCAAGCTTGGGTCAGTTGTATAAAGCCAAGGAAGGGTTAGGCTGGATATTGGGGGAAAATTCTGCATCTAAATTGTTGTCAAGTATTGGAACAGGCTGCACAGAGAGGGGAGGAGTCACCATCCCTGGGGGTATTTAAAAGATGTGTAAATGTGGCACTTGTGGACTGGGTTTAGTGGTGGCTTGGCAGTCCTGGGTTAATGGTTGGACTCAGTGATCTCATAGGTCTTTCCCACCCTTAATGATTCTGGAATTCTTACTTTTGATCCCAGGCTTAGATTTAGACTCTAACCACTCAAGTTGAAAGTATCCTTAGTTTCACCCTAATTGAGTGCTTAATGGGGATTTTCTAAATATGAAGATAGGTTTTAACCCTGTTTTGACACTCTTTGTGGGAAACCTCATGCACCTTGACTTTCTCAGACTCCACACAGTGTTTCCCTCTGTGGGGCTGTTCCTTGGCCATTTGGGTCTCCACTGGAACACAGACACTAAATTAAACCTGCCTCCATATTCACTGTAGCACATTCCTGACAGCAGTGGGACCCTTCTCTTTTGCCTGGCACCAGACAAACTGCTGGGAATGCAAATGACAACCTCCCTTTCCATTTTGCCTTCATTCCCCAGTGTAAGCACTGGATCCAAACATCTGTGCTCCAGGGATATCAGATCTCAGCACTGGGCTTTGTATAACAGGTGAAGCCCTGAAGTAGGTCAGCGTGGATCAGTGAATTGAGCTTCTGTATCTCTGGCAAATCCTTTAAAAAATCTTGCTTTGTGTCCATAAAGTTTGTATATATTTAGTATCTACTTAAAAATGTTCTCTAGAGCAGGGTGAAGATTGATGCCTTTAAAGGCAGCCAGAGCAGCTGGTGAATATGCTGAGTTAAGAGTACCACCAAGAGGCCAGTCAGGAGATGGCTGAGGAGGTTTAATTGCATTTCACCAAGAGCAGAGGGGCCCCTTTAACACAAAAGGTGAAGGCTGGGAAAGAAAAACTGGGAAGTAGATTTTTAATAATCAGTTGAGCCCCACTCTGGCATTATTTTGTGGCAGCAGGATTGAAGAATGGCAAGGAGACAGGGCCATGCCTGCTGTATAAATAGTAAAGCAGAAATAGTAATGCAGCAAGCACTGAGAAAGGATTCAGTGAGCACCCTGCATGCCAGAGCTGCTGCTGCTGCTGCAGCACAAGGGACAGAGCCTGGACATCCCCAGCCCTAAAAAGGCCATGTTTTCTGTCACATCTTCAGTAAAAATACTCCTTTTCATGATAATCAGGTCAGACTTTGTGTTGTATCATTGCGCAGGGCAGCCACAATTATCTCAATAAACAGGAGCTTTTTTAACCACAGTATTTCCTTTCAAACAGTGCTTTACAGTGAACAACTCTCCTTTTTTCCACAACAAAAATCAGATCAGCTGAATGTGGCCAGAACTATAAAGAAAACTAGCATTTCTTAACATAAATTAGCTGAGAAGCCACCAAAAATGAGCATTTCCAAGCCACACACTGACTTAATATTGGTGAGCTCAGCACTGCTCCAAGCATGATGATGTGAGGACCAAGCTCAGCATGTAATGAAGGAAAATTCCAAAGCTGGACCTATACTAGCAATAGGCAGTGGCAGAGCCACTGCTAAACACTCAAAGTTAATTACCTATTCTGCTAAACCAGCCTCTGGTGCTGCTGCAGCTGGATTAGTTCATTATCCTGCACAATTCCCAAACAACTCAGAAGCACTGGCACAGTCCCTGTTCCCAACAGGCAGCTTGGCTGCATCAACCCTGTTTTGGGCAGCAGGACAGATCATGGTGAGGGTATCAGCCATTGTCCAGCTGTGCTCTGAGAAAGGTTCCAGGTAGGTGTGATTTCTGAGTGCTCCTGTAGCCTGGAGCTCCTACAAAGGGTTGAAAAGGGTGAAGGTGTCTGTGGAATGACTTAGGGAGTGTGTGCTTGACACTCTTGGCTCCATGTGATGAAACTCTATGAAAAATTTACACTAAAAGGGTGGTTAACCACTCCACAAAGAGTCTACCCTGCCCTAGGGCAGGGTGATGGAGTAGATAATTATGCCAGGAGCCTGTCAACCCTCTTTTCTCTGACTGTAAGATAAGATTTTGTGAAAGTGTAAAACCATTGAAAATAAAGGCAAACGGTCCCCAAATGAGCCTTTGTTGACTCTCCTACCTCTGGTCTACAGAGTGAAACTTTTCCACTTGAATAGGAGAGGAAAATACAAAATGATCCTTAGGAATGACTATGATGCCAGATGTAGGAAATATACATAATCTCTGCTACAATTAAATGCAAAAATTGGGGAATAAACTGATGAAGGAAAGGCATCTGAATTCTGCTTTAAATGGACATTGAACTGCAGCACTAAATCCACTGGATATGACACCTGAGTTGTTTGATTGTGTGTGTTGTGCACAGAAAGGATCTGATTGATCACAGCATGACTCCAGTGTTATATTGGGATACCTGCAGGAGAAAAGTCAGATCTCAAAATATTAATCCAGAAATGCAGAATTCAGAAATGGCCAGGCACATGTAGAAATGTGGATGTATCCATGAACTCAAGCCATCTGAATATTCCAAACTTGAGACTCCAATATAACAGATTTTTTCTGATGGTAGAAGCTGTTATAGTTCACCTATTCAGAATCATAGAATGGTTTTAGCTGGAAGGGATCTTCAAGACCAAGTTGTTGCAAGCCCTTGACGTGGGCAGGGACACTTTCCACTTGATCAGGCTGCTCCACGACCTATCCAGACTGACCTTGGACAATTCCAGGGATGGGGCAGCCACAACTTCTCTGGACAACCTGTGCCAGGACCTCACCACCCTCACAGGGAAGAATTTCTTCAATATCAAATCTAAATCTACCTATTGTATTTTTTGGGAAATGCCCCGACGAAGGCAGGAATGATGTATCTGACTCCATCTTATCAGAAGGCTAATTTATTACTTTATGATACTATATTATATTAAAGAATACTATATTATACTATACTAAAGAATACAGAAAGGAAAATTACTGAATGCTAAAAAGATAATAATGAAATCTCATGACTCTTTCCAGAGTCTCGACACAGCTTGGCCCCAGTTGGCCAAAGAGCCAAAACAACTCACACCAGAATCCAATCAGGCAATCACCTTTGGGTAAACAATCTCCAAACACAGTCCCACATGAGCAAAACACAGGAGAGGCAAATGAGATAAGAATTGTTTTCCCTTTTCTCTGAGGCCTCTCAGTTTCCCAGGAGAAAAATCCTGGGCGAAGTGATTTTTTCAGAGAATGTGAATGCCACATCTACCCTCTTCCAGCTTAAAACCATTCTCCCTTGTCCTAGCACTACACGTCCTTGCAATAAGTCCCTCTCCAGAATCATCATTAGGTAATTTCTCCCTCCGTTTACTGCAGGCAAAGGAATTACTGTGGTTAAATGAATTAAAGGCATCCAACAGAGAACAAGTGACTGCTTTTTTGCTCACACTTCTGGTCCCAGTTGCTGTGACCAAATACAGTTGGTATCACTCTGGATTTTGCCTGACATCTTCAGCTTGAGAATTAGCCTGTGCTCTTCCTTCACAACTTTCTAAACTCATCATGCACCAGTAAAATTCAACACTCAGAAAATCTGAGTGTCCCAGGGAATTCACCTGGAGGGAGGGAGCACAGGTTTGCTGTTTATGGCACCCTGACTTTGTCCTGAGTGTAATGGAGGAACAGGGTCAGACACACAGCTCTGGGACAGGGACAAGGCAAGAAACCTCATCTGGAATCAGTCTGTGAGGGAAGAGTATCTGCTCGTCCCAAAAAACCAACAGCAAAGTTCCTACTAACTTCCAAAGAGACTGAACTCAGCCCTGGTAGCACAGACAGAATCAAGGAAACCCCATGTCCCCTGTCCCACCTTAAGTGCCAGTGCCTGATGGTGTTTGGGATGCACTGGGCTCTGTGTAATTGCTACTCCAACAGCTTTGAGGTGTACATGATGCAGGTCCTCAACCCATACTGCAGAAAAATTCCTGTGATGGTGAATAATAAAGAGCCAGAGGAACCCTGGGGAGAACAGCTCTGTTTCCCTGCCCAGCATGCCATTTCAGAGGCCTTGGAATTCCTTGAGAGCTAAAGAAATTAAAGCAGGAGAATTGAAATACGCCTCTGTAGGGCGCCGAGACACAGAAAGGTTTTGCTGGCTTGTATTTTTCATTCTCTGTGGCTGTTTCAAAAATCACTTTAAATATTAAAGACAACAATATTTATTTTAGTGATATAATGTGTGCAGTGCAGTGAGATTTCCATTTGTGTGTTTAGCACAAAAAACAGTTTGAAGTCTTTTATATAAAAGCATTTTTAGACTGGAAAAACAAAGAATGCTGGAGCTTTTTAGTAACTCAGCTTTCTGGGGTTTTTTAGGGGTTCTGCAACATGGATCTTCTCCAGGCCTAGATTTAGTAGGCCACATTTCCAAACTGCATAGGTGAAGAAGTAGTCCAATAGTTTGGCTTCACTGTCCTTCTATCCCACTGCCTTGTCCCTAGGAGAGATCTGAACTCAAACATTGGGACAACAGAGGTGTAAAAGAGACATTGACAGTTCATAGAGGAGAAATCAACTGATACTTTCAAAAGTCCACCTCTGATCTCTTCTAAATCTGTCTTTAAATTTAGTACTTAGCAGAAGATGTCCTTACCTTCTTCCATCAAGTTGCCGAGGTGTTAAAGCAACATTATTGTTTTAGATACCAACAAAAACTATTAGATTATCCAAGTCTAATATTCTATCTCAGACCAGGTCCCAGTTATGAATTTTGTTGATATTCAACTTCCAATATGTTTCACATCCTTGCAGTTTGGATTTGCACAAAGAATCGGGTCCATACAGGCCTTAAACATAAAGCCAAGCAACAGCTCTAAGTTCTGATGCCAGATGAATACAAGAAAAATATAATTGGAATAAAATATTTCCTCTAGTCTTTTTCCTTAAAAATTGGTGGCAAAGCCTTTTAAAGATTAATTTACCACAACTTCCCCCTGGAAAGGAAGGCAAGTGACTATTGATATTGTCTGTCTCCTGATCTGCTCTGAGGCACTTCCTCCTGCATTAGAAAGAACAAACCTTAAAGATCTGCAAGATAAATAATACTTTTCCTTTGCTCCAGAAGGCTTTTGCTTCTTTGACTGTCTTTGACAATTTAAGTGTTCACTGATACAGCAAATAAATTATAAAAAGCTTTGGTCTAGATACTTCTCTCCATTCCAAACTTTCTCTTTTGGAACTGCCCTGCCATCTGCTCAAAAGGATCATCTCTTTTGGCAGAAGAGAAATATGGGATCAGCAACCAAAAGGGATCATTCTGCTTGGGGTCCTGTGTCCTTGTCATGGATGTTGTGACACACTTCACTAGCAGAGAAGTAGTACTATATTTATCTTATAAACCAGAAATTTAACAGAGTTTGATAGTAAATGGGATGGTGGGTTAACAAGACTGGGTGACAAAGTATTCTTGATTTTTTACTGCACAGAGGACAAGGTCAGACAAAACTGTGAGGGACACCCTCCCCTTGGGCCATGAGGTCCAGAGAGGACTCCCTTATGTTCTAGAAGGGTCAGTTGTTTATGTCTGAAGCATTGCTTGTGCATAATAAGACCTTCACACCACTTAGCTGCGATTTCAAAGTTTCACTGCTTTTATTTCGAACTCACCGAGTGTCTCACAAAATAAAGATTCTCCAGTTTGGAGGAGAAACCTTGAGAAGAGTCCCTACTCAAGACAAAATCAAAACATGCATCCTGCTGATGTGCAGGAGAGCCCCAAAAGCTCTGAGCTGTCCACTATTTGTGGCAGAAAATAACTGATTTACACATTTTCACACTGACTACAGAATTTAGTTTCTCCCACACTTGCCTTGAGCCAGACCTTGACCAGCACAATGTCTGGGAGGGTGAGGGTGCATTGCCAATCTTTGGCTGTTGTGTTGTTATTTGTCTCCTTCAAAGCCCCTCTGAGCTGGATCCATCATGACCAGACACATCCCTAACCTCCATCATTTCCCATGGTTATGGGAAATAAAGGCTGTAAATTCAGGCCAGAATATGTTCTCCTTCCCTCTCAAGACTATAAAGATGAAGATCTGATGCTATCCTAGTATAAAATGGAATGGATTCTGTTGGAAGAAAGTGACTGGAGAGAGAAAAACAAAGTTAGAGAAATTTTACATATATTTCCAGTACTGGACTTGATGACCTTGAAAGTTTATTTCAGCCAAAACTATTTTATGATTCTGAGATAAAAGCTCCTATGGTAGCATGAAAGTTCAAACACACAAGTGAGTTAGTGCAGGGTAAAGGGTTCCGGTGCATCAGCTGACCTGAGGTAGCTGCCCCTGTGTGTACTTTCATCTTGCAGTAAATCTGAGTTAATTTGAGTCACAGCAGCCCTCTTTCTTTAAAAGAATGTGAATGATTCAAATAACTTCACATTTGCTACAGGCAAGAAGCTTGTGCATGGGCTGTTGCCAGGGAAACCTGCTCACAGATCTTAGCACAAAGGAAATATCGTTACTGCTTCATTAATTACTGTATTAAAGCAAGTCACCATCTGAGATCAATGCCTGTGGCACTCAGTACACAATGAGAAATACTCTTTGTCCCAAAAACCTTCTGAACAAAAGAGGGAGCTTCTTTTTGACTTTGCAGGAAAAAGAAAGAAAATGTTTATTTTACGAAGTTAAGAATTGAACCAGAGTCACATAAATCAAAGTCAACCCACACTGCCTGCAGGTCAGCCAAGTTATTGCCAAAGAAGTCCAAGGCTGGAGGTCCACAGGGACTTGGCTGACAATGACAGGGGTACCAAGGGCTGCCAGCATGCATCTGAAAATTGAGCCACGAGCTGTTTCTGGGTTTTGTGGGTTTTGTTTTTGTACCGAACTGGGCTCTGCAACTGCAGCAGCAAATACAGTCTAATAACCAACCAATTTCCTATAATGGCACTTCATATTTCAGCCTCTATTCATTTTCTTCTCATTTTCAGCCAGGACGTAATGGCACTGTTTGCTCTTCACAGCAGAGATGCACCTGGCACATGGGGCCTCTGAGAACAAAGCACAAAATTGAAGTTGGTAGAGTGTAATGAGTGTCATTTTCATGGCAAAATTTGGGTTAGCCATGGTTTCAGTTATCACAGGGCTGTCATGTCAGTGATTTCAGAGAAATGGGGTTTGGACCTGAGAAATCTGCTCTCCTCCACTTGTCAGGAGAGGTCTAAATGCTGCTTGCACCCAGGGCTGCTGGGAGCCAAGCTGGTGCTTTCCCAAATGGGGCTTTCAGGGGAAGTTAGGATGTTGTATGAATCCACAAGCCTCAAAACCTGCTTTCCTTCCATAAGAGACTGGCAAAGAGATTTTTCTCAAGTCAGGATTTCCATATAACACTGCTCAAGAGTGGCCTGCAAAAGTCCATGGTGGAAAAAAAAGATCTCACTGACAATTTGCTAAAACTGAGAAATTTAGGGTTATTGTGTGGAGAATCATAACGTGGCACTTGTCAGTCAGAAGGAAGAGTGCCAGAAGGTCTTTTTTACTCCTCTTGCAGTACCAGTTGAGATTACAAATTTCTCTACATTGATTTGCAAACAATAAGTTTAAGTTTTTCTATTGTCTTAGCAGTACTCTGGGAGAGACTTCAGGAGTCCTTCAATTAATGACTGAAAACCATCACCATTAATGCCCACAAATCAAGAGCTTACACAAGGTCAGCTCCTGGTTTAGAAATTAGGAGGAAATCTGTATCTCTGATTCTTAAACTTTCCTCTGAAATGTCCATTTCTTCCTAACATGACAGATAGGACACAGCACAAACTACCACTGCCTTAAGTCCAGTCTGGTACTTCTCACACTCTGGTACTTCTCACACTCTGATGTCTCCTACTAAAGAAAAAGGGACGGAATAGATCTTCACCATGCAGTCATTTTCATTGCAAAGGAATCTGCAAAGATGTCTGAGCCTTGGGGATCCAAAGGACACTGGGAAAGGTCTGGCCAATGAACTCCAGGCTTGAAGAGGCAAAACTGTGTCAGCACAAAGTTTATGAGCACCTGAGCTCTCCAGCCTGGCTATCAGCTAATTACCCCTGCACGTGTGTCTGGCCAAGCTCCTGGAGAGGCTCTGTCTAAAAATGTCACTGCAAAGATGTGAAGTGTGTGAGAGTCCCATTCTTACATCTATAAAATTTCACCCCAAAGTCTGGATGGAACCAAGTTTTAAAGGCCAAGTGATTCGAACTGTTGGGAAGAAATAGATCAGGAAGGAATCTGAAAGAGAAATTCCACTGGGAGGAGAGGAGACGTCAGCGATGATGGACTTCAATGTGCACTGGAAGGAGGCAGAGAGTCTCTGGGATGGCTCAGAGAATCAGCATTTCCTTGCGAAAATTATCAATTACACACACAGGTTGGTTTTTTAAAGTGACTGCTACTCACTCTGCATCTTATATCAAATGCTTCAAATTTCTTTTCTACCCTTTCTGCTGACTTCCATACACTTGCTTTATTTCTCCAGTCACATTGCTGCCTCTTGGGTCTCTCCTTCCTGCTTTTGCATGTCTATCTCTAGACCCCATTAATATTTCTGATTATCTCATTTATATCATCACTTTTTAATACTTAAAACTTTTGTGAATTATTGTAGCAGCCCTCAATGAAAACAATCTGTTAGCACAAAAGAATTTCCTTTGGACAGATAAAACAAAAGTAATTTAAACTAATAACTCCAGTTTTTTCACTGTTAGGCAGTTGGGTTCCTGAAGTAAAAAAAAAAGGTTTCACCACAATTCTAAGTTAGCCTCCTCCTTCTTTTTTGGGGCTTTCTATGGCTGTTTTTCTTTCCTGAGTACCTCACAACTCCTAATGTACCTATTTTCACAGTTCTTTCATGCACTCTGGCTGTTTTATAAAATTCATGTTATCCTATTTCTTGTAAGTCTATGGAGCATCATTTCTGCCATTAGAGGAACAGACCAGAATATTAACTGTTGTCCCTATCCTCAAGACCATCATTTAGGTAAAAATATCAAGGGAAAATGTGTAGCTCTCAAGAGTGATCATTTATAACAGAGTGAAACTGGTGCTTGCAGCATTCCCTTTCTCTGTACTACAGACAAAAACAAACTTCAGGCTCTGGTGGCAATTTAGGCATTCCTTTTCCAGCTGCTGTGTCTGAGGAATGAAGAAAAAAGACAGTTGCACCATAAAGAGTTGGCTAAATTGAAGAAAGATGTTTTTTCTCAGTGCACTGCAAGGATTTCTTTCTCCTCCAGGGACTGCACAGCAGGAGCAGAGCTTCTTGGCCTTCCAGCACAACCTGGCAATAAAGGGAAGAAAAGCCCTCTTGTGAGGGTTTAGACAGTATCAGGAAAATTCATCTGGCTTTTCCAGGTGAATTCATGTCTTCATCACCTTCTAAATCAAACCTCAGGATGTATTCATAATGAAAGATGTGACTGACTAAATGCACTGGTCTGCAATGCTGGCTCCTCCACCTGAGGAAATCTGACAGCAAATCAACAGATCCAGCAGAGCGAGTGACATCAGACCTGATCCTTACACTGACACACTTTTTGGTAAACTGCCTTTAACCCAACTCCACTCAGTATTTTAACTGTCCTTTTATTGACTATAATAGGAGCCCTGGCAATTTAGGATGATGTAATGTACATGTTGGAAGCACCTAAATTTGGGGAATATAAATGCCATCCCATTCACATCTCCGTGTACATGGAGTAATGCAGCACCTTTCAGACACAGATGGGGTTGCTCAAATATACTTACCCATCCATTTCATGGTGTATTTTCCCTGACTTTACCATATATTTATGATTTTAGCACCTCTTTTTGGGAAGGATGAAGGCAGGAAGGTCACAGCAAGTGGAAACACAGAGACAGTCATCTGTGGGGAAAGGAACAGCTTTAAAGGCAGCTTGGAATTTCAGCAAGATGCACAAATTGGCACAAAGTCTCCTGTCCGTCCATCCATCCATCCATCCATCCATCCATCCATCCATCCATCCATCCATCCATCCATCCATCCATCCATCCATCCATCCACTCTAGGGCTGGAACACTGTGTCTGCTCAGTGCATTTCTGAGCAACAATCATGGAAAAGGAGTGAGGAGGAAACATCTGAACTTCACGTTAGTCTTTTAGAGCATTTAGAGCATTTGCCAAGGGGATGAACAGGCAATGGTTCAATCAAATGCTGTTGTCACCCCTGCCCAGCACTCAGCTACTGAAATTGCAATGAATGGCAGGCTGATCCAAAAGGAAATGCTCCTATAAAGTCACATAATGACAGAGTAACCTTCCTCTGGTTATCTCCAACCCCATGGCACCCCTTCTTTCACCTTGACCTTTACAATTCCCCAGTTAATTCCTCTGCAGGTCCTTAGAGTTGGTCTCTCTCCATAACTTGCTGGATGAGGTCCTCAGGGCTGAGGGAAAAGAGTTTTTGTTTGGGTTTCTTTATTCACTTGACCCAAAGTAAGCTAAAACAAATTCCCTGTGAAAATCTGTTTTTCATTCAATAGCACCTTTTTGTCCCCAAGGCAGACAAGTCAAGTTTTGTTTCATGAGCTCCTCACTGTAAACAGAGGAGCTTGCACTGAGACAGAGAAGACACAGGCAGGAACAAAGACTCAGTTGGGCATAAAAGTCTCTATTACAGAAATGCCACCTAAAGTCAAGGCTCTGCTGTGCCACAGCTCTGTAGGGACCTTTTAGAATAGAACAGAACATCATAATCATAAACCTTATATCCATAAATAAAACAGAGGTCCAAAGACAAGGGTCTGTATTTAAATATTGTAGGGGTGGAGGGAGATGTGGGTTAACAGGATGGGTCAGGACAAACTGCAGAGTTCTACTCCAGAAAGAAACCACCAAGACTGAGAACTTAAAGGGAATCCAATGTTCTCAGCAAAAGAAAGAATTCTTTCAAAAATTCCTTGTATGCCATTTGTGAGGAAGGCAATTGGTGGTATTGGCTTTTCCTGATACTGCTTAAAAAATGATATAAAAAGAAACTATTTTTTATTGGGAAAGTCACAAAGAATTGCAAAAATATTAGGGGTAATTTATTATATCATGAATTTTCATTACAGGAAAGAAAAACCAGATAACTTGTATTTTTTTATGTGCACATATACAATTCATAGACAGATACAAATATATATATATTTTATATATATATATGACTTTGCTTACCTTTTTGACAAAAAAAATCTACAGACAGCAGTTGCTAAGAAGTACTATGAAAAGAGATTGGTTATAAAGGGATATAAATTCTGACATGAGATTATCTAAAGGTGATAATAACAGCTTGCACCACATCTACATATTCTCAGCTTTCATGCTGGCTTGTCAGGCAGAGACAGGAAGCATCATGTCACTAATTTGAGGGATAAAACAGCAAAAGCTAAATAGGGAGGGAGGAATGATTAAGAAAAGAGACAGAGGAGATGAATGCCTCACAGAAACCTAACATTTGAGTAGTTACCTGCAACTCTGCTGTCCTTGAACTTGCTGACAGTTTCATAAGCATTGCAATTTTTTTCCCTGTTGCTGTGCTCTGCTGGATCCAAAGAGAAATGAGGCCATGGCCATGACCTTGCCAGACTTTCCTGCTCAGGTGGGAGAATCTGTTAAGAAGCTTTCACAGTGGATAACCAACATCAGGAGGCACAGAAATTGAGCACACATTTTCTGACATCCTGGATGCAGGATTGTTCTGGGTGGACCCTGGCTGGATACCAGGTGCTCACAAAAACGTCTCTCTCTTCCCTCCTCAGGTGGACAGGGAAATTATAATAAAGGCTTTTAGATCAGGTTAAGGACAGGCAGAGATCACTCAGCAATTGTTGTCATGGGCAAAACAGAGTCTACTCAAGGAAATTGAATTTATCATCAGTCAGAGCAGAGTATAACCAAACCCTAAAAATTCCTTCCCCTTACCTCTCCCTTCTCCCCAGGCTCAGCTTCACTCCTAATTTCTCCACCTATCCTCTCCTCAGTGCTGTAGAGGAAGGGAAAGGGGGGTTATGGTCATGTCATCCCATTTTCTCTGCCATTGCTTGCTCCTCAGGGCAGAACTCACACTCTTCCCCTGCTTCAGTGTGGGGTTCCTCCCATGGGAGAAAGTCCTCCAGGAACTTCTCCAACACAAGCCCTCTCCATGGGCTTCAGTTCTTCCCAAACTGCTGCAATGTGGGTCCCTCCCATGGGGTCAGTCCTTCAGGAGCACAGATCCATCACGAATCCACAAGTTCTGCCAGCAAACCTGGCATGGGCTCCTTTCTCCATGGCCCATGTCAGACAAAAGGGAAGCTTCTGCAAGGTTCTCAAGGAAGGCACCACAGTAGCCACCCTTCAACAAAACCATGGCAAATCCAACCCGATTATCCACTGAGACACCGGGCAAAGGGATGTGCAGTGAAGGGAAAGCCAAGACCAGAGGCTGTCAAGTCTCATGTCCACCTTCAAAACAGGCAAGAAGGAGGATGCAGGGAATTACAAGATGATCAGCATTATTTCCTGGGGAAATTACAGAGCAAAGCTTCATATAGTTTATTTCCAGGCACCTAAAGGACAAGAAGATCATCACATGCTGCTGAAGAGAGGGAGAGAAAGCTGGGATGGTTTATCCTGGAGAAATCAAGACTTTGACAGGACTTTAAAGCAGTGTGTCAGCAACCTACAGGGACAAAGCTGGGGTTCCAATCAAGAGAGGCTGAATTTCCCAAATCTATTTCTGTCTTAAATTTTACTTTTTTGCAGTCCTGTGTAAGACTTCTAGGACAGACCTAGAGAAGAGCTGTGAATCTGTAAAACTCAGGGTTAGGCCCCATTTTACCAGCAATAGGACCCAGCATTCCCATCTCAGAGGAATGAGGAAAGGGAAGAATATACAAGGCAGTGAGAGCACTTGGTAGTCTAAGATAAAATGTCCTCAGGTCTCCCTTGCCTCAAGATGCCTTGGCATTCATTCCAAACAACACTTGTTGAAGGAAAAAAAATCTAGTTTTAGGCTAAAAAGAAACATGCTCTGCTTGTCCCTGTTGCCTGCATGTCTTCCCAAGGGTTTCTCTCAGTTTTGAGCTGCTAGCTTTGCCTTCTGCCTCCGCAGCAAGGGGATAAAGTGTCACCAGACCTTGGCAGACTCATACACATTGCATGGTGTCAGAAGAACAGACCTGCGAAAGAATAATTGCTCCTGATAGCCTATTGACTTTGATTAGGAAACACACATTAACATCTTTCCTCATTTAAGCCTCACTTGTAGAAGGGAGCCTCCTTAAGTGTTCTCTTGTCTGGGATATTAGACCAGGAATTAAAAATGACAGGATGGACAATTTGGCAGCAAGTGTTTAATTAGGCAATAAATTAGAGTCCCTGAGAGCACAAGGATCTGTGGCATCTCTCTCCTTTTGAAAATAAATCATAATGTTTATGCAATGTACAACCTCCTTATTACACACTACAGTTGGAGATCCATGCCCCGTGCTGTTGGTTTTGCTAAAGCCATATCGACAAGGAGAAAACAGGAGTTTATTAACATCATAAGTGTTTTCTGCTGATGGATCTGGGGGACCTGCCAATATGTATCCTCTTCCAGGATTAAGCTACGACCCTTCCCCCAGGCTTACCGACCCAAACCCAGCCATTTCATGGTTGTATTTTCCCTGACTTTATCACATATTTATTATTTTAGCACCTCTTTTTGAGAAGGATGAAGAGCTGAAAATGCCTCAGCTTCCTGGAGTTCCAGTGGGTGGGATGCCAAATGTCAGATCATATGCTGATATTGGATATCAGATTATTTGGTGGCTCACTGAGTTACAATGGGGAAAAAGACAGAAGTTTGTAGCTCAAAGTCATGCACAGTCTTGTTTTTTAGCTGACTGAGTTCTGTGTCCTGCTCTGGGTCTTCACAGTGCCATGCTGGAATGAAGACAATGTCATGATCCTTGGCCAAGAGCAAAGGATAATGCAGAAGAAGAGAACGGACAATTCATTGAGCCTCATGGAAAATAAGGGACAATGGACAGCTTAACAACCTGATTTGTCCTTCTTTGATTCATTCACAGTTAAATTTTCAGATCATTCAATTCTCTTTCAAAATTTTCACCTTCCCATCTAATCCATCATTTCCTTCCTTCCTTCCTTCCTTCCTTCCTTCCTTCCTTCCTTCCTTCCTTCCTTCCTTCCTTCCTTCCTTCCTTCCTTCCTTCCTTCCTTCCTTCCTTCCTTCCTTCCTTCCTTCCTTCCTTCCTTCCTTCCTTCCGCCACTTCCTTCCGCCACTTCCTTCCGCCACTTCCTTCCGCCACTTCCTTCCGCCACTTCCTTCCTTCCGCCACTTCCTTCCTTCCGCCACTTCCTTCCGCCACTTCCTTCCTTCCTTCCGCCACTTCCTTCCTTCCGCCACTTCCTTCCGCCACTTCCTTCCGCCACTTCCTTCCTTCCTTCCTTCCTTCCTTCCTTCCTTCCTTCCTTCCTTCCTTCCTTCCTTCCTTCCTTCCTTCCTTCCTTCCTTCCTTCCTTCCTTCCTTCCTTCCTTCCTTCCTTCCTTCCGCCACTTCCTTCCTTCCGCCACTTCCTTCCTTCCTTCCTTCCTTCCTTCCTTCCTTCCTTCCTTCCTTCCTTCCTTCCTTCCTTCCTTCCTTCCTTCCTTCCTTCCTTCCTTCCTTCCTTCCTTCCGCCACTTCCTTCCTTCCTTCCGCCACTTCCTTCCTTCCTTCCGCCACTTCCTTCCTTCCGCCACTTCCTTCCTTCCTTCCGCCACTTCCTTCCTTCCTTCCGCCACTTCCTTCCTTCCGCCACTTCCTTCCTTCCGCCACTTCCTTCCTTCCTTCCGCCACTTCCTTCCACCACTTCCTTCCTCTACTTCCTTCCTTCCTTCCTTCCGCCACTTCCTTCCACCACTTCCTTCCGCCACTTCCGCCACTTCCGCCACTTCCTTCCGCCACTTCCGCCACTTCCGCCACTTCCTTCCTTATGCCACTTCCTTCCTTCCACCACTTCCTTCCTTTTTTTCTCCTCCCCTTTCATTTTCTCTTTTTTCAGTACATTTTCACATGAAAAAGGGCTGCTTCTGAATGAAACACTATAAAGGCTCATTTGTACAACACAGACATGAAGTTTCTCATTGGTTTGGAAAATGTTACTTAACCCAAACAAAACTGTTTGCTGGATTTCCCTAATTTCAGAAGGAGTTTTGCTGTTCTTTTGAAACTGTGTAATAAGGCAGAGTATGATGTCTCCCCCAGTCATCTGCATACTCAAGGTGAAGCTTCACATTGGTAATTCCCTCACCACTCTTCCTGTGACCAGAATTGCCTTTTCCCATGGGCCTTATTTAAGCTCCCAGAGAAAATTGCAGGCAAGGGATATATAAAATCAAAATCATACATAACATGACTAACACTTCTGACAACTAAGAAGAGCTTACAAGGAAGAGAAAAGTGATACCCAAAGGCAAGAAAGGAGCAAATGACAACCAGAGTCCATCTTTCATATGGGAGGACTGGGCCAATGCTCAAAACTCTCCTGCCCCTCAGTAATCTGTAGCATAGTCATGAGGGCTTTTTACACTCTTTTGCCTCTGTGAGTGAAATCTCCTGTGCATGGCTGCTCAAAGTTTGTTATAACTACTGACCACACAAAGCCATCTGTGGAACATTTTCCTCATCTTGCATCTCCTTTTGCCTGGATGGCGAGTCTGAACCCACCATGCTAAACCTGGGCTCCCTGGGCAGAGCAGGTTTTAATTGATGGATTTGAAATGTGAGTTTAGAAAAATAAACTGAGAATAAGTGTGTCAAAATGAACAACACTCACTCCATGGTTACAGCATCCATCAGTCTCCAGGGTTAGTTCTATATCTATCATTTCGGAGAATGGAAAAGGAGGAAACTGGAAACACATCAAAAAAACCTCCTGCCACCAAAATCATGGTAGATTAATCAGGTTGGCAGAGATTCTGTACATCTCCCTCCACAGCCACACTCGTCTGGTGACTCCCAGACAAAAAAATACTGTCAAGAATAACATCACAAAATAGCTCAGTAATTAATGTATTTACAGAGTTTCTTGTGCTGCTCCTTTAGAAGGCCGCAGCTACTGAGGTTTTGCATTATTTATGTGGATGGTTAAAAGGATGTTTAGTGGTGTAAGTAACACACTCCTGGGATGATGGGTCTATTACACATCACTTGTGTGTACAACAACACAGACCCCATCTTATTTTCCTAATCAACCGGCTTGCAGGCCCCTCAAATCAGAGGGACATGGAGAGGGGGAGCAAGGATAAGATGTTCACTTTTCTTTTCAGTAAAAGCAATAGGAAGCATTCAATCTAGATAGTAAATGGCAGATTAAAAATATATATATATATATAAAAAAACCAACAACAACACATAGTTCTTCACATGGTTAATCTGTGAAACTTCTAGTTATAGGCAATAAATAAATGCTGGAAAAACTTTACTGATCTTCAGGAGACATCCCCCCCATGCAATCACTTTCTTGCAGAACCAAGCATGTGAAGGAAGAAAGAGTGAAAAGAAGATGGAGAAATATACATTTTTAGGTCATTACCCCAGAGGCACACAGAGAAAAGAGGATGAACATAAAATCCAGGCAGGTGCACCCAATGCTATTAAGGCATCTGGTCATTCAAATATTACAAGCCCTTCTAGTACATTACTAGCCTTGTTACTGCATTGTGAACCAGAAGGAAGGGGAAAGATGGATAATTCATGTTTCATCCATAATAATAAAGTGTCATGCTGCTGGATCAGCCAGGCCCAGCTGCACGCTTGGTCAGTGCCAAGATGAATATCTGCCCGCTGCCTCCTTCATGGATATTAACTCAGCTGAACACCTTTATCTCTGAATTATAGAACATCTTTATCTCTGAATTATAGAACACCTTTATCTGTGAATTACAGACCTTGCTGTGGACCAGGGCAAGAGTGGGGTTGGTGAGGGCAGCACACAAAAACATGGCTTGCAATTAAGGGGTTAGCAACCCAAGAGGAAGGACTTGGAATTATCCAGCTCTGTAAAATGATAATCGGGACAGGACAGAGGTGGAAATAATTTATCCATTCCAGCATGGGGAAAGTCAGGAAAGGGTCTGGAGAACAAGTCTGATGAGAAGCAACTGAGGGAGCTGGGAGGGTTCAGCCTGGAGAAAAGGAGTCTTAGAGGGCATCCTATTGCTCTCTACAATTCCATGAAAAGAGGTTATAGCCAGGTAATTGGTATTTTCTTTCAAGTAGCAAGTAATAGGATGAGAGGAAATGGCCTCAAGTTGCATCAAAGAAAGTTTCAACTTTAGGATATTAAAAGGATATTAGAAAAAATTTCTTCTCTTGATATCAGGATAAATTTCTTCCCTGAAGTTGTGGTCAGACATTGGAACAGGCTGACCAGGGAAGTGGTGGAACCGCCATCCCTGGAACCATTCACAAAATATGTAAATGTGGCACTTCGGGATGTGATTTAGAGGTGGACTTAGCAGCGCTGGGTCAATGGTTGGACTCAGTGCTCTTAGAGGTTTTTCATCATTAATGATTCTCCGATTCTATGATGCAAGCTAAAGACTACAATAAGAGAATTATCTGTTTTTCAGCTGTTAGCAGCAAGCATTGAACTTGTCATTCAGCAATCCTTTTGATGGAACAAGAGTTGTTACAAGAAGAAAAATAATGAAATGTTGTTTTCAAGCTGATGTTTAGGGATAAGAAAGCTTTTGTTTTGTTTCTTAACAAAATCTAAATGAAATGACATATTCTTGTGCCAGAAGGAACAAGATGTTCCTTTTGATCAAAATTGGAATATGGCATTTTATGTTCAGACTATTTTAACTATTTTCCTTTCTAAGAGAAAATAATCAATTCCTAAGTGAAAACATAATTTTTGGCTAAAAAGTAAAAATAAAGATTCTTTCAGGAGCTGTGAAAATTGCATGTATTATCTATTTTGCTCCTTAGACATTTTGAATGCTGTAATGTTTGCCAAAGTCAATCTGTTCACTAATAATTATGGTCACCACAAAACGTGGGGGGGGTTTGGAGAATTTACTTTCTAGCAAGCAAAATAAGTTGCTTTCTTCTCTCCTGCTTAATCAGTGAACAACTTTAGGGTCCTTGCTTTGCCTTCAATGCCTTCATTTCTCTCATCTGTAAGGGTGGGTATTGTCTTTACTCATTTGTTGTGGGGGGTTTTGAAGGTGATAAATTGTGGATGAGTGATTTAAACATCTAAAGTGTCATGTAAAAAGCTACTTATGCATCCTGGGGATCCTTCCAGCAGGTTTCTGAATGAAGAGTCGGTGGATAAAGCCAGACCACCCTCTCCTGACAAAAAGCAATTGTGTCAGTAGTTGCATCACCTAATCTGTTATACACAATAAATACAACCTCACCCCCTGTCCAAGCTATTACCTCTATTCGCAAGAACAGATGAGATTCATAATTTCCTTTATTCCTGTTCAGTGCCTGGAAATGGAAGTTCCCGGGATTTGAAGGAAGGGAGTTGTGTTCTGCTGCAGTAATTCTCAGCAAATCTACCACAGAAGTCATTTCAGCTCTGCACATGCTGAGGAAAACAATTATATCATTTCAGTGATTTATTAACCCAACGAGCAGAAGTAGCACAGCAAGGCTGAGTATCTATTGCCATGGATCTGGGAATTATGTTTTAATTAACCAATTTCTCTAATATGTTGTCTAAGCTTCCTACAGGAGAGTTGAAAAAAAAAAAAAAAACCCAAGCAGCTGCAAGGCTGAAAGACTCTCTAGACATTTGGTGTCCTTGTTGTGTTTTGGTCCGGCTCAATGAATGTCCCTGGTGACAAATGCATATTGATGAAGCAAAGAATTGGCTAATTGACACATTAAATGAAAACATAATATATTCTGCTGGTGGCAGGGGGAAATATTAAGCTTGCTCACAGTCAATTGTTATAAAATATTAAAAAAAAATATAGGAGTAGAAGGAGAAGAGACAAAGGATTATCTTCAAGTGAATCAGATCTCTGGAATGGGCCAAGATAGCCACTCAGAGCCTGGGAATTATGAAAGACACCACAAAACCTGGAATATGTAAGAATTTTCTAAGTGTAATTGCCAGTAAACATCAACTAAACTTTAATCTTTACACACAAATGATAAAAACAATCTGCCTGTTCTATACGTGGCACATAATTTATTCTATGAACCATGATTTCTCTTTGCCTACTAATTAAGCCTCACCATTTCAATTCCAAACTCCTCTGAGAAGGTCTAAAGCTGTACATTGTACTTGTGTAACTGTCTCTGCAAGAGGTCCCAAGTGAGTCCTCATCTTTGTTTCATACTGCAGCAGAACTGCTCCACAATATAAAGAACAGCCAGATGTCTTTGCTAGTTTCTAAATATTTAAATTATATTCACATGTGTACATATTTCAAGGAAAGTCCAAGTTGGCTATTAGGAACATTTCTTCACTGAAAAAGTGTTTAAACACTGGAACAGGCAGCCCAGGGAAGTGGTGGAGTCACCAACTCCAGAAGTATTCAAAAAAAGAGTAGACGTAGTGTGGTATTTTCAGGGTCCTGCGTGGCAGGAAGGAAATGATGAATCTGACTCCATGTTCTTAGAAGGCTCATTTATTATTTTATTATATTATATTATATTAAAGAATACTATACTAAACTATACTAAAAAATAGAGAAAGGATACTTACAGAAGGCTTAACAAGATATTAATGAAAAACTCATTAGTCTCCAGAACCTTGACACGGCTGGACTGTGATTGGTCATTAAGTCAAAACAATTCACATGAAACCAATCAAGCAATGACCAGTTGATAATCAATGTCCAAACCAAATTCCAAAGCAGCAAAACACAGGAGAAGCAGATCAAATCTTTATTTTTTCATTTTTCTCCAAGGTTTCTCAGCTTCCCAGGAGAAGAAATCCTGGTGAAGGGATTTTTCAAAAAATACGATGGTGGCAATGTGGCACTTCCCAGTATGATTTAGTGGGCTTTGACAGTGTTTAGTCAAAGGCTGGACTTGATGGTCTTGGAGGTCCTTTCCAACTTAAATGATTCTGTGATTCCATCATTTTGTGATATTGCATCTCTTCTGCCTTTTAAATCACATTTTTCCAAGCAACACAGAAAGGATCTTCAAAATTACTTTTAATTACTCCTCCAAGTGTGGGCTGTCCAAAGCTTTGGGTACTTTGACCAGAAAATGTGAAGCATATTTTGTGTATCTCAGAGACTTAGAGGCGAGTAAATCATAGCACCTGAAATAGTGTCTGCAATGGCTGGAAGGTATTTTACACAAAGTTTTGAAGTATTAGGAGGCAACATTATTTTAGAGCATTGACCTCTGGGCTTTTCTCCTTTTTCGTGGCAAGTTTGATGCAAACTGGAAGGATAAGGGGGAATGGCATTAAAATTACAGTGGGTTAAATAAGATAATAGAAAGAAATTCTTCTCTGTAAGGGTGGGGAAGCCCTGACACAGTTTACCTGGAGAATCTGTGGATGCCTCATTCCTGGAAGTGTCCAAGGCCAGGTTGGATGGGGCTTGGAGCAACCTGGGATAGTGGAAGTTGTCCCTGCCCATGACAGAGGGATAGAAGAAGATGCTGTTGAAAGAATCCTTTCCAACCCAAACCATCTTGTGATTTGTGATTATTCTGGTCTTTTCCAGATGTCCTGGGCAGACATTTGTCTGAGGTTTGTTTGCAGTACGTGTTCCAGACACGAGATGTCACTGCCCGATGCAGAGTGTCACAGAGATGGTCCAGAGTGTGGTAAAAAAATTGAAAGAAGGAGGAGCCTGGGCTGTGTGCACCAAAGTTTTCTGCTCTATATACTGATACTTCTTTTAGAAGTTTATTTTGTTGAAGAAGAAATATGATTAGGCACATCAGTTAGCAACAGTGAGCCAAAGTTTGACCAATTAACTGATCTGAAAACAGTGCACTTAACCATTCCTCCAGATTTTCTGAATATATTGGGAGGTTTGTGCTTGGCAAAATGCTGGAACATAAATCCTGTATTTTAATCTGAAGTATTGCTTTCTGAATTAATTGCAAAGATGCCACTGTAAATTATAGAAATTGATGAAGCTGGTATTTTTAGCTTAATAATTTTCCATTGGGAAATTGCATTTACCTCTAATCACAATCATCATGCTCAAATAACAATATCGTTATTAATAATTACAAAAACAACACAATATCAATTTAAAATATTAACGAGGAAGCAAGTACAGATCACATAAAAATGAAGATTGATTAATAATTACAGCACAAGCAGCCAGGAGAAGAATAATTACAAATTATTTTTCAAGCAAGTTCTTCATGAGCAAGCAGAGCTGTGGAGGTAGGAATAATTGCAGGCATCATCCCAAGTGACAACTGCCCTTTCTACCCTGGAACTGGACTGAGCTCAGCTTCCTCCCAGCTGTGTCCACACAGGGACCAGGGACAGGATAAATTATGAAGACTAAAAAGACATCTGCTGCAGAAATGGCCCCTTCAGACACCCACAAGGGAGAAAAAGGGAGAGATTTCATTTTCACTGCCATTCTGGCAGTGTTTTCTCAAGGCAGTTTAGTATTTTGTCTGTTCCCACACATGGTCCTGACTCTGAGCTTTAGACATATGAATTTGAGTTCCTGACTTTTCCTGTCTGTCTTGTTGTGTTGGTGGGGAGATGTTTATTCCTTTTTTTTTTTTTTTTGTCTTTTCTATTTCGAGTTGTGTGTTCAGTCTGTGGGAAGTAAAAACAGCTCCCTGGGGTTACCCACCTTGGAGAATACAGATAAATTCAAGGGGTTAGTGACCTTATATTCAGAAACACTGAAGTGAGAAAAATGTGACTGTGCCACATCCTCCACTGGATCTGAGTTTATCTGGGGAAAGACATCCAGATACCCTGGTTAGTCTTACCTACCCAGCCAATAACAGCTGATTAAACTATCTCCTGTAAGTGTGAATGGGCACCAGTCTTCCTAATGTGGGAATCCATAAAATCAGAGGGTTTTGGGAAAGCTGCAAAAGGCAGGCCTCAGAGACAGCAGAACTGTGATTAGAGCTAAGCAGTAGCCATGAGATTGCTCAGCAGAAAAATTATGTAAGTAGAAAAGTAAGGACAAATAGAACAATGGTTTGTGTATTAATGCTTGTCTAGAATAACTACCTAGGCTGCAGAAAAGTATATCTAGTGAGATATTAGAAAGTTCTAAGCTTAATAATGGAGCTCTGTGCATTGTGTTTTAAGGCTTACAAGTAGGTATTGTATTCTAAATAAGCAGGCATTGTTTTAACCGAAGGTACCTGTGCTTATAGTGGTTGGATAGAACTACTGTCAATATGCTTTTGCTTTGTGTGATTGGTCAAAAAACTTATAAAGTAAATCATAACATTAAGTTCTTTGTCTGCTGCCTGGGATGTGAGCTGATGGCATCTTCCCATTGTCATAACCATGTAATGAGACTGATGCTAGAAAATAAAACAGCTCAAGGCACGTTCCTCAGCAATCCCATCCATCCCATTCATGATTTGCACATAGCCCCCAGCCAACAATCCCTATGTAAAGTAAAGATAAAATGCCCCTCATCTTCAAAACAAACTGAGCAGCATCTCTCAGGAAGAATCATCAACCCTCTGAACAGCCACAGTGCTCAGAAAGGGCCTTAGAAGGGTTTTCTTACAATCTGGTAAAAGTCTCTACAGAACTGAGCAAGGATATTTCCCTGATTCTTCCTGTTGAGGTAACAATGGAGGGAGGTACTGAGCTCCAGCCAGGGAGCTCTGTGTGCAAAATGAGCTCTGTGAGAGAGGTAAAAACTCCTGTGCTTACTCACACAAGTCTGAAACCCTTGATGCACAAGCATGAAAAGTGACTTTCTTCTCCACACAGTCAGAGGATGTAATTCTGCCCTAACTAGAGCCTGGTACAGCAAATTAGTTCCTGCTTCAACACAAAGCTTCAACATCTCTCAAGCACCATAAAAAAAATTGCTTTAATCTGTATTTCCTCCCATCCACAATTCTTGGTAAACTGAGATACTGCACAATTTTTTCCTACTCATCTCACACTATGCAGGCTCCCTCTCATCTTTTCACCATCACATATTTAACTGAAATTAAATTATGGAGTTTCAGTGTGCTCAGTGCCAAGTCTGGAAGAGCATTTTGATCCCAAAGAATCAGGAGAGTCGTGCCAGTCTTCAGTGGGATGAGAAACCCAAGGAGGATGACAGGAACTTGTGATATTTTTGCTTGGAGCCACGCACAGATCTTGGTGATAGAAAGAGAAATTACATTGCATCTCATCCCAGCTGAGACAAGCATTGGCAGGGCAGGTGTCCCATAGAAATAACAGAGTCACAGAATGGTTTGGGTTGGAAGGGACATTCAAGACCATCTCATTTCCAACCCCCTGCCATGGACAGGGACACCTTCCACTCTCCCAGGTTGCTCAGAGCCCTGTCCAACCCAACCCTGAAAAAATTCCAGGGATGGAGCAGCCACAGCTTCTCTGGGCAACCTGTGCCAGGGCCTCACCACCCTCACAGGGGAGAATTTCTTCCCAATATTTATTCTAAACCTGTCCTCTGTCAGTTTAAAGTCATTCCCCCTTTTCCTGTCACTCCAGACCCTTGTCCAAAGTGCTTATCCAGCTCTCTAATCCCCTTTAGGCACTGAAATGGATTCCAAGGTCTGCCCAAAGTGTTTTCTTTTTCAGGCCGAACACCCCCAACTCTCAGGTCTTTCTTCATGGGAAAGGCATTCCACCCCTCTACTCTTTATGGTCTCCTCAGGACTTGCTCCAACAAGATGCCTTTACAGTGAGAATTTTTTTTTTTATTCCATTTCCTTTACTCACTATTTTTTATACTCTAAGTCATTCATTTCAAGGACAATGTTCTGTCATGACAATGCCTTCCTAGAAAACACTCAGTTTGAAAATGCTCACAAATTACTTGAAAGCAATGGCCCAACAAGAACTCCATCAGGCAGTAATCATTGCAGAACAACCACACTCTAAATAGGTTGATTTTGAAGTAACCTTACAATCCTCATGCTCAGATGTATTGATTCCATTTTTATCTTTCTTTGAAAGAAGAAAAAGATAAGAAAAGTCTGTAAAATGCATTCAGATGTAATATAGACTCAAATGTTTAACAACCATTGGGCTTTGCAGAAGTTTTAACACTTCTGAGAGTCAGGTCCCTGCTCACTCTCACTCTGTGTGCCCATCTCTCCCTGTGAGCACATCTGAGAAATTAGTACAAAGATGAGGTACCTTGATATCTAAAAACACTTCCAAAAACTATCATTCCAGTGATTTCCCCAGCAGATAATATGCATCTCCAGAAGGATTCAGAGGCCAAGCTCCTTTGTGATGAGATTTTTCAGCTGAAAACTTGGCATTCTAAGTAATTCTAATTTAATAGTTTAGAAAAATATTATGAACAAGATAGAGAAGCCTCATAGCAAAGACACCTGCCAGGAGCACTTTTAGTGGCCAGCAGAGTGACTCTGAGTGTGTTGATGGATGGGTGCTCACGTGAAGATGCAAGCAAAATCATTTTAGACCACATTGCATTATAAACCTGCTTCCACTCACTGAGCTACTGTATAAATCAGCTCAGGAACTGGGTGTCAGCCCAGGCTGTGGAAGCAACTCAAAATCAACCTGTCAGAGGGATCCCTCCCTCTCCCATCCAGAGATGGATGTGAAACCAGCCAGGACTGATGAGTGCAAATCCCAGCGTGAGTCACTGCATGGCAAGAGGCAAAGGGTGTGTCAGCAGGGAATGGTCGTGTTCAGAGCCTCTTGTGTAGCCCCAGCATCTCTGCAGGAAGGATGGGTCCCATCAGCTCTATGGAAAAACATTCATTTTCCATTTGGAAAACAAATTTAAAATTGCTGTGGTCATAAAATGCAATATTCCAGGAGAAACATGAGATGCTCTCTCTTTGTCACTCCCGATTGGAATGGCTTAACTTTGTAATTCATTGAAAAGCAGGTGAAATTTTATTTTAGTCTGGAGTGTAACCAGGCTGTTCCATATTCATTCCACATTTATGGCTGGTTTGCTTTTTCTGCTTTTCATCTTCAAATTGCTAATGTCCATTTCATGCCTGACATCTTGGACTGGGAGAAAGTTGGTGCTGACATACTGGGACAGACTGGTAAACATATCCACAAATTCCAGCCACAACCTGGCTCATCCACCATAGACTTTTCCTCCCAATGACTTTTTTTGAATTATATTATCAAATAATTATATAACAGAGTTGAAATGTACAAAATGGAAGGTAAATCTTTGGGTTAAAAATGTCTCTTTGGGGAAGAAGCTCTATCCATTTCCTATGTACAGAACAAAAGAAGTAAGAAAAATTCCTGCCTGGAGGAGGTAACAGATAAAGTACATCAAGGAAAGAAGGGTAGGGGTTTTTTTTCTAATTCCTTAGACGGGAAAAAGACACCCAGAAGGGCTAAGGGATGAGTCAATAGATGAACAAAGCTGAGAACTGCCCTCAGTCTTGCTGAGTTAACCTTTCCATACTACCCAAAAGAAGAGGAAAGATTTCTCCATTTCTCATCTTCAAGCTGACACCAAAAAAAAAAGCACTGCTTTTAAAACAATTTATATTTTCTAGTGAAATAAGTGCACTATTCCCTACTTTTAATTTTTTTTTTTTTATTTTTAGAATAGGATTCACAAATAACTGCTTCTTTCCTCAGAAATTCCAGCCAACACCTAAATTAGCTGAATGAAGAAATAGACAGAAGTGAATATCAGTTTTTCACAATACATTTTTAAAGGTTCCAAGATTTATTTCTTTTTTTCATCTTTAAGAATGGAGGCATTGGGTGCCAATAGGTAAATACCCCTCCTAATTTTTCTACAAATCACAGAAACAGAAGGAGGCACCCACAGAAGCATTCCTTCCCACAGAAGGAATCATTCCAAGTGGAAATGCTCTCCTTGCCCACTGAATCTGCCACCAGGTCATTTCATTCTGCTCATAACTCTAACAGACTCTGCCTTGAAAAGTAAGGGGTTTTGTTCATAAAATTTCTTTTTGCCCAAAAGGAAGTATTTTGTACATTGAAACTCAGAGTCCTAGGTTTATAATGGGACCATATTTTTCAGTTTATTAAAGAAGTACCTATATTTGCAAATTTCTGGCCACCTGATGTTTGCAATAGCTCCATGTCTTCAGTCATGCATGTCTTGATGTGAAAGATGATTTATTTATTGGTGACAATTCTTTTTTTTTAAGGAACATTTCAGTAGAAAGCTTAAATATATAATCTTACAACCTTGATAACAGATTCTGCAGGGTCAGCCTCAAGGAACCATTTTAAAGGGATGCAAAAAGGTCAGTTTCTATCTCAGGGCTTGGCTTTAATGAATTTTGTGACCTCACTTAAATCTCTCCACCACAAAATGGTGCCCCTGCTGAATAGGGGTAGCAGCACACGCCACAACCTTCACTGAGAGCTTGTGAGGACAAACCCATAAATCTCCTGGAATTGAGAGTGATGAGAGCAACTAAAAGACCTTGTAAAACCACAATCCTGTGAGTCAGCATATTCCCAAAGATCTGTCAGTCCTGCAGTGCTGACTTGCTCAGAGCCACTGCTTCCCTCCTCAGCCTTCCCTGCTCTGTCCTGCTCTTGAGATCTTCCACCACCACCACCTGCCACGTTCCTCTGATGGAGGTTTGGCTGCCTGGTACCACAGCTGGGCTTGGATTCTCCCCAAACTGAGCTGTTCACAGTAGGCAGCAGACACAGACCAGAGTTGCTCAGCAGCACAAACAAACCTGGATCTGGTGGCAGCAAAAGTTTGGGGTTGTGCCCCAGGAGGGAAATAAAAAAGTGAAAACTGGTGGCAAGTCCTAAAGGGTCAAGTATGTGGTATCCACCAACAGAAACGGTACCAGGGGAACTTCCAGTGTGATTCCACATTCTTTTTGTAATTTTTGTGTCCATTGGCAATTGTGACATGCTCTTGCAACAGCTCCATAAGACTGAAATGGAGAAACCACACAATTCAACCTCTCAAGCCATGACAAAGCCCCTCCCTCAATGACCTGGCTGGTTTTCTCTGTGTTCTGCTTCCAGAGAGCAGCAAATATCTTGTGTTTTTGTCTCTGACCCTTGGCTGTGTATTTTTCTCTCTGACCCTTGGCTGTGTATTATTCTCTGGGTTTTGTGATGCTCCATTTGTCAGCCCTCCAAAAAAGATCATTTAATCAGAGAATAGAGTTGGAAGGGACACAAAAGGAACACCAAGTCCAGTGCCTGGCAATACTTTTGGCTTCCAGATGTAGCAGCAGGACAGAAATAGCAACCTGCTTTACAGAGACAACACTCATTATACACAGGGAAAGGTCTCATTTTGGTGCTCTGTTTTTCCAATAAGAAGTCACTCTGCTGTCTCTGAGTAGAAAAGAACTTCCCAATCAGTGACAGCTCCAAGTTGCAACATTGACAGCTTTAAACCAGTGTTGTTCACTTTTCAGGCCTGCAGCAGAAGAATATGTGTGTATATCTATGTATAAAGATATTTGTGTGTAGATGTATATCACAGAAACACAGAATCTCAGAATCACAGAATCACAGAATCATAGAATCAAAGACTTATAGAATCACAGAATGGTTTGGGTAGGAACAGACCTTCAAGATCATCCAATTCTAGCCCCTACCATGGGCAGGGATACTTTCCACTATCCCAAGTTGCTCCAAGCCCTCTGCAGCCTTGAACAGTTTCAGGGATGGGGCATCCACAGCTTCTCTGGGCTACCTCTGCCAGAGCCTCATCACCCTCACATGGAAAAATTTCTTCCTAATATCTAATCTAACCCTACTCTGTTTCAATTTGAAACCCTTTTCTGTCTCCAATTCCCTTTGCACTTCCATCCACAATGAAGGGTATCTCCAGCTCTCTCCACTCAGCAAGGTGGGTCACAGACAATGCTCTGTCTCTCTGTCTAAATTAAGATTAAAATGAAAGCCTCAGTGAGTGACTTTTGGATAACCTGTGGTAAGTCCCACTGGACAATTTCAAGTAGAGAAGCTGCCTGACAAAGTGAGGAGAGTCAAGCAGTGTCTGATCTTCAGGAACTGGGCAGTAAATTGAAATAAATGAGATCTCAGCTCCCAAAATCACAGTGGTATTTGTCATACTCTGAGAAGCTCACTGGTACTGTCTGAAGACTACCTGTGAACGACCAGGCTTTGACATCTTGGTTTGGAGTGAGACATTCTTGGTTATGGTTTTTTTGCCCATAATATTGAGCTGTTTCAGCTGAGATTAAGGCCTGGGAGGCCAACAGACAGACAAGGTGATGCTGGAGCAATTTTAGGGAGTTATTTAAAGCATCATACAGCTTTGAGAGCTTAATCCCCCTCTCAAAAAAAATTTTGAGGCTTTGTCTAGAGGACCATAATGCCTCAAACACCTGCCCTTCGTTCAGCCCAAACTGAGCTCCAAGTTGGGTTCCTGAACTTCACACACACAAATTGCTGAAGTGTCTGAGATTACCACATGGGCACTCTGTGTGGCCCAGGCAGTGGTGGTTTTCAGGATGCAGCATTCTCTGTGGGTTTCCCTCATTCCAGGAAGCAGATGTGGCAGTAACCTGCTACCTGCACCTGGCCTTGAGGCGCACACATGTCCTGCCTCCCCTCTGGCCCATGCAGGGCACCCCACAAAGCAGGGCCAGCAGCTGACACAGGCATTGGTTCTATCACTGCTGTATTTGAAGTGCTGCTGCTCCCCACCTCTCAGCCTCCTGGGTGAAGATTTCCCAAAATTTGGCTGGAAAAAGTGGTAGAACAGGACAGGAGAAGGGGGAATCTGCAGATAAAGGTTAACACCCACAAATTTCCCATTTCTCTCAGTCTGTTTTCTGCTATCAGTGGAAATGTGACCTGTCTGGTGTGTGATGCTGCCCCATTTTTGCAGGAAAAATTTTCCTTCTCTTGACTTTCATATTGGTGAGTTCCCTCTGAAACCAACTGTGTGTCATCCACATATGCTGGGAAATATGGCCACAGCTGAAAGAAAATAATGCCTTCTGTTAATTCTGCTAAGTGAGAGGCAAGGACAGCTTTTTAATGAATGACTAATTAAGATGCAACTTAATAATTCCTCAGATGAACTTGCTTGGATTGTCATCCATTTCTGAAATTTCTGTAGGGAGACCAGACTCAGAATGCATGTGGCAAGTGTTCTGCAGCCATTAAACCAACTGAGTTCAAATATTTGAAAAATGAAAATACAAAATCACAAGAAATAAGAGCCCAAAATTATAATTGGCTGAGAATAACCACTCCAAAATCTGAGTGCTTGAATTTCCACCCCCCACAAAATTCACAGGTTCTATCCCTTGTTCCTGATGACAGCAGGTGAAAGTCTGAACAGCTATAATTTTGAAAAAGAGTGAAAGATCATCTCACTGATCTTGTGTAACAGTAGAGAGGGTAGAGTTAAGGCCACCTGTGACAGCTTAATTAGAAATGCAGGTATTATTCATATATTTGATGTATCTCTTAATTACTGGCATGGGAATAAAACATCGATTAGTCATTTTTGTAACTTTCTAGATCTAGAGAGTGGAAAAATTATTTCAGTTTCTGACTGTTACAGATTTAGGGATGCAATTGCTTACATCATTTAGACCAGGATTTGTCTGCAAAATGTAGATGTCTACACCTGACTTACCTGCACTGACCCTCTTTGCAGACAAAGAACAGGGAGCCAACCCCATGAGATTCCCGTGGGCCCATTTCTCCAGCTTGTCCAGGTCCCTCAGGGTGGCATCTCGTCCTTCAGGTGTGTCAACAACATCACTCAGATTTTATCAGGAGGAGATGTCTAAAATGGACCAGGTAAATAGCACCTTGGAGAGCCTTTCCCACACAAATGATTAGAAGGGGAGTGTGATAAGACTCCATGTCCACACTGTATTTGTGCTAAAGCAGATGAGCCACATCCACAGATGCTACATCTACACACTTGAGGAGAGGGGATAATTGGTCACCCAGTGTGACAAGCCCACTGTGGTTTCCTATTGTATTTGCTGGGAATGTCCCGACGAAGGCAGGAATGATAGATCTGAAACTCCATGTTCTCAGAAGGCTAATTGATTACTTTATTATACTACATTATATTAAAAAATACTATACTAAACTAATCTAAAGAATACAGAAAGGATACTTACTGAATGTTAAAAAAATAGTACTGAAAACTCATTACTCTTTCCAGAGTCTCAACACAGCTTGCCCATAACTGGGCAATGAGTCAAAACGACTCACACCAGAGTCCAATGAAACAATCACCTGTGGATAAACAATCTCCAAACACATTCTCCACATGAGCACAGCACAGGAGAAGCAAATGAGTTATGAATTGTTTTCCTTTTTCTCTGAGGCCTCTCAGCTTCCCAGGAGAAAAATCCTGGGTGAAGGGATTTTTTTCAGAGAATGTGAATGCCACAGTTTCCCATGAGACACAGCTCTCTCAGGTGCCACATGGCTGGATGTTGCCCATGTTTCAATGGTGTGGTGGTCTGTGAAAAACAGGAAAGACTTGGGGGAAGACCTTGGCAAGAGTAATAGCATTCCTTGGCCATAGCTGAAGAGTTCATAGGAAAAATATGGGCAATTTTTAGCATGGGCAGATAGGGATAGGATGAAGGGAAACAGTTTTAAACTAACAGATGAGAGATTTATATTAGATATTAGGAAAAAAATCTTTAAGCATATTGAGTCACTAGAAGAGGTTGCCAAGAGAGGCTGTGGACTCCACATCCCTGGAAATGTTTAAGGGCAGGTTGGATGGGGATCTGAGCAACCTGGTCTAGTGGAAGGTGTCCCTGTCCATGGCAGGGGGTGGAACAGGATGATCTTGAAGGTCCTTCCTAACCCAAATTATTCTATGGTTCTCTGAATCTATGAAAAATAAAATGTGCCCAGAAAGAAATACACACTTCCCTCAGGGGCTCTTGTGGTGAATTGTTATTAATGATTTACAATTTCTACTACACTGTAATGCTTCTCTTCTAATTGAGACTTAAAGAACCGCATTTATGTTCTCAATGTCAATTAAACATGAATCCAAACCTATGTTCAGATGGATCCAGCCATCCATCCTCCTGAGACAGCAAACCGGCACAGACCTCAACAATGAAATGAGGAATGTCACCCCCATCTACTGCTGGCAGCTGAGTTAAACTTTGAGCAGACCCAGCATCGGTTCTGGAGGGGAAACTGGACAAGGAGCAGCTGAAATCACTTGGACTGTTCAGCCTGGAGGAGACTGAGGGGAGACCTCATTGTGGTTTTCAACAACTTCATAAGGAGAAGAGGAGGGGCAGGCACTGATCTTTTCTCTGAGGTGACCAGTGAGATGACTCAAGGGAAAACCTTGAAGTTGTGCCAAGGGAGGTTCAGGTTGGTTGGATATTAGGAAAAATTTCCTCACCCAGATGGTGCTGGGCACTGGAACAATTTCCAGGGCCGTGATCACAGCACCAAGCCTGACAGAGCTGAAGAAGTGTTTGGACAAGGCACAGGGTGGGATTGTTGGGGTGTCCTGTGCAGGACAGTGGTCACCTCTGTGTGACATCCCCAGATGTCCCTTGCACTGCCACAGAAAGCACCTGGCCATGTGGTGAAACACATCATCCTCCTCCTGACTTATCAGGACCTTCAGCAATTCCATTGTAGCATCAAGCAAAACTCTTCAGACACAGCAAAAGGAAAGGAAAGGGGGGGGGGGGACGGGACTCCACACCCTGATAAAATAATATCATTTGTGCATTTCTGTGACTCATAATGCAAAAATAGTGGAAGTAAGAAATTTAGGGGACAGGTCAGTTCTCAAAGGCAATGAGTGCCTCATCAATCATTCCATATTTCCTTATATTTTTTACTTCATGGCACCACCAGTCATTTAAAAAATATTCATAAATGTCACTAATAAATTATTGCTACATCCTAAAAAAAAAGAAGCTCATTTATTTATGCAGGAAATGTCGATTAAATTGAGATAGATATTGAAATTAATAAGTACACAGTAAAATGTAAAGTGCACAATTGATTTTAAATCCTCTGTTATATGCATGGCATGTAATTACCAGTAGTAAATCTGAAATGAAAATATAGAAGCTTATGAGACGCTTCAGTGCAATTGTTCATTTAGATCCACATAAATTCAGGGGACACACATTGCAAGTGCCAGCACTAGCATGAAAGGACTAAGCTGTAACTACAACCTTCATGAAAGGAAAACGAGAAAAATCCTTCAACAGCAGAAAAAATATTTTAAAAATACATCATTCTCTCTGAGGAGGTCACAGTCTTGTGTTGTTGTTGATGGTGGGAGGTAAAAATGAATGTATAAGTAACACATCTGGCAAGATACAGCATAAAAATGCCAGGAGTCAAAGGTTAAGTTTTCTTTATTTTCAAAAAATATGGGAAATTGGCACATCGTAGTGCATACACAACAACTAACAACCAAATTCATCTGGTACATTTTACTGTAAACAACAGTTTTGAAATGCAGTTTAATATGTGTTTTGCTTGCAAGTCTAGTAGAAGACTTCAGAGATTCATGCAAAGCTACACTTTTGTGTGCTCTGGTTCCATTTTTACACTGCACTTACCACCCTGGTATCTGAATTCCTGACACATTAAGATTTCATTTACATTCTACACCATTTCTGTGGGCAAATTCTTTAGTCTCACAGTCTACTCTTCTAAGCATCATGTGGGCTTCTCTCAGTGCTCTTTAATTTCTCCTGTCATCTGCCAATATTTTGGAATGGTCTGTGTTGCATAAGATCAGGCCTGTCCATAATATGGCTATTACATCATCCATTAGGGATGAGTCCATAAAGAAAACAGAAATCTTTGTAAACGTGGAAGTTAATAAAGATCGTCTTAAAGATCTTGGGGAGTTAAAATATATTCCAGAGTGTCTTGGTTTGAAAAGACAGGTGTCTGCTAAGGAAGGCAGGAACCTCCCCTGAAATGGAAAAATGTAACCCTCTCCTTCTGAATTATTATAACTTTGAAGTTAAGGCAAAGATATGGAGTAGGAATAACAGTTCTTTATTAGGGAAGAAAGAAAAAAAAATAAAAAATGCAGTAATACAAAACAACACTGACAGAGTCAGAACAGGACCTGACACCCGGTTGGTCAGAGTGGTGGCTGCAGTCCCATTAAATGGTGGCTCAGCCCTCCTGCAGTGATACCTGTGGCTCTGTTGGAGCAGGGATCCTGGAGAAGGGTGGAGTTTTCCTCTGAAGTGCCAGGGGTGGTGTAGATGGGCCTTGTTTTCCTCTGAGAATCCAGTGGAAAAGGCAGCTGCTCCTCTGGCAATCCACTGGGAAAAAGGCTGCCCTGGTGTCCAAAAATCTCAGATTATATCCAGTTAGGATTGCTTGGCTCCTCCCCCTGGGCAGAGCATCTCCCAGTGGGATGCTGTAATTTTATCAGCCATGCAGTGACACTCAATGGCCCATTATCAGCAGATATCTCCTGGAGAGAGGATTGGTTGTGGAAGAAATAAAGAAAACTGCCCAATTAACAGAAAATAACTGCCCCACCTCTTACAGATGGCAATATACACACATCTCACAACCCATGACACAGGGTCAGGTGAGACTTTCCTGGCACTCCTGCCCACAGAAGGCAGGGAGACACATTTCACCTGCTGAGGTCTTCAAACCACAGACTGGTAAAAATCTTCAGCAAAGTTGACCTAAAACAGCTGCCAGATGTTGGAGGAGTTTGAGTTCGATTTCACATCCAGAGTGACCTGCCCAGCTCCAATGGATGGAGTTAAGTGGACTATCACTCGCATGTGTAGTGCCATTGTAGGTGCTGTAAGGGATTAATTCATCTTTCCACCTGCCATTACAGAAAACCACATCTTTCATGTCCTCTGGCATATCTGTCAGGCCCATCTTAAATAGCTGAGTTTATGCTATACAGAGTGTTTAAAATTAGGGTGGATCCTCCAAGGGTCCTCAAGTTACAACAGAACCCTGGATTTAGGCTGTTAATTGCTGTCCTCTCTGTACATCCATATCCTCCACTTTCACAGCCTGGTGACTGAATTACCACTACATTTCCTCTGGAAAGGCTGGAGGAAAAAGTGTCCAGGAGCTCTTGAGTCACTGGTATCTTCACCCAACAGTAGGTCTTAACCCTTAGCTGGGGATATAATTCCCATTTTATTGGCTTCTGTTTAATGGGAGAGGCCACACAGAGCATATCTAATGGCATTTGGCTGCCACATTGCACAGCTGAGGTTGTCTCATAGAAAGAGGCTTTCTCTCTCTGGTTTCTGGTTTAGAGCAAACACATTGATTTAGAGTGGATTATTCATCCGAGAACATAAAAGGAATTAAAATCTTCAAGAACCACAGTGGCTTCAGTGTTTGAATGGGAACAAAAAAAACCTTAGACTCTGTATCTACACTTTATGGAGAGATAATTCAGAGACTTGAAAATATGAATAATAGGCTTGGCTTCTATGAATGCAGACTTCTGAATATTTTTAACAAGCTCTGGCCACTGACATTATATGATCAAAGAAACATAAAGTAAGCAACAAGGATCAGCTATTCCTTACAAAGCTAAAATATTTCTCAGTCACTCCAAAATTATCTTTGTGGATGGCTGGTCTGAGTGGTGATAAGCAGCTGTGTCAGAGAGTTTCAGGTGCATATATAAAATTTTCTTTAATCCTCCTAAGTCAACCATGGTCATTCAACAACTATCTTTGAAAAGTGGTAAGAAACATAATTTTAGAAGGGAGTTATATGTTAAGAGGTGCCTTTGAAGGATATGGGCAGAACCACTGAGGCCAGGAGGTTGGAGTCTTTCTGTGTTTTTTGTGTTGAAGCATTGCCCAAGCATAGTTGGGTCCCAAACTGAAGCATATCCATAAAAACAACACCATGAAGAGTGATTTTGATGGTGTAAAGAAGATCAGCTGGATTCCATGTGGGTATTTTTATGGAGAAAAAAAATTCTCAATAACCCAATAACTGCACCTTCCTGACTGCTCCACAGCATGTGCAGGGTAAGGCCTCTGTGGAGCACCTCCACCAGCAGCATCAGCAACCTGTGAGGAGAGAAGTGAAAATAAGGAATTCTGTCTTCTTAACATATGCCCCCATCATTTGTCCTGGCTGGGCATGATGCACCACTGAGCTCTGCCAGACTTCCAGGGAAAACATCAGTTTGGACATCTCTAATGGGCTCTTAGGAATGATGGAGGAATTTAATTACCCCTGAAATCTCTATGCCTGACTCAAAGCTGATCAACAACCTTTTTAAAACGTGTTCAGTGAGAGAAAATAGAGAACCTGGATAAAAAAGGACAATATCAAAACTAATCTTGTGTGACATCTCCACTGTTCAGCTAGCTCTGTAAAACTTCAGTCATATTTATTCCCACTGGATATGGGTTTTCCCAAGTATTACAAAAATGTAGGAATACTAGGGCAGGTGGGAAAGCAAATCTTCCTTACTACTCACAGAGAATAAGAGAATTTAAGATTCAACTTCCATGTAATTTTTAGCCAGCCTTTTCCCCAGATCTTCTATAGGATAAAATATAAATTCAATCCTGAAATCAGGATCTCAGAAGATGGGCAGCTGACTGAATTATTATGGGGATGAAAAGACAATTATCGTCATCCTCTTACTGGTAACAGAGCTCCCACCTTCCAAACTCCACCACTACAACCACCTAATTTCATACCTTATATAAAACCACACTTTCGTGCAAATTCATTTATTCCCCCTACATCTCCTTGTGTGTCTCTGTCTTCTATCTGTTTTCTCCCTTTTTTCAGAGCACTAGGGTCAGATAATTGGGATGTGAAGAATTAGTGCATCACAATCCATTTTATCCTGTTGATTCATAGCAAACCTGTGGAGCTCAAATTACATTCTGCCAAGCAGACTTGTGCTGTAGGGGCTGGATAATAAAAGCACACAGGTGTGTGCCACCAGCATCCCCATTGATTTGCAAATTGGTCCCCAAGAGACATCTTGGCAAATATTCTCCCAGCATCCAAGAGCTTTGCCTGATAGAAGCTAAAACAAGCTAAAAAGGAAATGCTAATTTCTATATCCTGCACTGGTTTTAAATGAAGTCTGACTGTTCTAAAGCCAGAGGGATGATAACAGTTAATGTATTCCCCACCTGAGAGGCAAGGCACCTTCTTCTGTGCATCTAAAAGACTGGAATTATGATCTTGAGAGGATTATAAATTATAGCAACTTCTTTTGCTCAGGGAAGCAGAGTTTTCCAGACCTCTTCAGTGTAAGTTCATAAGGATTTGCTGTTTTAAACCAGAAAAAAGTATGAAAGAGAAAATGGCTGGGGTGGGCACTGGCCAATAATGTTTCTGAAAGGGACTGACAGTTTTTGCAAGGTTTCTTTAAGAAGCAAAGTTTATGTTCCATGATCTGTGTGTGTTTCTGCTGATCTTTCCCCTTTTTGGACAGAATCCATCCAATCTGATACAGAGGGAGACGTCTCAAAGTTATCAAGTTGTCAGAAGTTTAATAGAAACCAGGATCTGTGATATGAGCTCATCATCTCTCAGACACATGGAACATACACAAGAAAGACATGTTATAAAGCTTCCTAAAGCTTCAGAAGTTGTACCTTCATGTTAAACATCTGAGAATGCAAAAACAAGTGCTCCTACCCCTTTTCTCTGAGCAGATAATCAAATCAGGGCTTCCTTAATTCCACCATCCAGGGCACAATTTGGTCTAAGGGCATCACAATTAGTCACTAAAAAAAAAAAATCATCTGCAGGGCAATTCACCAGAAGGAAGCCATAAAGAGTATAAAATAAGCTTGTTATTAAAGCATCAGATGATGAGTGAGGATTCTGCTCTGCAAAATATTCTTAGTTTGACAGGTTTGTACTCCAAACAGTGTAAAGGCGGTGGAGAGAGGAATCTGAGGCATAAAGATGTACAGAAAACAGCAAGACACAATTTTTAAGCAGAGACATCAACAGGACCAGAAACAGTGTCATCTGATAAATAAACCCCCACAACACAAACCAAAAAAAAAAACAAAAAGCAGAGCCCTAGAAAGTCCCACTCTGAGTTTCCTGCAAACCAATTTTGTACTGTCAATCCATGGCCAGTGAGTAACCAAGGATAATAAACCTGTGTTCAGACACTAAATGCATTTGTAGCCTATGGCAGGAGTCACCTTATCCAGCTTTAGTTTAGATGATTTCAGGGTAAACTTCTAATTAAGTCACCCCAGGGTTCCTTGGAAGTAATTAAGATCAGGTTAATAAGGTTGAGGATCTTAGAGCAGAAAAATGTACCCATCTATTTCAGAGTGAGATGAAACACTTTGGAAAGCCACTATATTATAGACACCAATGAAATCGAATTTATCCCACTCCTGCATTTGTCTGTTCCAGAAGGACATGTGGACCTGCAGACACCTGCAATATAAAGAAACAACTCCTTTTCTTTGTCTGACAGCTCTTGCTGACAAGGCTTGGCCATTTCACAAGTGCTCTTTGTGTCAGTTTTGAAGATACAAATTCTGCTCTGTGTTGCCACATCCCTGAACTCCCTCCCTGGATGTTTTATAATAGCCTGAAGAGTTTTCTTATATTTTGTCTCCTTTTCTTTGTCAGCCAATACCAGAAAGGTATTTTAGTCACATCAGCAAAGTGATCCATCATGTGAAGCATCCTCCTGGCAGGAAAAGCCATTACATTTGTTTTCCTTATGCAGCTAAGTAGACATTAATATCTGTAATTACTATTTAAATGCAGACTGACTGATTCCTCTGTGTTCATGTCATCTGCAGACTGCTCTGAAAATCACAGTCTTGAAATAATACTGACTTTATCTCATTCTTTTCTGTCAAGAATAGTTCTGAGCCTGGACAGTGCTTTCATTGATCCTATCCTTGCACAGGGCTGATTAAAGGCATGAATTTGTGGACATGAGGAAATTCTTTTCATAGTCGCAATTGTGTCTGGAGATTATGGGGGAATGGCTTTAAAATGAGAATAGATTTCAATTGGGTATTAGGAATAAATTCTTGGTTTTTAGGGTGCTGGCTGTGGTTACACAGAGAAGCTGAGGTTGCCCCATCCTTGGAAGTGTCCAAGGCCAGGTTGGATGGGGCTTGCAGCAACCTGGGAGAGTGGAAGGTGGGAACTAGAGGTTCTTTAAGGTCCCTTCCAACCCAAACTTTCTATGATTTTTTTAATTCATGTCAAGTACTGCCCTCTCCTCATGAGATTCTGGAGTTCAGATCCTAATTTATAAATTTACTTATATTTGTGTGGCCAAAATTCTCATCAGCAAAATGTACAGAAGTTGGATGAGTTTGGAGAGATGTCCATGGCTTTGTTTATGCTTCTGAAAATCTGATTTGATTAGAATTGTTTCTAGAAGACGAAAGATGGGGGAGGCCTGCTTCTTTACATTAGTTTCTCCAGTATATTGGAACTGAAGGTTTTCATGGGTCTTTTTCTTTCTTTCTTTCTTTCTTTCTTTCTTTCTTTCTTTCTTTCTTTCTTTCTTTCTTTCTTTCTTTCTTTCTTTCTTTCTTTCTTTCTTTCTTTCTTTCTTTCTTTCTTTCTTTCTTTCTTTCTTTCTTTCTTTCTTTCTTTCTTTCTCTTTCTTTTTCTTTTTCTTTCTTTCTTTCTTTTTCTTTCTTTCTTTCTTTCTTTCTTTCTTTCTTTCTTTCTTTCTTTCTTTCTTTCTTTCTTTCTTTCTTTCTTTCTTTCTTTCTTTCTCTTTCTTTCTTTCTTTCTTTCTCTTTCTTTCTTTCTTTCTTTCTTTCTTTCTTTCTTTCTTTCTTTCTTTCTTTCTTTCTTTCTTTCTCTTTCTTTTTCTTTTTCTTTCTTTCTTTTTCTTTCTTTCTTTCTTTCTTTCTTTCTTTCTTTCTTTCTTTCTTTCTTTCTTTCTTTCTTTCTTTCTTTCTTTCTTTCTCTTTCTTTCTTTCTTTCTTTCTCTTTCTTTCTTTCTTTCTTTCTTTCTTTCTTTCTTTCTTTCTTTCTTTCTTTCTTTCTTTCTTTCTTTCTTTTTCTTTCTCTTTCTTTCTTTCTTTCTTTCTTTCTTTCTTTCTTTCTTTCTTTCTTTCTTTCTTTCTTTCTTTCTTTCTTTCTTTCTTTCTCTCTTTCTCTCTTTCTCTCTTTCTCTCTTTCTCTCTCTCTTTCTTTCTTTCTTTCCTCTTTCTTTTCCTTCCTTCCTTCCTCCCTTCCGCCACTTCTGCCACTTCCGCCACTTCCACCACTTCCTTCCTTCCACCACTTCCTTCAGAATAGGAAATATTTTGCCTTTAACTCTGCCCTGAAGTTCTCACTTTCTCCTTAAACATCCTTTTAAACCAACCTCTTCAAACCAATCTCCTGGCTTTTCTCAGATTAGAGGACCCTTCTGTGTGTTTTCTGGTTAACTGTTCAATTATTACCCTGTTTTCCCATGGAAATGAAGCCTAAGTGGTCTCACTCCCACTGTGCATTTCTGTATGTACACTGCCAATAACTTCTGACCTCATTAAACAAAATGATATAAAAGCCTGAAGCCTCATAGATAATTACATTTCATGAAGGCAGAAGACAGATCTTACAGGCACTGCCACTGCAGGAAAATAAACAAGCATAAATCTTGGCATAGATGGGAAAATCCACATGGGAGAGAGCCTTTTACAGATGCCTCAAGCACAAGAAAATCTTCAGTCATAGTTTAAACCTTGCTTAAAGCCAAAGCCAATCTACCACAAGACACACATCTTCAGGCAAAGAAATTTAATTTATTCCCAAAATCCTTAAGTAAATTTTGGATCCATTCTGTGCAATATCTTAATTAGGTTTGTATGTGAGCTAAAAGGCAGTAACAAAGCTTGGGCCAGCAGATAATGCACTAAGTTTTTTTAGTTTATTTAATTCTGAATCCGGAAAGTATTTATAATTTCTTAGTAGTTATTTGCTTGTTTGTGTGACTTCAAATTCACACAGTGATTTTTTCTCCAAATAACCTCAAATCTCTGGTCATTCACTTACCTTTAAAGTTAACAAGATTTGTGTACTCAGGTCTTAGCCAGAGGTTTACAGATCTCTACCTCCCAGCCTCCATAAAGACATCTGTTAAATCCCTCCTTGACCATGCTCTCCCTCTATCTCTTTTTAAGCCAGGACTATCTTTCCATCTGTCAGTAGGATGGCAGCAAAGGAAATTGCACTAAATTCTCACTGAAGCCTCCTCATGAAATTACCTCTTGCTTATGAATTTGGAAATTACTGGAAAGTGAGTTTTCTCAGGAAAATCAAATGTTTCTGGATATTTAACTTTTCTTGTTACTGACCTATCAAAGGCAAAACAAGGGGCTGGACTGACCTATGGTGCTTTGATGTCCTTTGTACTTAATTTCTGCACCATCTGAGGATGGTAAGGTTTTCTGTGGAGCTCTTTATGGAACAAAGTCTCAGTCCCAGACCTTAAAGAAGGATTTTTTCCCACTTCTTGGTGCAGATAAGAATTCTCTAAGGTGAGCAGCGGAAAAACAAAGCTTGCTGTGCTGTTTCCTATAGAAAAGAGACAGTAATTGCTGGATAATATGTTTTCCCATTTTCCTACTCATGTAAAATTACCTTTTTTTTTCCTTTTTAGGGGGGGCTTGCCCTGCTGTTTATTACCCATAAAAGATTGCCCAGTTTCTTTGGCACAGTGAAAATCACTGCTTTTTTTCCCATTCAGCTCCTTGTTGCATTTTTTTTCTTGTTCAATTTAGGGATCAGTTATTCTTTCTCCTGTTGGGATTTGCTTTTCTCATCTATGAATTACTGGCTTTATTTATGTGGTAGTGTCAAAGGGTTCACAAATATGAAGCTTGTTAAGATTTGTGTGCGTGTATGTGTCCCTTTGCTTTAGGTTAGGACAATAATGATGATTATTAATGGAGCTTCCCCAGAGCAGGACTCTAATCTGGCACAGCCCCCTTCAAAGGGAGCACCAGACTGCAGAGAACAAGATAAACTATGCACACCCCAACTCAGTGACCTTCCTTTCTTCTGCAAAAACTACCAGTTTAAGAAAAATCTCCACAGTCATAAATCACCATCACTCACCACTGTTTGGAATGAGCTGGATGATTTTGGTACATTTATCATGGTTTAAGGAATTTTGACATGTTGTTCTCCTCTGAATGTTAAAGTTCTTTTCTTTGTGGTTGTTTCCTTCCACCACACGCACACATTGCAAGAGGCTGCTTAGAAAAGTCACAATATCAATTGTCAGAGGGGAGAGGAGACACATTGTCCATGCTCCTTGAAGATGAAAACATTGAAGGAATTTGACCTTGACTGAAGGAGCTTCCGTGGAAGATTAGAAAAAAAACAGCTCCCTAAACAGATGCCAGGTCATAATTACCATTAATGGCCACCTCATGCGTCATTCCAGGCACCTCACAACAAAAAATGTTATCTTTTGACAAAGCTGTTGGCAACCACATGTGGAAAAAAAAATTAAGGTTTTACCCATTATTTTCTAGTTTGTTTTTTTTTTTAAAGACTGAGAATTACTTAACTTGACTGTAAGTAAATAACCCACTGAAGACAGGCAAGTAGTCCAAAAGTGAGAAAAATGTTTATATACTATGAAACTATCTGTGGATAGTAAGATTTATAACTAGAATGGATAAAAAATGAGATTTCTGCAGTACTGAGCATTTTTTATGTTTTTCCTGCCTCAGTGTGGGACTTGAAACACAAGCAATATTTGTTTAAAAATGGAAATCGTGAAAAGCGCAGGTCATAATTTCTCATTTGATTATTCTTTTTTTTTAATACATTAAAAAAGCTCTCCTGCCAGATATAAACATTTTGATTAGGTTTTCTATTCATTAAATTGAAATTAAATACTTGTAAACTTTTTCTATTTGACCTGAACCTATTTACAACCATTTCCTCTTAAACCTCATGAATGGTAAATCATAAGTCCCTGTCACTAAAAGTATTTATGGAATATCAGGTTTCAGAAATTGCTCCATCAGCCATTTAAAAATTTCTCCAGGAGCAGAGAGAAAAGTATTGGCCTGTTCTTCTAGAGAGTCATCCTGCCAGGAGTACTTTGAATGTGGATCTCACAGCTCTGGCAGTCAGGATGATTTTAGACTAATTCAGCTGGGGCAAAGAGAGGAATAACACAGAGTGGGATGTGGAGTGTTCTCATTTTGGTTGTTTCAATTTCAAATCCCACACCAAGGCTAACTTTGGCTGCACCACCACAGCCTCAAGTGCTGTCCAAAGTGTGGAAATTTCAGGAGACCTCTGTGTGGAGTTTTCATAACTTAAGGAGATCTGGTCATCACAGCCAAAGGTGTTCAAGGCAGGTCTTTGACCTTTAGTGGAAGTTGCTGTTTCCCATGGCAGCAGGGTGGAACCTGGATGATCTCTAAGGTCCCTTTCAACTCAAACCATTCTATGATTCTATGGTTTTTCATGTGAAACAGCTTCATTTATTTCAGAAACATCTGAGAATTAAGGAAAGTGACAATTCCAACAAGGTTTCTTTATATGGAGACAAATATTTGAAATTCATTATGAATACCTTTTCTACTATTGCTTTCTGTCTGTACTCTGCTGTCACTATAGCACAGAAAAAAACCACTTAATTGGAAAAAAATCCTCTGTTTTAATATGGAATACCTGTTTTGAAGGTTTAACTGTATTTTGTTATTTCACAGCTTTCTTGTGTTGAAAGAAGAATAAACTTAGTTTATTACATCCCCCTAGACCTGTCACCTTTGAAAAACAAACTGATTCTACAAAAAACAGAGAACATCAGTTTTTCAGCCTTGCTTGTAATTACTCTCTTCTTCTCACATCACAATTACTTTTGATGAAAATTTCTGGATGGAGATTGATAAATAAATGATATCTGGCTGAAGTATTCACTGTGGAGCCTGTCTAAGTACAGGCTCTTCAGGGAAAAGCCTTAGGATGAAATATAGCTGCACTATTTACAGCAGTGATGAAGTGAGTTCTTTAAGGTCTAAAGTACATCTGTGAGACAGATCAGAGGTGGAGAAGGTTTATCTCCCTCATTCAGTGCAGCTCCACACAAGGCAAAGGCTGAGCTGGCTCAGGGGGGTCAGGACTAGAGGAGGGTGCTCAGGTCCATGCCCAAGTTAAATCATTTCCCTGAGCTCTCTTTTTCTCTGTTCCCTTCCCATTCTGCCCTAAAAAAACTTTCAATGGAGTGAGAAAACAAAATAAAGGCATATTTCTGCATTATGAAAAATACTTTTTTTTGCTTAAAGATAAGTTAGGACAGACAGATAAAGCCCAGAATTACATCAGCAGTGCAGCCTGAGAGTCACCGTTTGTGTTGATCAGGAAAAACCAAGGGTGAAGCTGCACCACTCACAGTTAAGTGTCTCCACAAAAGAGGATGAACAAGGTGTTTCCATGAGGGATGAAAGCTCATGGGGTCAGAACTCATAAAGATGCTTTTTTGTGCATGAGGCTCGAAGCCACCTTCAGTCAATGCCAGCTCTGCAGACAGAAACATTTCTGAGAGCAGACAGACAAATTTATAGGAGTATAAATATATTGACTCATTAAGGTTTGGACTAAAGACATGCATAAGTCTGCAAATTAACAGTTTGAAAGAAAAAAAATTATAATAAAACATCATCAGCCAAAAGCAATATCACTACTGTAGCAACAAACACTGGATAAAATAGAACTGAGAAATCATTAAGCACTGTGAAAACAGATCCACTGGATAAAAATGAACTCTTAGCATTACAGACAATAATTATCACTCTTCTCTAATGCCCTGATGCCCTGACTTGACCCTCTTGTTTTTGTCAGGCTCAAAGAAAGTCCAAGACCAAAATCCACATTTTGATTGAGTTGCCCAAGTGAACAGAAAATATTCATATCAAGGAAATAAGGTGAAATCAATGCCATGCTGAGAAGCACAGACAATAGAAGCTATCAAAATCCAAACATTAATTTGGTTTCTAAAAGAAAAATAATTTTGAATTTGCATAATCTTGAACTAGAATGACTATATCTTAGAGAAATTGATTAAATTTGCCTGCAAAATTTCCTGTTTCTAATGTTACAATTGTGGAAAAAGGCCAAGCAAAGTATTTCTTGAGTAATTCATTAAAAGGATTTAACTTCTTCTTTATATCTGCAAACTGCATTTAACAGCTTTTGATTTTTTCAAATTTCTTTGTGACTCAAAATTATTTGATCCAAACATGGAATAATAGGTTCTGGCAGACTTCTTAGAAACCAGTAATGACCTTGACTTTTGTAAATTTACTTATTTCATTGTGCATTTGGTCAACACACATTCTTTGGCAGTGCTTATGATGACCATGAAACTTTCAAATTTGCTTTGCAAATATTTCCTGTCTAAATGGACAGGCATAAAATGTGAGATGGGCCAGGGTAGGCACAGCAATATAATCTGTATAATTTAATTCTCGTGATTGATTTATTATATCAAAAAGTAAATGTGGAAACTTCTCTCTGCTTGGTGTGTTGTCCAGGATGCAGAAGAACAAAAATCTGCCCTGGTGTCTACTCCAAATACAAGAGGAGTGAAAATGCAGTCACAAATATGGTAAGAAGTGACCCCAATAAGCTGACTACTGAACATTTTATGTAGGTCTAGGTGAAAAAGAGAATCTTCAGGAGGGTTTGAAGAACAGTTCAGGGGTTTTTTGGTTGCTTGATGATAGCACCTTCATATGAGCAAAGAAACTGCAGAGAAACTGTTGAAAATTAGGCAAGGAGGATAGGAAAGCCATCATCAGGGGGCAGCAGATTATGGATTGAACATGTCAGTAGCACAAAGGAGGTGACAGGCACTGAAAGTGAGTTAAAGCAGTTTCTTTCTTGCTTCCTGATTAATGTTGTCCAAAAATCTTTACTTTTTCCCCTCATTACTCCAATGCAAGGCAGTGCAAGCATCCCAGCAGAGCCTGCAGGAGGTGAAGCGTGCAAGGAATGCTCAAGATGTCTGTTGGTGAGCTGAGACCAGGCCACTCAGGGCACAGGGTGATGAACAAACCCCTGGAGTCACTTTATCCTTCTCCAGTTGGAAAATACCAGATATTATGTCCACCCAGGCCAGAATGTAAGAGTCCTGATGGTCTGCAAAGGTAACAGAGCAGGGGGGATGTGGTGGAGTCACAGCATCAGAAATTCATTAGGGCTGACATTTTTATCATTATCCTGTGTCAACACCCCATCAATAAATATGGTCCCTACTCCTGCAGACTCACCAGCTGTAGAAATCCAAACAAAGACAATGTGCAGGCACTTCCCCGAGCAAATTAACATACAGGCCACAAAAGGTAGGTGTAGCAGGATCATAGACTCATGGAATGGTTTGGGTTGGAAGGGATCTTAAAGATGATCTCATTCCAACCTCATGCCATGGGCAGGGACACCTTCCACTAGACCAGGCTGCTCAAAGCCCCATCCAGCCTGGCCTTGAGCACTTCCAGGGATGGGGCATTTACAACTTCTATGGGCAACCTTTCTAGTGCCTCACCATCCTCACAGTGAAGAATTTCTTCCTAATATCCTTAGAGGTGAGGAAAGAATATCCCTTGCTTGTCAAAATTCACTCCTCAGTAGCCTCACTGCCATCATCCAATTGTGAAGCAAAAGGGATTAGAAAAGAAGAGTGAGGTGGCTCTGTGGTTATTTTACAGACATCTCCCTTCCAAGGGTGAGACATTTGGAAGAAGATACAAAGCTGCCTTCAAGGAACCTAAAAATCAGCCAGCAAAAGCATCACTGACCTCATGGTTGCAAGGAGAGAAGAAGATTTCTGACAGCCTGAGGGGTTTGGAACAGTCTTTACAGGTTTTGGAAACAAACACAAGGCTCATTCACAGGCATGTGAAGAAAGCACTAGATGTCATGGACATAATGATTTAATTGCTCCAGTGTCTCTTTGGTCCAATGGGGATAATGTTATTTTCCTCAGAGGAATGCTGTGAGTGGGAAATCAGACACTAACAACCAGAATATGGATACTGGGAAAAAATACTTTTTCTTAAAGAGTGATTAAGCATTGGGTAAGGCTCCTCAGGGAAGTGGTAGAGTCACCATCCCTGGAAGTGTTCAAAAACTGACGAGGTGTGGCATTTTGCAATATTATGGGTATGTTGTTATTCAGTCAAAGGTTGGACTTGATGGTCTTAGATGTCTTTTCCAACCTTAATGATTTCATTATTCTATGAAATCTTCAAATTTTGCAGCAATTTACTTGAAAATTTTGTCTCCAACACATATTAAATCAGGTAGGCTCTTTGGGGGTGGACACTGTAGGGTGCTGACCTTGCAACTCATGGAAAAAAAACTTCTGGAGAAACACAGCACCACTTGGAAGGACAAAAAAAAATAGTGGAGGAGGGAAAGGGGAGAAGACTTTAGAGCTGATAGTACAAGTGGAAAGGGCTGGAAGGTGCAGCTGTAAATGGCTCTCTAACTACAGAACAGTTTAGTTTTACAAGCACAGAGTCCTCTTCTGTTATTACCCAGCACAGAGTATGTGATGGAGTAAACGTTCAGTAAAGAGTTGGCAGCCTGGCCTCTCTCACAAAAAAATATGACAGGGTCACAGGTTTCTTTGCTTTGTTTCAATAATTGGATTTTCTGGGCTCCAAGTAACTGGATTTTCCGAGGTGCTAGGAACAGTCACAGGGGTGGAGGAAGCAGGATAACAATTTCAACGGAGTCATCATTACTGTGCCCGTGGAAATCCAGATCTGCATCTCACAAGGAAAGCTCAAAGGCATTTCACAACTTGCACAATTCCATGCCTAAAAGGAGCTAATCTCAGCAGCACCACCAAACTTTGTGTTTGGAGGGTTATTTTTATTTTAATTTGTCCCCGAGGCAGCCTCATTTGAGCTGAGTTTTAAGGACAAAGCGGAGGACTTTAAAAATGTCTTTAAGCCCACAACTGCAATACCTGCTACTACCTAAACCTCAAGTATTTAATGGTTCCTAAAAAATATATTGCCTTGTTAACGCCTGCAGCAAAGCACACAGTTTATGGGGGCGAGCAGTAATGCCCCTTTAGCCATCTGGCCAGCCAGAGTACAATGGGGTGTTTGATCACAGCCATTTCCATGTCTGCAGGAGATGGCTGCAATAAAAAGAACAAACAAGCACATTTACAGGGAGGTGCAGTTGGATACCGAGCCAGACAAGGAACCATAAGAAATTTAATGTAAATCTCTGTGGCCCAATCACAGACAACTCCATTGCTCCCAAAGTCAAATGGAGCTTGATTCCTTCACTTATGCAAATGGATATTCCCAGCCTTAATGAAAGTGCCTGAAGAACCTTGAGGGTCTCTGCCACCATCATTTTCACTTATTGAGGCAATTCTTGGAAGATTTTAAACTTGGAAAAAAAGCCACCAGCAGCCATGGAAATATCACCAAAGCAGCATGTATCACCCTGCACTTACTCCGTGGTCCCACGTGTTTGATGGAAAGACTTCAGTGAATTTTGAATTAAAGACATAATCACCAAGTCAAAATAAAGCTATTCCAGGGCATAGGTGGGTTGGAGAAACCACCAGATCTAGAAAGGTTCTGAGCCTTCAGCATTATAAGATTAGATATTATGAAAAATATCTTTATAGTGAGAGTGGTGAGGCACTAGCACAGGTTGACCTGGGAGGTTGTGGACTCCCCATCCCTGGAAGTGTTCAAGGCCAGGCTGAATGGAGCTTGGAGCAACCTGGTCTGGAGGAAGGTGTCCCTGCCCATGGCAGAGAGTTGGAACTGGATGACCTTTAAGATCCCACCCAGCCCAAATTATTATGTGATTCTATGAAAACATAGGTCCTCGGCACACTGGTGGGGCTGGAGCTGAAATTTCAGCAGGATCAGCTTTAACCTTTCTATCACTTTGTGTATTATGAATGTCACAATTCCCATCCAAGTCACGTTTCACAAAACCACTTTATTTCAAGACACACTGAACTGCTGTCTCCTTCCCTGAGCATGAAAATCACATAATATGATTTCATTCATCTGCCTGTTTGTGCACCGGTCACACAAAAAAGTTGTGAGACTACAACCAGGCTTTTCAGGCTTTTAAACACACAAATATAAACTGCCATTAAGGGTACATCACATTTCCTTGCTTAGTGCCTGGCTCATAAAATGTAATAGTTCCACAGCCTTTCCAACATTCAAAGCAAAGTTTTTCCCTTAAGCCCTAAAGGGAAAGAGAAATTTATGTCACCTAATCTCAGCTATCTAAAAATTAGCCATGTAATCTAAGATAGTCATCTGTGTTTTAGCTGATGCAAGGAATGGAGCATCTTCAGGGCACAATTCATGCAATCATAAACCAGGATGAGAACCAGCTCCAGGGGAAAGGCCTAAATGGCGATGTTTTCATGCGCATTGGGTTACAAACCTGATTTCACTCTGGAGGGGTCTGTGGCACATTTAGTTCCCCAACCATGGGAGCTTACTAGTGTTCCAGGCACTACAGGCGTCCCACACAGCCTACAGAAGGGTGTGATCTCCTCTGAGGGGGTCATATTTCCCAGCCCATGTGTCACCATAGGGCACCTGAATGGCACCAGGGGTCTGTGCTCAGGGAACTGAATAATTCACCAATGTCCTGGTCAGCAGAGCAGCTTTTCCTATTTCATTAACTGCATTAACACTATGCCCATTGTTTATAATGAGATTTCAGACACTTTGTTTGTCATCACTTACATGTGGAAACCTAAACTGCAGTTATTTAATCAGGGGGCTGAATCCTTCCCCAGTGTTCCTGATGTGCATGGATAGGTCTGGCTGTGGAAGTACATTTCTCTTTTTGCAGAGCATAAAGAGATCCCAGACAAAGAACTTTGACTAAATTCCTAATTTCTTAAGAGCTAAACCGTAGCAGGTAAAAATTTGAGCAAAGGTGCTCATGGTTTTGATGTTCAGGTTTGGAAGTAGAGGATCTTTAATATCTTTTCCAAACCAAACCATTCTGTGATTATAGGAAGATGTTGGCTTCAGTTAACAGAACAAAATATTAACAAGAAGAGTGATCTAATAAATGATTCTGCTGTTCCAAAAGCAGTATTTTCTTCCTTAAAGCTGTTTTGTTCTCTGTCGACAACTTCCAGCTGGTAATGTCATAGCATTTCATTCATGGACTTTGATGAAAATGTCCAAAAATTTTTTTCACATAAAGGCAGAAGCTTCACCATGAGCAGAATCTACAACAGGACAGATGAGCAGGAGTCCAAAATTTACATCTTCAGATGCCAACATTGTAAATCGTAGAAGCAATATAAAGAGTGGAATTGGATATGCAACTGAGTGTAACATTATGGAACCAGCATAAATCAGAACATAAACATTATGAAACAAAATATTGCTGCTGTGCTGCTTGAAATAAGTTGTGGATTTCACTCAGCTTATGCTTTAAACAGTGAGTACAGCAGAAATGACAAGTGTAGAAAACAGAATAAAAAGGTGAATTGAAGCTTTAATTTTATTTTTTTTTTAATATAATTTTCTACGAACAGAACCTGGCTGCCTGTAAAGCAACTGCATCCCCTGACCCCAGAATAAATTACATTTAGTTCAAGTTATGGTTATGCGGGAAAAATATTTGTGACTAAAAGTGCTTGTCTTGGAACTGATGTTGAGTTAACCAAAAGAAATTACTAATTTTAAGGTCAAGGCAATCTTTCACTTCTTAAGGTCAAGACAATCTTTCACTATTGAATAGAGTAATCTACTACTGAGTTTCAATTTTGACATACCAAGCTCACTAGTTTGATTTATCTCTTGCTTACAAACACAAACAATATTTGGCCATTGACTTCTCATGCAGCATCGTTCCAATATCTGCTGACCATTTGAAATCTAAACCTATAATTGAAGTTTGGGGGTTTTTCAGTCTCAGGCTGCTAGTTAACAGCATTTTGCAGCTGCAGTAAAAAGTAAATTTTATCACGTTTTCCAAATAAAAATGCCTCTACAAATATTTATTTGCATCCTCCACAATAAGGTGCAGCTTAGAAACAACAAGCTACCAATACTTATGTTAGTTTTGAGCTCCTGGGGGATAAGTTTCCTGTATTGGGAAACTATGTTTTTATCTCTGCTGCACAGAATTTTTCAGTTTGGACATATTCAGAGACATAAAATCCAGTGTCTCCTTCAGGACACGATTTGGGAAAGACATCAGCTCCTGAAAGTTTATGTTTTTAGACAGTCACTCAACCTATTCTAGTCCTGATATCTCACACATTATTATATCTCAGGTTATCTCCTGCATCACTGTAATAGGTCTATATTTCATAAAACACAAAGTTTGATTTTTGTAGTGACTGATACCACTATTTATTGTCCATTTGTGAGATGATTCTTCTCCTTGAGCTTTAGAGCCATAATCAGAATGAAGGAATACTCCTTGTTGAAAATATTATCTGCCAATAAATGCACTTTTAGGATGGCCCAAAAGGATACATTAAGCAGTAGGGTAATTTACAGAAGTGGCAATAAATGGAAATGACAAAAAATAAAAAAGTTCATTTTTTTTCTGGGTCAAATTTCCCAGGACTTAAAACAGCATTAAATGGGGTAAGAACAAAAAAAAAAAGATAGACGCAGATGTTCATGTATCGATATTTTTTGTTGTTCATGCTGAAAAAAAAAAAAAAAAGAAAGAATTGTCGAACAATTTTCAGCCTCTCTGCCCTTTCCATTATTCAAGTGGCCACCATTAGAAATCTCAGCACAAGGAGGACCTCAATCCACTGCTGGTGTCTGGATGGACATGGTCTCTTGTTGGTATCATCCACTTTTTTATAGAGTATTTTTATGATCTCTAGAATATATATTTTCTCCCTAGATACTCCAGATCTTTCACAAAGAAAGAACTCTTTCAACCCCTTGAGTGGCTTGATTTAACACCAGATTTATCAGCCAGAAAATTCTTTCAAGGCAGTTTGGTAGATTAGAGCATTTCCACTGTGCAGAAGTGCCTGAATGGAGCAATTTGAGATCCAAATTAATAGGTCCTAATTAATGGTAGCTTAAATCTGAGAAAAATTGATCATTTGTACATCATTTGCTCTTCCTGGGGTTATTATCTTACATCATGTCTGCATTAAGTACTTATCTGGTCCATTATTTCATCAACACACTCAGTTCCAGCCATTACCAGCAAATGTGTTCAATTCACGGAACAGATCTTTAAGTAGAAGAGTTGGACATTTCCTAGTCTGTAAATCCCTTCAAACATGGGTGTCCCATGAGTGTTTCAAAAGAATGAGACCATCTAGCTCATTAGTCTAATAATTAACACCTTATAAGAGACATTCTGCAGCTCTCTGGTGCTCTAGAAGTACAGCTGAAAGAAGAGTTTGAATTTCTGAGGCATTTTTGTCACTTCTTTGACCAGTATCAAACAGACTGAGTGCAACTGGGTGGTCTTGAGTCTGCACAAATTCATTACAGATAACAGGCATACACAAGAAGGTCATGGACATATTGGAGAAAATCCATAGGAGGCCATGAAGGTGCTCTGGGGGCTGGAGCACTTCTGTTATGGAGAGAGGCTGGGACAGCTGGGGATGGAGGAGAAAAGGCTCCAGGGAGACCTCAGAGCTCTTTCCAGTGCCTATGGAAGAGCTGGAGAGAGACTTTTTCTAAGGGTAAATGGTGATAGGACAAGGAGGAATGAAATTAAGCTGACGGAGAGTAGACTTAGATTAGATATCAAGAAAAAGTCCTTATGATAGGCATGGTGAGGACCTGGCACAGGTTGCCCAGAGAAGCTGTGGACTCCCAAACCCTGGAAGTGTCCAAGGCCAGGTTGGATGGGGCTTGGAGCAACCTGATCTGATAGAAGGAGTCCCTGCCCATGGAATGAGATGACCTTGAACGTCCCTTTTAATCCAAACCATTCTGTGAGTCTGTGATTCTATTTGAGCTGTTATAAGGTAGCCTAAACACTGATCTAGTGCTGGCAGACATCTCACAGGACACACAAGAGGCAGAAGCACTCCTGAAGCATCCAGTGGCCAGAAAGGAGATAATAAAGGCAACTCAACTGGTACTGGATGCCCACAGGAGTAACTTAGTCCTATATTTACCATCTGAAATCTCTTCATAGTTAGTAGAGATCTGAAGCTTCCCCAGTTGCACATGGGCAAGAGACACAACATTGATTTGGGGCTGGCAGTCAAAATATTGGACAAAGGAAACATCAGACTTTTCTGTAGTTATCTTGCAATGGCCCAAACAACACCAAATATATTTCAACAACTGAATCCTGCTCCTCTCTTTGATTTTTCATTGCACAGAAGATACAAAGAGTTTTCCAATTCCTCAAAATAAATCCCTCCTAGAAACAACAAATATTTCTTAAGCAAACCCTGGAAAGCAGCAGGCTCAGGAGTTACCAATGGATCCAGATAAAGAAAATATTTGAAACATGGCAGAAAAAAAAAAAGCATTTGCCAAATTGGCATTTGTACACACAAACAAGCAGCACTTTGATCCATTCCCATGTATGTCAGCTGCACCAAGACACAAGAACAGTCAGGGGCTCCTTTTCAAAAGAATTCCATAGTAAGTCATAGATGGCTGTGACCTCAAAGAACCTGCTGAGCACCTGAGGCAGCAAGTTCTACACATGAAGCATTTGGTAATGAGGCTTCTACAGAGATACAATTTTAGATGCTCAAGCTGAAAACAGCATAGACATTTTCCAAAAAAAACCTGGCCTGGACCACTGCCAAGAGCTGCTCCAAAACTGACTCTAACTGTTCCATTTGCTCTTGTGATAAATAGGATGGTTTAATGGAAACGCTATACACAAAACTGTACTGCTAGGTAATTACCTTGATTGAAACAAGTGTTTTTACACTGAAAGCAAAATTCCCCTGGAATTAAAGCAAGCCTCAACAAGAACGAGACCTCTGTGGAGATGCAGTCATATAAACAAGTTTGTGTGCTAATTATTTTCCAGTGGTTCTCTTAATGAGTCACTTGCTAGAGTCCACTGGTCACAAAGATTATTATTTTAATGATGATTCATAGAATTTGGGTACACATTGCAAACACAAGCACTGCACCAGTTGCCATGGCAGGAAAATGTGTGTGGCTTGTTCCTCAAATAGCAGAGTAAATAATTGCATGACAGCTTGTTCCTCCTCCAGAGGGTCTCCCAGTGTTGGAAATGGTCTGCAGGGTGCTTGCCACACTCAACATTTCCACCCCCTGCTTTTTCCTGAGCTTGTGGATAAAACCCTTAAATACTTATTTTCCCATGCAAAGATCATTTTTTTAGCTTTTTTTCCCAGCACTGGAGATTTGGAGCTTGTTTCTGGTCTCTGCTACCTTGGTGCAAATCAGGAGTAAATCTGGTTTTTTAAGGATAACAGCATTACAAGACTGTCCAGCTACAGAAAACAGCAGACAAAAAGCAAATCCTCTCTCTTCATGCAGGGCAATGAGGAACAAGTTGGTATTTAAGACAGGTAAAAAATATTCAGTTTTAACAGGGGTGGATTTAGTCCTGACCCCCTTGAAAAGCACATACATATTCTAGAAAAATCTCTGCGATTTTGGCCTGGGTGTTTTCTAAATCTAAATTTTGGATGTATTTTTAAACTGAAAGTACTGAAATAAGACCACCATCCCTACAGCACCAGGAAGGAAACAGCACATAATGCAAAAGAATTTTAACAAGTATATATGAAGTTGAATTCCTGGTAGTTACCCCTCCTGAGCACCTGAAATTAGCAGTGAGCAAAGGAATAAAAAAGTGACATATAGAGCCTGAAAATCTATTTTAAAGTGGAGGATGTTAAAGGGAAAAAGCAACAATGTGAGTTAATCTGATGGAGGTGGGTTTTCTCATCACCAGGGATTGATAAACCTGCCAAGGAAGGTAGCTCTGCTTAACAGTTCACTTCGCTGAGGCTCTTAAGCATCTGTTTTATCTGAAGGGTCTTTATTCTAAATAAATGATACTTCTCCATACGGCAGCTATTTGCTCACAGATTGCAATGCTCATTGCCCCAAAAGAAGCAGAACAGCGAGGCTGAAAACTAAATCAGACTTGATGCAGCTATAATTGGTATTAGGGAACTGCAGAGGGGAAAACCTTTCCAGGGGGGAAGATAGAGATAACGCCAACTCCCTTCACATGGTGGGTTGGAGCCCAGAACCAGAAATAAAGGATCACTGAATGGGACAAAGGAGAGCAAAAATCCCTCCCTGGGAAAGAAATGTTATGGCAGCATCCTAAACCCTTGAGGTGGTTCCTGTGAGCTGAACAAGATTTTAGAGGGTTGTTAAATCTCTGTAAGGCTCATGTTCACAGGCCATTGATCATCCTACAATTAGTGGAGTGCAGCTGAGATTTTCTCCTGCCTGCCAGGTGCCCAACTCCTCAGGAAGTTCAGTTCTGCTGGGGAAAATCAGAACCTGGACAGCTGAGCTAGTTTGGGCTGGGCTAGGGTTAATATTTTTCACAGCAGATAGCATGGAGCTGTGTTGGGGATTTTTAATGAAGACAGTGCTGATAAGACAGACTTGGTTTTGCTCTTGAGCATGGCTCACAGAGTCAAGGCCTTTGCTGTTCCTCACCCTACTGGTGAGTGGGCTGGGGGTGCACAGGGAGTTGGGAGGGGACACAGCCAGGACAGCTGACCCTGAGTGACTCAAAGGACATTCCAGACCCCACGGCACCATGTTTGTCTATAAATCTGGGGGAGAAGCAGGATGGGGGGCACATTTGGAGTGATGAAGTTTGTCTTCTGAAGCCACTGCTATGTGCGATGGAGCCTGGCTTTGCTGGGGACAGCTGAACACCTGCCTGCCCAGGGGAAGCAGTGAATAAATTCCTTGTTTTCCTTTGCTTGCATTTGCTTTTGCTTTACCTATTAAACTATGAGTTTCCCCACTTTTCATCTAGTTCTTTTTCCCATCCCTCCAGCAGGGAATGAGCGAGTGGCTGTGTGCGGCTGCGTTGCTGCCTGGGGTTAGTCTACAACAGCCCTTTTTGGCACCCAACACAGGACTTGGAGGGTTCCAGATAGCAACAGCCTTGATTGGCATATGCTGGATGGAGCTGTTATTGCTGTTTAGCTGTTAATTGACAGCTCCTGTGCTTGTCATGGGACTCGTTTGCCTGTCTCTTCGAGCCCAGTGCTTGTTAGTGGCTGCTCTTTTCTTCCACTGCTCGCTGTGTTGCTGCTCTGCTCCTCATCTGACTGTGCTGGCAATGCTCTGATAACAGCAGCAGGGAGTGGATAACAGGCCTGACAAGAGGCAGGTGGCCAGGGAGTCACTGCTGTTCCTGGGCTGCTTCATTGGACAGGCTGGGGCTCCAGCATGAACTTGAGTTGGAGGGACAGTGACCTGTGGATGAGTCCATACGAGAGCAGAGCACCCTGAAATGTCTGTGGCCATGAATCAGGCCAGCCAGAGCAGGTACATCTCAACATGGCTGTGGCTATGTCTGTGCTGCAGGTGTCCATCCAAAGGGTTTGAGGCCCCAGGCTAAGTCCATGCTGCATCACACAGACCTTGAAGCATCAGTGGCTGTGCACATGGTCAGGCTGGGGGCAGAGCAGAAAGAAATGAAAAACAGGAAAAAATATGTATTGGTATCCCTGTGCTATAACATGATCATGTAAAAAAAGAAAATACAAATGGATTCTGCATTGTTGTCCAAACACTGATGATTGGAAGGTTGGACCTCACAGGTTTTGGAGATATTTTTGGAGCACACATGAAAATTCAGGAGAAGTACTCTACCAGGGTTCGCACTGAGCTTGGCAGTGAGCTCTGCATGGGTAGGACATTAACAGTTTTCAGGCCTGCCACTGGTTTTGCATCTTAACAAACATTGAGGACAAGATGTGTGAAATTGACAGTTACAGAATCTGGGAAAGAGACCACACTGCAACAATGATGATGAAAGTAAAGACCCATCTGCTGCTACGGCTTGAGCAGCAAAAATGTTTTCACAGCTCTAAAGGGGAGAGGGGGAGGCAGAGCCCTGGTAGGAACGCAAAACACCACAGTGAGAACATACACAGAGGAGGAGAGAGGCAGAAAATGTTGCAGATGTGGCAGTGCTTCATTTGGCATCCACTGAGACATCACTGTAAGGAATTAAAAAATTTAAAAAGAAAATAAATTAAAAATAAACTGATGCTTGCAATGCCAGAAAGGAAACATCAGTTTTTCAGCCTGATCAAAACATGAGCTCCCCACCAGCTGAGCCAACAAGAACCAGTACAGAGACACCATTCAGACAGTGCACAGCACGTGGTTGGGACCCACAGCCTCCCATCAGGCAGAAGGAGCCCAAAATGAAGCTCCAGCTGGTAGCAGAAGTAGACTGAGATGTTCAAGACCTTGCTCTTTGCATCTCTGAGCTCTTCAGCAGCCTGTCAGAGCCCAAAAGAACCCAGGAAAAGCAAGGAGCAGCAGGTACAAGAAGGTGAAGACAGCTGCCACCACAAAACAGCTGTTGAGTTCAGCATCTCCACAGGTTTTTAGACAGCAGCAGCTGCTCATAAAAGTGAAGGCTGGTTCTTTCTCAGCACCAGGCCAGAAGGAGACCTTTTGTGAGGAAGAGGTACTTGGCCAAGGAAGAATTTAGCTTTGTAGCGAACACACAGGCAGCCACCCAGATTTGTATTTGCTTAGGTTTGTTGTTGATCAGAGTGGCACAAGGTTTGTGATCTCTGGAAATAATAACAGGATAATAGCATTTTTATAAAAACATAAATTTTTAACCTGTCTCTGACATCTCATGGAAATACTCCAACCATTGCCCTGAGTTAGAAAATAATTATTCATTGTGGTCACCAAGCCTTGCTCAAGTATGTTCTGAGACAAATGACAACAGAGAGGACAGCAGAAAGAATCTCCAGTTTCTTCATTCTCTTGAACAATTCATAAATTGTTAAGGTTGGAAAATATCTCTGAGATCATCACCAAGTCCAGATTCCAACCCAGCACCCCACCACGTATCCCCTTGCCCTCTGTCCTCCAGTGCCACATCCACACATTTTTTGAAAACTTCCAGGGACAATGACTTCACTGCTTCCCTGGGCAGTCTGTTCAGTGCTTGACAGCCCTTTCTGTGAAGAGATTTTTTTTCTTATCTCCAATCTAAATCTCCTCTGGTACAACCTAAGGCCATTTTCTCTTGTCCTGTCCTTTTTTAGATTTCTAGTGGAAATTATCCCAAGTGCCCATTTCCAGAAATAAAACAAATGGGACACACTGTTAACAAAATCTGGGATAGCTTGATGGTTTAGAGTCCCCAAAGTTGAGCAAAAATTTTGTAGGTCTTTCAGGACCTAAATCTTTGAGTTGGGTGTTAAGAGTAGATGAAATTATTGTCTTCTTGAGGCATCTTTATTTCCACCAAACCTACAGGGAGATCAGACAGCTGACTTAGAAAAAGCTCTTAGCTTTTAGGCTGCTCAAATTGGGTGGTATAATCACCTAACACACTCCCCAGCCATTTTATATATCCAGTTCTGCTGACAGCTGGGTCTGCTCTAAAGCACCACAGAAAAATGATACCACAGATCCTTGAAGAAAATAATGTCCCAGATAGTGATGGAAAAGAACACCATCTGTAACTCTGAATCTCAATTTTGTTCTCATTAGATCTTCATTATATCAGCCATCATTGTTGTGCAGAGACCTGAATCTATCCTCTCTGTATTCACCTGCAAGCTATTTCCTTTAATTGCTGTGCACACAGAAAATCAAATGTATTCTAACAACGCTGATTCATTGGCTCAGCTGTTAAATGCAATTTGTGCATCTCTCTATACAGTTTATTTATCTATTTCCCATCCCTGCACCATCTGAATGCTTCCCAATCTTTACTGAAGTTAACCTTGCAAATATTTCCCCAGCTCCACAGGGCAGCTGTGGAAGAATAGCCAAAGTCTATTCCCTGCAGAATTCTCCTTAAATGTTTAGCTTCCACTGAAAACACAAGTTTACAGACCAGCATCCTAGGGATATAAAAAACAGCATGGACTAGCATCTGTCATACCAAGAGACGAACTCTTGGCATGGAAATGTCTCATGGGGGAGCTCTGAAGTCAAATAAATAAATTGGGAATTTAGTCTGAATTGGACTTTGCCTAACTTAGCTGCTTATGTGACTGCCCTTCTGTAACTAGATCAAACTCTTTGGTTGCTTCATTAGTAGAGTGGAAAGAATATAATGAATCTCTAATTGTGCTGCTGGGGAAAGAAAAAAAATTGTTGATACTCTTGCTGAATACCTGTTGATTTCCTGGCATGTAAGAGAGCATTTTGCCAGGATCAGGCAGTGAGTTGTGCAAATCTTAGCAAGAGACTTTCTGTTACACAGTGTGACAATAATATGTCCTTATGGAGGATTATTTGTCAGATTAATTTGAAGAGCCCCTGGGAGTATTACACCATTTTTCTTCTTCTTTCAGAGATGTCTTCCATGTTTGTCACCTTCCCTGTTCTCCTCAACACATCCTATTTTTAGGCTGCCTCAGCCATAAAGTACAGTAATGCAGCATTGCATTTCCATGTTCAGTTAGAGAGATTTGATGACACAGATTCCCAGAATTCAACATCCAGCCATCAGTTTTTCCCATCTCTAGAGAATCCTAGAATATCCTGAGTTAGAAGGAACCCACTAGGATCATCAAAGTCCAGCTCCTATCACAGGTCTGGCTAAAAAACATGAGACTTTAAATGAATGGTAAACACACCGGATTTCTGGGGCTTGGTTCTTCTTGTTTGCCATGTCATGTCTGAAATTTTTACATATTTAGAGTTTGGGCTGCTTGTGAGCCACTCCCTCAACCAGAAATTTCGTGGTGTGTTGTGTGAGCAGAGGAACCAGCAGAGCATTGTTTGTTATGAGTTGTGAGGGCTGGGCTCTTCTGACAGTGTCCACTTTAGGAGGAACAGTCATGGAATCTCTCTGCTCAGTCTAACAGCTCAAGAACATCTCTACTCTTCCACTTATTTTAATAAAAATACCAGGAAATTAATATCTTTGAGACCTCTGTCCTTCCATCCACTGTGATACAGACACAGAAGTCACCTGGGTGAGCAGACAGCACAGAGCACACAGAGGAGACCTGATCTCAATTTTTTTTTATTTCTGGGCTTTGCCATTTAACATTAATCTATCACAACTGCAGAACCCAGTGATTCTGGGAGTTATGAATCAAGTGACATCAAGTTCTGTGGTTAGTTTTGACTCCAGAATCTTCCTGGGGTGAAAACGTGAAGTGAATCTCTGGAAACTTCAGAAGTAGCTGTAAGTGCATAACTATATACATTTTTGAAGATATATCCCCTTAAAGATGTGCTAATAGTCCAAAACATCACAGTAAACAGAGTACCTGTCTCTTGCTTTGATGTACAAAGCTTTCAGGTTGACAAGGAGAAGAAGCTGCACGTACCTGTAAACATATTAAAAAATTGCTTAAATGAAGCTTGTTCAAGGTAGGTGCAGTTTGGAACAAATTTCCCAAAGTTCTTTTAATCATACCAATAAATGCATGGTACAAGTGCACCAGATGGTGGAGCAACTGTAGAAAACAAAATTATTGGGCTTAAATCTCAGTGGGAGGGAACCAGACATGATTAACAGAAAGAAGGAGGATTTTCAAGAAGCACAAGATGTAGTTTAGCTTGAAAGAGTGTTCAGGGTTTCCTGTAAAAGGTGTTGAGTTCTCTGTTCCTCCTCATTTTAGCACTTAAATATTCCTATTCAAAACCAACTGTGATATGAAGGTGACAGGGAGTTTTTCTGCTGACCTTTGCATAACAAAAGTAAAAGGATATCTGATATAGGCAAAGGGAAAATAAAATGTAAGAGGAAATAAAAGCTTTCTCAGACAATGAACCACTTGCCACAGTGGAACAGGCTCTCACAAAGCACCACCTAAAGAAGAACTGGCCAGATGCAAACCCCAGTTAAAATCATTTTTCATGGAAAAGGAAAATAGCCAAAGTTTTGAGATGAAAACAAAAAATAGAAAAAAGAACTTTAGCCTGAATAAAAGCCTGCAGGCTTCAAGTCTTAAACTACACTCTAGCTGCTCAGAAAAAAAAAAACTCTGTGCCTGAACACAGAAATCTTGTATCAACATCCAAGGAGGACTTGTACACTTCCTTTGCAGTCAGGTTAACTGGAGACAGACAATGTTCTTGAGAGATCCTGAATCTGATCCAGGGTGACAATTAAAAGTCATCCTCATCAGAGAAACCTATGACCTGCTAACTGACTCAAAATCCCAGATCAGAGAAGGGTTGTGGAACCAATGCATAAACCACACCATGACTGCCATACTGAGTTTTCATCTAGAGTCTCACACTTTTTCTTTTCTCTGAAATATCTTAACATTAATTAAAGCCTTTTCTCTTTTTATCTTTCTGCACAAAGCATGATCTGTTCTGATTTGCCTTGATGTGATGCTGTCAGCAAAAAGCAAAAAGAAAAGGATTTCCTCCTAGGAAATGTCAGCAGAATTCTCTATCTCTCAGGGGAATAAGAAGAACACAGAGGCAAGTCTTGGCAGAGGAGAGGGAACAGCCACCTCTGCTGTCCCTGATGTCCATGCTACCTGCAAGTGCCACTCTCTCTTATCTCTGTTGGTGACATGAAGTCAAACACTTTCTCCAAAGATGTGCAGAGTCACACGTGGGTTGAATTCTATCAGGAACAGTTCAGTTACTTTGGCTGGTGAATTGTCCTTTTCTGTGTCACAAAAAAGAATGTGGACACCATGGAAATGAATGAGCTGCACACCAGTCTGCAAAACTCTCTAAAAAATTAACTCCTTGTCGTTTAGTTTGTGAGGGTCCCCAGAACAAGGTGAAGAGATGAGTCTGACTCCATGTTCTCAGAAGGCTGATTTATTATTTTAAGATATTACATGTTATGTTATGTTATGTTATATTAATGCTATACTAAAACTATACTAAAGAATACAGAAAGGATACAGACAGAAGGTTTAACAAGAATGATAATGAAAAACTTATGACTGACTCCTCAGAATCTGTCACAGCTGATGGTGATTGGTCATTAAGTAAAAACAATTCACAGGAAACCAATCAAACATGCACCCGTTGGTGAACCACATTCCAAAGCAGCAAACACAGGAGAAGCAATCAGATAATTATTGTCTTCATTCTTTTCTGAGGCTTCTCAGCTTCCCAGGAGAAGAAATCCTGGTGAAGGGATTTTTCAGAAAATATGACAATGGCATCTTGTTAAATCAAACAAAGAATCATAGACCCATGGAAGATTTTGGGTTGACATGGACCTTACAGATCATCTCATTTCAAACCACTTGCCATGGGCAGGGACAGCTTCCACTATCCCATATTGCTCCAGGCTCCATCCAACCTGGCCTTGAGCACTTCCAGGGATCCAGGGGCAGCCACAGCTTCTCTGGGAAACCTGTGCCAGGGCATCACCACCCTCACAGTATATTTCTTCATAATATCTCTAAGTAATTTATGAGACTGTTTATATTCTCTGCCTACAATGTAAATGCCTGCATATAACATCTTTCTTGTGTCTCTTCAGTCTTCTAAAAATTCAGATTAAAAATCCTTTCTTTCCACCACTTGTTAAGCAATTTTATCCTTTCAACAATATCTCATTCACATTTATCTTAACTTGTGCCTGAATAAGCACTTAGTAAAATAAAGCCTCTTTTGAACATTTTCACTTCCCCTCTTTCATTTGTGACTAGGCTCAAAGAAGCTCTCACTACGTTTTTAGACCTATTTGTGGACCCAGATTTGGTATCAGCATTTTCTAAAATTTACTGTTTATTTTCAATCTGCTTTCCCTGCTTAATAAGCAAACCAGTGCTCTCACCTCTCCCACTCTTTACTCTTCTAGATTTTATTCATGGTGCCTTTTTTTTTTTCAGTGCAGGTCCTGCCCCCCTGCTGGTCTTTATTTACTGTCAGCAGCATCAGCAGTGTTGCCTCTGCTAAAATTCCCTGTGTAAGGGCCAGATCCTGTCCTTTGTCAAGATGGATTTTTGAGATTTCTCACCAAGTCTACATATGAAAAAATCTGAAAATACCCCAAAGAGTAATAAAACTTAAATTTTGTTCAACATGAAAGCAGATCATCCTTCTTCCAGCAAAGCTGAAGAAAAAATAATAGAGGCTGCTCCTGCTTTTGTGATGAACTGGTTTACAGACAGAAGCCACAACCAGAAATTATATTTTCAAGCAAGAATTTTGTAAGGGGAGGGAGGTAAGGAATGCCTTCACAGAACTCTAGAAAATTCACTCATATGACTAAAAGTGTTTTCTCACTTGTTCATAGAATCAAAATGGTTTTGGCTGGAAGGAATTTTAAAAACCATCTCGTCCAGTCCTCCATGCCACAAGCATGGACACCTTCCACTATCCCAGGTTGCTCCAAGCCTTGTCCAACCTGGCCTTGCACACTTCCAGGGATGGGATAGGCACAGCTTCTCTGGGATAGAGGCCTTCTGGGTTTCTACACAGCATCTCCAAGGGCAATGATATCTGTGTTTAGGCATCAGAATTACAACAAGGTAACTGAGAGCATAAAATCATCCTTGCTAACAGCACATGCTCTTGCTGTGGTCAGTTGTCTGATCACAGAATATAAGCAGACATGACTTCAACATAAGATTTCTGGGCAGTGGAACAAACACAGCTTGCTGTAGTCCTGCAGCCTTTTAATGTCACCTCTACTATTTTCTGGGGCACAGTTCTGGCAGTAGATGCTGAGCACAGAGGCAGAACAGAAAAAAAAAAAAAATCCCCCTGCCCTGTAAAGTCTTAAATTCTCACTAGAGGCATGACATTTTACAAGAAATCCAGTCATAAAGCCAAACCATGTGTTGGTTCTATGTTTATCAGCTTTCATCCCCTCTTTCTTTTTAAACAGCTTCAGGCTGATTTATCAGCACCTCTGTCAGCCTTTTGTTCCAAATTGCCCTTTCCTCCTCCACTGACTACAGAGGAAAACTCACCTCCTAAGGCTAAAGCTAATCTTTGCCAAATAAAACTCGCTATAAAGAGAAAAAGCCATGATATGGATAAGTTAATATATTTTTAATTCATCTCTAGCCACTTCAATTAGCTGCTCTCAGTGTAGCCTGTATGTACAGGGAGCTCCATCACTGGCAGAATGCTTGCTGCTGTGTGGAGATAACAGATATTGGTTATTTCTTGATTCTTTGCATTGTTCATTCTGATAACTTCTATACAGCAAATTCAGAAACACTAAAAGCAAGTCTGCTTCTGCAAAGTCCCTGGGTTCAAAGTGTTTAGGCTGATCATATATTCATGAGAGCAGTGCCAGACTGGTTTATGCTCCTCCAAATCATTTGAACTCAATTTACAGAGCGTGGATGTGTGAGAGAGGAAAGATTAGTCCAATCTTGCACTATTAGCAGCACAAAAGAACTGAGAGAGCTGCTTGTTGGGGGAGGATTTGTCTTAGTTTTGAAATACCTGTGTGTCAGGGCTCCTCCAAGGCGGTGCAAGGAGATGAGCCAAAGGTTAGGGAGGAACACAGAAGAAGTCAGAGGGGAATAGGAAAAGCCCCTTGCTGGAAATCACTCCTTCTCCACTCATACAGAATTCACATCCTCTGGAAATGTGTTTAATACAAACTGGTTTGCTCTTGATCTCTGATAAAAAGGGGAAATTTGGGTGGAAACCAATTCTTCATAGGCCTTAAACTTGAAACTAGAAGCATCAAAATGCAAAGAAAGTTTAGGAGAATTTCCTTGGTGTGGGAATTTAATTTTCAATCTGTCATGATATGAGAAGTCATATCTGGGCATTATTAACAGCCAGCACCAAATAAATTTCCTAGTGTTGATTAACAATGTGATTCCCACACTGTCTAAGATAAAAATTCATAAGATCAATCTTCATGTTCTACAACTACTAAATGGCTTAATGAGAAATACTCAGTATTGGAAAGAAAATTTCCTCCTAGGAATGACATGGAAAATGGTCAGGGAGATAACCAGCCACCACCACAAATGTGGCAGCAGCCAGGACAGGTCACTGATTTGATGGAGTATGACAGCCACACTCAGAACTGTACAAAAATCAGCTTGGATCCACCTTCTTCTGCAGGAAATTCCAGCCCTGGCAGCATCCTACCCTTGATTTATATGAAATGCACTGCTTCTCAAACTCTGCTTCTTCAAGCACTATTTATAGCATGCAATTTAAGGAGACAGAGAGTGAAGGGAGAAGGGAAAGGTAGGAAAGCTATTTGCAAATGAGTCATTCCCCAGGAATGCTTTGACAGGTTGTCAGCAGAGATCTGATAAAGACATCCAGTTAAAATACCCCACTGTGGTTCCAGGTGAAGGAAGATTGACGTTCTGGTGGTGTGCACGAGGCAAACTCCACCCAGGAGATGTTTAATCTCTGTGGGAAGCTTTCATACAGCCTGAATGATTCCAAAGTCATTCTGCCTTTTAGCAAATAATGAACATGCACAAGAAGTAAGTTTAAAAGAAAAAAAAAAAAAAGAAAAGAAAAGAAAATAAAAGAGAAACCTACTTGGAATAATAATCTCCCCCATCAGCATGCCATGTCAGGCATGGTTAGTAATGAAGTGTTGCTTCCAGTACTGCTCTTCAGTCTCCACAGCACAAGCTGTCCAATCATTACATATTCCCATCAGAAGAAGTCCAGCACTTCCCATGGAAACTTCCTGACACAGAGCCTACATTGTCCTCTGCTTTACTCCTACTGGTTATTCATGATGGCCCCTTGACTCATTTCTTCCCTGACTTAACATTTTACAATATTTGCAGTGTTATTGCATTCTTCCTTAGCTGGTATTTAAACCACAGACCACTGCAGGAAAACACATCAAATTCTCCAGCTGTGTCCCCTTGTAAATACCAGTAACAAAACACCCTGACAACAACAGTTTTGTCACCTGTCCAGGGCTGCTGGTTTTGTGCCTCAGTTTCCCCAACCTTTAGCACTGTGCTGAAGACAGAGCTGGGCCAAACTGGATTCCTGTACCCCTCTGAACTTGGTAAATGTATTGGCAAATATGTTCAGGCAATGTTTAACTTACTGAAACAAATTTATTTCCTGTCCCACCCTGGTGCCCTTTGTGACTCAAGAGACCAACACTCCCACATCTATGTCCTCTCCAAGGACATGTCCACATGTTATTCCAGAGTGTGCTTTGATCTCTGGAACAGCCACTTCTATGTCCTATGTCTACTATGTCCTCTGAAAATCACAGAATCATGGAATGGTTTGCTACCTTAAAAGACCATCCAGTTCTGCCCCCCAGCCATGGGCAGGGACACCTTCCACCAGACCAGGCTGCTTCAAGCCCCATCCAACCTGGCCTTGGACACTTGCAGGGATGGGGCAACGGTTCCTGAGCCTCAGCACTCTCACAGTAAAGAATTTCCTCCTAATATCTGATCTAAACCTGTCCTCTATTGATTTCAATCCTTTCCCCTTGTCCTATCTCTCCATGCCCTTGTGAAAAATCCCTCTACATCCCTCCAATAAGTTCCCTTTAGGCACTGAAAGATGCTCTCTGTCCTCCCTGAAGCCCTCATTTCTCCAGTCTGAGGAAGAAATTTAGGCATTGAAGCACAATTTCTGGTAAAGCTCACAATTTTCTTCCTAAAACTCTCCTTGTTCTAAACAAACATATGGAGAACAGACCTAAGCATGTGCCTTTTTTCTTTTTCAGTGAAAATACACTAAAAACAACAAGGACAAGCTTTCTGAAAGGAAGAAGGTGTTAAATTTGTCGTCTTGAGGTTTCTGTGCACACTCACTCTGTATAATCCTGTTAGGAAAAGAGATAGGAGCTCTCCTTTCTGCGAGAGCTACAGGACCCAAATTCAGAAAAAAACCTTGCACAAAGCGTGCACTCCTCAGCATCTCTGCAGAGATTATCTGAAGTTTTCCAATTCCATTTTCTGGTGTTTTAAACCAACTGCTTTAAGGAAATGCCAGAGTTCCAGGGATGATAAAGATCTGCCACAGGATGAAATAAGCAGCAGTGGCCACACCAATGGCATTGATGTATTGCAAGGCCAGGGCACATCTCACTGCCACATGTGGCTGTCCTGGACACCCCACAGCATCTCAAGCAGCTCTGCACACCCCTACTCACATCCCACACTGCTGAAGGTGAAGTTTGTTGTCAGCACCACAAACACACTGCCAGGATTTGTCTCACCTCAAAGGATACTCGATTATACACAGTGGCATTTAAGTAGCTCACAGGAGGCACAGAGATTTTCCAAATCAACAGAGGAACAATGAGTTATTGTAGCAAAACCGCAACAAACTTCAGCCCACCACATTGCTAACGAGTGTTTAATACACACTTATGCAGGACACATAAAAGGAATTCATCAGGCCTCCCTTGACTCTGCTGAACGGTTCAGCAACCTTGGGTTGAATTTACAATCTGTCACTGCCTTTCAAAATGCCATATACAAGAGGAGGACAGTGCCTGGGGAATTGAAGTGCCTGGAGAGGAGAAAAACAAACAAACCAACAAACCAGCCAAATTTGATCACATTTTAGCCTTTGTTGTCATTGAATAAATAATTTTAATTCTCCATGCTTGAGTTGGCCTAACTTGAAGGGAAATGGTCATAATGTTAAATTACTCTCAGGCTACTTGAAATGGTTTGATGGATACAGAAATGCCAAGTGAAAAAATAGATTGTGTGCTTTAGCCTGCTTTCCTTGATAGGCCCAACAAAATGAATTAAAAGTAGTGCCAGACTGCAGTTACACTTAACAGCACACTGTTTAGGATTCAAATTATAATTGGATTCATTACCCTCCTTATAAATTTCCTGCATTGTTCTTTTCCATTGGCCTCATTCCTCTATTTTTTTTTCTACTAATCCTGCTAAAAAAAAAATCAAACAGAAAAAAGGAAGATGCTAACTCCTGTAGACAATTTCTATCTTATGTCCAACATTTCCTGAGCTCTACTGAAGCTGTGTTTAGAAAGAAGTGTACAGAGATTTGTTGCAGCTACTATGGGCCAGATGACAGGTCCCACCTCACTTTCTGGAGAAGATTCTGGAAATTTGTGATATTAACTAAAACTCCCCATGGACAGAGAGTTTCTGGGATTTGTAGGAGCTCACATTGCTTTGTGTCCCCATCCACACACAGGTTCTGGTGTCCATCTGCAGGAAATCATCCTGCATAGGCCAAGGACGGGTGAATTATGCTCTGGCCCTGCATCCCACAGGCTTTCCATGTGTTCATCTCCTCCTTCCTCCACGTATATTTTACTTTCATAACAACAAAGCACTGCTCAGATTTGTAGCAGCAGAGGACACCAAAGAGACCAATTCAGCAGATATTTGAAGAGAAAAGCCTGTTCAACAAGTTAATATTCTTTTGCTCTATATGCAATTTACAGATGTCCTTGCTGTCGATCATGAGTGGTTGTTATTCTGTAAAAATTCGTGTAAACACTAAAGTTCCTCTATCTAGATGCCACAGTTGCACTTTTTCAGGGCCCTCTAATTGAACTTTAGTGATTTGTATTCATACCTTTGAGGTCTCTGGCAGAAACATCTGCTTTACTTTCAAGGGTTGTACTTTAAGTCACAACAGTCCCTTCTAAATTTCCTTCTTTTTTTCAATGTTAATCATTTAAGGACAGCTTTTATCCAAGAAAATACATGTCAGGAGCCCTTGTGATCAAAGTGCTCTTTGGCTGCCCATTTCCTTTGGACCCAGGAGTGTTCATAGATAAAAATATGTACATATTTCTAGAGATGCAGATTTCTCTTTCTATATATAAATATAGAGAGTATAAATATGTGAGGTATTACACATAGATTCACTTTACATACATATATTTATATATGTATATACAGTGTAAGTATACATTATGAATACATATAAATTGTGTATATATATATAGACATTTAAGTGTATCTAAGAACTAAAATATTCTTTTACAAGAGATAGAGACATGAATAATTGAATGTTAAAGGGAATGGAAAGTAAGAACAGACAAATGGAGCTTTGGGGTCCCTGACTTCAGAAGGCTTCTCAATAAGCCCCAAGGTGTTTGGAATGGGGTAAGTTAATTACGTCCATCAGGCACCAAAATGGGGGGAATAAAAACATTGGAATATGCAAATAGACTACTTAGAACAGTATTTTAAAGTGAACTCAGTACTTGTTTTTTCCCTTCTTCAAAAGATTTCTTTTTGTCTGTCCTACCTTTTTCCTTTCCTTTCAAACCTTTTTTCGTTTGTCTTGGATAAACAGGAATTATAAATTGAATAAAGGAGGCTGGGAAAGTAGCAAGACACATCATAACCCTCACCAGAATCCAATAAAATAGAGAAAATATGAAGATTGGATCCGATTAAAATTTATAGGCAAGATCATTATGTGGAAGGAAGTAAACTGTAATATTCCTTTGTAATCCTAAGCCAAGAAGGAGAAAAGTTTACTGTAATATATTGCTGAAATACCTGGGGCAATACCAAGAGCTTGTGAGATTTGTGAGGTGAAAAATACTGCATCACAAGAGGTAGCTATCACCTCTTTTTGTCAGCATGTACCAACATGCCTACGATGAATTAGAAAACAGAGGCCCAGGAAAGTTCTACAGCTGTGACAAATTGTAGTAAACAGTACATTTATACTGATATGAATCAAGGCTGAATGTGAAGGCATGGGAACAAACACCAGAAGAAGAAGAGGTGCCAAATGGCATTTGCTGTTGACACCTACAGCAGCAGGTCATGGAGATCCCAGCACAAAACTTCCTGCAATTTCTCCTGACAAGCAGCTCTGGAGTGGAGACAGTGACTAAATCCTGATGCCTCAGAGAGGGGGGTCAGGATTAAGAGGTTTATCACTTTCAGCTCCTCATCAGCACAATGAGACACATCCCAAACCAACAGCACTCACTTAAGAAGATGTGAAATGTGGGGAGGGTCTCAAAAGTTGATTTCTTTGTCCCCTACTCACTGCAAACAATCCCAGACAGACTCCATAGAAACAGGTGCCTTAATGCCTGAATCACAGGCAGACTGTTTAAAACAAAAGCCTCTTAGTGCTCATGAGTGTGAGAGATTGAAATTAGTTGTGTTTTATGCAAATAAATCCATCTTTATGTGAACTATCCCATTAAACTACACTGCTGTGGAGTGCTGTGGTAGAAAATCATCATTTCCTACAAGACTCTCTCAGAAACCTTTGCCTCCAATAACGTGGGCTGGTGGAAGGAGAGAAAAAACTGAAATTGGGCAAAGACTGAAAACAGTTAAAAATGAAGAAACAAAGGCAGGCCATATTTTTTATATAGGGCACTATGTTGACTAAAACAGAGAATGAAGTCTCTGAAGTTTTCCTGATCTGACCCCTCTTTGGAATATGGTGATGCCCAAGAGAATTATTTACCTGAGAGCTCAGTTTCCTGCACTACCTGATTACATAATGTCTCCTAGAACTCACCTGCTGCCTTCCTATTGACAATCAAAATATACTGACAAATATTGGAATCACAGACTAGATAATCTGATTTTGGTTTTCATGTTTGGATAATTTCCCGTTCCATAGATGTTTCAGTGAAAAAAATCACATGCAGAGAATCACAAAATAGTTTGGGTTAAATGGATTTTAAAGATCATCTCGTTCCAATCCCCCTGCCAGGGGCAGGGACACCTTCCATTATCCCAGGTTGCTCCAAGCTCCATCCAGCCTGGCCTGGAATACTCTCAGGGATGGGGCTTCTCTGGGCAACCTGTGCCAGGACCTTAGCACCCTCACAGGGAAGAATTTGTCCTTAAGATAAACCCACTCTCTTTCAGTTTGAAGCCATTCCCCCTTGTCCTGTCACTACACTCCTGAGGAAAAGTCCTTCCCCACCTTTTCTGTAAGCCCTCATCAAACACTTGAAGGTGCTCTATGGTCTCCTTGGAGTCTTCTCGAAGCTAAACAAAAGCAACTCTCTCAGCACATCCTCACATGGGAGTTTCTCCAACCCCAGATCATCTTCATGGCCTCCTCTGATCCACTCGAGCTCTTCATGTTGGTGAAGAGCAGACAGAGAAGAGTTGTGTGCAGACCCACTTGCCATGATCTCCCTCAAGGATTCATACACAGCTTTCCCATTGATCAGGGGAATGATATGACACTTTTGGTTACTGTGTTAAGGTTCCTCCAGGCACCACAATGCTAGAAATGTCTATAAAAATGTATAAATGTGATTTGGATTGAGGGGGAATCACACTGGACTTTGTTTCATGATAATGAATCCACCTTCTGAGGAAAGCCAAAGGCACTAGCCTTGCTCTTCTATTTCTTTGTTTCCCTTTCATCCCAACCCACCATTGCTCATCTCTTCACCTACCACAGTATGTTGAGAAACAAATTTCAAAAGCAGAGGGGATAAAAGTTGCTCTGCTCCAATCTGATCACAAAAAACAGGATTGGCAGGGTAAGGGCGTCATACAGCCACAGGACAGGTCATCCCCACTGGATGAGGTGGCAAATATGTTCCTGAATTTCCCCTTTCTTTCTGTTTGTTTTTGTTCTGCTTTCCTTTCCACATAACAAGTCAAGCTGGCAGGTAGCAGAGAAAATTCTTGCTGACAGAAGCACAGCAATATATTTTAAAACTTCCACCCAGCTTTCTCTGTACATCTAGTAATCACTTTCTCCAGTTCAGAGGAGCTGGCAAGTAACACACTATTACCTGGAGTTCTTATATCTGCCCAAGTGAAAACCAAAATTAAACTGAAATAACATAAACTCAGAAAACATGAAGACATACCAGCAAAAGTTTGCCTTTCTACTCTCTTTCAATCTCATTTTTGGCTTCCAAGGAAACAGTAGGAACAGGGAACTGATAAATAGAGTTTGACCAAAGCAGCCTTACCTATTTAAATGTGAACATGAAACCTCTCACTGGAACAGTCCCAAAAGAGAAATGTCATGAGCCTTGTACTAATTTAAAATTACAAATTACTTGGAACTGGTAGCTTACCCAATTTAATAGTGGAGTCTAAAACTGAGCACAGATTGCTGGAGCAATCTACAGTTATCCACTGGATCATCAGGCAGAAATACATTTCACTGACACTTGCTGCTTGCTTAATATAATCTCTTATTGACCACCTCGCATTGCCACTGTGTTTTCTTCTGATTTACACAACATAAGAACTTTGGAATGGTATGTCCACACACACACACTGAGAAAATGTCAGCACGGTCTGTTTTCTTTTGTTAGGAGTAAATAGATGATGATCATTAATGAATTCTTGCATAAATGCATTGCAAACCCATTTCTTACTTCTCTATAGGTAATGACACCCATGATCTCATGTCAGTGAAATCCAAGAAAGCTAGTCTGAAACCAAGATCCTGTCAGAAGGCTCCCACTGTTGAACACACGCTGATGTGCTCCACTCCTGAGAGCTGGTTTATGCCAGTTTATTCCATTTCTGAATCTGTTTTTCAGAGAAGGATGGCTGGACTTATGAGCAGGGACATTGTGGAAATTAGGAAACCCAATTTCCTTTATCAACTCAGTCCCACCTAGATGTCGCCATTTCTTTTTTATGAATGTGCCAGTTTCTTGAGCTCTATGATAAGAATGACAACAATCACCTGTTTCACAGGGGATATTACTCAAACTCTGTGTACACTGGTTAGTACAGTCTTTGTCCAGGTCTTTGCCACATCCTTGGCAAAAGCATCTGCACAGACCTGGAAATAAGGTTTGCATGAGGCACTCAGTGCCACAGAGCCTCATATCTGGGCAAGACTGTCCCTGTGCACTGAGGACACATAAACTGAAGACAGTTTAGATAGAGGGATATCAATACCAACAGCAAACCCAGCACAGCTCTGAACCACACCTGCTTTCACACCTAAATCAGAGATTGTGTAATGCACCAAACCCCATCACTGTTGCTGTTGTTTATAGATAAAAACAATCTTGGCAGATGATGGAGACAGGAGTGGGATTAAGGGAGAGGCTGAAACAGATTCTATTTCTTTCATGAACCATTAATTAATGCTGTTGCAGAGCAATTTCCTGAATGTAACTGTGAAGTGGCCACATCACCATCCCCCCTTCCTTATTCAAATAAATGGACTCATGTCTGGATTCAGAGCAATGAGAAGCACTGGCTGAGACAGGACTGTGTGAGCAGCACATCCTCCAGCAGAGCCAAACACAGCCATCTGCCCAGAAATAAAGGATGCTTAGTAAACATGAGCTCTGATCCCATGGCATCAGCACCTCTGCACAGGCTTTCAGGAGAATAACACCCTGCAATCCCTCCTATGCTGGGAGGTGATTCCATTTCCACATCTGGCCAGATGCATGATTCAGGATTCTGTAAAGAGAAAGAGAGAAGTTTGAGTAATGTACAGGACACCAAATATTTTACTGTATCAAAAGACAGGAATCAAAAGTGATTTGATCATAGAAAATCGGAAAATTTGTGGAAGGGAAGTATTAGATGCACTAGGGGTCTTCAAGTTGGAGAAGGAATGCAGATCAAACCCCAGTGTCTGGAAGCTAAATCCACACTATTTTGTTTTGGAAGTCAGTTATTGTTGCGGTTTGTATTTGGTTTGTTCCGTTCTCCCCTCTCCCAGTTTGACAAGTTGGTCTGGCTCAACCCCCAGTTTGTGTCAGTCGTTATTTCCTCTCCCTGTTCTCCCATATTTGTCTCTGTATCCCCTCCCCAGGTCTGCTGTCAGTCACCGATGCCCTGCCCTAGTTTCCAGAACTTTCCAGCTAGGGTGTCGAGTGATTGGCTAGTAGGCCTGGGCCTCACCCTTAACCTGTCCCTGTTGGTCCGTGCGATCTGTCCATCCTTAATGTATCAATTTTGTTTGTTTTGTGATTGGTCCTCTATGTACCCACCCCTTCCCTTTAAAACCCGATCCCCGGAGGGGCTCGGGGCTTCTCCTCCGCCAGCCACCTTTGGGCGGCTACCCTGCACTTCCCTTACCCTGGATTAAACCAAGTTACTTCACCCAGCAGAGGAGAGCCGTCTCTTTTCTTCCCTCCTGCGGCGCGGTTGCTTTAATATCGGTGACTGTTTTCCTTCGCCCTACCCACAGTCGGCACACGCCTCTGGCTTCGTGCCGGGGGAGTGCCGGTGTAACTGAAGGTGGCTGGACTCTCTAAATCCCTTCAGCCGGGCTTCCCTTAAAAACAGCCACAGCTTCAAGTTATCACGTTTTGTAAGGCTGAGGATGATTAGACTGTAGCAAATTCCCGGCAGGAAGTGATGGATTCTTCATTTGTCACATCAAACTTTGATGTCATTGTAGTCCAACACAGAAAAGTGGAGTCAATATTGGGCTATCAGGGTGAATTCCAGTGGCAAAGCAGAACCTTCATTTGTGGTTTATGCTGAGCCTGATGTATTAGAAAACTGAAATTTAATGGAAATGCTTCCCAGTTTCTGGAGTGAATGCTAACAGCCCAAAGAACAGGTTTAAGAGGTTTAAATATTGTGTATGGGCTGAGGGCATTGCTTTCTGTAATGAAGTGTCAGCTCCTTACAGGAGGAAGAAAATTATTTTCTGACAATTCTTTTGTCTTGTACTGACTGTTCAAAAACCAGAACACTCTGCACTGCTCCAGAGCCATGCAGCAGTACCTCTGCCCTGGAATAAATGCATCCAGAGACTGCCCTGTCAAATACCAGCCAAAAAAGCCATCCACAAGGCAAGCTCCTGTGCAATTTTTTTGTCTCATGATTTATCAATTTAAGTGGCTTGTTCTTCCTTTGTGGTTCCTTCTTAGTCATCCAGTTCCCTCAGACTCTGTAACTTGACCTTTTTCAGATTTCTCAGCCCTGAATAATGGTGCAGGATCATCATTTTCCCATGGCTCATAGGACAGAACTGAAGAGTGAGAGAACTCCAGGTGATGCATAAATCTGTCAGATGGCAGCAGTGAATGTTTATAAATCTTTATGAATTTAGAATACACATTTCTTGTTTCATTAGAGAGTGATGATTTAAGGATTTCCAGATAACAAGGAGACCAATGATGTGTATCTGGACCCTGCTGACACATATCTCCTATTACATGGTGGTTGACTATATAAAAAATTAACTTCCCAGTGGCAACACTTTCTGCAACAGCTGCTGAAGGAAAATCAGTGATGGGTAAAGGACTCTTCTGTGTTTTTCATCAGAGTATTCAGACATAGGAAGCACACGGATTTCTTCAGTGACAGGGTGCATATTTTTGTTCTTGTTACACAAGCACAGAGACTATCATTAGAACTCCACTAAATCTGTTAAGAATATGCATCTCTTTTCCAGTAAAGATATCTAAACTTTTCCAACAAAGCTTTTCCAGATATGTTTAACGTGGACAGAGTACATTTTAGGCCCTACTTGGGCCAAAATATTCCCAGTTAATTTCTCCTGGGAAATAACAGCAGAAGTTCATGTCAAACAACTCAGAGATTTATAGCTAAAATCTCAAATGACCAAAATGATATATTGACTTTCTGGGTCCACTTATAATAACCTGAAATGACTTATATGTTTTATTATTGGAATAGCAATATGTGTGTATATATATTGCTGATATGAATGAGCATTAGATGCACTGCATACACATCCACCAATAGGGCTGAAATATAAACATATCCATCACTACAAAATGAGAAATTGGTCCATATTGGTTTGGGTTTTCCAAGTAAAAAGAACCAAAGAACCAATAAATACTTTCAGCAAATTCTGCTGAATGAGCACTGATGCTTTTTTTTTTTTTAATATAAAATGAAGCTGGAGTTTAAGGCACCAGATGGACTGCAACACGGGATAAATCGGGGAAAGATGATTGTTAGCAAGAATAATAATAAATGGCATAAAGGAAGATGCTATGCAAAAAGAGGTAGAAATAACAACCCACAACTTATTTAACTGTATTCTAGCTCATCTCAACTATCAAGTTACATTAAAATGCATCTGCTTATTGTTAGGTTATTTTCTTCTTTTACTATACAGAATGAGATGTCTAAAACTGGAGCTAAAGGATGATCACCATACGTGGGATTTACTTTGCAGTTTCCGACTGTCCTGCTATACTCATCTTGACAGGAATATAAATAAATGGGCATCCTGACAGACTCTACTTATGGAATAGAGCTGAGAAGTGATCCTAAAACAAAAGTCAAAGTTAAGTTGTTTCTTTTCGCAAGTCATGTTTATTTTCATTTGCTCCAAAAAAATATTTCTCAGATGATATAAATCTGACAGTAACACTGCCAAAATATCAATCTTCATAGTTGCTGCTGTAAGACCATTGGAGAGTCAAAATTACCCATAGCTGAGGAGGGAGATCAGGCAAAAAAACGGTCAGGTAAGGGATGGATGAGGTCTATCTGGGTGAGTTGTCATCTAAATGGACTGAGTCAGTAACAAGGAAAAGAAGGATGCTTTTTGTACTATCATCCTGCTAGTGCAGGCATCCCTGTGCCTGATTATAGTCTATAATACAGTGCACAATTCTCAGAGATAAGAAAACTCAGGCTCATCACAAATATGAAAAATTAGAGAAAGTAAGAGACCTTCAAAGTTTTTTAGGGTTTAATTCCTAGTGATTTCAGGTTCAGATACCTCACATTCAAACTTAGGCATTGGAGCGGTGGCCGGGAGATAGAGAACGCCCAGGCTAGAGAAAGAGTGTCCAGCCAGCCTCCAGCCAGTCGAGCACTGCCCAGACGTGAAATCCAGGCCCTGTGCCCAAGCGGTGTTGTGCTTGAGGGCGAATGGCCACAGGTGGGAAACTCCAATGCTGCAGGACGCTGAAGAAAGGGCGACTCACGGCTTCTTGGGAAAGGAGGTTTATTGGAAGGGAAGGCGACAGGGTCAGGGACCTGAAGTCGTGAGCCCCGACGCAGCGAAAAATCTCAGGTTATAAAGGGAAAGGGAGAGGTTTGGGGCAACAAATCAGAAGAGGGGTAGGGAGGGTACATTGGAGATAGACATTCGTGGGGAGCTAATAGGATACAGTTGCGGGTGGGGGCCCTGGCCCCTGAACCAATCACCCGACACCCCAGCCAGAAGCTTCTGGAAAAAGAGGCAGGGGTGCCGAGTGACAGGCAGGCAGCCAGGGGAGGGGAACAAACGAGATACATTGGGGAAACCATAGTAACGTGGGAGGGGTACAGAGATTGACACGAAACTGGAACTTGGGCAAAACCACTAACATAACAATAAGGGGGGAAATTTAACATACATAAAAGACAAACCCCAACAAGGCATCTAACTGAGGTAGTTGATAGAATCACTGAATGGTTTGGGTTAAATGGATTTTAAAGATCATCTCATTCCAATCCCCTGCCATGGGCAGGGACACTCTCCATTATTCCAGGTTGTTCCAAGCCCCATGCAAACTCGCCTTGGACAATTCCAGGCATGGGGCAGCCACAGCTCCTCTGAGCAACCCCTGCCAGGGCCTCACCACCCTCACAGTAAAGAATTTCTTCCTAATATTTAATCTAAATTTCTCTACCTTTAGTAGAGCAGCTGCTATAGGTACTTTCAGAGGGTAAGTAGTGGTAGACACTAAGATGATTAATTTAATCTTCACTTCTCTCCAGTGATCAGAGAGCTGGAGGTGATTAAGTTAATTACAGGCTCCCATTTAACATCTCATAGCTAATACTGTGTCTTGAAGCTGTGAGCCCTGGCCCTTCATGAGGACCTGGAGCAAAACAACCAGATGAAGTTAGCACCAGCAGCCAGGAACTGAGCCCATAGCCTGCATGGATGCTCCAACCATTGGATCATCCCCAGTTTCCTGTATAACCGGGAGACAAAGCCACCAGAGCCAGTCCCCACGGCTCACCAGATGCTTCCCATTCAGTGAATTTACATTTCAGCATTAACTTTTCATACTGACAGCTTGCATGCAGGACTTAGCTGCCATGAAAAACTCTGCTCAAAGGCTCAAAACTACTCAAACCTGAACCTTGTTTTATTTCTGAATTTCCTGTGAATTCTTCTCTGAGGCTGATAGTAATTTAGCAGCACTGTGTATAATATTTCCCAGCATCCTGTTACAGACTTTGAACTTCCCCAGATGTTGTTGCCTCCTCTCTGAGACTGTCAGGTGCTCTGCCTTCCCCAGTCCCTCACCATTGGTTGCTGTTTCTTCCTCAGGTTTGATTATTTACTTTTGCCTGTATCAAGACAGAACATATTGTCACATCCATTAAAATTAATTTTTAAAAAAGAAAGAACTGTCAGGCACTACCTGGATGATTGTTTTGATAGTTATGCAGCTTTATGCAGCCATATGCTCAAAGGTTAAGAAAGGAAAGGCATCTTTGCTAGCTGCTATTAGCAGATTTATCACCAACTGCAAGATCTTTATGGAGGCCTCCCTCAGAGACCTCCAACAAATACTTGATGGGACAGCAAAATATCTCTTTGAAATAAGTGTGACTGTGTGCATCAGGTCTGCACAGATCCCTCTTCAGAAAAGAGCTTTATTCATCCATGGGTTTTATGCAGACACTAACAGTTGGCTTTTGCACCTCTTCCATACATAGGATTTAGGAACAGAGGAATCATTGTCACAAATATCATCACAGGTAGGCAGATTCTGTTTAATATCTCTGTCAATTATCTGGATGAGGCACCCTCAGTTTGTTTGCAGCTGACACCAAGGTAGTGGGGGTTTCAATGTGCTCTGCAGGGGGATGTGGCCAAGCTGGCTGGATGTGGTGTGAGGCCAGCAGGGTGAAGGTCAAAGAAGAGAAAGATCTTCATCCTGCTCTCATGTCCCATGAAGCCCCTGCAGTGCCCCACGCTGGGGGCTGAGTGGCTGGAAAGCTTCCCAGCAGGAAAGGCCCTGGGATGCTGGCTGACAGTGGCCAAATGTGAGCCAGCATGTACCCAAGTGGGCAAGGAGGAGGGTGGCATCCTGGGCTTCTGTGTCAGCACCAGTGTGGCCAGCAGGACGAGGGCAGTGACTGTCCCTCTGTGCTGGGCACTGGGGAGGCCACACCTTGAGTGCTGTGTGCAGATGTGTGGCCCTGTTGAGATGCAATTAGTGAGAGATGCCTCTGCCCAGATTAAGGTGCCAATGAGACCATCTACTATAGTCAACAACAGGGATTTTATTTAACAATAAATATAGTGTGGAGAGATAGAGATAGGAAAGAGTAGGGCAAGAAGGAAAGAGGGGGAAGAGTGGAGGTGGGATGGGGTGGAAAAGAGCAATACTGGGGTTGAGTACGGAAGAGATCAAGCAAAGGACAATCCAAAAGGCTGGCTCCAGCAGTGTCCCATCAGTCCTTCCATGCACTAGTGATCCTGATATGTTGGAACCCAGGACATCCCTCTGGCTGTCCTGAGCAGCCAATACCCCTGCCAGGGGGCTCAGAGACCCTGGCACAGAGCCCAGGATGCCTGTGGTTTTATGACCTGTGGAGCAAGTTACCAACCTTAGATGAAGATCTGCAGGCTATGACAGTTACGCAGAATGATAGTGGGTGAAAAAGTAGATGTTGGGGTTTTCCACATCGGGGTTCAGGGGGGCAAGATCGAGGGATCTGGGCATGTCCAGCCTTTCTCCTTCTTCTTGTGGCCTCCATCTTCTGCTGCGATGTTGGCACTTTTAGATTGGTTTAGAGTAGAAGCTCACTGTCTAACATGGGTGATAGGTATTGGAAAGTAAATGTAAACATTGTATACGTAGTTTTTAGTATAAAGACATAACACTGCCCTGGGGGCAGGCAGAGTGCCTGGACTGTCTTGCTGAATGGACCTCGACAGGACAGGAGAAAATATTTTATAGATAAGGAACAATAAACAACCTTGAGACTGAGAACTGAAGAGCTCTGACTCCTTCTTCAAGCACTGGGCTGGGAAAAGAGACTTTCAAACATTTTCTTGGGGTCACTCTGACCAGCAACGGGCCCCAAGACTGGTAGTTCTTGTGGAGGTGAGGACTCCAGGTCATTCATACAGGGTTAACACCTTTCTCCAATACATGTTGTAGGTATACAGAGAAATGTTTTCCTATTTGCCATGTGAAAGGAGGATTGGACTTCATTTACCTGCAATGCTGAGACCCAAGGAGCATGTCTCAACTCCTAAACCCCCCTCCCTGAGGACAGGGCAAGGACACTACCCCACAATGCAGCCCAGAGCCAAAGTCAGCTTCTGTAGGATTCTACAAGGCAGTGCTGTCATCCTTCCTCAGCCGGCTCTCCCTGACCAGGCTGCCTTGCTGGTGGCTTGGGGGTGAAGGGCTGGGGCCAGCAGCAGAACCTACCTTTGGCAAGTGCTTGCCTTGGCCACCATCCACCCATCCATCCATGCATCCCACCTTTTCATCTCCCTGGTGCTGTTCCCTCTGGGACCTGTTGCTGCCCCTGGGAGCTGGGTGTCCCCAGGGGGAGCCCCGGCATCTTTGGCCATCGTCCTGCTGCTGGCCCCGGGCTCACTCCTCTGGCTGCCCCCTGAGGCAGCTGAAGGAGAAAAGGTGGCGCAGAGCCTGCCGGGCCCTCTTGGCCATGGAGCGCCATGGCCGTTGGGCCAGTGGCTGCGGGACGGCTGCACTGCCAGCGGGGCAAGCAGGAATGCTGTGTGCCAGGGGCTGGCCAGGCACCGGGCAAGCTCCTGCCGGCGGCTCATCCCCGCAGGGCTTTTCCTGGGGAGGGGCGGCCTGGGCACAGCCAGCCTCCATGCCTGCTTTTTCTGTCTGCCCCACAGGGTCAGCAGACAAGGCACAACCCATAGACATGTTTGGCCCTTCGAGCAATGCCGTGGGGAGAGGCTGGATGCACTGCTCAATGCAGGGATCACTGTCCACAGGAGAAGCTGGTGGTTCTGCTTCTTCATCTTGCAGTGGGAAAGACAAGAGGCTCTCTGGCTCGCTGTCACTCTCTCCTGCTGCTGCTCTGTCATGGGGCTCTTCTTCTTCCCACATTTCCAGGAGCTCATCAAGAAAGGCAGAGGAGGGCGAGTCACCAGAGACAGGGCACAGGCCTGCACCAGGTCAGGATGTGCAATCTCTGTGTTGTTTTCTGTCTCTCCTGCAGAGTTCTTGACACGAGCATTGCAAGACAGCGAGTTGTCCGAGACAGGGCACAGCTCAGCCAGCAACTGGTCAAGTGACACAAGTTCTAAGGATGTTTGTGTCTCATCTGTGGCATCATTGGTTATGCTGCAAGTGCTGTGCGGGACCAAGGGGCCCACAGCTGGATCCAGGGTGAGGCTTGGTGCATCGCTGAGGATGCACTTAGACCTCATGGGTCTTTCCTTGTCTTCCAGGGAGGAGAAGATGGTTTTAAACATCTCTTCATAGACTTTGTCTTCCAGCTCCTCCAGCTCCTCCCTCTTTTTACGCAAACAACGCACCAAAGCCTCCTCATCCTCTGGGCACAGCTGCTTATGATGCACAGTTTGCTTGGCTGGCTGATGAATTCCCTGCCCTTCTTGGTGGGCACTTAACCACTTGGGGCTTCTCAAAGTGGACTTGAGATGGACCTGTTCGCACGTAGATATGGGCCCAGGCCTGTAAACAGGTCACTGCAAGTGTTGCCTCCATGCCCTACCTGCACCTTGATGAGCTCCACTGTCTCAGAGTGCCCCAGGTGCTTCCAAGCCGGCTGGGTCCCAGTGCAGATTTGCACGTTCTTTGTGGGTTGCACTGGCAGCAGGCGATGGCCCTGCCTTGTGGCTGAGCGATGCCAGAGCCCTTTTGTTTTCCTTGCCAGGAAAGGTGTTTCCCAGGCCCTGCCAGTAGCCAGAGTACCCCTTGGTGAAGGTGGTACCATCTCTTGCTGGCTTCTGGCCACAGGGCCCACAGCAAGTGCTGTGCCTCTGGAAGAAAAGCAAGAGGCTGCTGCTGCTGTCAGATGGGGCAGATTGATGCTCCCAGAGGCTGCACTTTGCATTTGAGGGCTCAGCTGGCGTGGAGGAGCCAGTGTCAAGTGAGGGCCATGGAGAGGCGCCAAGTCCGACACGGACAATCTCCGTGGCCCTGTGACATGGCTGCGGGGCACTGAGTGCCCACCCTCCTTGCTGCCCCTGCGTGTGCAGGACATGGTGGGGCTCCGTGATGGGATGGGGAACAGAGTGGACCTGTTCCCAGGGATGGGTGTGATGGTCGTCCAGGCGACCTGAGGTGCCGCCTGTGGCTGCATGGGGGTCACCTGTGGGAAGCAGGAGGACGCCCGGCATGGAGGTGGCTGTGTGAGCACAGTGTCCCCCACGTGCCTGCAAGCCCGGGCCTGGCCCCAAGGCAGGTGCTGGCCACAGCAGCCAGGCTGGGCCGGGTTCCCAGCTGGGCTCGCTGCCTCTGGGTCATTGCTGCGCCTGGGCCATCCCAGTGCTGGCCCTGCAGAGAGCATGGCCTGCTGCCAGGCCTGGCTGTCTCTGCCCCGAGCATGGCCTGGTGCCAGGCCTGGCTGTCTCTGCCCCAAGGCTTCCCCCAGGTCCCACTGCAGGCTGTCCCTCCTTCCCCAGCCCTCACCTGTTGCCGCCGCCGGTACAGCAGTGGCTGCCCCTCACGGGGCAGGTCATGGGCATTTGCCTCCCGCTTTTTTGACATTGTGGCAGTGCTCTGCTGAACACTGGCCACAATCTCCCAGGTGAGCTGCTGCCCCCAGAGAAGCTGCTGCCTCCTCACAGAGCTGCTCTCCTGGGAGTGGCCACTGCAGGGTTTGGCAGCCCCAAGGCTCATGACATGCACCCACATCACAATGGCCTCTAGGCCGATGTCACTGCGGGTCACAAAGGCCTGGTGGGCATGGCCACCCTTTCTCCCAGAGGCCTGACAGTTTCCATGCTGATGCCCCTGAACATAAATAACTTTTTTAAGGCCTTTCCCCTTTAACTTTTCTTGCACTTCTTCCCCTCCCCATGACCTGCACCTGTCTCTTGTCACACGTATGTTCCTCCCCTAAACACACCCAAGGAAGCCCTGTGCCGAAGTGCCAAAGTGCTTTGCCCACCCACATCACCATGTGTCCCAGCCCTTGGCCATGACCTTATGTAGAGAGACCATCAGAAAGGCAAAAGCTCCATTGGAACTTAATCTGGTCACTACTGTGAAAGACTATAAAAAGTGTCTTTTTTAAAAAAGATTAAAAACAAAGGAGGGCCAAGGAAAAACATCCATTCTTTATTTTGGGGGGTTGCGGGTGTGGGATTTTGATCAGGAATATCCCAGTGGCATCCTGGTGTTCTGTGTCAGCAATAGTGTGGCCAGCAGGACCAGGGCTGTAATTGTCCCTCTGTGCTGGGCACTGGTGTGGCCACACCTCATATCCCTTGTCCAGCTTTGAGTCCCTTTACCCTTTGGCAACATTTAATACACATTACAAACTCCTTGAGTGGTAGTACAGTTATCTTTTGTCTCTTTGTCATAAATATGTGGCATATTGCAGATTAGAAGTAAGCATCCAATTAATTGATAGGTTTTCTCATTTATGGGTCAGAATTAATGTAATTATATATTATGTATATATAATTATATAACATTTCATGTAATCAGTTCATTGTCTGTGGTTTACATGTTGGATGGATGTAATTTGGTTTATCTTCTGACAGAATATACAGGATAATTATAAACAGTAAACACTATAAAGCCAAAACTAACAAAACCATAATTAGATGCAACACTAAATTCAAAATTCCAGTTGCTGTGGGTGGCCATCCAAAAATAGTTTCCCACCAGCAATGTTCTCTATCTTTCTTCACTCTTTTCAGGACATGGTCTATCATCTTTGCCTGATGATGGGTGGTAATCCAGGTTCTTTGTCTGTTGTGCTGTTGTCCATTTTAGCATGGACTCAGATCATCATATTGCAAGTTTCTTGCCAATGCCAGTGTCCTAGGGTGAGGTTATGATGCTTGTATCCCTGCTCATGTGTTCTATTTATGCTGGATATGTTCTGTGCCTTTAAGACTGGCTCTGAAGAGTGAAACTTTTGTTTGGATTTTCTTATCAGCCTGGTGAGACGCAGAGACAGGGCAGGAGCTAGTGCTGCTTTTGCTTTTTTGCTTTTGCTTTTCACTTTCTCTCGCTCTTGCTTCTGCTTTTCTTTTGCTTGCTTTTGCTTCCACTCATTAGCTAGTTTAGCTAAACAGTCCAAATTTATTCCTGGACTGTTTCTCCTTTCCTTTTTGGAACCAACTTGAACCTGCTCTGCACTGGGACCTGGGAATACCAAGAGTTTCCACCTTGTGGCTGCAGCAGCTGCCCCAGTGCCGGAGGGACTGATAACAGAGCGACCACCCCCAAGAGAGACTTTCTGAATTTGTCATCTTTTTCAGAGTGGTTTCATCCGGTATTGTTCATTCTGTGTGCTGGGGGTGCTGTGCCTGTTAAATAAACAGGTTCTTTCCACTCCTCTCCGCAGAATTCTTCCCGAACCTGTTGGGGGGAGGGGCCGTGTGGGTTTGCTTACTGGAGGGCCCCCCCCTCCTCCTTTGGAGATTCTCTACCAAATTTGCCCTAAACCAGGACAGCCAGATTCACTCCAGCAGTGACAGGCAATGAAACTTGACACAGTATACAGTTGGATTATAGCAATTGGTGAGTTGTGAGGAAGATGAATTGTTAAAGCTATATCCCATCATTTTGATAAAATGACATATATAGCTATTAAAGTGATCATATGTCCCTACTGTAAACAGAATCACGCAGAGTTCTCATATGGATACATCCATTTCCAATATATGCAAGTACAGTCTCAAGGGTTTCAACTCGATGTTGACATTTTCTTAAACATCAAGGCAAATGTCCTAGTTCATAATAGTATTTTCACAAATAAATCCTTGCTGTTCCTGTCCAGTCAGGCATTAACATCCTCATTTGGCCATTTGCTCTCATTTGGAGCTCATACTTGATGTTTTAACAGATAGAGGACAGTTCCATTGTGATTTAATCAGCACTATAATTGGGTACAATGCAGATACTGAAGCATTGAGTAGTGTTAAAAGAAAAGCTGTGGCTTTACCATTAGTGGGGTAATAAGTGTCATTAACTAGATGTCACGAAGATTGGAAACCCTTTCAAAGTGAGTGTCATAATCCCAAATTACCTTTTTTTTATCAGCGGTCAAGGTGCTCTCATTGCCTTCCCCTTTAATTGCTATTACAGCAGATTGCAGCCACATCTGAGGAAGACATGTGGTGCATGGTGTAGAATTTACCTATAAGTACCATATCAATTAGCAGAAATAAAGAAGTGAGGGTCTTCACCCTGTGGGTCAAGCTGTGTCAATGTGTGTGTTGGGTTCTCCTTTGAGAAGGATGAGCAATCCTCCAATGGATAACCTGATCTCCAGAGAATATGTGCTGTGTCATTCCTGATATCACAGAATCACAGAATCACAGAATCACAGAATCATTAATGTTGGAAAAGACCTCCATGATCGTCAAGTCCAACCTTTGATTGATCGCCACCATGTCAATTAAACCAGAGCACTGAGGGCCATGTCCAGAATTATCCTGAACACCTCCATGCTTGGTGACTCCACCACCTCCTTGGGCAGCCCATTCCAATGATTAACCACCTTTTCAGTGAAGAAATTCTTCTGGATGTCCAACCCAAACCTCCCCTGGTGCAGCATGAGACCATTTCCACAGGTTTTATTGCCTGAGAGAACCATCCAGCCCCCACCTTGCTACAACCATCCTGTCAGGGAGTTGTAGAGTGGTAGAGAGTGTTCAAGTCTCCTTTGAGCCTCCTCTTCTCCAGACTAAACACCCACAGATCCCTCAGCCACTCCTCATATGTCTTACTCTCCCAGCCCTTCTCCAGCTTTGTTGCCTTATCATTCCTAGAAAGGCAAAAAAAACACAAGTCTCATTGGAGTTTTACAGGCAGGTCACCTCTTTGTGGCTCAGCTTGTCTAATTGCTCATATTAAAGACAGAAACCCCCTTCCCCACTTGGATGTCTCTGTTCTGTCTCTTTGAATTCAGTAGAGTTAAACATTAAAGGCCTTGTTGTAAGAACCACACACTGCCATCTGGCAGGCACCTGTTTCATGTGGTCAAAACATCAAACCCCAAAATATTTTCGTTGTGCTTCTTAATCACAGCGAGTAGATGAATGTGCTTCTTTCCTGGGTGCCATAACTTAACTTTCATGGTTTGGTGAAAAACCCTTGCTCCATTTTCTCTGGTGACTTTAACTCTCCACAACCCGGGTCACAGATCCTGCTTCTTGTCATCCTATCACGTTAGTGCTGAAATTTGTGCTCCCAAACCTATTAGAAATTTCAGCTGATATTGTCAAGGACCAACTGGAATCAGATTCATTCTATTTAAATGATGGGTATAGTCTCATATTCAGAGGAAACGGAGGGAAACAACTGGTCACCATTTACCTCATCACAATCATCAGGATCACCCAAATATCACCATCCCAATCTTCTGGGGACTGTTAGTTTCCTAATTTGCATGGGGTTAGGTGAATGTGAGGCCCACATGGGCATCGTCTAGATCTTTTCTTCCAACTTTTGCATTTTCTCCTTTTCTTCCTGCAATTACTCCTGTTCAATTTGCATGTACAGTAGTAACTCAGCTGTTCCCCTGCCTTCTATTCCCTCTCTCAGATCTTGTCTGTCTACATTATGCTTTCTCCTGTCCTCACAGGTGGCTTTTAGGCAGCTGCCTAACATCTTACAAATAATTCCTTTTCCTCTACCATTTTCAATATTTCCTCTTGCTAATTTAATTTGCTTTGCAGTTGCACTCCAGTCATGTCAGTGGTGGTGAGCCCATTTTTCTGAGAATTTGGGACTCAGCAGGGACTCATGGGACTTATTCCATGCTGCCATAAGCAATCAGGGATACTACTCCCCATCCTGACAACTACCAATATGTTGTGAATAGATGATTTAGATCACTTAAAGAACCACTGTCAAAGGTATTAGCAAAAGGTGATTTTAATAAAAGGTTGCAAAAGTGTGACTTAACAAAGTTTGAGGTCAAGAGTCACTCTGTTACTGATTGGCACAGTCATTTGAACATTGATTCTAAACTGCCAAGGCACAAGTCAAAGTTGCCAAACTACAAGGTTATGCATGATATCAGTCAATTACCAAAGATCTACCACCAGTAAAAAAGGTTCCTCAGACTTCAGAATCATTCCAGCTCGAGAGATCACTGCCATGGAGTCAGGATGCTTAGCTGGGAGAAGTCAAGGAAAACTCCCTTTGTCCTCTTTGTGGAATAAAGCAGCTAAGTCATAGTTAAATTATGTGCGATGGTAAAGTTACAATGCTCCTTGTACCCACAATTTTTTTTATTCCTTTAGAACTGAATCTTGAGAAAGCCACCCACTATTTGTTTGTTAATCACATGATTGATTTTACAGAGCTCCAGTGCATCTCACTCTGCCACTCAGCCCCTTTATGGGTTTTCAGAGAGCAGATAGAAACTAGAGGAGCTCCTTAGAGTCTGTACCAAACTTCTGCTGGTTTAGTTAAGCGGTCAAGGACAGGCTGCCAAAGGAAGCAGCCACCATCCCTGGAGGTATTTAAATGGCACATAGATGTGGCACTTAGGGGCATGGGTTAGTGGTAGACATGGCAGTGTTGGGTTAACAGTAGGACTTGGTGACTGCGAAGATATTTTCCAGCCTAAAATACTATATGATTCTATGATTGCCATATAGGCAGATATGCATTTTTTGGTACACTTTAGCAAGTGTAACATCCTCTATGGCACTGAAAAACTTTGTTTATTCTTAAAAACACAGAGCAGAAAAGCAACCCAGATTTCCCCATTCATTTCATGGCACAGCAAGTCACCTGGATATTGCCCAAATGCAAGGCAGAGGCAGAACTACCCTTGCTACCTCTTAAAGAGAAGTGATTGTGTATTATATGAATGAAATATTCCCCTACCATAGAATATTTCACTGAACATATTAACAGATGGGAGTCAGATCCTCCTTCAGTTTACAGACAGATAACTCTATCTATCAGACAGATACCTCTTTGGAAACAGCTGCTTTCTGCTTTTGCTCTGTTGCCTCTCTTTATTTCTTCCTTCACTATATAGATTTCATACAGATTGTTCACTTGGCATGTCTTAACATACTGGAAATTACCAGAATGTCTCCACTGCAATTCTCACAGATTTGCATGACATAGTAGAATTTGTGTCTTATTTTACATTAATTAGATCCATATTTTTCTGAAAACTACAGATGAAAAAATCTTTCTTCATTTTATATGTATATCCCCCCCGCTGCTAGCAAACCTTTCCCATGGCCCGTGCTGTAGTGAGAGGTGTGTTAATGACACACTTCTGGCTGTGAAACGCTCTCATAAATTGCATCTGGTTGCCCCCATGGTCCAATTTGAATTGCTTACTTTTTGCTTCCATTGTTTTATAGGTTTTCTTATATTGGGATGAGAGGCGTGGGTGTTCACTCCCACTGTGAAAGTCCTTTAGTGAGCTTTCACAAACACTTTTAAACTGTTTTTCTGAGTTTCATGGAAAAGGGCTCCTTCCTGGGGAATTGGCAGTAGGATTCCTTGACAGCATGTCACTCTCAAGCTCAAGTTTAACTCCCCTCAGCCCTTGAGGCAGAGTTATCTGCTGCACAGGTGTCTTCAGCAAGAACTGAAAGGGTAATCGGTGCCTTGCACAGGCAGAAAAAGCAAAGCTGTTATGATAATAATGTGAAACTAATTCTCAATTGCTTGAGCTCAGAGAAATGTGAGCTCAGTTTGTCAACCTCTTTGCCTGCAGGACACTGTGTAGTGTTCTTGACTTCAGTTATCATAATACTGATGCTCAATATTTAAGTATTTACAATGCCACAAATATTGTCAAAACAGGAAGAATAGGAAAGTTTGCCCATAATTAAACCCTGCCCAGAAAAATGTCCTTTGAATTTTAAGTAAAAGCAGATTCTTGAACTTCATGAACAGTGTTTCCAGCACTGACAGTTTTCTGCCATGAAGAGCCATTTTTTAAGGTTTATCCTGAAAAACAGTGCTGGAGGTGTTGAAGTAATTGCAGCAGGCAGCAGCAGTTGGATGAGAAATGGAGGGAGGAAGATGAGGGAGTCTCCATCAGAGGATGCACTGCCAGGTTAGAGAGCCTTAAGTTAGCTCTGAACATGCTGATATGACTCTGGGCAGAGCTCCATGCTGTAAAAATAGGCAGGTGAGACCCAGAAAGCTGGATAAGTGTGCTAATTCTCATCCTTGGCTGAGTAGTCCTGCAGTTAATTAGCCTTGTTGCAGTATTTTTCCTAATGGGACAGATGCCTCTGTGTTCTGGAGTCAGCAAGTTTGGCACTGGATTGCCACAATAATTTGGATTCATTAGCTGAGATCCAGATAATATTTTTACTGTGTTTTCTATAATCTATTACTCCTACAAAACTAAAATGAATAATTGAGCCAGGAAGAGGGACCACCAGGGTAATGGAACCCTTATGATTCCAGTCATAAGGGATTGTGGTGACTTCAATCACCAAAGAGAGAACAACTTGTCTGAACACTTGATTTCAATATATTAAGCTTGCATAAGTCCAGTTTTCCATGGTTTTTATTGGATATTTGATTCAGGCCTCCTCATTGCAAGGACCATTTTCCTGCTTTCAGGAAAGTAGTGCCTGGTAGCATCAGGGTAGTCTGAAAACTTCCAGCAATTTGCAATACACTAAAGAGAGAAATAAAGAGGAAGAAAAGAAAAAGAAAAAAAAGCTTACAAACTTTTCTGAAAAATGGAAAGGTTTTGTGTTCCTGGAAGAGTTTTCAACATCAAAGGCTCAACCCCTGACCTCAGGGTGGATAGCCTAAATTGAAAGATCTACTGTTGTAATGGAAACCTCTTATTAACAGTGAAGCAGGAACATATAACTCAGAGAGGTTTTGGACTCCTGATTCCTGAAAGCGTTCAGGGTTGGGTGGAGCTCTGAGCAACCTGGTCTAGTTGAAGATGTCCCTGCCCATGGGAGGAAGGTTGGCCTAGATGGTCTTTAATGGTCCCTTCTAACCCAAACCATTCTATGATTCTATGCCAATGTGAAGAAGGAATGTCAATGTAGTCCTCATCCAAAGCTTGAGACCTTGGGCTCTGTGCTTTTTCCACTCTTTTCTGTTCCTCAAAGCTCTTAGGTGGGTTCAGTTCCTTGAGAAACACTTCAGTGAGCCCTAAACCTGTGTTATCATAAGCCAAATAATCCTCTATATTGGGCAAGCAAATTCCCTACAGAAATACCACAAGGCATCAGGGTCTGTTCCAACTGCCTGCCACAAGCTGTCACCTCCTCCAGCTGGGACACCTGTTCACCATCCCAGCCACTCCATCTCTAATCCAAGGCATCATGTCTCTGCTCACACCTGAAAAAAGGACCAGCAGCACAAAGCAAGAGGCCAAAACTCCAGCCACTGCCTCTCCTTCACCTTAGCTAACACCTGACATTCCCATTGTCTGCAAGACACAGCTGATGTTGTGGGGATTATGAACATAAAGAAGGAAAATTACTTACAGCTGGAGCAATTGTCAGGCAGGAAGATAATTGAAAGCCAGCAAAACGATCAACCATTTAATTGCTTACATTAAAGAAATGAATTGACAGCAATCAAGCCAACCTATAAAAAGTACTGAAAGAAAATGACATGTGAGAAAATAGATTAATTTTCATAAAGAACAAGTAAAAACAAACTTGGAAAAAAAATTGAAAACCCAAGCTAGTGTTGTTTATAAGCCTTAATCAATTTAAAACTCATTTTCAATGTATTAAACTTTACTATTTAATGTCTTCCAATGAATTCTGCCTCTGGCATTGTTCAGCAGCCTCACTGAAGCCTTGTGCAGTTAAAAAAGATTATTCATCAGCATTACCTCTGCCAAGCATGCTTAAATCAGGAGGCAGTACCCACAATCATAAAGAGGGGAGCACTGAGAATTTTTTTAAGGGAATTTTTCCTATCTGAGGGACTGTTGATTTTCTGGGAAAATTTTTAGAGGCAAAACTATTGAGCTTTCAGAATTTGTGGTTTTAAACCTTTTACATTGGTCTTGGTATTGAATCTTTGCATAGAATCAAAGGCCAAACGTTGGGAAGGAGGGGGGTGTCTCCATTTCAGCCACCCAGTGCAGTAACACATCTCTTTTGATTTACATGTTTTTTCAAATCATGTGCCTGAAAAGTCCTTTAGAAGACCAACGAAGCCTTGTTTTGTCTCTAAGAGCAGAACCACATCTTATGGCATGAGAAAAACAAATTCCCAACTCACGGTAATCCCTCCTGAAGTGTGTAGACCCAAATCTGAGGTGAGCAGGGATATGAATTCTATTCTACCAGTGTATAGTAATTTTTTGGAAGGTGTGCTATGGTGAAGTAATGGAAAGACAATGACTCCAGAATGGATCCTTGGTATTTCACACTTCTTTTTTACAAAAAGAATATGGAGACTTGTTCCAGGGCTTTTTTTATACTTATATAAATCCCTTAAAATATTTCATTTTGAGAGGAGAAGATAGATTATATACCATCAGCTTTTCTCTCTATGATCAATTTTTCATTCCATTATAAAAATCTGATTTTGTATGTGTGACTCTCAAAAATAAAAAAGAAGAAAATAAAAGAGCCTGAATCCAAGGGCTCAGCTACTAGCTACAATCCAGCCTCACCATCCAGCTGACTGATCACAGGATGAAGTATCCCTCACCCAATGATTCCCCCAACATTTCTGACCTTCACACCCTGAAACTGAACTATCAAAGTTCTATATAAAATCAATACTTTTTTAAGCTTTCTGACATTTTATGGCTTCCTCATGTTTTCATCCTCACAATCTTGTTGCTGATAGCTCATTGTTCTTCTGCTGCAGATCAGTTGCTCTGAGTTTGAGTTATGTCCCACCACAGTGCCAGCAGGGATGGAGAGCCAAGAGCCTTTCTGGAAACACGCAGTGATGCTGCTGCCCCTCCTCACATGTTAATCTGGATTTTAACTCTGCATTTTGTACACCAGGGAGGTTTCAAAGGCAGGTCACCATGCTGATCAAAGGGCAGAAATACAAATCTGAGGCAAATCTTAGGAAAGGAAATGTTAAAATCAATGTCACCTGGATTAGGCTCATTAGCTCTTGACAAAACTAAAACTTCTTTTTCTGTTACAGTACATTACTTGACAACTAGAAAGAATAAAGTAAAACATAAAATATATTTCTAAAGGAAGAAAAAAACCCAAATATTTCCCTTCTCAAAAGGTCAGGATAACAGCTCATTCCACTAAAATTCTGGGAATACAGGACTGGGAGGAAGAATGTGTATCTACAATTGCAAGTCCCCGGTGGCAGAGGTTAAGGCAGTGAAGTGAATTGACTCCATTCTTACATGACCTAGGATGATATTTCCCCCTCTAAAGTAATCCAAGGACCAGACACCCAAGACACTGCAGTGTGCCACAGCAGAATAGATCAAAGGTGTTTTCTCATTTTTCTTTCTATTTCTTGGACCCTAAACTTAGAAGCAGAGCATCCAGAGTTTTGTGCAGAAAAGTCAACAAATCCAGAACTTGCCAGAATCACTGCGGGTTGATATATATAGGTTGTTGGTTTCTAAATATCTGAAATGTTTTCTCATTTTAGGCCTGATAAAGAGGCCACATAGCAGAAAAAAGGGCTTACTTCTCCCTTTCCTTGCCAGGACAAAATCCTGTGTGGAAAAAAATCCATCTTCTTAGAAAACTGGGTCTAGAGTAATCCAAACCTAATCCCCACTGTAGAAAAAGACATAAAGGTCATAAAAATATCAATTTTATTTGCCAATTAAACCCAGAGGGAATTATTTCCTGAATTCATCCTTGTGTTTTATTGACAGCAATAGTTACGATCCTTATAATGGCCTTATAATTCCCTGTCTAGCTCTAAGACATAGTATATGCTGAAAGAAACTAATGAAGCAAAAGATACTTGATACCATCCTTCAAATGAGCTGTTTAGAAAATCCTTTCCAAAGGAAATATAAAACAGCCATTTTAATAAATTAAAAACCCTGATGCACAGCTTGCTGGATGGCAGGTCCAATCAAGAGGGTTGACATGTCATGCTGTAAATACTTCCCAGTGAATGATGACATAATTTTCAGATTTGCCCTTCTTACTGGCATTGATGCATTCAGGCAAAACAATATATCAATCAGCATTTAGGACCTAAATGCCTGTTATGAGTCAATCTTCTGGGGCTCTCAGCTTCCCACATCTCATAAGAATCTCAGCAGTGATTTGTAGCCTTTTGAGTGTTTCTTAGTGCTTCACATCTCTCAAATTGGTCAGAGCCCAACACTAGAGCTCTTGCCCTGGTTCACGACAATCACATGGTTGGTATAGGACAAGTGTGCATTGCTCTGTATTCTTCTTCCCACCATGTTAATGCCAGTTTCTAATTGTTAAAACCTGATGGAATCCACTGAATGTTGTTTCACACATTTAAGAGCTTTGTGGCCTGGTTTATCCTCGGTTCATTTTCACAGCCTTTATAACCCCTCAGCAGAGCTGCTCCCAAGCAGAATTCCATCAGTGGACAAAGGAAGCGCTACTGATGACATCTGTGAGGCCTTTGATTTGGTTCCCTACAGCATTCTTACCTCTAAAATGAAGAGATATGTGGGTTTTTTTGATGGATGGACTGTTAGATGGTTAAGGAATTGGCTGGGTGGCCACATCCAGAAAGTTATAGCCAATGGCTCAATGTCCAAGTGGAACACACTAAAGGTGGTGTTCCTGTAGGGTCAGTACTGGGACCAGTGCTATTCAATATTTTCATCAGTGGAATGGACAGTGGGATTTTTGATGCTGACAGTTTTCAGATGAGTAGATACACTCAAGGAAAAGAATTCCATCCAGAGGGTTCTTGACAGGCTTGAGGAGTGAGTCCTGGAGAACCTCATGAAGTTCAACCAGGCCAAGTCTGTGCCATTGAGAATTGAGGTTGTTCAGTCTGGAGAAGATTCCAGGGGGAACTTTAGAAGCCTTTCAGTCTATAAGGAGAAGTGAGAGACATAAGGAAAATTGAGAGAGTTTTACCAAGGCCTGTTGTGACAGAATAAAGGACTACAGTTTTAAACTGAAAGGGGGTAGATAGAGTCAGACTATAAGGAAGAAAATTTGTGAAGGGAAGGATGGTGAGACACTGGCAAAAGTTGCCCAGATGTGGCTTCCCCATCCCTGGAAATGTTCCAGGCCAGGTTGGATAGGGTGTGGAACAATCTGGGGTAGAGGAAGGTGTCCCTGCCCATGGCAGTGGGGTTACAGTACTGTAGAACTTTCAACCCAAAAAATTTTATGTTCTGTGATATCATATAAAATTATGAATGAGACACAGAGAAAGGGAAGACAGATAACTAATGGCTATCTAGACTATTATGTGTTATAGAAAAGATTAATAAATTAGATACTTCTACTGTATTACTGGGTGATATATTTGAGACAAGTGCTGACCACACAACTCATGTTCTATCTCAACCAAAAGAGAAGAGGATGTCAGGTAAATTATACACTCTTCCTGTGGAGTAGATCACAAAAAAAAATAGATTTTTAAATGTTTTGATTTAGTGACAGCCAAAAGGAAATGTATGACCCTCCAAAAGCGTTCATATTTCATGATGCCTGAAGAAAAACTCATTTATATAATACATTTGCTTGCTTTTACCAGGTTATTGGAACTCTAATATTGAAGCAAGGGGATACTCACCAGAAAACTAAATCTCTGCACCTCAAATTTCATGACCCAAGTTTGAAATCATGCAAAAAGATCATGATGATCTGAAAAAACATTGCACTGGCTGTAAGTTACAGCCATCAACAGTGCGTTGCAGCAGCGGAAACTTTTTCTTGTGCTGAAACATTTTGGGCTTGGGCCAAAATACTTTGAGATTTTTTAAAATAAAAATTACAATAAAACCCCTCAAAAACTATTAAACAAAAATAAAAACTATTGAACAAAAATATTATAATGTTGTTGTGTTGTTTAGGTTTGGTGTTTTGCTCTTTTCTGCCCCATAAAAAAAAAGGATTTTGTGGGAAGAAAGAATTTTAAAATACATTTTGATTACACTACAAATTCCTGTTGTTGATAAAGGATTTTTTTTTTATCATGACGAGGTGGTCTTACAAAGAAATAAACTACCAGTCTCAAATTAGACCTTTCAGAACCCCACTATACCTAATTAAAATCCTTTTTCCTAGGCTTAATGGAAGTTCTGGGTGTGAATAACTTTGCTTAAGCAGATTCACAAATCTGGTTGCAGTAAATTACAGATGAGGCTTCCCAGGAGCAGAATAAACCCCATCAAGACCCTCATAAACAAAATGCCAGCATCTGGAGCCAGAGAGAAAAACACAGGCAGGATTGAGAGAAGAATTACAGATCTGGGATTAGCCTATACATCAACACCATGTAAGGTGAAAAAAATGTCTTTATTTATTGCTTAGCAGCCTTCAGGGTGTGAGTGTCACTCAGCATTAGCATTCACCTTTATAACTGTGATTTGATTTACAGCTCCACCCCAGCACAGAGGAAGGAGCCAATTACATGTCTGGGGGAACATGGATGCGTTGAGTAGGTCCCAGATGCTTCCTCTCCCCTCTCTTACAGGATGAATACAGAGAGGTTTTCTTGGCCTGAAACAGCAGCTTGAGGGATGGGCTCTGACCTGCTTTATGAGATGACTGCCAGAAGAATATCATGTTCTTATAGAAATTCAGGCTCACACAGGTTAAGCTGCAATAGAAAATGTAGGTGTTAGACACAAAGGTGCTGTTCCATGTTAGTCAAAACCACACACACCCTTGCCAAGGCTGGAAACACAGAGTTAAAATGCACCAAGGCCAGTGAGGTGACAAACTCTGTATTTCCATGCCTGTAGTGAGTAGGTCCATGACTACTTAGATATTGTACATCAGATCAAATCCCATGGTTAAGGTAAAACCTGGGTGATTTCACCCCTCATCTCTAGTGAGATCTTCCCTCCACTTTCTGGTGGCTTCTATTGTTTCTTGATATTTACTTCTCTTGGTTTGTCTCACAGTGAAAACCCAGGATCAGCTGGTGGGGCCGAGCACTTCTGAGACCCAGCCTCCAGCTCAGGTTGGATGCTCAGATATCACTGATGGTAAGAGTTGGCTCTTGAGTGCTCCAAAGTTTACTTAATGTCCCAAAATCCATACTCTGAAGCCCTGTTCAGTGCTGATAATAGAATCATAAAACGGTTTCATTTGGAAGGAACTGTAAAAAAAGAATTTTTTCCTGTTATCTACTCTAAACCTGTCCTTTGTCAATGTGAAGCCATTTCCCCTTGTCCTATCACTTCATGCCCTTTAAAAAAATCTCTTTCCAACTTTCTTGTAGCCCCTTTAGGCACTGAGGGGGGCACCAAGGTCTCCCTGGAGCCTTCTCTTCTCCAGGCTGAACCCCCAACTCTCAGTAGGAGAATCCCCCAAGTGTACTCCTCTTTTCCAATCCTCTAAGTGAGCCCATTTTCTATGCTGTGTTTGCAAACCAGTGCTGTTTACAGGCTTGCAACTTTCCACATCACAGATCCACATCACTGGGGATGGATGGATGGATACTAAATGTGGTGCTCTGACTTTTGCTCTCTGAATTCAGATCTCCCATGTCAAAGACCTGCCATCCCATCCAGCTTTGAATTCCTTCCCAAAGGTATTTGAGAGGCTCACTACAGATGGCAGCTGAACATTTCTTTTTCCAGCTGCCCAATCACCAGTAAGAATGGAATGAAGGAAATTTTTTAGTATTTATTTATTTATTTATTTATTTCAGTATCAGTTTATTTTGTTCATAACAGGAAATACTGAAATGTTTCACTTCCACCATTAGATAAGAGAGGAGACCCAGTCAGGCTGGGTTTATCAGACAGATCCAAAACAGGTCTCCACATATTCAGGTGAATATTATAGGAAAGAATTTTCCTTTCAAATATTATTAAGCTAATGATCAAGGGATGCAATTTTAGCGGGTACTCATTAGATTTGAAACTTTTGATCTGATCCCTCTATCCTCCCACATACCCCTAAATAGGCAGCTCCTAAGCACTCCAGAAACTCCCAGGCACAATGACCCATGCATTACACCAACACTGAGTCTCACAGCAGCAGAAACTTTATCCCTCCCTAAGGAGGAATGAAATTACTAATTTTTTCCCTCAAAGGTGATTCAGAGGATAGACTGTAGCAAAGGTTCTGTGCATGGAGAGAGAATTACTGCTAAGATTTTATTAGCACATAAACAGGATGACGTTTTTGATGCCTGGGGCTATAGAAGCACAATCATTACAATGAAGGCCATATTTCTTTCCATCTTTCCATGGGTTCTGTAACACGTTGAGCAATCCATCTTGTTCACATACCCTACAAAATCATAGATATATTTATTTCTTTGCTTCTCTCAATTAGCATTTGACCTTTTGAGCACTGCAGGTGTTCTGGGTTATGACAGCACAAACTCTGCAGCTTCTGCCTTCCAGCATAGCCCAGGTGAGGCTCATGAACAGGTAAAGGACAACCACAGCACTACCAGGTACCAAACTTCTGAGAGCCTGCTGTGTGAGCCTCTACCAATGCCAGAAATAAGCAGAAGCAGCACAGTGAGGATGGCTGGAGAGGAATGGTAGAGGACTGGAGGAGGTTATGGATTATACACACTATTCCCAGGTAGAAAATACGTGTTTGCTCATTGACAAAGCAATGCTGATATTTTTGTCATCCAAATGTCATTCAAATGAGACATGAGCCACTAATTCATAGAATCAGAGAATGGCTTGGGTCGGAAGGGACCTTCCAGATCACCAAGTTCTAATCCCCCTGCTACTTCTTCACTTAGAAACAGCTGAAAATGCATAAATTTAAAGATTTAGCAACATTAGGGAAAAAAACCCTCACACTCTGGATAGCTAAGGGTTCAAAACACATTTAAGAAACACAGGGATAATCCTTATTGAAAAGATATGCAATAATTATTTATTATACTCCCTTTTAGATCATGCACAAAAAAGAGCAATTTTCTGAAATCTTATTTGAGCTTTTAAATGAACAGCAAATACCTCTGCACACAGTACTTTTTTAAAAAAGTGCAAAACTGAATCCACTCTCAAACCTCCAGTTCGTTGATTCAGTCATGTAATGCACTTTCTTTTTAATTGAATGATTTATATAACTGTGAAGCCCTCTATGAATTTTACAATTGAATATATCATTGATGATTTTCTGCAATGAGGCTTGAAGCTTAGAATTAAAAAGTTATTAGTATTTTCATTAGGAAAGTTCAAGAGCTCAGATATTGAAGACCAAATCCCAGAATCCACAGCAGGCTTGTACTGGTTTTTTTTTTTCTGCAATTGTTCAGAATTTGCTCTTCGTTATGAATTATTTAAATGAAACCCTTCCACAGACAAAAAAATTTCAAGGCCAGAAGAGACCATTGCAATCATTCACCCTAATCTGCTTTGTAATGCAGGTCACAGTCATCCCTTTATCTTCACACTGGTCTTCCCATTTAGGCTTTGGTGTGGTCTCAACTCCTGTCTTCTGCAATATCTTCCCTATCCTAATGCTCAGCACATCCTAATTGCTACAGCAATAATCTCTGATGACCTCTAATTTACTGGGTCATCAGAGATGAGGTGTTTTCTACCTTCAGGTTATTTTACTCTTTGGAATATTTTTTATACTTCTCAACCCTGCTTTGCACCTTAATTTTCTCCAATAAGACAACCCTGCTCGTCAGAAAAAGGCAGTAGCCCAGCTGCAGTGAATTAGCAAATAATGCCCATTTTTAACTGCTAAGGACACTTGGTTAATAATAATTAATTGCATAAAAGCCTGCTGAGGGTTTTTTTCCCAGAAGAAACTGATTCCTTTAAAGTGATGCCTCAAATAGAATAGAATTGTCTGGGTTAAATGAGACCTTAAAGAACATCTCCTTCCAACCCCTTCCCTGGGAAGAGACCTTCCACTAGACCAAGCCCTGTCCAGCCTGGCCTTGAACACTTCCAGGGATGAGACATCCACAATTCTCTGAACAACCTGTGCCAGAGCCTCAGCACCCTCATGGTAAGGAATATTACTGCAAAAGGGTGATCCATGGATTATTTACTGTCTTCTAGCCATATGTTTAAATGTAGAGTAAAAGGAATGTAAAACTTCATCCTTGCTTCATCCGGGGGAATTTACCTTAATAATCTATTTTAAGAGTGTGTGGCTGCATGACAGAGAAGTGAAGATATTTTCCAGCTTAACTGGGGCACCAAAAGCCCAGACTAAGACTAAGCCTGTCTCATGGGTGTGTAGAGTGAATCACTCATTCATCATGATGCATGGACACTGTCATGCTCTAATGACTTTCCATCTTACAGTCACCTTTCTCCACCAGGGAGGTAGAGATGAAAGAATTTTGTGAGTCTTCATCTTGTAATCATGAAAGGTATCCACTCTTGGCTGGAGCAATCTCACTGTCCATAAAATGTGCAGGTATGTTTGGGGTGTTTTTGTCCTCAGGACATAAGTCCACTGTGAAATAATCAGATTGGCTGCATTAAGAACTTGACCTTGAACAGAGGCTTTATCATAGATCGATCATAAAATGGTTTGCGTTGGAAAAGACCTCCAGGATCATCTCATTCCAACCCCCACCATGGGCAGGGACACCACCACCCCAAACCTCCACATTTTGTTGAATCACGTCCAATTAAAAATATTAAAAAGAAGAAAAATATTCACTGTTAAAAAGCCTTGAGTCTTTCTAATGTTATTCCCTTGGACCTTAGAGTCTCAGAAGATCCTGGCTGAAGCAGAGAACAGTATTCTAAATTTTAAAAACTGCAATAACTAACCAAAAAAATGGGCATGAAAAGCAAAATGTTAGATTTTGCTCTTCTTTGCACATTGAAACATTTGTGTTATTTATTTTATTAACTTGAAAGACACTGAGAAGCCCTTAAAGCCATGAAACTGAAGTTTCAGCTCACTCTCTGGTCTTCAATGATATTTCCATTTTACCTTTAGGGTGATCATCTTTATACTGAGTTTTGGTTTTTGTTGTTGTTGGTTAATCTTGAGGAATCCAAAAGTGCCTGACAGAATGAATTCTATCCCCACCCCTTTCCAAACAATGATTTTTTTGGGGGATGACCTGAGCCAACAGAATCCAATATCAGGAAGTCTTAGAGCATTTTCACTTCATCACTCATGTCACTGAGAGATAATTGCAGAATAAACAAGTCCAGAGATGAGTTTGGAAGTGATGAATGGATATAAAAACACCACAGCACTCTTTCCTCTTTAACACTTGCCAGTTGGGAACAGAAGCCTGTGCTGTTAAACAGATGGTGGGAGATCAGCTCTGCTTTGGAAGTGTGGTGGGAAATGTAATCTGGCAGGATGTTTGCCCACAAAGCAGAATAAGAACTTGAGATCCCAGTGCAGCCTAACAGCTGCACTTCACATGGAAATCTCTCAACTTCATCTCCCTCTCTTCTTCTTTAGGTCCCATCTTCTTTATCCCCTCCTTTATCTTCACAATTATTGATCACTCCAACATTTATCACTTTGTTGAAAACAGTTGTGCAAGAATTTGGAACTTAAAAATCATTGAAAGAAAACTTCCAAAAGGACAAATCAGTTTATAAGCTATCCTCAAGAGCTGAAGGGGCCGCGTTCTCCCTAGGTGGAATATAGGTGTGTTGGTGCCACCAACAAAGCCTTACTGATTTTCATCCCCTAGAAGTGCAAACCTTTCTATAATTCATGCTCAGTAAATCTTTCCAGATGGGTAATTAAGGCAGAAGATCCCTTTTATTGCTACTGAAAGACTTGGCTTATAATCTGTTCATTACTGGTAGGAACTGCTTTTTACACTTATTATTTTTCTCCATGCACAAAAATCTCAATTTTTTCCACTAAGCACAGGGCCTGTGCTATCCTGATCTCACAACCATCTTCTGAGCTCAGCAAGTGACCATTTAGAGTCTGTTGGGAAACCTTGAAGCAAGGACCAATGTTGGAGATTTTGGAATTCCTTTCAGTTCTATGCCCTGAATATTCAAAAGATCCTCAAAGGCACAAAATTCACCCACTTTCCTGGCAAGACCTGTGTGTACTTTTCCAAGATATATACTTGGATTTCAGAGGATTTGCACATAATTAGTGTCCACTTTTCTATAACAAGCAGGAAGAAAATTGTAGTATAAACACTGGAATTCCACAAAACAGCTTAAACTCTCCCCAAAATCCAAGAGGAAGACTTGTCCCAGACCCTTGTTCACTGCAGAGCTCTGATACCCTTGAGTAATGAGGGTATTATGTCATTGCATAGGTAATTGTAAGGAGCACATTGGTGACAATTTATTTCCTTTTTATTTTGTATTATGTTTGAATTCCATTCGGATGCAACTGCCTGTCCCAAAAATAACAAATAATGTCACTAGAGAAGCACTGAGATTCAACCCCTTTCCCCTGAGACAAGTCAAGCCATTGTCACAGCAGAGGTGGTTTCTTCTGCATTCCCAGGTGATTAATATTCATTGGAAAAGGCATTGTGGATGATCCCTTAGGAGACAAGGTGATACAGGCTGTGAGGGATGAAATGAATAAAAAATGTGTCCCAAATGGAGCACCGTGTACACTGTCATTATTTTTATGTTCTTGGCACTCAGGTATCTCTGTCACAGCCACAGTGTAGATTCAAAGGCTGAAAACCTGCCTGCACAGGACAATATTTCTTATTCCACTGATACCAGTTTTCTGGTGTAACCGGAATATTGGCTTTTTTTTCAGTTTCATTTAGACCATTTAGAAAACAAAGTAAAGCAGAACAAGGAACGCTATTCTTGATTAGGGTAAGATTATCTGAGTGGGAAGGACTGTGAATGAGACTACTCTGCTTAGTCCTGACATCAAATGAGTATAATTGTATAGACATTTTTTTGGATCACTCAGTCCATCTACCCAACATGCCTAATTTAAGTCAAAATGCAGATCTTTGTTAAATGGTGTCAGTTCTCAGTGCAGTCTTACCACTGCCAGCAGTTGGAAGTAGTACTGGGGCTGTCAAAGCATGGATGTGCACTTTGTTCTGCCACCTCTGATGGGACAAGTTTGGGATAGAAAGATCCCAAAGTGAGCAAGACATCTGTGGATGGCAAGTTTTTAAAGAAACTGAGTGAAATGCACCCAAACTCCTCCATCAGAACTTCAGAACAAGATAAAAAGAAATAAACAGTTGCCAATGTGCTCCTGATAAATACCTATACAGTGATAGTCATGCTAAAGACTTTAGCTTTTTATACATTTTTCAGATGTTTGTAGCTTTGTAGACTGTTAATATATGGTTATATAGCTCTGTGTATTTTTCCTACACTTTCTTTTAGATATTAGAATAATAAGCTAACCATTCTAATACATACTTGGAACTCTGTTTAGTCTTATTCTTAAAAAGCCTGTCAAGGACATTTTGTTTTCCACTAGAACTTAGAAGATAGAAAAAAGCTCCTGAAACAACTCTGGTGGAGCAGAACCTGGAGGGAAACTACCTAACCAACTGCTCTTCTAATTGGAAAATATTTGTTAGATATGCCAATTAATTAAACTTATGAAAATTGCAGAAACCCAATGTTGGGCTCTGCCCATAACCATGGGGAAACCTGAAAGCTTGCATTAAAGACACTGTTGCAAGTTTTGGATTGTTGATTTTAGGCAACAGGAGAATGCACTTTGACACTTACCAAGGGGTTAAAGACTTTGTCACCCTTCACTTACTATGAAAAAGTCAGGTGAAAAATGGGACACCCCTTCCTATAGGGTAACAGCTCCTGTAGGATGGATTCTTGGAAATTCTCAAAACTTCTGATGATGGAGTGACTTCTAAATTGGAGACTTGAATGACTCAAGTAGGAGATTGGACAGTTAAAATCAGAACCCAAGAGGTTTTAGCTAAACCAAGTAACTTTGGCCTGAGACAGTGCCAGGCCTGTGGAATTACTGCTTTTCTGTTCTTACAAAGAACCTGTTGTAGCCAGTTGAAATAGCAAATGGAGTTGATCCAGTACATTTTAAAGAATTTATTTTGATAAGGATAAATCTGGTCAGAAAAAAAATTACTTGCTGTGTGTAGGCAGAGCATGTAAAGTGTCCATGGACCTGGTCTTACTCCTCAGAAGTCAAAAGAAAAATTCCTGTGGCAAGAATGACACAGGAATGAACATTTCCTTAATACTGAGCTATTCTGAGATTGCCCTGTCAACATCAATTACAGATATGTCTTTATATGCATAAAATTTTTCTTCTCAGTGGAGAAACAAATGAAAAAATATTCATATTATTAAAGAGATATCCTATTGTAAGGAAGTTGCACATTTGCAGACCCTTACAGATTAAATTATTATTGCTGTGGACAATTAGAAATTGCTATCTAAACTCCAGAAGAAATTATTTTTATTTATGGACATGCTAAAATATATCCCACCCACAGAACAGGGCAGGATGTTAAATTTTCAGAAAAGAAAGAGTCATGACCAGATGACTGAGGGAAAATATTTTAATTTACATGTTCTACCCACTTCTTTTCAATCTCAGTCCTCATGTCCTAATTTAATAGGTGTAACAGCATTGGTGAAGTCACCCAGAGCAGACACAGTACAACTGAGTCTTGTTATTTGTTGCTAAACAGAAAAAGTTCTTTGCCCACACCTGTTAAAAATGAGATAAATGTGTGAAGTGTAACAGAACTGATACTCAAGAACAGCTTTGACTACCTACTTTACAACCTAAATAATGGAGAGAAAGGGAATAGCTGATGACCCTCATCCATCCTTTAAATAGATGGTGAAGGAAATACAGACATATTATATAGTTTTAATTGGATTTCCTCAGACTGCGTTCCAGTCAATAATTTTGGTGGGAGGAGAGGAAATCATCTCCTTGATGCTTTCATCAGCATTAATCACAGCTCATTTGTTTCTGCAGACGCCAAAGACAAAAAAAAAAAAAAACTGGAAAGAAATTAGAGGTACCAGCAGCTTTTAGGTTCGAGGATTAAATACTCTGAGATTGTCCTTGCTCTGCTGAGCTTTTCTCCAAGTATTCTAGGAGCAAAAATGAGAAAGCATAAAAATTACATAACTACCACAGTGCTGGAATATTCAAAGTCATCTCACCAGCACCAAGCAATGCTATTTCCCAAACTTCAAACATCTGAATTCCTGAAGTTCTCAAAGGTCTCTTAGGTTGCAAGCACCTGGCATGTTTTCCCTCTGTAATCCACACTACTCTGATTCTTTGCTTCTGGAGAAACCACATGCTCTAGGCTTTTAGGTTTGACCCAATAATCCCTTTCTGATTCAATAGATATGGACAATGAGTGCAGGGTTCTAAGGTTCAGCATCTTCTCTCTTTTTCTGTCCCTAGGCTGTCAGTTTTTGAGGTCATGGCATTGCATCCCATGCACTGCTGTATTTTCATGCCAACCAGTTTGCATAACCAGAGGAATTGTTTGAATACAGAGCACAGAGCTGGTTGCCAGAAGCAGCACGTTCCCTTAAGAGAGACAAAAATGAAATATCATTTAGATACTAAGAGAAAGCTGCAGCAAAATGAGATAGTTCTGTTGTTATCTAACATTCATCAAAGGGATCACAGTGCTTAATTGCTGGTTTGAGAACTCCTTTATTATATCATCTGCTATTCAGTGTTGGCAAGTACATAATAATTTATAGAGGCCTGTTCACTTTGAAGTAGAAAACATGCACAGACTTGCATTACATTTAATCAGCATCTTCATTCTGCCATTTATGGCTGGACAGACCTACTTCTTCCAGAAGAGAAGGTCTGAGAGAACATCCCTGTCCATCTGAAAGTGCTTGTCTGCGCTCAGAATCTGTTACCATGGAAAACAGCTAAACATCCAAATCACCTTCTGCAGGAGCCTCCTTGTCTCTACTGATTTTCCAAGGAGCATAGGGCAAATACACATCCCCTGCAGATGTCTCAATTAAGTGATTGATTTCTCCTTCTCCACATGTCTAGAAGAAAATTTCTCCTTGAACATGAAGCTTTGGTTACCAGGGAAACACCTATAATTTTGTCATATTTACAATAAGAAATGCATCTTCAGGTTCTTCATACCATTAGCTAATTAAATAATTTCTATCAATGCACTCTAATAACTAAATACCATAGAAAGGGAACATCTTGATAGTAAAAAAAGATTCAGTATTTGAAAGCACTGGGCAAAGAAGGATATAGAAGAAAGGGTTCTCATAGCAGGTGAGCTCCTTCCTAAAGCATGGAAAAAGTCATTTTTAGTTTACTAGGCCATCTCTTCTTTGGGCTTTAGAGTAGAATGTTCCTTCTTATCCTTGTTTTATGTGGATTTCACAAGGCAATTTAGTGCTCAAAAATCTCTTCTGCTTCATATAATTTCAGTGTGGTGAAGAAATTGTAATATTCTGTTATTTATTCATAACTTTAGGTAGCTCAGATGGTGATTTGGGGTTTTCTTTCCTTCTTGCTGCCCTTCTTTCAAGACAACCACCCCAATAGTCCTCAGCAAACTGATATAGTCACTTTGAAGTTCTCGGTTTCTTAAATCATTTTTTTAATGTGTGTTTTGTTTCATTTTTGCAATATGTAGGGTGGAGGCTTTCACTTTTTACCTGCCCATTTTATGTCCTCATGCCCTCTTTTACATCTAATTCCCAGATGCCAGAGAACAGACCAAGTGACCTCGTTATTTTTTCAGTTGCGAGTTTTTGTCTGTGAACCTGTGATATTTGGGGGAAGGAGGGGCACAGGAGGGGAGGGGTCACTTGCCAAAACAGCTCACATGGAAATGGCATTCATTTTAAAATAAATAGTGTTTGCTCCTTTAAATGTCACATTAAATTAAACATAACTCAGAAAGTAGGTTTAGAGTACAATACATCTGCTCTTCTAACTTTGTGGGAAAACAAATGGTGGGGCAAAAGACACTGTCCTTGTGAGCTATGGATGTGTTCCCGGGATTTATGAGACTGTCTGTCATTAAAAGGACTTTACCTGGTCTTAAATGCATATGTCTGCCTATCCAGAGCCAAAAGAGAGAGCACAAATGAATCTTTAATGTGTATTGGCTTTGTCTCCCTAATGTATTTATGGCTGCTTCACTTGCAGCATTTTTCATAGAGTTTTGTAGGTAATTATGTTTAGTGGGCCTTCCATCTTTCAGCCTGTGCTGTCCTCCTCTCTTGTTTTGCCCCATCAGTCCTGCAGAAGCAAAGCCCAAGGCAGCTTTAAGCCATGTTTAACAGAGATGTAAATGTTTCAGAGTTACAATTTTGTGGAATTTTACAGCTGGCCAAAAGGATGTGTTAATTAGTAGCACACTCACTTTTGGGACCTGATTCATCTGGTCTATTCAGATATTTAAAATCCATCAGATACGTCTGGCCCTAGAGCACTTATTTCTTGCCAGCTGGTATAAAATGAGTCTGGTCCATTAGATCGCACCTAAAAAATCTTCACAGAAGATAACTAAAGATAAGTAGCTGAATCCTACCCTTTGAGTTCTTTCCAGGATAAAATCCAAAAGGAAAAGGTAGCATAGGAAACCTGAATTTCATAAGGCTTATACCTGGTTTTCTCCTCTACTCACTGGCCTGTTAGACTTTGATGTTTCCTGTTCCAGAAGCCACTGGAACTTCATGGTGAGCCAAATCATCCCAAAAATGCACTGTCTGCATTGACTGCATCTTCATCAATTGTAGTGGGAGCTGATAGCCATGTTTATCTGAGACTGAATCATGGCCCTGAGACACCAGCCAGCTGCCTAAAAAGAGGCTTTTTTGTGATAGTTCAGACATCCTAAGGTATCTGAGATACCTCCAGCTAATATAATGACTGTTGTGCCAGTCTGATGTGATAAAGAAGATGTAACAAACTAAGTCTTGTTCAAACAGCAGTGGGAGGAAATCCTAGAAAATATTAGAACATATCAAAGTCTCATGTTTAGACAAATGACTCTGTGAAGAGCAGAAGGAAATCACTCATGACTTTATGCCTTCCCATGCTTTCCTCTGCCATTTAGATTCTCTTTCTTCCCTAATACTTGCCAGCTCACCCCAAAATCTGGCAGTGAGACCCTGGCCCAGGTTGTGAATCCCCCATCCCTGGAAGTGTTCAAGGCCAGGCTAAATAAGACTTGGAACAACCTGGCCTAGTGAAAGATGTCCCTGCCCACAGCAGGGGTTTGGAATTAGATGATCTTTAAGGTCCCTCTCAACCTGAGCCAGTCTATGATTTTATAATTCTATGTTCTCTCTTCCTGCTGCTTTATTCTGCTCAGCCTCAGGAGGGGATCTCCTGAGTGCACTTGGTCTTCCTTTACTCCACCTTTTGCAAAATTTATTCATGATTTTGTGAGGAGGACTCAAAAATGCATGTTTCCTAATGCTATCAGCCTAATTAAAAATAAAGTATTCAAATGCTTCATATCAACCTCCAAAACTCTTTAATCCAATTTTATATGTCCAGTCGGAAAATTTAAAAAACTCCATTTGGCCCTGTTGTTCTGTCATGCAGAGATGGTGAATGTCCAGGAGCAGATGCATATGAAATCTGTTGGCATGAAATATTCACAGAATTTTTCTGGATACAGACTTTAAAAAAAAATTAAAGTGTCTTTTTAAGCAGAAATAAAAGGCAAGATTAACTAAACACATGGAACAAAACAAACTGTTTATTCTGTGTCAAATGGCAGATACAAGGAACAGCTTTTGAAGTTGACAGAACCACCTTTCTGCACAGCAGAGTAGAACAACCAGCCCACTGAAATCTTGTGGAAAGGGCATTTCCCCTGAGAGTCAGAGCTGCACATGTCAAATCTCATTTCTCCTGCAGAACAAAGCCTTTCACAACACCAGCTTGGCAGCATAACCACCAAACTTAGCAGGGTGGGTGTCAGGAAGTTTCCACTGAGACCAGCTGGGAAAAATCTGTGAATTGGGAGCAAGGGACTGGGATTGCTTTATCAACATCAGCTGGGGAAACTCAGCTCACTCAGACATCAGCTGATGCAGTTCACTGATGCCCACTGCAATGAGATATCAGGAGCTGGACTTCAGTGATCACTTCCAGCCCAGAATATTCTGATCTGAATGTCAGTGAGGAATTGTGCCCATGGACTGGGTTCTCTTGTGTTTTCAGGCAGAATGAAGGTGACACTGACAGAAAATACAAAAGCTTTTAAGAATTGGCAAAATGACATCTTTGCCTTCTTCTGAGGAATTCAGCCCTCCCTCATCAGGCTATAGAAAAGCTGAAAGGTCTTTTTCAACCAGAAACAGCAAGAACAGTTCCTCAATACCAGATTTCTGAATCCCTTTTGTCTTTAGCATTCAAATGTATGGTTTCCCATCCAACCATGGTGGCCACAGTGGATCTCAGGCTGGAACATCCAGGTTTACATTGCCTGAAGCTCAATGCGAATTTGATGCAAACTCCCCATCTGGTACCTGTTGAAACGTGACTGCACTGTTCCATGGCTCAGCCTGTGATTGTATTTTACAGTTGGCTTTTTGCTGACTCCTGGTGCCAGTGCAAGGTCTGCATTCTGATTTTCAAATGATTTGATTATGCATATCCTGGAGACGTATCAGAAATCAGATTCTGCACAGAATTCAAGCAGCAGCTGTGACCCTCTGGGGCAAAATGAATCACTGAGCATAGGGCTGAGCATAAAGCATCCTTAGTTAACAGAATCAGCTTTGGGGCAATATTTTAGAGGAGATAAGGCAATTGGGCACTCCTTGAGAGTGCATTTGGCACTCTCTAATAAACACCCTTAACATTTTGTCTTCAAAAATTACTTCGCTTCCAAAACACTGTGCAGGTTTTGAGAGTTGCATGTTCTTTCCTAATATTTCCTAACCAAATGCAAACATGACCTTTGCCAAAAAGAGTTTTGAGCATAGAAGTTATGAAGGGAGTCCCCCAGACAATTTTGTACCACAGAATCCTCAAGAAAAAGGAAAATCAGCACCTCAGCCTGTTCTGCTTCCTGTACAGAAGCACTGCTCAGTCTCTGAGTTGTCCTCTCCATCATGTTCTTCCTCACATGGCCATCGTTTTCTGTTAAAGAAGATTGCAGTGGGTGTCTTGAGAAAGGAGATAATTTTAGTCATGAGGAAGAAGTTACTCTCAAAAAATTCTCAGCCTACAGCCAGCATGGCACCTGCTGGTTATGCCAACAAAGTCTTGAGAAAATGCCCATCACAAGTGGTTTTTGAGCATCTCCTGTGGTAACTGGGACATCTGCAGCAGCACTTTCTAGAATCATAGAATCACCAAGGTTGGAAAGGAACTCCAAGAATGTTGAATCCAACGTTTACCATGTCTGTTGCCAAGTGCCTCCTTATGATAAGGCCAAATATTTTTTGTGGCTAAGCACAAAAATCTCCATCTGCTCCCTGCAAAGAGCCCAAGGACAAAAAAGCCCAATTTGCTTAAGTATGAGATAAACTGATCCTACAGGAAAACAACTGCAGACTTTTACTGTGGTAAGTTTCAAGAGAATATGCACTTGAACAAACTGGACGGTTTTGCCATTTATACTAAGAAGTCATCAAATTTGACTGTGAAACCAAAAATAAATATTCCACCCCATCCAATGCCCAGCTTCTAGGACACAAGTACCAAAAATTATCTAATAAATTCCTATAATCTCATTAGATTCTAGGAATTTATTAGATTCTAGGAATTTATTAGATTCTAGGAATTTATGTTCACCATCTTCACCTAGATGGTTGAAAACACTAATTGTTCTAAACATTTTTGGGGAGGAAACACAGATCTGATGGATATTCTCCACTCAGTTCTCCAATGCTGATGGAAAGGCAGCATGGTCAGGCAAAGGCCCCATCCATCAATGAGCAGTCCTGCATTTGACTCTGGCTTATGGTGAAATGTCCTCTTTGCTGCTCTTCCCACTCCAAATCTTTGTCTTCTTTCTACAAAGTCTTCAGGACTTGGAGAGCTCTTCATGTGTACCCTGCTTAGTACAGCAGTCTACAAGAAACACGACTACTTTACAAATTTATGCCTCTCCATTCATTTGGCCTCACCACATGTAATTCACTTCTTTTATTATGGATGTATTAAGATATGAATTCCACAAAAATCCCCCACAGTGGGCTAAATGTCATCTCCAGCTGGACTAATCAGGCATCCCTCTGATCCAAATTAAAATAAGGAATAGTAATTGCTAAGACGAGACCCTGGTCTATCAGTGTGGGATGAGAATTTCCAAGCCCCAGAGATTTACATTGTTAAAACCTCTTGTTTTAGTGGTTTAAACTGTTTCATGATTCAAGCCCCATTTTCTCCCTCACAAAACTTTGTCCTCTGGACATATACTCCTCAAACACAGGCCCATGTGGCAAAAAAATGAGAGATACTTTCCTTTTCAGCCAGCTCAGGGTATTTTCAGGGAGGGAGGGATGCACCCATCAGTCAGAGGAGGTGTCTGTCCCTACATCAGGGTGACAGCCACTTTGTTATATTGATAGATTTTAGCAGGGGCTGGGAGTAGACTTACTCACTGATACAATTCATTACACTCTAACATACAATGCTCTCTCACTGCTGTCTAGAAACATTGACTAAGTAGAAGTCCAGCATACTGATTTATTGGAGCTGGCAACTCAAGTCCAATGAAGAATCCAATGCAGGGAACTTTTTGCCAATACACAGTAACTTTGTTTACTCAATAGAGGATGTATCCATCTTTCAGCTGGCATTGATTGCCCTTCCATTTTTTTTTTTTTTTTTCAACATGCCCAGGCTGTAAAAGGAAAAAAGAAAAAATCCATCACAGAAAGAGATTTGTTTTGGTAGAGTAAAAAATGTTAAACCTCTCCACAGATAAACCAAACAGAGTGAGAAAGAAATAAATGTGCTCTTGTGTAGCATAAGGACATAAGTTTGAAGCACAGCTCACACAGCTGATTATTTCCTGGCTTACAATGGAAATATTCATTCAGATAGAAGCAAAATGTCATCATTTTTCTGCACTGAAAGGCCTTGGGTGTCATAATGGAAGGAGATGGGGAATGAAAACAACAATTATGTTCTGGCACGCAAGTTACCAAGAAAATCATGAAAGAGGGTGGAAGAAGTCCATGGAAGACTTCAACTTTCAGACACACACATGAACACCTTTAAGCCAGCTGTGGTAGTATGAGGGGCTTAAACATGAGGAACATCTGCTCTGGCTTTGGACAGAGGGTTTGTGCTCTCACATGACAGGCAGGGAGGCCACAGGGGACTGCCAAACACATTTTCTCTCTATTGACCCTATACTCACAGAATAACAGAATGATTTGGGTTGGAAGGAATGTTAAAGACCACCCAGTTCCAAGCCCCCTGTCATGGTCAGGGACACCTTTCCATGGTACCTTCCCACCTATCCCAGGTTGTTCCAAGCCCCATCCAACCTGGTCTTGAATGCTTCCAGGGATGGCACATCCACAACTTCTCTGGGCAACCTGTGCCAGGGCCTCACCTGCCCATGGAAGATGGGTAGAAAAAGATGATTTTTGGGGTCCATTCCAACCCAAACCATTCCGTGGTTCTGTGACTTGTCACATAATTATGATTTTTGTGGCTTGTCTAATGGGCCAGACTGTGCTGTCCCTTTGGAGAAAGAGCTTAAAAAACATCCCTTGACTTTAATCTTTCAGAACACCTTTGGCATTTGTAGCAGGGCATCTAACCCTCCACAAGAGTTTATCTGTTGATTGTTATCCAGACAGATAACTCAAGCAGGACAAGGTGTCTCGTAGGGAGTTATTTTGGTTCCATGGGGCTAACACTGGTCTGGCTTCTCCCAGCTGAAAATAAACATCTTAGTGTTGAAGTGAGATTTGAGAAAATAAGCTGGATTTCTGACTGACAGACTCTTGATTTACTGCTATAGAAGTCACACCAAACTTTCACAAAGTGGAAATCTTCTGCAACTTTCCCTGGAAAAATTTGGAGTTTTTCCCATGAGTGAGGACGCTGCTTTGTGGTTCCTCTCAGGGGTTGGGTTAAGGAATCTGTAGATTATCATCATTTTGTTGTAAGTTACATTCAACTCCTAATCAATACCATTTCTTTTGCTAGATTTACTATAGATACCTTGATACAGAGCACAGTTTTATGTTATGCTGTAATCTCTTAGTAATTCTTCTAGTTTTAGACTGTGCACTAAGTAACTCTGATTAAGGTCTTTCATCTGTTACCTCCTATCCATTCAATAAATAATTCATTTTTATGAATAGACCTGATTTGCTGTCCTTAGCACTTGTGAGCCAAAGTGATTTCCTAAATTCAAGCTGTTCCCAAAAATCTGAGGCAAGAAAGGATTTAGCTTTATTTAAACCCCCTTCCAGTGAAAGAGTTTCAATACAAAAATGAATTCTTCCTGACCTTCCTTTCAATACAAAAATGAATTCTTCCTGAGTCTGTGGCAGGGCTTCTTTAGTGAACTTTGCTCTGAAACTTCTACTCTCCCTGACATTTACTCATAATTGCTCACCCTGGGCTGGGCTGATGAATTGTAAATAAAGACAGTCACAGAGCATTTCTTGGTGCTTATCTGCAGCCTCTGCAGCTTGAAAAGTCTACATCTTGTTTGTTTGCTGATTCACAAAACACCAGAAGGACAACTTTCTGTGTCTGATTCCTCAGGGAATTTGTCCAGGAGCAGATGATAGACAGGAGACAGTGAGGTGAATTTCTAGCCTCTCCCACATGTTCTTGCAATGCTCCTCAGGGTTTATGATCATTCCAGCTTTTGCAAAAAGCAAGGGAAATGCAGAGGTTGTAGTTGGAGGGGACACAGAATTCTGGGATGTAGAAATTTATAGCAGTGGCACAACATTCGTATTGTGAGGCAGTTTCATGCTCAACAGGCTGCACCCCTGCTCAGTTAATCTGGGTCACAGGCATGTCTCACCATGAAACACTAAGAGTCCAAGGGTTTAATCTTCTCTCCTCCATTTCTTCCCAAGATCAGGTTTAGAACACAAAGAGAGCACCTCCAGAATGTCTATCAGAAACTGAATCTACAAGATGATATTCTGCTGTCTTTATTCACATGGAACAGCAAAGTTCTCTACAGGACTTCAGTCTTGGTGGCAGACAGAAGGTAAAGAAATTATATCTTATATGTAGACAACTGCCAAACAGGGCAGTTTTCAGTGCAAAGTGTGTCAACAAAAACACTTCGGAATCCAGCCTGATAAACTACATTAAAACAGCGTCATAATTCTGGATAAAGGATTCTCCAGCTCCACATTTCACTCTACATATATTTTGCTAATTTTTCTCTCTGCAAGTGAAAAAACCCTCTCCAGAAACAAAGCAGAAAGAATCTGCTGGCATTCAAAAAACCTTTAGAAACAGTTACTGTGTGCTGCAAATTGCACTTTGCACACACCACCCCTCCCACGCAGACAGCAATGAACACTTAATGCCCCAGGAGTGCAAGGAGGCAATTCCTTGTAAATGTTAAGTGCTGCCTGTTGCTGCCTTGGAAATGTCATTTCCAACAGTTGTGATTGAACGAGCAAGTCCTGCTGCATCCTTTCCCCTCCAGCTCTCCTAGATCCCGACACATCTCCCTGAATTCTGTCCCTGTGGAAACGTGCTGCATTTCTGACAGGTGTGTGAGGGGGCTGAGTGGACCCCATTAATGCAGCAGGGAGAGGAGAGAGTCCACATGCCTGGAAAAATGCAGGGCAATTTCACTTGATTTTGCTCTGTAGCAGTCAGACTCCCTGAGGTTATTTACTAAAACACATTAGATGAACTAGAAGCCCACTTCCCCCCGCTGTGTGTGCAGGCAGTGTAAGCTAGTAGCTCAAGGTTAGACACGTGCACAGTAAAAACATAAAACCTGCCTTTAAAAAGCAATGCTGTATTTAAAAGTTTAAATCTTTATTTTCTTCATGTATATCATTAATAACATATTGACAATGCTGCCTTTTAATAGAAGAAGATTGTACTAAAAACATCTCTGCTGTAGGCAGACATTTTGAATAATGCAATATAAAGGCAACAATCAGGAGGTTGATCTTCCTAACAAAGCATGGAACAGCTCAGGATCATCAAATCATCCAACAACAGAGTCACTGTCATATTTTCTGGAAAAATTCTTTTGCCAGGATTGCTTCTTCTGGAAAGCTGAGAAGACTCAGAGAAAAATGAAAATAATAATTATCTGATTGGTTTTCCTGGGTTTTGCTGCTTTGGAATGTGGTTAGAGATTGTTTGTCCAACAGGTGGTTGTTTGATTGGTTTCATGTGAATTGTTTTGACTTAATGACCAATCACTGTCTGGCTGTGGTGGGACTCTGGAAGCAGTCACCAGTTTTTCATTAGTGTCTTGTTAAGCCTTCTGTCTCGATCCTCTCCCTATTCTTTAGTATAGTTTTAGTATAGCATTCTTTAATATAATATAATATAATAAAATAATAAATTAGCCTTCTAAGAACATGGAGTCAGATTCATCAATTCCTCCCTCGTCCTGGGGGCCCTGAAAATACCACACCCCAGGAGGGACATAGCCCTGCTTGGGCTTCAGCAGGAACCCTTTGCCTGCACACACAGCCCAGTGCCCTGAGCACTGTTAGAAATGTTGATTTTATGTAAATGTAGCATAGTCCAGCTCAGTTTCTTCAGTATTTTCCAAGTAATAAAAGTGGATCCTTAATAAATGTGGTAGAATATTTGTTTTTCCTGAGAAGTCCAGATGAAAGACTCTACATAAGCAGTAAAGCTATTGTAAAATATTATACAAAAAAATTCATTGTGGCTTTTTAAAAAACAAAGGGAAGATTCTGATCAAGTATGGATAACTTCTGGATAACTTGAGACTTAAGAATTTTGTAGTAAATGATATTTTGGGGTTTTATTACCTATATACTGTATCTGAGCACTTTCAAACAGTTGCTTCCTTCAACTCAAGAGATTTCTGAACATTAGTAAAGGATGAGACTTACAAATTTAGAAATTGTTAGGGGAACTTCCGCATGTAAGCAAAACCAAAGGATCATGGAATGGTTTGGGTTGGAAAGGACGTTAAAGATCATCCAGCTCCAGCCTCTGCCATGGGCAGGGACACCTTCCACACGACCAGGCTGCTCCAAGCCCCATCCAACCCGGCCTTGGACACTTGGGACATCCAGATCCTCTCTGAGCCGCCTCTTCCAATGTCTCAACAATCCCACAGCAAAGATTTGTGTTCCAATATCAAACCTAAACCTGCCATTCTCAGCAGATCAATGGCCCATGAGGTCTGGCATTTGTCTCACAAATCACACACAGCAGAGAAAGGAATTTCTTGTCATTAATTAGGGTGTTTATTATAAAAGGGTGCCTACCAGCATTTTTGATTGCATTTAAAAATCCACAGATCTGTATTCACTACATTCTTTGTCTAAAAGATTGATGGTCTTTTTTATAAGAAAGTAATCATAAAGTTAAAATTTAAAATAAGAATGGAACAGCACATTAAAATAGATTTAAAGGAGTTTAATTTTCAAACTTTTTAAATTGTCGTGGTTCCACTACAGTCCACTGAAGGATGGTGATTTTTAGCAGCTGAGTGTCTAAGAAATGTCTGAAAGAGAAAAGGAAGGCCATGAGAGGCTCCCTGTGTGCAAATCCTACAGAAACACTGGAACTAGAGGGACTATTTAGGTTGGGTGAGGAGGGCTACAGCAGGGTGTGATCCCTAGAGCAAGAGAGGCTGGAATGTGAGTTGGATTCAGCTGTGAGTGTACAATTCAGTCTAACTCTCTAAGCAATTTCATTTCCAGCCAATATGGATGTGATTCCATAGGATGGGATTCCAGAGCACAGGACCTGACAGGAAAGTTAACTGGAACCACTGTGATAAAATTCCAGTGGTTTGGAACCCCCCCAAGCAGTCTGAGTGGTGCAACAAGGCTGGAGGAAGATACAATGAGTTTGCTCTTTGACCAGCATTGCTTCTTAAAATCTGATCAAAACCCTTCCCTGAAGAGTGACCCTGGCCCTGCCAGTTCCTCACGAGCTCTTCTAGGTGCACCCTCCACATCACAAATATTGGTTTAAATAACAGAGCAGACTTCAAAATAATGGCAACTCTCAGATGAAGCTCATGCACAGTGAAAACAATAAACAATTTTAAACACCAAACCAAACTGTATCAAGAAACCCTGAACTCCTGTTGTGAAATGAACTCTTCTTTTTTTACTTTAATTGCAGATCTCAGCAGGCACTGTGATATAAAACCCTGTGAAATACTTGATAATAAACTCAAACAGTCCCATTTTCATTTCTTTACCCATTAAATTGATGATCACAATTGGAAAGAAGGAGAACAATTCTCAGCACAGAATAGTTCATTAAAGATTTGTCCCATCCTGGGCAGATTCCCTCTGGGGTGGGGGTTAAGTTGCTATCAGATTGGGTGATTTCCATTCTGACCAGTGGTTGTGGTTCTCAGAAAGATAATTCCAGCCAGGAGTTGGGTAAATTTTCATTTTAATGCCTCCTGGGTTCCTGCAAGGTTCTGGTCAGAGAGCATGCAGTTGTGTTTAGTGAAAACCTCATTAAAGATTAATCCAGCAAAGACTGGCCATAAACATTTACCACCGTAATTCCATAAAAGTTAATGGTGTCAGTAAACAGGAGGCTGGAACAAGCCAGGCTCCACAAGTCATGGTGGGGAGGGAACAAATCCCAGGCTGGAGCAGCAGCTTCCAAAAACACTTGGCAGGACTCCCTTTGCATGTGGCATTTGGAAAGTGGGAATTGCTCCCAGTGGGAAAGGCTGAAGTGGATTCTGTCTCTTGATTTGCTTAGGAAAATGATTGTTTATCCCATCTGTTGTTATGGAACGGTTCCCCACAGAGAGAGGATCCAGTGCAGGCGTGGAGCTGGCCCTGGGGAGGAATTCCAGACACAGGGGAGTCAGCAGAACAGCTTTGCTATGAATTTGTGGTGGTTGATGCCTTTCTCCAGGCAGCTGTACCTGAGGAGGGAAAATTAATTCATCAGCTGCATTCAAAGGGCAATTTGGGAAGGGCACTTAACAAACATAAACTGGGAAACTGCCCAAATAATGGTGTTTGATGGCAGGAATTTCTTACTGAACAGAATCCCTTGTTGAATTTCAGTTGATATTGTTGCAGCCCCACTCATAAATAACATTTTTCTTTCCTTTCTGTTGCCATTGCTGATGATAATTCGTTGCATGCTATTTATTATATGCTAACATTACACACACAATGGGACAAAAGGTCATATTTTCCCTTAGAAAAGCAGCCTGAAGTACAGATAATGTCATTATACATATTTACACCTACAAGCTGAATGCCAGTGCTTTTATTATGCTTTATTAATCCAGAAAGAACTTCACAATCTCTTAATGTAACAGTTATATTCTATTCAACTGTCCTATAAAAATATATCAAAGCTGGGAATGGTAAATAATTATCTAGCCCATTAAGACTCAGAGTATAATGAGCAGTGACTGTTGTTTTATTTGGGGATGTCTCAAAGCAATTCCCAACTCTTCCTCCTACTACCCCATGACATCAAGGATAGAGTTAATAAAGGAAAAATACCTCCAATTAACTTACATGTTAAAAGGCAACAGAGAAAACCTAAAATACACTGGGAAAGTTCAAAAGAACAGTAATTATTTTAGAGTGATACCACCAAAAAAAAAAATCTACTGCTGCATATCAGAAAAAGCAAAGCAGCATGAATTATGTACTTATGTAAATAAAGCTAATAGGCGATAGCATTAATTAATGGCAGAAAACTTCTGCTCATCACTCTGCAGATAGCAGGTATTCATTTGTGAGGATTAATTTATATTTTAATTAGAAATTTACATATTTAGCAGCCTTGCCATCAACAATTAGCAACTCCAGTGCATTTAAGGATTTTCAATTTAAACTAAACATAGTGAATTTCAAAGGGTCATTTTGGAGCAATTTGTTTTGTTTCACGGCAATGAGGAGCCACACATTCCCTTCATATCCACACATTACCTTCAGATAAAAACTCCTAAGAAGTAGTTTGTAATACCTGAAACATGATTTGGTCTGTTCTAATTTACTTCTCATGAAACATTTATGGTAAATACTAATTACTAGAGAAGGTCTCTGTGGAGGCCAAGGAAGATAAAATTATTTGTGATTAACAAGTTTGGAGCGACAATAAATCAGCCTTATGGGTGCTGGGTGAGTGGGGAAGGGACAGGAGTGGTTGGCTCCATGCATAATTAAGTTTTAGGTAAGATTAGTGAGTCAAAGGTTAAATAAATTTCAAATAATTCCATAATGTGCTGGCAGTATATGCAGCATGAGGCTTGATCTATGTACAAACAGAAGAAAAATCTGGGTTGGGAGCCTTGCATGATTCATCCCTGATAAACAGATGGAAAGATTTGGGCTCTGCTCTCCCTACCATCAAAATGAAGGCAGGGGAACTCCACCACAGACACAGCATGAGGTCCCTCTTAACACACCACAAGTTTCCACAGTTCACATCCATCAGAGCATGGCCCAAAACACTCAATTCAGACTTGTTTCCTAGCAAGAAGTGGAATAATTTTTCATTTCTGAGGAACCAGGGTAAATTCAGTTCAGAACAGGTATATTCCCAACTGACCTGGGCTCAATCCTCATCCTGCAACAGAATCTTGGGCTGGAGGACAATCCCTGGGAAACCCAGAGCAGAGAACCAGTACCTGAAATCTCACCCAGAACAGAGCACCAGCACCTGAAATATCAGCCAGAGCAGAACACCAGCACCTGAAATCTCACCCAGAGCACCAGTACCTGAAATCTCACACAGAGCAGAGTACCAGCACCTGAAATCTCACTCAGAGATCATGGGGTGAGGAAATGCAGCCCCTATTTGCAGCCTTTGGTTACCATCACACAAATAACATTGCAGGCAAGATAAAGGAGGAGGAATCTGACTGATGGAGCTGCCCAAATAATATTTCATGGCAGGGAATTTCTTCCTGAACAGCATCTCTTTTTGAATTTCAATTGAAATTGTTGCATCCCGTCCATAAATAACATTTGTCTTCCCTTTCTTTTGCGACTGCTGTTGGCAATTTATTGCATACTATATGTTGTATGGTAATATTACATACACAATGGACCAAAAATTCATATTTTCCCTTAGAAAACCAGCCTGAAGAGCAGATTCAGGAGAAGCAGGATGCTGTATGATATCCTATGATAACTGGGCTAGTTTGGCTAGGACCAATGTTTCTGATGAAGTTGTTTTTAATCAAGGCAAAATTTCCATCAAGACATGGTCATTTCTTTGTCCTCCTCTCTCAGAATGCAGCCATGGGAAAAATCACATGCCAGGATCAGGGACAGTGACTCAGTCTCACCAGCTCCTGCACAGGTACAAGGGCATAATCTTCACCCCAGTCCATTCAGGATCTTGTATTATCCACAGCAAGATGAGCCTTGAAACTCTCTTTGATTCATCTTCTCTAAATGCTTAATAAAACTGAATTCTTATTAAGGTTACTGAAGTAGAATTACTTCAAAAATAGAGTTTTGAATTCCCTACAGGACTTCCCTGAGGCATAAGAACTATGACCAGAAGCACCCATGGGTGGGAGGCCATCCCCTGCCATCGGTTACAATTCTGGGTGTAAATTGTTTCCCCATCCTCAGTTGTGCTCATTTGCTCAGCCCAGCTGTGCCACACAAAGCAGGCTGCACTAATTGTGTGTGCAAAGCTCACTGATGCAGCTTTGAGAAATGAGGGACAGGGGACACCTCCAGAGATCTTCTACTCCACAGCTGCTGACACCTTCCCCTCTGCCAGTATTTCTTTTCCTACATAAACAGAATCTTTCCTCCTTGGAGTGGGCTCTGAGAAGTGCCTGGAAAGCTGTAGCTGGAAACACCCCTCCTTTGAAAAAGTGAGGTTTTGCCAGCAATTACATAGCCAGCTGGCTCACTGCCTTGCCATGAAGGATGGAGCAGGCTTCATCCAGTATTACCTTTCTCAATAATTCACAAACCCCTCTGAATCCTTGTGATCCCTCCTAGACCCTTCTCTGCTAATTGAAGGAGCACTGGCCATCCTCCTGCACTCCAGTTCATCTGAGAGACCAATATTTCACTGACCAGCCAGAAGGAATTAAAATATAAGCAGTTAACTCTTGGTAGCTAGTGCACAGCCCCAGTCGTCTCTCAAGGCACTGCTGACACCTGAACCATTTCTCCAGTTTTTTGATAACCTGTGGCTAAAAATGGGCAGTGATGGATAGAACAAGTATTGCTTCCACAGGTGCTCATTTTCTTTGCTATTCTCCTCAATTTTTTTTTTCCTGAGGAGTAAATGAAATCTTTCTGCCCTAGTCAGAGTGTAGAGACCTGTATTCTCTTCTATAATTGAGCTAATCCCTTTATTCCAATCCATCCTCCTCAGACATGGTTTTCTTTACCAATTTTCATTTGGCCAAACATTTGTGGTTTTCCCTTTTCTTCTGTGCTATAACAAGAGCTTGAAGACCCAGCCAGGGTTAGTAATGGATTATCCTGGATGCTCAGTGTTTGCAATTTTCTATGCACAAGCACGTGTACTGAGGGAAAGGCCCCTGTGCCCAAGACTTGGATTTATTCAGGAGGGATAAAAGGCCAGTGGATGCTCAGGAGGAGATAAACACCACCCAAAATCTGTGTCAAACATGGACAACGAGCTCAGGTTTTGGGTAGCATCAAAGTCACACAGAGCAATGTGTCCATTCGAGGTCATTAATGCATTTAAATGTCTGGCAGCCAGCGGGAAAGAACCAAAGCAGAAAAGAGGAAGAAAGGAGAGCCCTCAATGCAAATGAGTTTCTCTTTCATCAAATGGTTTATTTTCAAAAGAGCCACAGAACAAAAAAATGCCATTAATATCCTGTGATTCTGGTGAAGTGCTTCACAAAAGCACTTCTAGCCAGGACTCACATGAAATTGGCAATTACTGATCATGATTCTGTTGTATTTTTGCTTTGGAAGGTGCCAGATGTAGGCCCATGCAAATTGTGCTGTGGTTTTTTCCCCTACAGTTGTGATACAATCACTTTCCTGCCCTTAAATCTACCACTGCCAGCCAAGGTACACTTTTCATTCAAGCAAAATTAAAATCTCCCAGAATCTGCCCCTGTGTCAGTAGCTGTTTACAGAATATGGCAACTTCTAGAAGAAAATAAAGATTTAAATTCCCATATAGAAAACAGTGCTATAAAAAAAAAAAGAAAAGAAAAAAAAAAGGGGAGAAAGAGACACCTGCAAGGGTTTGGGTTTGGGTTTCAATATCTCCCTCTTGCTGGGTGAAATTCTGTGATTCCAAGCATAGGATTGCAAGGAGGAATGGCCTTAAGCTGAAGTAGGACAGATTTAGATCACATATTAGGAAGAAATTCTTTACTGTGAGTGTACTGAGACCCTGGCACAGGCTGCCCGGAGAAGTTGTGGATGCCCCATCTCTGGAAGTGTTAAAGGCCATGTTGGACAGGGCTTGGAGCAACCTGGGATAGTGGAAGGTGGAACCATGACATTGGGTTGGAATTGGATGAGCTTTAAAGTCCCATCCAACCCAAACCATTCCATGGTTCTGTTATTTATAGGAGATACTTCCTGATGATGCTCAGTCCCTTAGATTCACTGAGAGTCAGCCTGGGAAAAGTTAATTTTTAGTCATCAAATCCTTCAGGATGACAATTATCCTATAAGCTCAGAAAGACCTGGGTCACTGCTATCCAAGAGTGGAAGATCATGTCTGGAGTGTCTCCTGCCTCCCCTAAGGTATTGGAAGAATTCTGTTTCATTCTGGTGGCAGAATCATCAGCATAGATATGGTGTCCAAAAAAAAGTCAAAGTCATAGAATCATAGAATCATCATAGAATGTTCTGGGTTGGAAGGGACATTAAAGGTCACCCAATTCAATCCCCTGCCATGGCACTAAACTGAGCCAAGCCATAGACAACTACTGATATCACTGGTGAATTCTTGGCAGCAGAAACCCCTACAAGAAAGATTTGTAGAGTCCCAACAGCACAGTCAAGCCTGAATTCTCCCATCTTGGAGGAGATGTCTAAGAAACCCAGAATAAGGAAATGTAAGAAATCTGGGATCTTTGGTCAGAATTACATTGTGGACATAACTTAAACTAGACCAGATACAATTTCTCTAGGCATGGTAGACAAACATAAAATAAATGTCCTTGTTCTAGATGATTAGAATGGACTAAATACTAAAAACATAGGTGTGAAAGAAGGAGTTGTATCTGGCAATCCTTGTGGGTCCCTTCCAAGTAGGATATTCTGTTTCTATGAAAGGCTGCTGTTTATTGACAGGGAAATGTGTGTTTGCTGAAGGAAGGAACCTTCAAAGAATTAACAATAAGCCAGAAATCCACACAGCAAACAAGACAGAAAGTAATCTTTGAAGTTCTGTTCTAACTGAAAACATTTAACAAAATTAAAATAAAAATGTCAGTTCTTCATTCCTTCTTTCTAATCTCTTTTGTATAATAAAAGAACAAAAATAATTTCTTATTAAAATGTTCTTTTCTTCTTTTCAGCTGTTCTAGAAATTCAGGTTCTTTATCAGAAATGATGTGTCTGCTTTTCTCTTCTTTATTCAATGAGAACACTACACATTGAGTACCTTTTTTTTTCCTAAATTTGTGTGTGTGTGTGTATGTGATTGAAAATGTTTTGTTTTTCCGTTTAGGAAAAATTCTTTTTGTAGTTTTGTAGGATCTTGAACAGAAAAGAAATGAAACCATCCTACATATTAGCTGTTCCTGTCAGTATTTCATTCAGAGCTATAATCATCTCTGAAGTATCCCTAGTTGTAAATATACATAAATGACCAATCAAACAAAACAATGACACTGGAGGTTTTTCAATGGCCTGAATTGCAGTCTGTTTGCTTCCAAAATGCTTGAGCAATTTTCTACTGCTGGGAGAAATTAACAGAGCAAATTACTCAGATGTAGAGCATAATCCTCTCTGTGTTGGTCTCATTCAAATTGATTTGAATGGTCCTGATTTGAAGCTGCTGTGAAATCAGCCACAGAGGCAAAGCAGGTTGTAGGTCTTGATATACAAGACGTATTTTCCAGGACAGCGATGGCCACTGTGACCATCTCACCCTGGTAGAATCACAGAATCATTAAGTTTGGTAAAAAACTCCAGGATTATCAAGTCCAACCTTTGACTGAGCACCACTTTGTCAACTGGACCAGAGCACTGAGTGTCACATCCAGTTGTTTCTTGAACACCTACAGTCATGGTGACTCCACCACCTCCCTAGGAAGCTCCTTCCAATGCCTGACCACCCTTTCAGTGAAAAAATTCTTCCTGATGTCCAACCTGACTTTCCCCTGGTGCAATTTGAGACCATTTCCTCTTGTTGTCTGGGAGAAGAGACCGACCCCCACCTGGCTACAACCTCCTGTCAGGGAACTGAAGAGAGCACAAAGACTTCACTTGAGCCTCCTTTTCTCCAGGCTGAGTCCCTCCAGCTCCCTCAAACACCTTAAGTGCAGCTTTCAGAAAGATCTCTGATCTGGGCTTCATCTCAGCTCAGTGAAAGTGTCTGCCAAGCGTCAGTCAAGTGCACCAACAGGCTCTGCAACCCATGCTCCTCCACCATATCATCAATGATTTGAATTTCCTTTGGAAAACTTCATATTTACCCCACAAAACATGACATAAAATCAAATTAAAGAAATTGCATAAGTTATATATCTATATAAGAAGACCAGTGTGGGCTGAGTTTGCAGCTTGATACCAGGCTTAGCTTTGAATGCAGTGCTGCAGGCACTCCAGAATTTATTACCGATGGATTTTAGATTCAGGGGGATAGATGAGTCTTTACATGAAGCTTTTGTTGGCACTACTTACTTCAAATATTATACATCCTACCTCCTCTATTTAATCAACCTTCTTCATCTGAATGATGAATTGTGCCACTGCTCCCTGTAGGATTTTTCCAAATTGAGCAATTTAGGAAATGTCTGACAAGCAGCACAGAGGAGTGGAAGCTAGGAGAGGTATCAAGGAAAAAGACTTGGTTCCACTGAAGAGTGGAATTAATTTTTTTTCACTGGGACCATAGTTTCACTTCTAGACACTCTTAGTTCATCTACTGACTCATGGGGTGACTTTGGACTAATCCCCGACCTCTCAGAGTCTCAGATCACACATCTGTGAAAGACAATAACCTTTTCAATTAAGTATTTATATTGAATTTGTGTAGGATGAACCTCACAAAGCACCATTCTAGTTTCTCTCCTGCTTTCCTACTTCCTGGCATATATTTGCATCCAGTGTGCCCCAAAGCTGTTGCCTCTTCCCTGCATTTTGCATGCAGCTGTGTGGTGACTCACAGCCATCACCAAACACAACAAAATCCTTCATGTTTTCTTCCAGATGTTGTCTGTGCTGTCCCTTCACTTTACTGCACATCCTATAATCTGTAGCATTATCCAATTCACAACATGTTTATCCACAAAGTGCTGCTGGGAGGTTTTCTCACAGATTGCAATTGGACAATAAAGAAAATCAACCAGACAGGAAGTCAACTTGCCAGACATCTGTAGGACAGCTTTGAATTTTTGTGCTCCTGAGCTGAACTTGTTTGGGCTGACTTTATAAAAAGAACTTCACAGTGAAAGAACCATTCAGCTACTCTCAACATGGACAATTAGTGCTTTTAATTGGAATAGTGTTAGCTCTGCTCTGGCGAGATCCCATCTGCAGAGCTGCCTCCAGCTCTGGAATCTCCAGCACAGCAAGGACAGGCAGCTGTTGGGAGTGAGTCCAGAGGAGGCCACCAAGATGATCAGAGGGATGGAGCACATTCCCTACAAGGAAAGGCTGAGAAAATTAAGGTGGCTCACCCTAGAGAAGACAAGGCTTTGGTATGATTAAATGTTGGCCTTGCAGTACCTGAAGGAGCCTACAAGAAAGATGGAGAGGGACTTTTTACAAGGGCCTGGAATGACAGAACTGGGGATAATGGCCAAACTTATAGAAAGTAGCCTTAGATTAAATATTACAAAGAAATTCATTAGTTGGAGGTTGGTGAGGCCCTGGCACAGGTGTCCCAGAGAAGCTGTGACTGGCCCATCCCTGGAAGTGTTCAAGGCCAGGCTGGATGGAGCCCTGAACAGCCTGGTCTAGTGGAACGGTGTCCCTGCCCATGGCAGAAGGGTTGGAACTCAATGCCCTTGAAGGTCCCTTTGAACCCAACCCAAGCCATTCTGTGATTCTATGGTGGCCACGTCCAGCAGCCTGGTCCAGATGATCATTGGCCATCCTAACTGCATTTGAGAGATGACTCCATGTCCCAGGCCAAGCAAGTGCCATTGCCTGAGAACATTTCCTTGTGCTGGTTCATTTACTGGTGTAGAAGAGGTTTATGTACTGCTGTATGTCTGCAATGTATTGACCAATTTGCCACATACCATGTTCACTCACCACAAATACACAAAAGCCATTAGGCCTGGCATGACCAAAATTAATATTCCTCAAAATGTGTTTATATTCTGTGCTATTTGAAAACATCAGCAGTCTTCAGATTATGAGCCATGACTAAAATTGGGCTTGGGTGAGGATGTCCGAACATCCTACTCCTTGTTTTTCTTTCCTTGGTCTATTCACACTCTTAGTATCTAGCTTGCATACAGCTACATGCCTTCTGCAGACACCAAGATGGGACAGATGAAGCAGGAGATGACCTTTAAGGTCCTTTCCAACCTAAACCACTCTGTGATTCTGTTAAATCAGATGTTCTGTACGTGAGCTGAAGTCCTTTTGTAGTCAATGCAGATGGGCAGCTCCCTCCAGAGAGCCCATCTCCTCCTGAGGTGGGTATCTGACCTACTTCAGATGAATTTCCACCTAGACACACACTTTTATCTCCACCAAGTCAAAAACAGTGAGTTCACTGAAGAGCTGTACTCTGAAAATATCTGAAAAGAGTCAGGGGATATCTCTAAACCTATCCCAAAACTTACCCCAAGCTCTGAGGGCATGCAAGGCTGTACAGCAAAAGGACAAAACTCTTTTCCTGGGGGTCAACACCCTGCAGGGTGGGCTGTCAGAAAACAGCACATTCCCAGCCCCACAACCATGTTTCCCAGTCCAACCTTCCAGCACAGAAGATGGAGTGACAATGACATGGCTGATAGACGCTGATGAAAGTGTAAATGCATTTTTGATGAAGTTTGCTCCAGGCATCTGCAGAGCCTTTCTTTCTGCTCATGTCAGACCTGCAGTCTCTGTGCCAGCCCAGTGGGCAGCAATGACACTACACTTCTTCTTGTCTCAGTTTTTTGCTGGTTCTGGGGTTTTGTCCAAAAGTATTTTCCAGAGCAGGTCTCCTTTCACACAACAAAACTAGACCTCAACCACAGGGTCTTTCACATCAGTTGTGCATTTTCATTGTGTGAATATTTACTTCCCTCTTTCCCTTTGTCCTACTCAATGACAAGGTTTTAGAGTACATCCAAGGGCTGAATTCCAATGTTTGAGTTTTGCAAATATGCCTATTGCAGATGCTGCTTATTAAGTATTTACCAAGTCATTACCCCTTAGGATGTATCTTCTTGCTTACACTGGAACAGCTAGGGAGTAGAAGAGATCTCTCAGAATTTGGTTAATTAATCCAACTGCAAACAGTAATTAGATTTTATCGTAATCAACTAATTAATTCTTCCAACTCAGTAGTCAATGTAATGAGCAAAGAAAACACAGCCAGCTTTTGCAAGACACGAAACTCAGCTTAGAAAAAGAAGGAGCAAAGGCCATCTAAACCAATTAAAGGAGAGTATATATCAAGTTACTCAGAGGGGAGGTGGTTCTGGGATACATGGCACAGCTAAGCTGGCATTTTCCCTTTTCAGAATTGCTTTGGATCTGATGCAGTTGCTCTGAATAGGAAGATGTTCTATTCTGAACACATCAGTGCCTCCTCCTTGCATGAGGGCTTTACTGGGATGTCAGTAGGAGCACTGTGGTGCATTTACTAGCATTTTGTCATACAGACAACACTGCCTTGCTGGTCAGCTCCAGTGCTGGTGGCAGGAAAAAAATGCCATTATCATCATTATTCACGAGGGTTTGCTGAGACCAGGCTGGGTAGTGCCATGTAAAGACTTGTTTGGGAACTTAAACTTGTTTCAAGCCTCTTTTAGGGCCAGTTCAGGCATTTTGCAGTGTGAACACATCTAAAAAATTGAACATGTTTAATGTCAGCATGGGAGGTCACTTGCACTAAGCAAAAGAATCACAGCAGCTGTGGATGTAATTAGCATTTGTACGTAGATTCACACACCCAGAACCACAATTCACAGTGGTCATGGCACCTGTACAAATCTACTTATGTTGGCACTGTGCAGGTAAAGCAAGTTCATCCTCTCTGCAGGTGCAATATTTGGGAACTATCATTATTGGATCTTTAAGTGTACAAGACAGGGAAAATTACCAAATTACTGAAAATAGTAATTAATGCTGTCTCTCATAAAATCCTCTGAACACAGGGGTGAAGTAAGGACTATATAAGTGAGGTAGACTGAAAAGCAAGTGAAAATATAGGGCACAAAGGTTTTGGTCAGTGTTGTGGAATCCAGCTGAAAGTCAGTCCACAAGATTGTCTGCCAAGGATCAACACTGGGGACAACACTGGGGACAACACCCTTTAACAACCCTGTTAATGGCATGGATGGTGGGGCAGGATGGACCCACAGCAGGTCTGCAGATAATACAGAGCTGGAGGAGTGGTTACCCCAGATGGGTGTGCTGCCAATGAGGAGGGCCTTGACTATCTGTGGGAATGATCAATAAGGAAATAAGGAATATTTTGCACATGGGGAAGATTAACCCCAGTAGAGGCTGGGTGCCATCCTCTGGGAAGCTCTGTCTAGAATCACCTGGGCATGCTGGCAAACACCAAACTGATCACAATCCTGACAGGAATATGCTCTTGTAGCCATGATGTCAAGAATATTCCGGGCAATGTTGGGAAGAACACTGCCAGCAGTTCTAGGGAAGAGATTTTACCTTTCTAAAGATCTGTCAACCTAAGGAAAAGCAAAGGGAATGGGTTAATAGGACTAGAAGCCATTGTCCTTGCCACTAGCATTATCCAGTGTGCCAACCATCCCCCAGTTCATGCCATATAATTCTCACAACACAGGTCAGGACTGTGGGATCCAGGGAGAACTGCTGATGCAGTTGCCACCAGAACTGTTTAAAGCCCATCCCAAAGGCATCTGGAGAAGAGCAATCTTCTAAGCCAGCGTCATCAAATGAAAAGATATTTTTCCTACCCAACTCTAAGAAGTGAGGGAGATATTTGAAGCTGTTTGAGTCAAAACTTTCCACTCTGCACTCACTACACATAAGGCTCATGCATTCAGTCATTAGCAGTGTTCAGCTAATGAGAAATAACCTTTTATGCTGAGGTGACTCAATTCCTTGCACATGTCACAAATTGCCCAGGCACCTACACAGCAATAGGGTTCTACCCTGGGTAGTGGCACAACTGTTGTGAAAGAGCATTTTATCTTTGTCAGACAGAAAATCCTTTCAAACGTTTCCACCCAGCACTCGTTTGCCCACTGCATGCCCTTTAATTAACTCAGAGAATTTCTGAGCAGCAGTAAACCCTGCCCACTCATATCTCCCCTTCACCAAGCTCTTGGCCCTCCCTGAGATCTGCCCCAGCCTCCTGCTCATCTCTTGGGGTCTGCACTTCCACAGGTCTTCAGTTCTCTGCTGAGATTTGCAAACCTGCTCCACTGTGTGTTCAACTGCTGCCTGTCAAGAGTGGGTTCAGGAGGAGTCCAAAGGAAAGAACAGGCTCTTCTCGTTCGTGACAGCCCATCTGACATCCTATTTTCAAGAAACATAAATTCAGACATATAAAACTGACATTATCCATCACAATACACTACAAAAAGTCCTTCCTGCTATCTCTGTCTCCTCAAACATTAACTCAAATCTTCCTGTCTCTCAGATCTCTGATACATTTTTGCTGAAGAAATTTATGGTGTTACCACCTTCAAGTCCATCACCACATGAAAACGCCAGGGGATCATTATCACCGTGGCCTGTGCCCTGACCTCATCAGGCACCAGCAGAGAGGACACTCAGCTAAATTCCCTCACTGGAAGCTGCTGCTGCTCCTCAGCTGAGCAGCACCATCAGGCCACAAGACACACCCAGCCAAGCCAGGTTTATCATGTCCTGCACTTTTGTGGGCACTTCAGTCACACATCAGGCTGAGCTCAGTGACCAAAATCCAGACGTCTGCATCCTTCTGCATCCTCCTGCCCTGAAAATCTGACAGTCCCTGGCAGCAGGTGGCTGCCTCTCACATCTCTGCAGCAAGATTTATCTCCTCTTGTCTGTCAGAGTCTTAAATCATCTGGCAGCTGTGTAGGTGGCTAAAGGGACAGGAGCACAAAAGCAATAAAGAAATAGCTTCCCATAATTCTTAACTACTTTACATTTGAGAACAAGATGAGAGAATGGCTCAGCTTTGCTTTCCCTCTGAGAAAGGCCTGTAAGTCAGCTGTGATGCTGTGCAGGAGAAAATAAAATTGTTACCTCAGACAGCAGCACTGCTGAGAATATTCTGCAACTGATGGTGCTATTCAGAAGGCACTGTGTGAGTCTGGGCAGGGCAGAGAGGAGCCAGAGGAGGTTATAAAGGATCTAATCATGCATGATGTTTGTAGATGAGGAACATGTAGATAGATATAGTGGTGATGGATGAATTACAAAGGAAGAGAGAGAGGGAGAAAGAGTGGTGTGGGTTACAAAACAGCAAATAGAAAATCTTTTAATGGTGAAAATTTGGCACTAAGGAACCAAAAGAAGGTAAGAAGGGAGTCAGGAAGAAGAGGGTCACTTGTAGCCCCCTCTATCTCTCTGTCTAGGCATTGGTAGTGATAATTTCACACTTAATTATCAAAAATTGAGGCTGACAGGACATCAAGAACTCATGTGCTGGCCTAGTTTCCCCTCCCTAGGTCATTCCTCCCAGATGTTCACCCATCATATTTATAAAGCCTTGTGGGACAGAGTCCACATTTAACTTAAGCAATTTGCTCCAGCATTTTTTAACTTTCAGTGTCAGAACTTTCGTTGCCAGTGTCTAATCCAAAACTCCTTTGTTGCATTAACACTGCTTACTTCATGATGTGCTCATGAGAGGCATTAGAGCAGGAGAACAATTCCCTCCCTTCTTTCAACTTCTGGACTTCATCATAGATCATGGAATGGTCTGGGTTGGAAGAGGCCTTCAACATCATTTAGTTCCAACCCCCTGCCATGGACAGGGACACCTTCCACTATCCCAGGTTGTTCCAAGCCCCATCCAGCCTGGTCTCGAACACTTCCAGGGATGGGGCAGCCACAGCTTCTGTGGGCAACCTGTGCCAGGGCCTCACCACCCTTATAATAAAGATTTTTTTCCTAGTATCTAGTCTAAACCTGTCCTCCTTCATGTTAAGGCCATTTGCCTTTGTCCTGTCCCTCCATGCCATTGGGAAAAGACCCTCTCCAGCCTTCATAGAAGCCCCCTTTAGGTATTGGAATGCTGCTGTAATGTCTTTTGCAGTATTACAATATTTTTCCCATGCTAGATCACACCTCTTCTATCAGTTTTTCATTTTAAACCATGGCAATGAGTCCTCTTGCTTAACATCACAGCAAGTGACCCCGTCCTTCAATTAACTTTTCTTTTAATATTCCTGAGGATTTCCTGAGGACCCACTGCCACTCACTAAAGCCTTTGCCATTTTTACTCACTGGATGTTCTACTCAATTTTAGGTTTTTATTGTGCCTCAGTTTCTGTCCACCAAATGCAGGCAGTGATTATTCATGTCCTACCACTGCTTGCCCTTGGAAAATCTCCCTCTCCAGCCTTCCTGTAAAGCCCCCTTTGGGCACTGGAAGGTGATGAGGACTCCCTGGAGCTTTCTCTTCTCCGGGCTGAACAACCTCAGCTCTCAGCCAATCTCCACCAGCAAAGTGTTCATCTCTGAGCATTTTAGATACTTGTAGGACAGCACCATGAGCTTTATGCCAGCTTCCTCCACAGTTCTCTGTACATAAAAATGGGTCCTTTCTCCCTGTAAATGGTCACAGTGTGTTGGTGTGTCATGGGACAAAGATTTATGCTTTGCCATATCTATGTGAGGCACCTGAGACAGTGAAGGGTTAAATTTAGTAGAGGCAGAGCCAGAGAGCAAAAAAAATCTCCCTTCTAGACAGGTTCATTTCTAGCTCTGCACCAAAGCACATTCGTCAGTTTGTGGTTTGGGTCCCAATTCCCCTCCCTCTTGGCTTTCTCCTTCATTTTAGTATTTTATTCTTTCCTTGATAAATCAGGAGACTTTCCCATTGCCTTGCACTCAGCCCTTATCAAGAAGCTTTATAAATAACAATAATGACCAGGCAAAAGATGCAATTCAGTTAACAGTGTAATGACTACAGGGATTAGCACTGCTGTATATTTTTATGGGTGTAATATGTCGCTTTCATTCTGTTGCCATAATGAAAATAACAAATTAACAGAAGCATTATGCAAATTATACATTAAAAATGTCATGTTTATTAGTCCATCTTGGCAAAAGAGAAGCTACAGCAATAGCAGTGTTAACTGCTTAATAACCACGTTATAAAACAGAGAAGAAATTCAATTCAGCTCAGTTTGGCGTGGCCTTGAGGTTGTTTTCAGTGACTTCAGTGCCAGTGTTTGTGTGCTCAGAGCAAAGCATATGCTTAAATACATTTCTGGAGAACAAGATTTTAGTAGCAATTTCAGTTCAAGGATATTTATCTCAATTACCTATTTTTGGAACAAATTCCCCACAAAACATCTTACTCTTTGCACCTGCAAAATACTTGTGCAACAGCATTTACTGGCAGCTCCTTAAAACCTTGCTGCTACTTCAGAAACTGCTACAAATATTTATCCAAGCATTAACTTTATTACATTTTCTGCAGAAGACTTCTCAGCCTTGTTCTCTTTGACATTAAGGGATGTGGGGAATTTCTTTTCCAGCATACCCTGAACTTAATTTTGCTTCTAACCTTGAGGCAGTTTATTGAAAACCCAGAGGTGATTGTTTTCTTACAGCGTGATTAACACTTAGTGGTAAAAATTTCTTTGTCCTTGTGTAAAGAACTTTTTAGTCACAAGAGGAACAAAGATTAACAGTTACCAGAAGATTCAAACTTTGCTTTTGTTTAATACGACTAGCTCAGTTATAAAATGCAGTTATGAGATTTCTGTAATGTACAGTATTATTGACATTCATCAGAATGTAAAGACACAAGGAAATTTATTTTCTGTATGAGATTAAGATTGAAAAATATATATGTAATGCTGGGAGTTGTGTATTTTTTGCAAGAGAAAGATTCTCTTCAGTTTGGATTTACAATCAAAGAGCAGAGAGATGCTGGGAAGCCACAGGCCAAAAGTGATTAAAAGGGACAGTGGCTTGTCCCAAATGGGAGCAATGGTGAAGTCAGGATGGGCATCCACATTTCAAGGCTTTCACATCCCTTCCTCACTGCCTGAATCCTGTCACCTTTCTGCACTCATGGCTGTGTAATTTCCATATCTCCTGGAGTCTCCATTTGGCATCAGTGACGACCCACAAATTGTCTGTGCAAGGAAAACAGATGCTCCAAGCTCAAAGACTAATTTAAAAAACAACAATAAATATAATTAAAAATAAAGGGGAGAAAGGGAAATAGCCATCAGACAAGTTCAAGCACAAGCCAATCTAATCACAACTTGAAAGAAAATTGTTTATTTCACAGTTACTGCATTGGGAAAACATGTCAAGTTGTTTTCACAGGAGTCTGAAACCAAATAATAATAAATGTGAAGCTCATACGAACTTGAGAATTCCATTTTGTGGAAATTATGACATCTTCAGAAGAGATTTGTTTTACTGAAATGAAACAAAGCCAACTTTTGACATTTCTCACAAAATTTAATTGCCTGAAACATTCCTTAATTGTTTCAGCTCAATCAAGGCATTTCATTTTGTTTTGATGCATTGGAATATTTCTAGCTCATTTCACTACTGAAGCTCAACATATATGTATAAAGAGAGAAAAATTGTCTTTTAAAAATAGGCTTTGGTTAAGTTTCCTAAATCAAAAATATAAAAAGAGATTAGCATCCATTGCCTATTCTAAACAGGCACTTGGCACTCTGACTGTACTGGTAATCAAGAGTTAGTCTGGTTATCTTTGACAATCTGATCTCTCAGTGACCAGTTGTCCCCAGCTTCCTTACTGGTAATTGCAGAACTGAGCAATATTTATTTATCAGAAATCTGTGAGCAGTCTATCTGGATGATTGATTCCTGTTCATGTAATGCAATCAGGAGGCCACATTTAGGTCAGGAACCCAAGTCCCAGGTAGGTCTCAGGCTGCTCAGGAAAGAGTTCCATGTAATCAGACTCTGATAAAGCCATCAGGTTACAAGAAGAGCCACACAGGATTGGGTAAGAAAATTAAAACCAGGAATAGCAACGCTCCAGCTTTTCTAAAATCAGAAATCGAGCTGCTGAATTATTTCTAGGATGATCAATTTTTCATACTTTGAGAACAAAATATTGTCAAAATCATCAGTTTTCCAAAAAAAAAAAAAAATTGACATTTTACAGCAAAAGTATATTCCATATGTGAATTTTAAAGACTTTTGCTGTCCAAGGGTGGATTCAGCTCCATATTTCAGCTGCAAGCCTGGGCAAATAAAATGGGGTGGAAAGTCTACCAAAATTTCTTACTATTTAGTGTAAGATTTAAGAGCATCAGAATACCAGGGTGGGGGAGAAAAAGGAAGGAGAAGAGGGGAAAAAAGGAAGATATTATGTTTCTGCTGTTTCAATAGTGATCAGTGTTTTAGGAAACCTGACATGCAGGGGAGGAAAACAGGAACTGACCTTTCTGTCAAAGAAGGAGAAATGAAAGAGGCAGAATGTATCACTCTGCATTCTGACTTAGGTGGGAAACAAGGGTTTGGACTGAAATAAGGGAATTTAGGCTTGGTACTGGGAGAAAAAATAATTTAAAAACCCACAAACAAATAAGAAATAACACCCCACAAAAAGTCCCCTTACTGAAAAGAGCATAGGATAGACTGCACAGAAATGGGCCGTTCTCTCTAGATGTCCAAAAACATTTCATATTCTCAAAAACAGTCCAAACATCCATCACAGAACAGTTAATAATAATAAAGTTAATAATAATAATACAGAATAGTTGAATAATACAGAATAATACAGAACAATTGATCGTGTGCATTTTTTTAGTGCTTTCCAGCTCTCTTTTCTCTCAGAGCCTGGAAGACACAAAAAGGGGAAGACATGAATTCAGATCATACCAATTTTACAGGGGTTAGCCTTGATTAAGAAGCAGAGAGGTAAAGGTCTTTCCTAGAAGGGTTCTCATCCAGGGAACCATGTTTCTTTGGATATCTCAATTCCCTGGGTGGTTTATTATGTCCCTGGATTTTTCACACCAGATCCTGGGAGTGATTTGGCAAGAGCAAATAATTTCTGCCCACTGCTTCTATCAGTACCACCCACAAAACTCCCTTTGGTGCTTCTGCTCTCTGTGAAGGAGGGAAGAAGGAAATCCAATCCTGATGAGCCTCAGCCTGCCAACTTTGCCGCTGAAGCAATGCATTATTCATGTGTTTGTGACAGAGAGTGGTGAGTTTAATGTGCAGAAATGAGCCTGGAGAGCTGTGGGGTTGTTACATGCCCTGCCTGGCTGTGCAGGGATTTGTGCTGGTTGCTGCTGCTGTGCCAATACTCCTGTGTAAAATGCAATCCCACCATGTCAGGACTGCTAGAGCCTCTTGTTTGCTCTGCTCTTTGGGTTGTAGATCCCGTCATCACTCCATGTTCATGGCATTTGCCAGTAGAAATTGTGAAACCTTAATGAGCTGAAAAAATGTCGTCTAATCTCATTTCAAATCCCTCAGGAAAAACAAATACAGAAGCACAGAATCACAGAATGAGAAGGACATTAAAGATCATCCAGTTCCAAGCCCTGCCATGGGCAGGGACACCTTCCGCTACCCCGGGTTGCACCAAGCCCTGTCCAACCTGGCCTTGAACACTTCCAGGCATGGGGCAGAAACAGCTTCTCTGCCAATATTTCACATTGTCCCTCAAGCTGTTAAAATCAAGACAAAAGAGTCTAGAATAGGGTGAAGTTTTTTATTTTAGCTGACAGTGAAAATATAGACATAAATTTGATACCATGGTATAAAGCCATGAAGAAATTTGTGGGATACCAGAAGAAAAAAAACACAGGATCATCAGAAGAGGCTGAAAGGTTCTTCTCATTGCCAGTGTGCAGGGAAAAGGGAGAATTATTTTAACAAAACAGGGAGTCATCAGTCAAAGAATAATAAAACCCTGCAATTAGGCACCAAAAACATGTAAGAGGGATGAAAACTCCTCAAATTGCTGGAGGAGCTATCATGAGAAGGGTATTAACTTAACTGCAGCTTTAACCAGTCAAGGCTGGGCAAGATTGAGTATTTCACTTTGTTTTGTTTAAATGCCACTGCACCACCCTTTGTCACATCTGCTGGGGCACCAACCAAATAAAAGCCTATTTATACCATTATTCCTTATATTAAAACAAAACAAAGGTAATATTTCTTCAGCCAGCGTAATTTTGACCCACTGCATTGACTTCCACTAGGACTTGAAGACTTTCCCCACAGTTCAAAAATGTTGAGCTACTGTTTTACAGGACAGTTTCTAATGCTACATGTGGTGCCACTGAAGTCATTAATTTCCCGTGGAATAAGCAATGCTTAGTCTAACTTGCAATTCTCTGCAGTATATTTCTCCATGCTGTAGCTGTAAAGGCTAACAAGGACCTTGATTGTGCAAATCAGAATAGATTAGGTTGGTGTGTTAAGATTATTTCCCTTTCGTTTAGCTCCAATAGCCCCTAGTGCAAGAAGGAGCATTGCAAATCATACAAAGTTCAAAATATGATATAATGGCACAAAATGAACCTTTTGCATGAAAATAGAAAGAGTTCAATCTCTTTAGTCCAGCCAAAAGAAAGTTAAAGGAGCCATAATGAGATTATAAATTTCTATGAAGGGAAAATACATTGTATAACAGGTGCTTTCAGTTTAGCAAAACACTGAGTACAAGTTTAAAAATGCTTGTACCAGGCACCCAAATTATCATTTGGTTTCCTCTATGTTGGAAAAGTGTCTAACAAATAAAGCAGATGTTAATGTTGGCAAGTGCAGAGGGAAATGAAGTTAAGGCTTTAATTGCAAGGGTAGTGAAGCACCAAAACTTATTAAAGTCACAGTAGATTCTCCATTACTGAGCAGGGGGAAGGGGTTTCCTTAAATTTCAAGGTATTGTTCCAATTATCATGAACTCCAGGAAAACTCCTGGTTTCTTTGCTATGGGAAATCAAATTAGGAAACTTCAGTTGTGCCTTCTGACCATGTGAAGTTGTCATTGGTGTATATAGAGCAGAGTGGTCAGGATCTTTCAGCCTGTGCACTGCTGTGTCTTCCATCAAACTTGCAAAAAGGAGAAAGGAAAAGTGCCATGAGACATTTGGATATTGCTGAACTGACAGAGCTTCCTTCAGAGATGGGCAAATAAAAACAAATTAACCTAAACAGATGGCACAGAATCACAGAAAAGGCTGGAAAAGACCCCTAAGATTGAATCCAACCATTTACCCAGCACTGCCAAGCCCACCACTAAACCATGTCCCTAAGCAATACAGCTACATGTTTTTGGGAGCACTTCCAGCACGTTACAGCATTATATCTAGGACTGCTAAATCTGAGAAAGCAAATGCAGGCACAGAACTCTGGGATCCCAAAACTGGAAAAACCACCTGCTTCATCTTCTACCCATCCAGGATCACTCTCAGCAGCACAGCAGTTTATTCAGGGATGGTATATTTATTGCCAAGCATCTTTCATCATGTGCAGAGGTTTCACTCAGCTGAAAAATCCAGATAATAATTTCCAATCACAACAGTATAATGTCCATTAAATTGTCCAGTATTTGTCAAATTAACATTCATCCCGATGAGTTAATGTATAATATTAGGGTCATCACCATCTTTATGCTGTCCTTGTTACTGTTCAGTGCTCAGTAAACTCAACTTTTGCAATAAAAGCACATTTGTAAATAAACAATCCCATGCTTCCAGGGCTCCCTGAGCACCATATCAAGCATTAAATGAGGTTGTTTTTAAAGTGGGCTCCAGCATTTCTGGTGATGAAGCTGAGAATCTCCAGGCTGCAGGAGGATGAAAGCAGAAAAAATGCAAAAAATGTCACTGTGCTTTAGCCAACAGTGGTGCAGACCAGCTGGCTTTGACCAGGGTAACAAGAGTCAGTGTTTGCCTCACCTTCCCTATGAATAACATTTTTCCTTGTATTTATAGGAATTTCCTGTATTTCTCTTCGTCCCTATTTCTTCTCACCATGATCACTGGACACCACTGAGAGAGTCTGACTACACCTTCTTTACGCCCCCACACTGGATTTTTATAAACATGGATGAGGTGTTTGCCCTTCCTGTGGGCAAAAATGTCTGGTCAGTTCAGAGATCAGAAGAATGGAATGGGGGACCTTGACATCTGTGGAGCTGGTTTCATGTCAGTCAAAAGGAAGATTTAGATAATTTCTCCCATGTTTGAATTACATCAGACTCTTGGAGATGATGCAGCTTCTCTGTCACCCTGAAAGGTAAAAGTGGTGGCAAGGATGAGAGTCCAGCCCTTCACCCAGTGTCTGAGCTGCTGCATTTATTCCATTTCTAGGACATCTGATGGGTTTTAAAAAGCCATCAGAAAGTCTCCAAACCAGGAAAAGCCAGGAAAAAAACCATCAGATGCTGCTGTTTAACACAGATTTTACTGTTCTTCCAGCTTGGAAATCAGATTATTCATTTTTATCCAGCTCATGACACCTACCCTTCCTCAAGTCCTGGCATAGGAGTTAAGTTGTATTCCTCCAAAAATTCTGCCGGTCCAGTCTTAGATCCTAAAATGGAAAATAATGAGCAGCCCTGCAGATTCCCCTGGGCCAGGCACAGACAGCAAACCCTCCTTCCACCAGCCCAGCACAAGGAACCCACTCTGCGAATCCTATAAAGGCAAAACTTTGCAGATGTACCTGGTTAAGATGTTTCTGTTGCTGCATGATAGAGTCAGTCTGAAAAGCATGGCTTTCTCTTCATGCTCTCAGGACCTAACATTAACTAAGTTCTGCTCTTAACCCAGCTGCTTCCTGCTTGACATTTATCTGTGGCTTTGGCTCGAAAAGTCAGTTTGCACCGTCTGTTCTGTTTTCCTGCAGAGAAATCACCATCTGTATTTGCCATTGTTTGATGATTAGCTACAAGTAGTATCAAACTCTTTTTCAGGTGTTTGCCCTGGAGAGAGATTCACCTGTTTCAGTGGTTTGACCTATTATAGGTTCAAATTCTCATTAATATAAAACTTTCAGGTTTAAAGAGCCTGTTTTGTCCCAGTGGTGATGGCTTCCAGCCATGGGGTACCACTGTCAGGAGTGACTGTGAAAATCATGTTGGGGTCCATTGAGCTGGCAAAAGTCAAAACCCAGACCACAAATCCCTGTTCACAAGAGATGCAATCCATTACCCTTGCCTCATATTTGTTAACTGCTCTTGGCACTAAAAAACATCAAAAACACATATGGAAAGAAACAATAGGGGAATTCCATGCTGAGAAAAAAAAAATTCAAAACTGTACTTCGCTATAACACTCATGTGGCTGCTTTTAGTGTCTCTGCAGAAGAAGAAGGAAGTAAAATATGCCTGGTCTTGCTCAAGAGAAATGCCTTGGAAAAATAATTTTAAAAAATTAAAAGCACCAAAGTAATAAAGATATTTTTTTTCCTTTCTGGCAGGAACCCCCTGACTATTAAGAATTCTTTTTGGAAGAAGCTATTAAAATGTAATACAAGACACTTTTTCCACAGAAGCCACAAAATTTGCTGGCCAAGTTCTCCCTTGAAATAGTGAGAATTCTGTACCAGTGGAATAAGGAAAGATATCAGTGAATTGAAAATCAACTTTGTTAAATGTACAAAAAACAGTTTAGTGAGGTTATAACAAGAACTCCAGTGCATGTTAACATATTTTGCAGGTTCTGCACTTACCAGCCATGGCCCAAGGATGTAGGAATGGGAACCTTTTCAGGGAACCTTTTCAGCTCAGAACATGAACAACGAGCCTCTCAAATCCAAGAGCAGGTTTAGACTGAGATCCAGAACTTCTTTTCAGAAGAAAACAAAGACTATTTACAGGAGCATGTAGTGACAGGACAACAGGGAATGGCTTTAAACTGGAAGAAAATAGATTTAGATTGCTCATTAGAAAAAACATATTCACTGTGAGGGTGGTGAGGCCCTGGCACAGGTTGTCCAGAGAAGCTGTGGCTGCCCCATCCCTGGAAGTGTTCAAGGCCAGGCTGGATGGGGCTTGAAGCAACCCGGGACAGTGGAAAGTGTCCCTCCCGTGGCAGGGGTTGGAACTCAATGATCTTTGAGGTCCCTTCCAACCCAAACCATTCTATGTTTCTGTGAAGAATTGTCTCCACCCTGATGGGATGACTGGGTAAGGATTTGAGAAGGATTGAGTCCCTCTCCACACCACTGGTGAGAGCTACAGGGATTTTTTTTTTTTTTCTTTTTGGTCTATGCAGCCATTGCTGCTTCTTTCCTCCCATTGTTTGCTTCTCCTTCTTTCCAAGGTCACCAAACCAGCTCGTAACAGGCTTCTCATTTGCATATTCATTACTCAGGTGAATAGAAATGCAAGGTACTGGTGTTCAGGCAGCAGCAGACAGTTGTGTGCCAACACCAGCAGTGCAGGGTCCTCAGCACCCTTTGAACACAGCACCTTCCTTTAGGAATCTTTATTAATTCCTCTCCTGTTAATGTGCTGCATTCACCAGGCAGGTACCACAGGCTTACCTGGTGAACCCAGGGCTGTAGAGGCCTGGAAATTACCTCTGCACTGTGTTAATGAGGTTGAAGCATCCTGAATGAATCCTGAATGATCTCCTGTGAACACTGCCTGTGTTTTCACTCTCACCATTGCACTCCAACCCTTTGTGCCATTTGAAATCCTTTGGTAAGGGACAAGTGTCACTGTCATATTTTCTGGAAAAATCCCTTCGCCAGGATTTCTTCTCCTGGGAAACTGAGAAGCCTCAGAGAGAAATTAAAACAATAATTATCTGATTGCTTTTCCCTGATTTGCTGCTTTGGAATGTGGTCTGGAGAGTGTTTATCCAACAGGTGCTTGTTTGATTGGTTTCATGTGAATTGTTTTGACTTAATGACCAATCACTATCCAGCTGTGTCAGGACTGTGGCGAGTCACAAGTTTTCATTGTCATTCTTATTAAGCCTTCTGTCTGCATCCTTTCTCTGTTCTTTAGTATAGTTTTAGTATAGTATTCTTTATTATAATATCATATCATAAAATAATAAATTAGCCTTCTAAGAACATGGAGTCAGATTCTCAATTCCTCCTTCATCCTGTGGACCTGAAAAATACCACAGACATGCCTGCCCAGCACTGAGAGCTGGGGCAGAAAACATCCTGGTGGTGCCAAACCTTCTGCAGAAGCACCTGGAGGCCACAAGACATCCTCAAAAACATCTGAAAGGGCATGAGAGAGAGCTGTGTGAAGAGCCTGAAATATTAAAATATTAATTTACAGTCAACCAAGCACAGTCTTCATGGAACCATGCTGGCCATATTTATATTAGCAGAGAAAATATGGGGTTTGATTTTACCTTGCATTTCTTTAGGTTTACAAACTGCAAACTGAAAGGACATGAGACAAAGTGATCAGAGACATGAGGGATAGCCAGAGGCATCTGGAATCCACAGCTTGACAACAAAAGACCCCACAGTGGGTTTGTCAAAACTGCCACTGTTGTAACACTTCTCTGTGCAACAGAAAATCAGAGCACAGCAAAAAACAAATGAAACTAATAAAATGAAAAATATGGGTAAGCATATAAAGGAAAAAATTTTAAAAAAGGAAATAGCATGAGATTTTATGTCATCTAATTTTTTTTAATATCCAAATCTCGTCCACCTAGAAAAGAACACATCATCCCCATGGTTTATATTTCTCTAGGAGAAGTTATTAATCTGTTTAAACTGCCTCAGAGTGTAATTATCACCCTTTTCTGTGAAAGCAAAGCCTGAAAATTTTTGATCTTTGGTATTATTTACTCAAGCTGTCCCTGACTCACCAGCACCCTCATAATAAAAAACTGTAATCAATATCTTATTATGGATTTTTTTTTTTTTTTGAGGTAAATTAGCTTTTATTCCACAGACACCTATACATTTTCTTGTGTGAGTGAGCCTTTTCTCACTGGCTACCTACTCCCTTTTCATTTAATCTCAAGTCAAAAAACAGATCTCAGGATTTATTTTGAAAGAAAGCAAAACAAATGGAATTTTCAGATGAAGAGGAATGTCTGTACAGTGGAAGCAAGAGGAACTCAGGAGACCTGAATGCTCTCATCTGGCTGTGATTTGAGAGATCTGAGACTTCATTTCAAGCTGTAGTCACCTCTTCTCTTCCAGCCATGGCTGTACTGTAAAAAACCCCTAGAAACTCTGAAAAAAATCAAAATCCAGAGCAGACCCCTTGCTATCAACCTGGTTTTCCTGAGTAATTATTTTCAATTAGTATTAAAAAAAATGTGTCTTTTTTTTCTTCCTTATTTTGTTAAAGCTGTAATGAAAAAACTGCAATGTGCAACCCAAATGAATGACCAATATTTAGGACTGAACCTATAGCAAAATCAATAAATTTTTATTATTCTTGTTGCTGGGAAAAAATGTTACAGTAAGGATACTTTGAAATTTTCAGTCTTTATCCTAACCATCATGAAATAAAAAAATGTGCAGTTTGAAACAGTCAACAAATTATGTTCATACTATTATGCAATGTGTTAAAATAATAGAAAGTAAATTGGGAGTCTTCCAGCAGCACTGCAAGACTGAATTGAAATGTGATAGATGGCTTCAGAGATATGAAACTCATTGGAATAAAAGAGGTAAAAGGATGAAATGACAACAAGAAACTGTTCAGAACCACGAATGAGCTTGATGGAAAAACAAAATGGGAAAAGTAGCAGTCTGAAATTGCAGAGCAGGAGGCATCTTTACTGTCATGTTGCTGCTGCCTCAATCAGATGTCCAGGTTCACTTGGTCTCTCATCCAAGTCAGTCTCTGGGTGCTCCAGGGCTTCTTTAAGGTCCCTGCATTTGGCCAGGGAAATCAAAGCAAAGAAATCAATGTCCTTATTTTGTACCCCATGGTTTTTTTCATGGACAGGACTGAGCCAGACTTGCTTTCCACCAAACTCCTGTTTCTAACTCTCTGCACCCAGGAGCCCCAAGGAAGCCAAATTCACCCTGGCACAGCACTCATGGGTGATACAGCACAAGCTCATCTTTATCCTGCTCCAAAATTTCCTTCTTCTCCAAAGGCTTTTCCAAGGTTTCTCTCATCACCAACTGAGCAGACAGATAAATTCAGTCCCCCACTTTCACTTCTCATTCCACTGCCAAGGCGAAGCAGTCAGGAACTAAACCCTCCCCTGCTACACCCTCTACTAACTCACAACTCAATTGTTTATTGCTATAAGAGGTTTAAGACTTTTATAAAACTTCTTTTTTTTTTTTTGCAGGGGTAGAGGGTATTTACGGTGTGCTTAGGAGCTGTGGGGGAACAAAACCAGAAAATTTATGCTAACCTTCCCATCCTGCATTGTCCAGGACATTTTCAGTGTGTGGAAATGCTCAGCTCTTTGGAGGAAGGCACTCTGAGGGATCTCAGTGCAGCAGCCAACATTTGCTTAACGTCCCATTAATATTTAAACAACAAATCTGTCAACAGATTAATTGGCACTGCCACTTTCCAGCAGTTTTATGGGCACTTCAAACCACCAGCAGTCTATTGCTAAAAAGAAGCATGTAGCATTTAAATATGTATGCATACAAGACAATACTGATATTAAGCACCCTGAAGAAAAAGCAGAATTGTAATCATGCTGTTCTTGTGCTGAATTCCCAATGCTTCCTGTTCTCTCCAGAGAAGTGTTGACAGAAAGAGGTCATCAAAAATATTTAGGAATTACTTGGGCACTTTTTCCCGTGGCAGAGAAGACATTGATGTCAAGGACCAAACATAGACTGGAATGAGCAAGGAGGGAGAGAAGATTTTAGATAATGTAAGAAGCCATTTTGTGGAATCATAGAATCATTAAGGTTGAAAAGACCTCTGAGATCATCAAATCCAACTGTTAACTCAGCACCAGCCCTCTCTGGAGGCTCTCCTATCCCTTCCCCAGCTGCTACTGAGGGAACCTGGACAGTTTAGATTTCAACTGATGCTTAAAAGCTGAAGTTTGGTGAAGGGAACTTTACCCCTGGTATGGAGCACCACTCAAGCCTCATTTATTAAATTCAATGGCTTTCCCAGCCCTATTTTGACAGGCACATCACAGTTAATTACAGGAATTATTCAGTGAAGTGGGCATAGATTAATGCATGTGCTTGCTCGGATCCATGCCAATAGATCTGGGAAAAAATTTGCAAGAGTGACAGACACTACAGTGCATAATTCCCCTGCTTCACTCATTAGCCAAGCATGTACCAGTTTCAGGAGCAGTGATCCAACCTTATTTGCTCTGCAGAGAGATAAAATCCACAAATGTGTGGGAAAGTGAGGAAAATGGGCACAGAGATAGAGACTGTAGCCCCTAATTGATCCTTCACAAAATGTATTTACTCTGTTTTTGTTCCCTGGTGAATTCATTAGCTCTCACTTAGCACCATTCTTTGGTCAAATGCTCAGGGAGGAAATAAATTGAAGCAATTTATTCTAGCACTCATAAAATACTGGTTTATTTCCACCTTTTGACTGTGCAAGCCATGAAAGCAGTTACTCTTTGGAAGAGCAATAATTCTCCTCCTGGCCTCCAGAGGTTTTTTGGAAGAAACTCACACGAATGTGTGTCTGTGTGTGGGCACACTCATGGCAAATTTCATAACAATTTCGTGGTGTCACTACCAGCAGCTTAGGAACAAAATACAATCAAGGCACTTGAAGTTTTCTGCCAACCCTCCAAGCTTTTTTCTGGAGCCTTTCTCACTGGCAGTGCAGATTAGAGGCATTAATCACCCCCTCTTGTGCTCCATCAGATTTCCTTCCTCAGCCAGAGGGTGAGTGAATGAGACAGAGCTACACTTCATGTTTATAAAGACTCATAGCTCTTAATTTTACTCTTAATTTTAAGCAATCAAGTAATACTTGTGTTCATTCAGCAGCTGTTCTGTGCCTCTGGTGAAGCAGGTACCTGCCCATTTGGGAGCTCAGGCCATATTTCTGCAACATCTAAACAAAAAGGATTTTAAGATTTACCACTGGGAAAAGTTTTTAAAGCTTACTTACTTACCCTACCAAGCCATCACTCCCTGTTTAATGACTTTTTTCTGGCTGCATTTCAGATCTATTTCTTCATTGTGGATTTCTGTAATCAACATTTCACTTCAAACTTAACACAATTATTTGGCTTTATACCTGGTGTTTGAACTGAAAACTGAATTTAAAAATATTTTTTTTTTTCTGAGATATTTGCTGCTCAATTTATTTCCCTTGCTAGGGTGTTATTGAACACACACTCCTTTCTTCTGTAGTGCAATATTCCAAATACAAGTAGCTTCATTTGAGCATTTGAGTTTGAACTTCAGAAATGGGCAATTTCTGAACTTCCAAGAGTCTTTGATCCTCTAGAAGCTCATTAAAGTTGCTCCTGAATACAACACTCTATTTTTGCAATCACTTTGCCAATTAATTTAAAAAAAAAAAGTCATTTATTAGTAAATCGGTGAGAGGCCATGACCTGATTATTTGGCATAAGAGGCTATTCCTGGTTTTAACAAAGGAGCTGCATCAACAGAGCTTTGATAAGATTCTGTTATATGGCTGCAAATAAACTGGGTCTGCACTGATCCTGGACAGGCTGCCTAGAACAGAGGCCAGGCAGTGTTAAAGGAATAAAGCAGGGATTGATTGAAAGCCCTTCAAAGGACACACCTTGGGCAGTGCAAGAGCCTGGCCATGGCTCCACCCAAGATGGACCCTGGGTCACAGGTTTCCAGATTCTTATAAGTTTTGGTCCATTTAAATATTGAGTCAATTGTCCAATTACAGTTTCAGGTTATGAAGTCTCATCCTCCCAGTTTGCTCTCCTCAATTCTCGGTTGTTTGCACTTTTTGGGCCTGAAGCTGCAATAGCATCCTTGGTTCTGGGGCTGGACAAGGATTGTTTTGTCTGACTAAGCTGTGAGGAGAACTTGCTAGCACTTTATATGAAGTTCAGAGTTATACACTAATGCAGTACAGAATCTGGAAAATATGAAAGCTAAAACTTATGGAATCAACACAGTGTTAATTATTTAAAGTGGCAAAAGAGACAAATTGTCTCCAAGACCCCCGCCTTGGCTGGAAAGGTGGCATCATTGCTCCTTAGCCAGAGTCTTTCCAATGGAAGAGAAAAATATTATTTCCAGATAATTTTTTTTTTAATTATTATTGGTGGTGGTGGTGGTGGTGTTGCTTAAGTTACTATTCCATTACAATTTTTCTTCCCTCTTCACATGAGAGAATGAGAACATCAATAATGTGGGGATTTTTGTCTTCAAGGAAAGATATCAATGTTTGATGAAGAGATATAATTCCAAGGAAACCCAAGCATGGTTATAATTAACACCTCCAAGTGTGTCCATTCTCATTTCTTTCTAAGCTGTGTTGCAGCTTTAAGTATTAGCAGAAGTCAGCCGAGAATTTACAGCTTGCAGGCTCAAATAGAAACAGCTTCTCCTAAACTGTACCAGAGCTTAAAATGCAATTATAAATCATGTATTTAATTACACTGCAATCTCTCTGTATACACAGAATATTCCAGTTAGCATAATCAATATGAAAGACAGAGAAAGCAGCAGTGTGAACTCTGAAATCTCAGAGTTAATTTACCCAACACGAGCACCAAAGCCAAAACAGCACTCCTCAAATCTCAGTTGCAGCAACAAACTCCTGGAAAAGCATTTTGCCTTCAGAATGGTTTTCAGTTAGTTTTGAAATTTGTAGTTCAGAAAGAAATGAGAGGAAATGTTCTGTTTGCAGTCTATCCATGCAGATACTTGAAGCCCAACAGGACACAGTTCTTTCAGTCTGCTTTCACCAGACTTGCTTGAGGGAGTTGATCCATCCCTGTATCATCCTTTCCATGACTCTGTGACGTTAGGGATAGTTATCCCAGGACAACATAAAAAACAGCTATCAGCCAAAAATTATTTAATGGCTCATATTCCTAAGCACCTAAATTTCCTAGCAGCACCTGTCTCATACTGACACACAAGGAAAAGATCAGAAATCATGTTCTAGGAGAATGAAACCAATAAAACAATCTTAAATACCCTTAAGAGGAACTTTAGCAAAGAGCAAGCATTTGCCTAGAAGTGGTATTTAGGTTTTGGGGGTAATTCCAAAGAGATCTCCAAAGGCAAATTTAGCAGAACTGGACAGAGGTTTTCAGAATATTGCTTTACCAGGAAAGCAGTTATTCTAGTACAAACAGGTAGGACAAAGTAAGACAAAAAATAGCAGTTAAATGACAAAAGAATTAACCTTAATTTACTCTAATTAACCTAGAGATTAATTGGTCTTTGCCACTATATTCTGCCATCACACTATGGTTTTTATAAGTTATTCTTATTGGCCAATCCATCTTCAATTCGACTTTCCTTCTTAAGTCCTCATTACTATTCTACAGCTCAATACCTTTTTTTTTTCCCACTGGACATGTTAAATGGGGGAAAAATAAAATGGATCAATATAGCAACTCAATTAATTCCTCATCTTAAATTCTAATAAAATCAATTTGGAGAAGTGTCGTATCGTTAAGCTTACATCATAACGCAGTAATTAGAAACAACTTTCATCTTGCTTGTTCCTTTGAAGATTTTAATGGCAATCAATTAAACATGCTTTGCTTCTCCATTAAAGACTTCCAAAATGGAAATTGGATGGGAAGTTAAAGATAAGGTGGCTGATTGCACACTCCTCTCATCCTCCCCCATTTCAAATATTCCCCCCAAAATGTGCAGACTCACCATTAAAAAGTTAGCATGAGCATAGTTACCAGCAATAAGTTTTCAGTGAATAGATCATGTTCTAATAGAGTGCTGCAGCACTTTGGGATTTGCATATTTACCAAGCAGAAATTTTGGTGGTGCTCACTAAGCTCAAATTTCTTTTCAGGTTTATACTCAGACACCTTTAGGAGTTCAGCTATTTTTTAATTAAAAGGATGCAAAAAAAGTTTCTCTGTGCACTATTTAAATTAAAATATTTCTGCAGGTTTTAGAGAGAAAATGATAAATTTTACATGCTGTTTCATTAACAGTAATAACAGCACCTTAGCAGTGATTCCCCCTATATCAGGTGCTGCACAGAAAACAAAATTAAAGAGGACAGACCCAATTTCAATTTTTCTACAGTTTAAGCATAAACAACCAGGTAACTCCAGTAATTTTTCTCCAGCTAGGGATTTATGCCCAGGAGGAATTCACATTCACAAAGAAAACTTGCACACCCAGTCAATGACTGAACATCCAATTAGCTGCTACTCTCTGACATCAGAGAAATCCAAGTCCCTTAGTTGCTTGTGTTCTGCCTTATTAAATTCCAACAGCATCTCTGCAGAAGTCAGAACTGCACACGATGGCCCTGGTGAAGTCCCAGCATGAACCCCACAACTTCACACCATCCTCCCCCTTGTTATCACCCCATGGTGCCCGAAATGGCACTCAAGGGGGTTTTTCCAGGTTTCCTGAATTGTTCACAACTTGTATATTAACACTTTCACAAATTATAGAATCACAGAAAGGTTTGGATTGGAAAAGGACCTTGAAGATCATCTCATTCCAATCCCCCTACCAGGAGCAGGGACACTTTCTACTAAACCAGGTTGTTCAGAGCCCCATCCAACTTGACATTTAGCGCTTCTGGGAGTGGGGCATCCACAGTTTCTCTGGGAAACCTGTGCCAGTGCCTCACCACCCTCACAGAGAAGATTTTTTTTTTCAAATATCTGATCTAAAGCTACTTTCCTTCAGTTTGAAGCTGAGCTTTCTCCCTTGTTCTGTCACTCCATGCTCTTGTGAAAGCCCCTCTCCATCTTTCTTTTAGCTTCTTTCATCAGATCAGGGTAATTGCAACTGAGACCATCACAGCACAATAGAAGGTTTGGATTAACTCCAAGCCATGAATACCATTTATTCTCCAGGTCTCTCCATTGTCTCTTGTTATTTTTTTTCATTCATTTAACTATCTGTCCTTTCTACAATCAAAGAAAAGACTAACATTTAAGTAAAAAGCTCTTCCAAGAATTGAACAACTTGTTCTTTAGTCAATGTCATTGGAATTTTATAGATAAAACTATTTCTGGATATGTCAGTAAAAGAGACCTCATTGTGCCAACATTTGCAGTCAGTCTGAGTATTGATGAAAATATGAAATGGTATAATTAGAGTTCATTGTTATAATTAGAGTTCATCACTCTTTAGTTCATTAAAAGTTAGCATTTTGCTGAAAATGTAAGATCAGCTTTTGTTGAAAAATTTTTAAAATTCTTCCTTGGATGTCTTATGAAATATTAGTATGTGAAAGCAATTATATGCTTAACTTTTCCTGAACTTTCTTATGCTTTGAATAGAAAGTGCAGAAAAAGTAAGGAAACTGCTTTTAGAGGGATGTAATACAGTCATAGCTGAGAAAAAAATTTGGAAGGAGGAACAAGAGCCAAAGAAAAAAGGACAAACCAAAAGTGGAAGAGAGGAAAATTTTATTTTTTTTTAAATGACACCTCAGAGAGAGCACCACAGACTAAAAATTATTGATTTACAACATTTCTAAATAAAATTACATTCTTCAGTCAAAACCTTGTGTGATTTGGGTTCATCTCATCAAAAGGTCTCAAGGTCTGCACCTGAACTAGAAATGAATGTGCTTTTAGAGTCAATGAAAAAATGAACAGTTAATCTTGGGCTATAACTCAGATGTTAGGAATCAGTCAGATGGATAATGTCTGTTCCTTTGCAGTGCCTGCAAGGTGAGCCTGGTGTTCCCAACACTGAGCAAGGCACCACCTAAGGGAGGTGACATTAATACCACTTCTGGATTTTCAGCCCTGTCAATGTCACAGAAAATTTTGTTTAGAAGGAAAAGAGGTGCAGGGTCAAACATCCAAGAACCCACAGGCAGGTGGAAGCTGTGACAGGGTGGATTTGCTGGGTTTGTGAAAATCACAGAATCACAGAATGGTTTGGGCTGGAATGGATCTCAAAGCTCATCTCATTCCATGGGCAGGGACATCCTCCACTATCCCAGGTTGCTCCAAGCCCCATCCAGCCTGGGTTTGGACACTCCCAGGCATGGGGCAGCCACAGCTTCTCTGGGCAACACCTCAGAGGTTTTCATGGCTGCAAAACATCACAACTGGAACCATCCTCAGGTCACTCTTCAAAAGCTGGTATTGGCAATAACTTAACCTGGACTTTACTTGGAGTTTATCAACACTCCAAGTTTTTGCATCAAAAGATCAAATGGTTGAAAAATCACTTTTTACATTGCTCAAGTGGTCTTTGCACTCAGGAGAACATTGTGCTTTTACTTCATAAAATTGCTCCAGACATCCACAGGTTTAAAGGAAAGCATGTTAAAGTAGGGTGATGTAAATGTCTGACAAACTAATTCCACATCAGTGTCAATGCCTGAACTTGACTTTGAACAGGTTATCAGAAGTGAGACATTTTCAAAACAGAATTATGAGACACACTCGTGGATATTTCACAGAAAGCCTCAGCAGCTGCATCCCCTAGGCCTCTGTCAGTGCTGCTGCTGGGTTAAATAAAGATACAAGGGCACTGGAAATTGGAGTCTGGTAAAACAGAGGTCTAAGAGAACTCCCACACACCTCTAGAGAGATCAACACTGCTTTTAAAATTATCAACCCACAGCAAGTCCATCACTCAGTTTGTATTTTCTAGACGGAGGATAGGGAGCTGCTAGCTCAGAAAGTTTGCTGAAAAAAATTAAACTGAACTGGTTTCCATTAACCCTGGCCCTGGATCTGTCCTCAGGGACAGCAATCACAGGATGTATTTGTCAGCCACGAAGCCCTGGAGAAACTGTTGGCTTGCAAAAGTCAGATCACAGTTCAGGAGTTGGATGTACAGACCCAAACCTCACAAACAGCTCCCTGGCTGAGCAATAAATCCCATTTAAACTTGTCCAGAGCACTAAGCTGTATGTGAATTCCCTCACAAAATGACTTTGTAGGTCCTTTCTTACAAACCCTTCCCACAGCTCTGCCTTGCAAATGCTTTTTTGGCACAGCAAATACCTGTGGATGCCATCCCTGGAAGTGTTCAAAGCCAAGCTGGAAGGGCTTGGAGCAACCTGGTCTAGTGGAAGGTGTCCCTGCCCATGACAGGGGGTTGGAACTGGGTCATCTTTAAGTCCTTTCCAGCACAAATTGCTCTGTGGTTTTATGATTATTCAGTGTTTTATTCATCTATTCAAGAAGTGTAACCCAAGCAACCATAATGGCACCATGAGTCATTGCAGACACTGGGAGAGAAACCAGGATAAGGCTGAGTCAAAACATTAAGCCAAAAACACCTGAGCAATGCTTTCCTTACAAATTCCCACCACAGGATATTCACCAAAGTCAGAATCCATACAAATATCCCATAAGGACTTTGTGATGGGGCTCCTGAGCTGTTAAAGGCTGTCCTTTTGTTGTGCTCTAGAGAGAAATCAAGCATGAAGGAAAGATTATTTGATATTAGAAAGAAATATCAGCATTTCTTGCTGTGTGATTTAAATGCTGATGGAGTGTCCCAGTACTCTGCTAATCTGCTCCGTTCCCTACCAGGTATCTGAGATTTCACTAATAAAGAAGTGCAACACATTTTCTACCATTCCTTAGCAACACAAGGCTCCCCAGATTTTGGAACAGAAGTTTTACAGACTATTAACTGTCTAATGCCTAAAAGTCCCCCAGGAGTTATTTTGCAGTATTAAGCTAAAGGAATATGACAATCTCTGATTAGAAAATGAATTTTCATGTAATGACCTGATAAAAGTCTTAATTGAAAAAAACTTTACAAAAAGGTCTTTTTGACTGTTTCTATTTTCAGACAAACATACAAATTTCTTAAAGAAATCACATCACATAGCTACATCAGCTACTTATAGCCACAGCTGGAATCTGGTCTTTCTGCAGAAGCAACAATACAGACAAACCAGAAAAACTAAAAAAACATTTTAAAAAATGGATTGTTTAAGAGAAACACGGAAAATTCTTAAAGAATTTAATTTTACAAAGAAATTAGGAAAAGAAAGCAAAAGCCTACAGAAATCCTTTAAATGGGGAAACTGCAAAATTTCCATCAGCAGAGATATTTAAGAAAAGGTTAGACTGGCATGGTTTGAATTGAAGTCAGTACCCTCTTCAGGAAATGGCTTGACCAGAAATCTTTTCTAGCCCAGCATTATTTACAGCATTCTCCCCCTCCTCAGGTCTTCTGTGATAATTGCAAAAGCTGAAGCTGCGCAACGGGAATTTTGCACACCTGATTTTGAGCAGAGCAAGGGGTTTCTCCATGTCAGACCTGCAGGAACCAGCAGAATGTATTTTCTGTGGCTTCATTTTCTGTTTCCATGGCCCAGATCCTCAAGCTGTTCTGGGCTGGGTGACTGCTGCTCCCACAGCCTGGACAGGTGGCTGTACCTTAACCCTTGGGTCATCCAAAATTTCTTCTCTGTACCCACAAACTTCTGAGTTAGATGTCACAGAGGCACCTCCCTATATGGAAATGAGTTGCATGCAGGCTGTAAAATGAGATTTTTGCTCTGCTCTTCATGTAAGATAAACACCAGGTTTCAATTTTTTTTAAAACTAAGTGGATCATGTTCTTTGTGTTATTTTCTGCACATGGAGGAACTCTTGTCCCAGGGAATTACCTCAACAACAACGAGACAGAGAGTAATAAACTTTAAAAATGTTAAATATTATAAATTGTTTTAATTTATGTGTCCTGTACTGCTATTCATCAAGCAGCATCTCTTTCTCCTTTCTCTTTCTCCTCCCTGCCCCTGAAGCTACCCCATAATTAAGAAGGGGTCACCTGGTTGTCCATGTTTACTGAGTTAGATCCTGACCTGAGACATTTACACGCAAAACCAGGTGTGCAGTGACTTTCAAGTGTTAAATCAGGTCCTAAATTAAAAAATAATACTGTGCTCAAGCTCCTTGTTCTTATCAGGGTGGCCTGTAAACATCCCACTTCAGCTTTAACATGGTCTATTTGGAAATTAATCCATCTTAAGCAACTATTCATTAATATTGCTATTGCTAATATTATCTCTTCCTTTTTATGAAATAATGTTTGTGTATAATTTTCATGCTTATGAAGCCTTGGTAGACCTTCACAAGGATTTGGCTGAGGCTAAGCAGCACAAGTGGCTTTATCTGTCCCTAGTGGGCAGTTTTCCTCCTTTACTCTCCCACCTTCTCTCTGTCACTGGTTTCAGATGCTGTTGCACGTTCCTTATTCCCAAGACTGAAAGCTCTGCTATTTTTTATTCCTCCAGATCCTCACCAAACAGAGTCCTGACCCTCTCCTGAGAATCCCTGGTGCTGCAGTGAGGCAAATTCCTCACACAAGGCTCGAGAGCTCCTCTCTTGCCAGGCAGCTTTGCATTAGCATTCATAATTTCCAGGAGTGCTTCAGTACAGCAGGAAAAGCTTGGGAATGAGAAGCAGGGACAAAAAAAGCTCTGAAATGTGGAGGGCACAAGCTGCTGCCCAGCAGGGTTTGCTGGAGGCATCTCAACTGGGAGCTCTGCTCACTCATCATCAAATCCCCAGGTTGCTTTCAGAGCCTGGTCTCCAAACCTTTGCCCATCTGAGGACTGGCCCAGCCTCTGTGGCAGCGGCCATTTCTGCTCAGGAAAAAAGAAATTCAGCTGGGAAAGAACATACCCAGAGTGGAAAGTCATCCTTGGAAGTGTACAAAAGGTGGGTGTGGATGAGGCATTTGGGACCATGGCTAAATGGTGGGCCTGGCAGTGCTGGGTTAACAACTGAACTTGATGGTTTTAGAGGAACTTGATGGTTTTAGGTGTTTTACAGCCTAAATGATTCTATGGTCCACTTTCTTCACAAAGAAAATATCTGTGAAGTCTCTGTCCCTGGGCCTGTGACGTGCCTTAGAACCTGGTGGCAATCAGGACTTCAGAAGAATCTGGAGTTTTCCCAAAATTACAAAATATTAAGTAGAATAGAGTCAAAACATGACCCATCTTTCCTGCTGCCACCATGCTGGTGTCACCATGCTCTCCTGAGGCTTGCCTTGCAGAGCTTGGGGATAAAATGGGAAGCTGTTATGGAGCTGTTTCATAATTATTTATATATCATTCAACACACAGAGATTAGGGAAAATATAGATTTTTGACAGTGTCTGCCTCACAAACCAAAACAGCCACAGGAATATGCTGCTTCCCAAGATGACAGGAAAAATCAGAGACATCTCATTGTGCATGAGTCTGTTCTACTGCACATTTCAATTACTCTTGTCATTGGAAACATCTTATCCTGCAGTTACTAAAGAATCAACATCTCTGCTTGCCCGACCCCAAATTTCTCTTTCCTGTCCTTAATCAGTACAGCTGACAGAGACAGTCTTGATTATTTTCCATAAGATCTGATATTGATTTGAACAAAATGCCTGTCTGAGGAGGAGCTGAATTCAGAGAGTGAAAATCAGTAGCAGATAGGAATTACATCCCTTTTCTACTGCACATGGAAATGTGCAGAGAAGGAGGTTGAAACAGTGGAGGAATCAGAAGAATGAAATTCATATTTTTCTACAGTACTGAGACTAAAACTGTGCAGTTGCCAGAGACATTCAATTTCAACTTTCAAAACACCTTTGCCAGGAAAAAAGTTCTACTTAAAGTAGAGAGAGGTAATTACACTAAATTGCGCAGAGGTAAATGAGATTCAGTCATGCATGAGGGTCTTAGGAGGAGAAAATGGGGCAGATTCTGTGGTTTCCATGGGATTAGTCGTCCTGTCAATCAATTTGATCTGAAAAGCTGGGCTGAGCAGTCTTTCTGGCTTTTATTATTATAGCATCAGGAAATTGCAGCGACTTGAGAGGCTATCCACAAACCAAAAAACACTTTTACACTTCTCAGACACTTTTGCAACCTTTCAACAAAATTTAGGGATTTAAAGTGCCTGCCTTTTGGTGTGCTGTACATTTTCTGAATTTTGTTGTAAGTGCCGCCAATTGATTAGATGAGCTGCTTTTATTTATTTTTGTCTTCAAGCCCTGCCTTTTTACCACCATCACTACCTGCAATTTTTTGGGAGTTAAGGTAGGAAAGTGAAGACATCTTCTCTGTGACTAGCAGTTTGTGATCCAGAGGGGCATGAAACACTAATGGATCCCCTGAGAAGCAGAGAACGAGGGATTGTGCTGTACCACAGCAAGTAGAAGAAAACATCATAAAGGATAAGGAAGCCATAAAATGACCAAATTCATGTACAACAGTAAAGGGTTATTGAGGGCAATGCTGGTGGGACAGTAGAGACAGGAACCAGAGGAGTGGAAGGGTTATTTTTTCTGAGTGCTTGCCTTTTGTCCAGGCTGTTATTTTCTTTAAATGAATCCATGTGTAAACAAATAGATCCGAAATCATTAATTTGAGTTGGAGGGGCTTCTGATCTTTGTGCATGTGCAAACACAAGCACATGGATTAACCATTTTATTCCAGGCACTGTTGGGACATCAGAAGGAGGTGAACAAGTGAGGAAAGAGTACAGGAGGTCCTGACAGCAGAAGAGCCCATAGGCCTTCTTTGGACAGAGCTGTAACAGAGAAGTGTGGAAACTCTTAGGAAAGTCAAGGGCTGGCCTGAGCAAAACCTCTGCCTCTCATATTTCCAGAGAGCTGGAAGTCAATTGAAATAACCTTTCAGGGTCAGTTTACATACCTTCAGGATTACAAAAATCGCTGAATTTGTGAGAGCTGAAACACCTGTAGGAACCTGGAGAGATATGGGATCTCAGCAAACATAAGCAGGGGAGAACCCTCTGGAATTTGCCTCTGGACAACACCTTGGGAGAGGTGCAAGACATTATACTCAGTGATTTCCTCTGCAAGAAGCCAGGACTGAGTGGGAAAAAAAAAAAAAAAACAACCTAGCTGGTGTCCTAGAATCATGTCAGGCATCTCCCCATCCAAACCTCATAAAATCTCAGATGGGCATCAGGACAGGTTTTCTCTACATATTACCACAGCTGGTCCCTTTTCTTGTCTCCTTGTCTGCGTGTGGCTCAGCTCAGATGAGTACTTCAGGCTCTCCTCTGTCTATCTGCAAAGCTTTCTGCATCACAGCCTTTGCCTGGTCTTTGAAACTGCTGAATTTAAGCAAGAGCTGCTGTTTTTCAAGCTCTCTTGTGTCTATTACCTCTCTGCAGGCTCACAGCTCTCAGACTCCCCTGAACCTTTATTGCAAAAACAAACACCAGTCCCTGTGACTTTCATCCATGGCACTCTGCAAATGAAGGCAAATGTGTTACATGAAAACAGATTTGTTTTTTGTCCCTGGAAACCTGAAAAGGGGAAAAAAAGCTCTAATTAAGAGTAAGGTGAGGTTATTTTCATTCCTTTTTTTTTTTAAAGCTTAATGAAGCCCATGGGAAAGAGGAACTACAGAAATACAAAGTGAGCAACCTACTTTAGTGGAAGCTGTCTCTGACCACAACAGGAGGCTGTCACTAGATGAGCTTTAATGTCCCTTCCATCTCAAACCATTCTATGATTCTACAACAGCTCAGTCATGAGTGAATGCAACACTACCAGGAAAAAAGAGAAATGAGACACAGGTCTGAGTTACTGCAGCTCCACAAGCTGTAGGTCACTCACTGACAAAAAAATTTAGGAAGTTTACATTGACACAATTCTTCTCACTTGCTATATGTCAAAAGAAGTTCCTGTGAGTGATCACCTCTGCAACCAATGCAGGGTAAGCTCACTTTGCCTTGCTAACTCCACTTCCTCAGGGGGCCTCTGGGATGACCATTTTAACAATCTAAAATAGTGACACAATGAAAGCCATAGAAGAAAGGGTAACAACATCAAAATTATATCACAAGCCCACTGTCTACTTTTTTATTTCTCTTAAGGACGAGTGGGAACCCAACAGAAAAATATGGTGCAAAAAGGCCTGTCTGGATGCTGCTGGTGCTGCAGGTTTTTTTCCCATAAGCTGTTCTGTTTTCCTGACAGACTGCAAATGCTCTCTGCCTTTCTCAGAGCCTTAATGCATCACATATCTGCAGCAGCAGAGTTTCCCTGGGATAGGTTCCTTTGCTTGGCTGTGCAGCTCAGGTTGGAGATTGTTTTAGATTAATGGAGCCTGTCACTTCTACAGTAACAGCTGTTACTCACAAAATTGGACATTTTCCAGCTAACCACTGCTCTGAACAGAAGAGTAAATAGAGACCACTTAGCAGAGGCAAGAAACTCAGCACTGCTGGAAGATCAGGACTGTCACAGGTGACAGGTGTCCTCTGAGTGTGGAGTAAGGTCAGGCAGCAGCAGAGTCCCCCCCATCTGCTGCTTCTTCAACACTAATTGTCAGCCTTATGCTTTACATTGGTGATTGCCTCGGGTTAAATCAAGCCCTGATGTCTCTTGTCTGGAATGAGCCTGCGGAAAAGAGAACAGAAATTTTTGAAAGATGTTTGCAAGCTGTTTATCCAAGCAGCCAGACACTGGAGGAGCTCACCCAGGGAAAGGTGTAAGCCCTCCCTAAAAGAGCTTTCAAAAATAGTTTCAATGAACTGCTGTAAGGTGAGAGCTCTGTTTATTAACATTTCCATGGAACAAGGAGACGGCTTCAATATTCCTCTGTTTCTTGTGAAACGCTGAGCTGCTAAAAGTTGCTGAACTGCCCTGCTAAAAAAGACAGATATATTGAAATGGTTAAATATCAGTGGTCCAGCTATACGCTTATCTGAGTAGATTATGTTTAAATAATCACAAAAAATCATTAAATCATTTAATCAAGGAATGGATTAGGTTGGAAGGGACCATGAAGATCACCCAGTTCCAAACCCCTACCATGGACAGGGACTCCTTCCACTAGACCAGGTTGCCCCAAGCCTCTTCCAATCTGGTCTCGAACACTTCCAGGGGTGGGGCATGTACATAATAATAGCAATAAAATAATAATAAATAATAATAAAAACATATTCTTTCAATATCAATATGAGGGTCTAGAACTGACCTGCTGTAAAAGAAATTACTCACTTTAGACCATTTTCTGTCAGGCACATCACAACAGAACAACTCTGGAAACATTCCTCAGGAAAGCCCAGAGATGAGAGGTGATGGCAGTGCTCTTGGTCCAGCACAAACAATTAATTTGTGGCAGAAATTTCCAACTAAGGAACTATGCCCAGAATTCCAGGATCATCTCATTCCAACTTCCTGCCATTGGCAAGGACACCTTCTACTAGATCAGATGCTCAGAGCCCCATCCAGCCTGGCCTTGAACACTTCCAGGGATGGAGCAGCCACAGCTTCTCTGGGCAACCTGTGCCAGGGCCTCACCACCCTCACAGTAAAGAATTTCTTCCAAATATCCAATCTGAACCTGCCCTCCTTCATCTCAAGGCCATTGTCCCCTGCCCTCTCACTACATGCCCTTGCCAAAAGTGGCTCTCCACATCCCTTTATGTACTCCCAATATCCCAAAATATCAGTGCATACTACAGAGCCCATCCCTGGCCAAGAGTTTGTCCCAAACTGAATTTTCACATCAACTATTATCATGTCATTCATGAAAAGAAATTAGAAGAACATGAGAAGAAATATCTATGAGCTCCATTTTAAAAGGACACAGTACCCTCAAGCAATGTTCAGGTCGGGGCTTTGTTTTTAAAAGTATTGAATGAAAGGCTGTGCCTGTGGGAAAGGGAATGCTGATGCATTTTTTTTAATTTATCAGACAATGTAGGGCTTAAAAGAAGCATTATTCTCCTATCTATTATATATCTAACTTCTGGATAAGGTCCAGCAAATGCATAGAATTTCATCATCATAATTTTTGGTATCTTTTCTATTGAGTAGTGAGGCATGACCAAGAAGTCCCTAAAATCAGATACTAATTTCAAAATGTTGACGCTGACAGAATTTTCTCACAGATTTGCCTGAGATAAACACCCCAGAAGGCCGCTGACATCTGATCTTCAAGGCACTCCCTGGCAAAAAAAACCTCTCTTTCTCTCATGAGGGTTTGTTTGAATGCCTCCCAAGAGAGGTCAGAACTGATGTGTGAAGGGTGCACTCACATCACACACCCAGGGAGTGACCTGCTGTGCTTCCTCAGCTCCCTGCCTGCCAGTGCCAGAGCTCTGTTCCCTCACACAGCACATTCCCTTCTGCTTTATTAGCTGAAACTCAGCCCTGTGTGAAACACAAAGAAATGAACTCCCAGGCCTTTTTTTTTCCTTCTCCTTTTTCAGTGCCTGTACTCTCATGCCAGCTAATTTACAGAGGAAAATGTGCTGCAAGCAAAGGGAGCAAAATGGATTATTCTCCTTTCACTTCAGATCACTTCCGATTTCTCAATTGAAACTGCATTTGCATTGAGCATCTCAGTGCAACCTCATGGGCACAAACAGGAGCCCCCCAGCTCCTGCTTTATCATCACCATCCCCTCAATCAGAGATCAGCTCATCACTTGCTGAAAACACGTTGGTTTTATGACTTTTCTGTGACCAACCATTCTCTTTAGAGATCTTTGTATCAAGCCATAGGCAGTGTCTTACACATAAATGTGTGGGTGGCAGTAAGATCTCCAGAGCCATAAGGAAAGAAACATAACAGACACTGCAGATGGAAATTCCTGTTATATCCACATCCCAGGAAATCTCTGATGCACCATCCACAGAGCTGTTTCCCAAGTCAAAAGACCTTGGCACGTGCTTCTGCTGCCAGGTAAAGGAAAATGAGGCAATATCAGGCTGGAAAAGGCCATGGCAGCATGATAACTCTGCCACAGAGCAGAGAGAGAGAGCAAGGAGCAATCTGCTCTCCTTGCTGTCTCTGTCCTGCTGGTGCTGTGCTGCAATGGTGAGTGATGACTCCACACTGGTATCCACACATTTGTTCCTGTTTCACTGTGTGATGACAGGCAGCTCTGGGGAAGAGTGGGAGAAGGGAGCAGCATGGGCAGGAAATGAGGGAGGAGGATTTGGAGAGGGGAAGAATGCTAATGTGCAGCTGGAGAGGGATGTGGTCATAGTAAAACAATGACAAAGTCAAAAAAAAAAAATTAACAACGGGAGGAAAAAATCCAAAGCTCCAATGCTTTCATTATTTAACCAAAGATTCCTGAGGACACTGAAAGCAATGTCCTTGTCAGGTCAGTGTCCAGTAGGATCCTTTTAATAAAGCCCATCAACAGCATTGCTATCTGCCCTGCTTCCACTGAATGTGTCACCAGAAATTCAAACCATTTTAAACTTGCAGCCTCTGCAGGGAGCTGCTGTCTGTTGGTCTCACTGATGGCTTGAGCACAGTGGGGACAGAGGGGACACTGAACTTGCTCCATCCATAGGTACTTCCATGCCTTCATCTTTCTGCCTCTCAGTCCCTTCATTCCTCTGTCTCTCCACCCCTTCATCCCTCACAGGAAGAGCAACAGGGACAAGGCTTGGCTGGGCCTGCTCTTCTCTTGTGACTTGTTGGAGGAACACATCCTTCCTTAGACCCATCAGACACTTCTCCCACTGCTGCACTCTATTCTCTAAGGGGGATAAGACAGAGAAAGAGAATAAGAATGGGCTTCAAATTCTCCTGTGAAGCAAGTTCAAAGCAAACCCAAGAGAGTGCATTATGAAGGTGAGGAGCTCCTCACCACAAGATGCTGTAGGTGTTGAGAAGTGATGAGTTTTCAGGGGTATGTGCATGCCAAAAGAGCCACCAATTTTACAAAATACACAGAAACCACGCCAGGAAAATCTCTGAACACCAAGTATTTGGATGCCAGAAGAATAATTCACTGAAATGTGTTTACCTTGCTCTTATACCTCGTGTCACTCTGGGCACTGCCAGAGACAGGATATGAGGCCACACAGCCAATACAGCCTCTCTTCTGTCCTGTCATCCCAGGACCTCTTCCATATTCCATGGAAGCAATCTCTCCCCTTCAGTAAACAAACAACCCTTCCCTCCAACAGGCAGCTTTTGGTTTTTAAATATGATCAATACCATCCCAGCCCCTGACCTTTAAATTCAGTGTTATGCCAGGCCCTCAAACTCTGCTACCTAAATTGACCCCATACTTCCAGCACCATTTCAATCAGTAACAGTGTGAAGGGACTATGACACCAGCTCTGCATTAATCCAAATAATGTTTTACTCATTCTGCTTCTGGCCCCCCACCAAGAACCTCAGATTCCCAAAGCCAGGTTTGGAATATGAAGGAAGGTGTAAAAGCAGGGAGAAGTGATTTGGGAAAGGAAGGGTAAGTTAAATAAATCCACAAAACCAGCAAGATGTCATCTTTTCTGCTACTTTTCTGCACTGTTTTTTTACTCCTAGATTACACTTTTTTCCCTAGTCACCAGTGCCAACATACCCTCAGAAAAGATGCCTTTAAAGATTTGTTTGCTTGATAAAATGCTATTTTTGTTGTGAGGTTTGATGAGTACCTAAAAAATCTCTTGTACCCCTGTCAAAGACAGAAATCTATCTAAGGAAGAGGTCTTTTCTTAGGAAACAGAAAAAGCTCAGTCCAAAATATGTCTATCACACATAATTGCTTCCAATAACTTGGACTGTCTTAGTCTTGGCAGTTGTTGGGCAAAAGCATCTTGTGTAAAGGGAAAAAGCACAATATTTACAGGTTGGCTTAGGGCATCTCATTTAACAGTTCACAAATTATTTGGTTTTGCTTGCCCACAGATTTACCCCCCACTTCCTCAGACAAACATGTCTGCAGGCAATACATGCACCAAGATTGACCAAATGCCATTGACTGAGTTCTCATGCCAGAAGGGAGGTGTAATATACACCCAGTACCCATTCAAGCACAGAAATTTCATCAGTCCCACCCTGGGGTTGCAGCATCTTCCTGCAGACTGGTAAGAAATTGTTTGCTTTGATGACAAACATCACCATAGCAGCAAATCTGCCTTTTCATGCAGCATTGCTGGGCATGACTCCTTTTTTCATTTTGTGAAAATGTCTCTTTATTAGGTTTCTGTGATCCTGAAACTCCACCAGGGTAGTGTGTGTGTTGGGAGAGAACAGGGGACAGGTAGGCCACCCTGATTAATAGGACAATGATGAATTGTGTCCATGACCTGAGTCCTTATTTGTGTTTTTTTCACCTCAATCTCAGCAGAGCAGCCACTGGGTCAGGGCACTGCCAAGTCACAGGGCTCTGTGCTGCACTTTCACATGCAGAAACAGTGGCTCTTTTTTATTTGTGTCACATTTCAGGGCTCTGTGCTGTTTTCCCTACGGCAGGAGAGAGAGGTGAGACCCTGCTGGCAGAGGTAAGATCACACAGAGGTCCATGCTCAGAATATTTATTTAACAGGACAAGAGTGAGGAGAGGCAGTACAGGACATGCAGATCAACTATCATCCACAGAGGTTGCAGAGGTTGTCATCACAAGCTTGACAATGTGTTTAACAGCTTTCCTGGCATGCTCTGAATACAGAGGCATCCCTGTCTTGCATCCAAGCCTTTGGCCATTGTGGTCTGCACTGGAAAACTAAGAAGTACTCAGGCTTGGGCACTGATTTATCACTGACTGGACCACTTCCATCTTGGAGCAAATTTCAAGCCTTTCAAAGAGGTCTTTCCCAGGCAATGTGTAAATATCATTTGAGGAGCAGCACAAGCCAGGGACTGCTCCCAAAGGGCAGAACAAATTGCCCTTACAAAGTAAGGATTTTTAATCACACACATGCCAACCTGCCATGTCCTCTGGACCAAGGAATGGACTTTGCCCCTTATTTGTCCATAAAACATTGTCATAGAAACCAGACTCTAGACACAGGTGAATTTATTTGGGGATGAATATTATAGCCCAGTGGCTATAATATTATTGCTCTTAATTTTATTTTGGAAATAAAATTAAGACCAAAAAAACCATAAGCAGATCTTCTTCCTCCATACCTATAAAGACTTTTGTCCACTATAGCAAACTGCAAAGAGACAGCTGCTCATCTGTGATCACCGAAGGCCACCCCTCCCCAAATACACCTTCCAGCTGGAATTAGGACCATGTGAGGAACTTGAGATAAGATAAAGAGAATACTATTGTCCAATCATCCCAGGTCTGGAGAGAAGAATGTGTCCACCACTGATACTGGAAGAGACACTGGAATGCTGATGGTTCCAACATTCAGGGGGAAGCTGCTGATATGCAAAGAACCTGCCCAGATGCCCACCTCAGGCTACAGCTGGTGTTGAACAAGATAAGGAAAGAGGCAAACCAACATCCAGCTGAAACTCCCTGCCTCAAGGGAGGTACCTGGGCATTCCCACCTGAATCTGAGTGGATGTAAATCCAATAGAGTTGGTGTTCCTGGGATTTCTCCCAACACTTGATGAGTCTGCTCTGTGATCATCACTTTGATCAACAGACACTGAAATTGCAACAACCAAGTTTTATTGTGAGCCCTACAAGTGGTGAGATCTTTCTACTTCTATCTTTTCCTTCTCTTTCTTATATATTTGTAAGTGGTATCTATATGCTTTTATATTGTCATTTTACTATGAATAACAACCAAAATGTGTCCATGCCCATTTCTCTGGGAAGACAAATTGTTCTACAATAAACCCTCCATGTGTATATTTGCAAAAACTGATCGTTCCGTGTTGTTTCACTCTAATCTCTCCCAAGGGATTTATAAAGAACCTGGGTTATCCTGGCCTTCTAGGACAGGTCACAACACGTGTCTAACACTTCTACAGATATCCAGTGTTTTCTTTCTGTGCTCCTTCTGCTGCACAAGCAAGCAGGAATAAAAAAACTTAGGATAACAACTGTTCACAAATTCCTGTGGATTTGGCTAGTTTGGTGAGATATCACGCTTTCCAGAGAGAAAAAATGCTGGACTTTTTTGGCTTTATGTTTATATCTTCATTGAAATTTTAATTTTCAAATGAACCCCAGCCAGTGCAAACTCATGGTTTCTACAGTGTTTTGAGTCCAGGAGGGAACACAGATTTCAGTACACTGCCTCTGCTTCACTGCAGTGGCTGGAATTAAACTCCTGAGTTCTTCAAATGGAAGGCTCTGGGATATTTAAAGGATAACTGCTTCATCAAGAACTGCTTATATATCAAGAATTGCTTATATGAATTAATTAGAGCTTTAGGACATGGAACTCAAACATGGAAAAGAAAGAAATCCAGCCTGGGAAGAGTTAATGACTCTGACAAGGTCAGTCCTGTGCTCCAGCCTTTGCTGGAGGGTTGCAGTGCCTGAGAGCAGTACAAGAAAGGTACTAAGAGAATGGGAATACTGACTTTGTCAACAAAAAAAATCTTGTCTCCTGATTTCTTTATCAAGGCAGAGATTTCTTTTGAACAGGTCAATACAGTCCTGCTCTGACTTTCTTGTACATGTGAAGATGGGCTTTGCACCACTGCTGTAAATTCTCTGAGATGAGATACATCATAAGTTACATGAAACCCCGTGAGTCAGGCAGCTGTCTCCATCAAGCAACTTTCCAGCCAAGGAGCAGGAGCAGTCCACGGTGAAATCCATTGGCATTTTTCTCTTCAGCCAGATCTAGGGGGGTTTTTGCTTCTTTGCCTGTATTCAGAATTTACACCTGCCTAACACAATGCAGGAGCAGTTGTACTGACCACACTTCAGTGGAATAACTCACACATTTGTTCCTGCAAGGCTGGAATTTTCATTAGTAGGAATTTTCGATTTCTCAGTGGCCATATTCATCTAATAAATTAGACATTTTTGAACAGTGTTTAATTGTGGATCAAGCTTCCAAAAATGTGTATTAATAAAATAGTCTAGAGCTCTAAAGGACATAAAGGGAAGCTTTGAAGATGTGAAATCAAGTCCACAAACAGGATTTCAGAAAGAGAAGTAAATACTTAATTCCTTTTCCCTCCATGAGTAAGGAAACAGATGGAAAATTATGCAGAGGGTTCAAAGGGAAAAATCATGAAGCTGTGATCCTTAGGAAAAAGCTGCAAGATCCATTCAGATGTGTCTCACTTGTTCATCAAACAGAGGCAACCAAAATTCTGGTGAAATCCTGCTCTGTTGGATGCAGCTTTGGGAATTCCAGCTTTCCCTTTCATCTGGGGTTTTTTTTGCAGGAGATAGGGGTGAACTTTCCCCATCTCCTTTCCACATCAGTGCTGCAGAGCTGAATGTGAGCTGACACAAACTGGGTTTACCAAGAAGCCTTCCAACTCATTGCTGGGGACTCCTCTGAAGTCTGCCAGATGCTGCAAGTGACCATTGTTCTTTGTGGCAAAAAAACCCCACAAGTAGAGCCTTTGCTGGCATAAATTACCAGTTTGCAGCATCTGAGGACTTGCCTCTAATTTGGCCACTCAAAGGTGGCACTTCAATCCATTTCTGATGCACTGAGTCATCCTGGGAGGTGTGAACAGCCATCTCTACTTTCCCTCTGTTCATAATTTAGAGGTGATCTTACAGCGTTCAACAGGTTCATAGGCTGGGATATGGAAACTTCAGAGTAAATTACTTATTCCAAACACCTCAGACTCTCTCAACTGAGGAAATGGAGGTTTTTACAGAGCAAGAAGTATTTCAGCCTAGGAATAGTAGCCTGAAATGCTGGTGAAAAAGCAATGTATAGCTCCCAAGTGCTCCAAATCTTGCTCACACAACTCAAGTTTCAGTCTTGATCAGGCATGAAACTCAGAGCTGCCTTCTTTCTTAATAACTTGACTGGCTCAGAACTTGCTAGGAAAACCATGAATTTGACCTTCCAGGAACACTGACTGCACAGAAACTCCTTCTTAACACTCAGACTCTTCTGAGACCATCCAGTAGAAGCCAATTACTATATCTGGTAGTGTGCAAAGCATTATTATGCACAAAACTTTCACACATGCTGAGGGTTTAATCTTTTCCTTGTTTGTGGTGGAATTTATTGTAGTCTTAATTTCTAATTGTAAAAATGCATTTCTATAAAGGGCACATGTCAGAACAAATTCTCAATAAAAAGCATCTCTTTGGGAATCTGTATTCATTCCATACAACATTGGGCAGGGATAAGATTATCTCACACCTAAGAATATCTCTGGTACATTTAAGGCACAATAACTATTGATTCTCTTGCACAAATGGAAGAGTAAATATGACTGAGATGATTTCACTGCTTTGAAAATTCCAGGAAGGAAGAAATATAAATAAATTGAAACCAACCAGCATGTGTTTTGTCAGATGAAATCAGGAGGGAACAATATGTGCTTTCTGAAAATATAAGAGAGTCTTAAATGCAATGAAAAGATTCATTTGTTTGGTTTTAAACAAGAAGGAAACAATAAAAGCACAGTTGTATCCACTGATAGTTGCTCTCTGGGCAGATGGGGATGGTAGCTTTCTCCAGTTATGTACAACACATTGAAAGGAAACTTAGGAAAAGTAAAACAGGCAGTTTAAGAGGAAAAGAACAAATAACTGAGCACTCTGAGAGCAGGAGTGTCAGCAGCTATTGTCTTTCTGAGTGCCAGAAAGGCATCTGAAGGTCAGTAACACCAGGAGTGCAGCCCCACAAAGTGTAGTGTGGCAGTTGTGGGTGAGCACTGAATGGGTTGGGTTGGGTTGGAAGGGACCTTAAAGATTCTCTAATTCCAACCCCCTGCCATGGGCAGGAACACCTTCTACTAAACCAGGTTGATTAAAGTTCCATCCAACCTGGCCTTAAAAACTTCTAGGGATGGGGCAGCTACAGCTTCTCTGTGCAGCCTGTGCCAGGGCCTCACCACCCTCCCAGGAAAGGATTTCTTCCTCAAAGTTAATATAAACATTTCCTCTTTCAGTTTAACGCCATTCTCCCTTGTCCTGTCACTCCATGACCAGAAACCTCTTTCCAGATTTCTTGTAGCCTCCCCCAGACATTGAAAAGCTGCAATCAGGTCACATTTTCAGGACAAATGCAGTAGCTGCAAGTTCTGGATTCAAAACAAAGGCTTCCTAACCCTGAGTTTAATTACACAGCAACTTCTTGAGTTGGACCCTGGTCTGGTGACCTGGGGCAGTAGTTGCCTTGCAGGAGATACCTTTATCTTCCAAGATGCACAAGGAGTGATCACTATCCACTTTACTCCAGGTCTGAGAAGGATCTCACACATCTACAACCACAGGGAGAGTGAAAAGCAAGGTCCTGATGTACAGTCTCTGGGCCCAGGATGTCCAAGGAGATCAAGCAATTGAACTGGTTGATAGATTCAGGATGTGCTCATGCCAAATCATGGCTTCCTCTAGACACTTTCTCCCTAGGACAGCTGTGCCTGTACTCCCATCACAGCCCCACCTTGTCCATTTAGGGCTGATAATCATGTTCCTTCCCAAAAATACACTGCATTGTTTGTCCCCTGTCTGGCAGCTTCCTTGAAGCACTGAGGAAGCAGCCTGAATGAGTGCATTTGCTCACCACATAAATTCCTGAAAGAAAAGGTTATGCAAATATTTCATTTCCACAGCAGCAGGCTTTGACCTCAGGGCAGCCTCTGTGGCTGTGTTATCTCTGCTAAAGGCTTCCAACTATGCTGAGATCTGGCATGTGAGATTAATGGCCATGTAAAGGGGTTAGGGTTTGTGCTGAAATATTGTTGAAAGCCATCACATTGATTCCACTGAGTCAAGAAAAAGGAGTCTTGCTATACAGCTCCAGTTTGGCCAGTGGGATGTTTTCATTCCAACACCTTCAGGATTAAATGTTCAGGCTCTCTCTGCAGTGCTCTGACATACAGCTGCTCCAAGGCAGCAGGTACCCAGTTGTAAGTACATAGGTGTATAAGGGAAGCAACCATATTCATGTAAGCAGGCTCCTTGAAAGGCTGAGAGAATTGGGATTGTTGAGTCTGAAAAAGAGAAGGCTCTTGGGAGACCTTGGAGCCCCTTCCAGTACCTGAAGTAGTCTCAAAATGAATCTGGAGAGAGTCATTTTACAAGGGCACGTAGAGACAGGACAAGGGGGAATTGCTTTAAGCTGAAAGAGAGTAGATTGAGATTAAATATTAAGAAGAAATTCTTCCTTGTGAGGGTGGTGAGGCCCTGGAACAGATTGTCCAGAGATGTTGTGGATGCTGCCCCATCCCTGGAAGTGTTCAAGGCCAGGCTGGATGGGGCTTTGAACAACCTGGTTTAGTGGAAGGTGTCCCTGCCAATGGCAGGGGGTTGGAATGAGATGATCCTGGGATTCTGGGCACAGCTTCTCAGTTGGCAATTTCTGCCACAAATTAATTGCTTGTGCTGGAACAAGAGCACTGCCACCACCTCTCATCTCTGGGCTTTCCTGAGGAATGTTTCCAGAGTTGTGCTCATGTGATGTGGTTGCCAGAAGATGGTCTAAAATGAGTAATGCCTCTTACAGTAGGTCAGTTCTAGATTCATACATTAAACTGTGTATTAAACACGTATGGGAACAAAAGTGGTGAATAAAACCTCATACAATCAGAGATCGGTTATTTGTCTCAGGGCCAGCACACAGAAACAATTTTCTAGCATTAGGGACTTCCTCTGATAGAGGCGTGATCCTTACATTTAATGGCTTTTGACAGAATTTTTTCCCCCACTTTTAATTTATCCATGGTTGTTTTACTGCTTCCAGACTTCTGGCATTCTCACTTACCTGTGGCAATAAATTAAATATATTCTTAAAAAAAAAACCATGAAGAAGTGAAAAAAAATATTGTTTGCTGTGCAAATATTGAGATTTCTTTCTCTCTGTGTCCCTCTATTCATCTGATTTTCTGTAGACTCTTCTGTTCTTCTGCTGGACAAAGACTCTCCTGTGTCCCTCTCTGTGGATACCTCCTTGTAGGTGGCTGTCCTTGGAGCCAGGCCCTCACAGACATTTGAGCACATTTAGCTTTCCTCTCCAGCTTTGGTTTGTTTCCTATTAAGGTGACAGTCCTGCAATCCCTCTTCATTAAAACAGGCCATTGGAGAGGAAAGTGACTCCCTGCATGTCTTATCTCCGGCACTTGACCAGCTAAACAACAACTTGTTGCCTCAGGAAAGGGCAACTCCTTCATCTCCCACAGCTCTGTACGTCACCCACTGTGAAGTGCATCTCCTGCTGGTCCTGGTGTTTGATTTGTCCTTATATCTGCAGGTGTCTGTACAAGCACACTGGGTACAAACAATTATATGGTATATGAGTATTGCTCATTATGGTGTGTCACCTTCGAGCTTAGCAAGGATTTCTGAACAACCTGGGACAATAATAGGTCATGGCTTACCTAAAAATTCTTTTTCCTATGAAGTTGTATTTTTGTTGTCCCTGCTGTCCTTCCCTGTACCTTCTGTAGTTCACCCTCTTTTAAGAATGGTGCACACAGTTTTCAGAATCATAACAAAATTCAAGTCAGAAAGAGCCTTAAGAAATCCTCCTGTCCAAACCCCTGGTCAAAAAAAGGCTTTGAGATTAGATCTGATTCCTGGAGTCTTGTCCCAGAAATCTGATTAATATCTCCAAGGATGGAAAATCTACAGACTTTCCAGGTAACCTCTTTCAGTATCTAGACTAGCACTGATAGCAAGGAAATTTTGGCAATAGAATTTCCTCCCAGTTTTCTCTAACCAATGAGTTTCCACATTCTGGAACAATTTTTGGATGGGCACTTTCCAGCCTGGACTTGATTAGCATTGTATCTTTGTGCCTTATTATCAACATCTCCAACTAGTCCTCCTGCAGTTTTGGCTCCAGGGGTTGTGACTGCTTTCAGACTGATTGCCCATGGTCACTCCTTGTTCAGATCCAGTTTCAAAATATTTACTTTGGCTTCATGGGCAGCATTCTGGAATTCACATCCTTCAGCCTTTCTGCCCATTGATGTAAACTTCTTCTTAACACCATAGAAAACAACAGTCAATGGATCAAACCAGCTGTCTGAAGACCCTCCTCACAATTTGTTCTAGCTGGAATAACTGGAAAAAAGAGAGACAGTTTTGATACTTTCTTGCCTTTTTTTTTTAATCTTTCTTTATCAAGACTTGAAAAACATCCTGTTTTCAGGTTTCCAGATGGCCCCAGCTCTATGATCATTTATTGTGCGGACATGAGGAGGCTGGTTAGCAATAAACAAAGGTCCACAAATTTTCAAAGGAATTCAAACCACTTGTTGAAAAGCTAATTAAGTATCATACAGATTAGATGCATGCTACAGTGATTGCAAATGCTTTGTGTCTCAAGTGCTATCTTAGCACAGACATCAACTTCATAATTTTAATTTCCTTACACTCACCCTCTCTTCAGTTCCGCCTGAGTGATTTATTTGGGTTTTTCAAGTGGTATAAATTAGCATAAATTGAAATGTCAATACCAGGAAAGAGAAAAAAAAACAACAATAAAAAAAAATCACTGTTGGGAAAACCATGTGTCTTTTTTCAATTCCCTGAAACATCCATATTTTTAACTAGGGAAGCATATCTACTTAAAAATGCTCTGACCTCAAGTAGTTTAGTTTCTCTCATAAAGCAGGAAGGAGCACTTCAAAATCACAAAGAGCTTTATTAATCTGTTGCTTTTATGCAAAACTCTAAGGACACTAACAGTTGGCTTTTGCACCTGTTCCATACACAGGTTTTAGGAGCAGATGAATCATTGTCACATCAAGTCTGACCAAAGCACAACCAAAATATTGGTACCAAATACACACATTTTTCACAAATATCGTCACAGGTAGGCAGGCTCTGTCTAATATCTCTGTCAATTATCTGGATGAGACACCCTCAGGCAGTTTGCAGCTGACACCAAGGCGGTGGGAGTGTTGATTTTCTGGAGGGTAGGAAGGCTCTGCAGGCAGATGGGGCCAGGCTGGATGGATGTTGTGAAGCCAGAGGAGTAAGATTCAAGAAGAACAAGGCCTGGGTCCTGCCCTTATGTCCCAAGAAGACCCTGTAGTGCCCCAGGCTGGGGGCAGAGTGGCTGGAAAACTGCCCAGCAGGAAAGGTCCTCAGAGTGCTGGTTGACAGTGGCCAAATGTGAGCCAGTGTGTGGACAAGGAGGTCAGTGGACCTCTGGCCTTCTGTGCCAGCACTAGTGTGGCCAGCAGGACCAGGGCAGTGACTGTCCCTCTGTGCAGGGCACTGGGGAGGCCACACCTGGAGTCCTGTGTGCAGATGTGTGGCCCTGTTTAAGATCTGAGCAGTGAGAGATGCCTCTGCCCGAATTAAGGTGCCAACAAGACCATTTATCAACGTGAACAATGGGGATTTATTTAACAATAAATGTGGGGTAGAGAGATAGGGATCGGACAGAAGAGGGTGAGAAGGAAAGAGGGGGAAGATCAAGGGTGGGTTGGGCTAGGCTGGGGTAGGGAACAGCAGGACTAGGGTTGAGTGGGGAAGAGTGGGAGTGGGGAGGGGAAGGAATCAGACAGAGGAAAGTCCAGGATGCTTGTTGCAAGTGGTGTCCGGTTGGTCCTTCCCCTCTCTGAGCTTCTGCACTGGACTCTGGTGTTTCTCGTGGAGTTGAAGAGACCAGGTCATTCATCCAGTATTAACGCCTTTCCCCAGTCTATGTTGTTGGTACCCAGAGAGGCGTTTTCCTAGTTGCCCTGTGAAGAGAGAATGGGTTTGCCTTCATTTACCTGCAATGCTGAGGCCCAAGCAGCCTTTCTCAGCTACAAATGCAGCCTATAGCAGGGTGGGATGCACCACCACAATGCACCCGAGCCTCAATCAGCTGTGGGATTATTCAATGTAGCTCTGTCATCCTTCCTCAGCCAGCTCTCCCTGACCAGGCTGCCTTGCTGTTGACTTGGGGGTGAAGGGCTGGGGCCAGCAGCAGGACCTACCTTTACCAAGTGGTTGCCTTGGCCACCATCCACCCATCCATCCATGCATCCCGAGTCTTCCTCTCCCTGGTGCTGTTCCCTCTGGGACCTGACACTGCCCCTGGGAGCTGGGTGTCCCCAGGGTGAGCCCCGGCATCTTTGGCCATCGTCCTGCTGCTGGCCCCGGGCTCACTCCTCTGGCTGCCCCCTGAGGCAGCTGAAGGAGAAAAGGCGGCGCAGAGCCCGCCGGGCCCTCTTGGCCATGGAGCGCCATGGCCGTGGGGCCGGGGGCTGCGGGACAGCTGCGCTGCCAGCGGGGCAAGCAGGAACGCTGTGTGCCAGGGGCTGGCCAGGCACCAGGGCAAGCTCCTGCCGGCGGCTCATCCCCACAGGGCTTTTCCTGGGGAGGGGCAGTCCTGGGCACAGCCAGCCTCCATGCCTGCTGCCTCAGCCTCGTCCACAGCATCAGCAGGCGAGGGGCAACCCGCAAACCCCTTTGGCTCTTGGGGCGGTGCCCTGGGGAGAGGCTCGCTGTGCTCCTGGTCACTAAGGTCGCTGTCCGGAGAAGTAGGCGCTGGCTCGAACTCTTCATCTCTCGGTGAGAGGGACAACGGGCTCTCTACCTCTGTGTCCCACTCTCCTGCTGCTTCTTCTTGCTCCCACTTCTCCAGGAGCTCGTTCAGAAGAGTTTCCATTGACAGCGAATCCTCAGAGTCAGACCCCGAATCTACCAACAGCTCAGGAGACACAAGCTCAGAGAAGCTTTGTGTCTCTGCTGTGGCGTCTTCGGTCGTGCTGCAAGGGCTGAGTGCCACCGAGGGGTCTGCAGCTGGTTCCAGGTTGGCAGTTGATGGATCCCCGAGGTTACAGCTGGACACCACGGGGCTTTCTTCATTGTCCGTGTAGATGCATCTAAACAGCTCTGCATACATTTTGTCTTCGTCCAGGTTCTCCAGCTCCTCTGGAGAGCTGGAGAGTGGCCTCGCCCACTGCTGCTTGTGAAGTGCAGCATGCTCAGTTGCTCTCTCCTCACAGAAGCCTCCAGGCAAAGGAGAAGCTGAGAAACCTGAGTTTTCCTCAGGCTCTAATGTGAGGAAGAACTTGCTGTGCCCCTCATCACAGGGATCTCCAGCCAGGGCACAAGCTTCTTCCTCTCCCTCGTTCTCCTTCAACGAGGCAAGCGACGCGCTCTGCAGGTCTCGGTCCCGTTCTCCTGCAGCCTGTGTTTCTGGGAGCTCTTCCTCCTCCCGCTTTTTCTCCAGCTCCTTTACAGAATTGCCACAGGGCTGCGGGTTTAGAGAGACATGGTGCCACACAGGCTTCCAAGCCAGCCGTGTCCCGGTGCAAACCGGCACGCTGCATGTGGGTGCCATGGGCGGCCGGGGGTGCCCCTGCCTTGCTGCTGACCCAGTCCAGAGCCCTTCCCCTCTGCTCCCCAGGGAAAGTGTTCCCTGGGCTCTGCCCGCAGCCAGAGTGCCCCATGGAGGAGGTGGCACACGCTCTGGCTGGCCCCTGGCCATGGGGCCCACAGCACGAGCTGTGCCTCTGGGAGAGGACCCAGAGGCGGCTGCTGCTGGCAGAGGGGGCAGCTTAACACAGTCAGTGGGTGCTCTTGGGCTTTGCCCACTGAACTGGCGTGGAGGTGCCAGTGTCAACTGAGGGCCGTGGAGAGGCGGCAAGTCCGACACGGACAATCTCCGTGGCCCTGTGACACGGCTGCAGGGCACTGAGTGTCCGCCCTCCCTGCTGCCCCTGCGTGTGCAGGACCAGGTGGGGCTCCGTGATGGGATGGGGAACAGAGTGGACCTGTTCCCAGGGATGGGTGTGATGGTTGTCCAGGTGACCTGAGGTGCCGCCTGTGGCTGCCTGGGAGTCACCTGTGGGAAGCAGGAGGAGGCACGGCATGGAGGTGGCTGTGTGAGCAGCAGTGTCCCCCACGTGCCTGCAAGCCCAGGCCTGGCCCCAAGGCAGGTGCTGGCCACAGCAGCCAGGCTGGGCCGGGTTCCCAGCTGGGCTCGCTGCCCCTGGGCCATTGCTGTGCCTGGGCCATCCCAGTGAAGGCCCTGCACAGAGCATGGCCTGCTGCCAGGCCTGGCTGTCTCTGCCCCAGGGCTTCCCCCACGTCCCACTGCAGGCTGTCCCTCCTTCCCCAGCCCACACCTGTTGCCGCCGCCTGTACAGCAGTGGCTGCCCCTCACGGGGCAGGCCATGGCCATTCGCCTCCTGCTTCCGTGACATTGTGGGAGTGCTCTGCTGAACACTGGCCACAATCTCCCAGTTGAGCTGCTGCCTCCAGAGAAGCTGCTGCCTCCTCAGAGAGCTGCTCTCCTGGGAGTGGCCACTGCAGGGTATTTATAGCCCCAAGGCTCATGACATGCACCCACATCACAATGGTGTCTGGGCACGATGTCACTGCGGGTCACAAAGGCCTGGTGGCCATGGCCACACCCTTTCTTCCAGAGGCCTGACAGTTTCCATGCTGATGCCCCTGGACACAATGGCCTTTTTAAAGCCTTTTCCCCTCAACTTTGCCTACTCTTATTCCTCTCCCAGTGACCTGCAGCTCTCTCTTGTCCCACCACTTGGTCCTGCCCTAAACACACCCAAGGAAGCCCTGTGTCCAAGCGCCAAAGTGCTTTGCCCACCCACATCACCATGTGTCCCAGCCCTTTGCACCGACCTCATGTAGAAAGACCATCAGAAACATAAATGCCTTATTGTAAGAACCACACACTGCCATCTGGGACATTTTTCATGTGGTCAAAACATCAAACCCCAAAATATTTTCATTGTGCTTCTTAATCAGAAAGTGAGTAGATGAATGTGCTTCTTGCCTGGGTTCCATAACTTAATTTTCATGGTTTGGTGAATAACACTTGTTCCATTCTCTTTGGTGACTTTAACTCTCCACAGCCCGGGTCATAGATCCTGCTTCTTGGCATCCTATCATGTTAGTGCCGAAATTTGTGCTCCCAATCCTATTAGGAATTTCAGCAGATATTTCAAGCACCAACTGGAATTAGATTCAATTTACTTCAGTGATGGGTATAGTCTTATCACAATCATCAGGATCATCCCAAATATCACCATCCCAATCTTCTGGGGACTGTTAGTTTCCTAATTTGCATGGGGTTAGGTGAATGTGAGGCCCACATGGGCATCGTCTAGATCTTTTCTTCCAACTTTTGCATTTTCTCCTTTTCTTCCTGCAATTACTCCTGTTCAATTTGCATGTACAGTAGTAACTCAGCTGTTCCCCTGCCTTCTATTCCCTCTCTCAGATCTTGTCTGTCTACATTATGCTTTCTCCTGTCCTCACAGGTGGCTTTTAGGCAGCTGCCTAACATCTTACAAATAATTCCTTTTCCTCTATCATTTTCAATATTTCCTCTTGCTAATTTAATTTGCTTTGCAGTTGCACTCCAGTCATGTCAGTGGTGGTGAGCCCATTCTTCTGGGAATTTGGGACTCAGACTTATTCCATGCTGCCACAAGCAATCAGGAATACTAGTCCCCATCCTGACAACTGCACCAATATGTTGTGAATGGGTGATTTAGATCACTTAAAGAACCACTGTCAAAGGTATTAGCAAAATGTGGCTTGTGTCGCTGTCATATTTTCTGAAAAATCTCTTTGTCCAGGATTTTCTCCTGGGAAGCTGAGAAGCCTCAGAGAAAAAGGAAAACAAATTCTTATCTCATTTGCTTCTCCTGTGTTGTGCTCACATGTGCAATGTGTTTGGAGATTGTTTATCCAACAGGTGATTATTCCTTTGGTTTCATGTGAATTGTTTTGACTTAATGACCAATCAGGTTCAAGCTGTGTCAGGACTCTGGAAGGAGTCACAAGTTTTCATTATTATCTTTTAGTCTTCTGTAAGTATCCTTTCTGTATTCTTTAGTATAGTTTAGTTTAGTATTCTTTAATATAATATAATATCATAAAATAACAAATTAGCCTTCTAAGAACACGGAGTCAGATTCATCATTTCTTCCTGCCACATGGAACCCCTCAAATGCAATAGGTTTGGTGGGTTTTTTTAATACAAGTTTGCAGAAGTGTGACTTAACAAAGTCTGAGGTCAACAGTCACTCTGTTACTGATTGGCACAGTCATTTGAACATTGATTCTAAACTGCCATCTGACAAGTCAAAGTTGCCAAACTACAAGGTTATGCACAGTGTCAGTCAATTACCAAAGATCTGCCACCAGTAAAAAGTCTCTCTGACTTCAGAATCATTTCAGCTCAAGGGGAGATTGCAGCAGAGAGAGGCAGCTCAGCTCTGAGTGGTGCCAGTCACCCCCTCCTGGCACAAGGTACTCTGCCTACAAGGGTAATCAGAACACATCATTATCTTAAAGGCAGCAATGAATGTATTAGAGATGAGGCACAAAGATGGTAAAACTGCTGAATGTTCTTTTTGACAACCTATGAGCTCTCCAGTTGCTCAACTGTAGAACTGCAGCAGCATTTAAGGCACGAGACACTTCATTGCTTATAAGCTTATTTTTCCAGTTCTTTTTAAAAAGAGAAGAATTCCCATTTCCTAAGGCAAACTGTTAAATATCTCTGTGTCTCTGCTTATTTTTATGATATAACAAAATTCTGGAGCCAGCCGTATTAGTTTATGTGCCTGAACAAGTAAAACTTCTCAAAATAGGAAACCGATTCATTTTTCAAACTCACTGCACTAAGGGGAAAGTCACCTCCCTGAACTACTTTTCTGCATGTTGGTGACAATAAACCCAAAGAGCTCATTCTCACCTCAGTTAAATTGGCATCAACCTGCTCATTTTCCATCACTGCCCAGTTAACTTCCAGTTTCCAGGTGCAATACTGATACCTTTTGCACTTGAGGAAAGAGATGACAAGACTTAGTTTCATTTTTATTTCGGAAAAAGAACTTTTCTCATGACCTGCAACCCTTTGCTCTGCCAGAAGCTTTCATTTTAAGAATTTTCTTATTTGTACAAAGATCTAGATATTAATTTCTATCTGAAAGTCAACAAAGTTTGAAATGGAAATGAAATACTTATTTTAACAGAGAATAAGTAATTATTGGAGATGATTATGATGGGATGAAGGGAAATCTCCACTGTTTGACTTCCTTAATCAAAGTCAGATATTCTGCTAAAAAAAGTTGTGATTGATCGTTAAGCAGCAATCTGAATGAAATTATAAAATCAGGTGGAATGTCTGTTTTTCTCCACACTCCAAGCCTTTGAATCTGTTTTTTCTTTTGGTGGATCTAACATTCAAAGCACTGATCCATCACACCATCCAAGCTTATGAAGGAAGAGAACTCTTACAGGTGTTAGCTTAAAACAAAATTTGTTATATAGTATCAGTGCCAATCTGAAGGCTTTTAAAAAGACTTCTACAGACAGGTGTGTGCTTTTCATTTAAGAAAAAATTCAGAAATCAGCAGGATATAGCCAAGCTGCAGCACAGAAAGGATAAATTCTGTCAGTGTAACATTATCCCCTCCATTCTTCTGTCAATCTTTTCCCATTCTGGATTTTCTCACTGTCAAAAGACCAGATGTTTCATTGCAGCATCTTGGAGAAATGGCCTAAGAATCTGTTTGCTTCTTAGAAAAGACAAAGGGGGAAGTCCATCTTCAAGCAAAGAAAGCTTTAGAGGGATTTTTCTAAAGCATCCCTAGAAGTTGGGGTAAAACTGCTTAAAACTGCTGTTGACATTGAAGGAATTCCTTTCCCTTTCTCCTCCTGTTCAGCTACATTAACCCAAGATATGATCTTCAGGGAAATTGTACTGGGGTTTACAGTCCAGGCACTCCAGGACCTGAGGCAATGTAAACCTCCTTGATCTTTCCTGATTTCTTCTGACAATCTCACCCTGCCCTAGGTTTTTGGGTTTTTTTCATTAGAAGTATTAAATTTGTGAGAAGATGGCAGGCAAAGTTTGGAAGTGGAAGAATCTACCCTGAGTACTCTCACCCCATTTCAGACCCAGCTTTCCATTCTGTGGCTGGGCCAGCTGCTGGACACAGTGATTTCATGGATCACTGCTGACCTCTAGCAAAGGTCTAAAAAGGCCAGATCAATACCTGGGAGATTTAAATTTTCCAAAAAGTGGACCAGTTGCAGGTCAGAGCGAAACCTCAATGTTTCTTCCCCAGAGGAGGATAGAAACATGTTTGTCTGGCTGATATTGCCCAGCCACCAGCACTGGAGACTCCAGAGGCTGTGAGTTCCTGGCAGACAGAGTCCACCCAGGATGCTGCTGGCACAGTGCTGGCAGGCAAACCCCAAGCAGAGCAGGCTTGTGAGCAGTTTGCTGAAGGGAAAGAAAAAACACACTAAAACCTTCCTCAGGATGTTGCAAATGACACAGATCAGCAATTTTGGTAGCAGGTGTGTTTTTCTCAGCATTTTCCCCACCACTTCTCCTTATAAGTTTGATATTTCCTGCTGTATTTCTTGGTTCCCAGAGACTCATTGCTGCCTGTCAGGCAGAAGGATGTTTCAAGCTATATCCTGCCCTGCTGCGGGAAAAGTCCTCATGCTGGTTTTGGCTAACTTAAATTTCCTTTGAGGAATGTATTCCCAGGTGTTCAGTTTAGTAACTACATGATTTTCTGGCTGATCTTATGTTTTACAAATAGCAAAAATTATCTTTTAACAGAGAATGAATAAGAAGAAAGCTACTCTTCACTGCCTGAGAATTGCAGCCTTTAGCTAACAGTTAAAATTTAGAGATGCTGCTTTGAAGGAAGGACTTGGAACAGGGCCTATCTTCCCTCTGCAAAGCAAAGACTCATTGCAGCATAGGAGCAACACTCAATAATGTGCTAATTAATCAACTTTCCTTACAAAGATATCAGAGAGAATAGTTCCCAGACAATTCAGCTGGACAAATGTTTCTGAGCCACAAGAATCAGATGTGATTGAGTGGATTAAAGGAGCAAAAGGGCAAAAGCACACATGGTTCCTGCAGATTTACCCTTCCCATTTCAAAACACTGCCCTAAAATACTGCTCTGGGGCAGATTTGCTTGATGGGGAGACATTTAGGGTAGCACTTTCCCACAGCACATCCCCATTTCACTCCAAAGTAGCTCCAGTTCTGAGCAGCAATAAAAAGTAAATTACATTTATTAAATCCCTTGATCCCACCTTTAAGGACTGCCAGTAACAGCATTTTCATAAAAGGAAATGTCTCTCTCAGGCTCCAAGTCTTTCCATTTCTGTAATTTAAAGAGGGGAATAATTTCTTCAGAAAAGATTTCTGCCAATGCCTGGCATCCATGTTAGGCATATTTAATATTTAATAAAATGTTGAACACACCATGCTGTATTTCAAATTCTTCAAAGCTAGATACTAGATGAATATCATGTGAGTGAGATTTCAGCCTCATGGAACAGCGTGGGTTAGAAGGGAACTTGAAGATCATCTCATTCCATGATCTTCTTCTGCTCAGGGCCTAATTACCAACCTGGCCTAATTACCAACAGCTCATTGCCACTGCTTCACAGACTCTGAGCTTCCAAATCCCTTTGTGCTTTGGGGAGATTTTTGGATGGATTCCCGTCCATTTTGATGGATTCCCATGATGTTGGAGCAGATGAAGTTCCTCTTGGAAGCAGGAGAGGTCAGGAGGCTGGACACACAAAACAAATGCTGCATATTGACTTCAGGACCCCTTGGCCATTTGTTTATAACCTTGAAAGGTCTCCAGAACTTGCAGATAACTAATGAGATGAGCCTCTGTAGAGGCCAAGATCAGAGCTCCTGGTGTCCTACCCCAGGGTGTGGCAAGCACAGGGAGTCATAGAGGGGTATAAGGACAGATTATAAGAGAAAATAGCTCTTCTCTGATACACTCCATCTAGTTTGGTGACTTTACTGATTTTAGGAACTTTCCTACTTGAGGATAGGACCCAAGGCATTTTTGACAGGCTCCATACATTTAATAGCAGAAAATCCAAGAGATCCATGGGCTTGCTGGATGAGTGCTGCTAGCACAGCAATCCTAAGGGAAGCAATGATAAAAGCAGTGGATAAAAGTGGAAGTATGGGACACAGGAAAGCTGTTTTGTTCCTCCCCATTCTCTGCTCTGGGCAGAAGCATCATCAGAACCTCATTCCATCAGTTTATCATTTCATGGCAACCAGATCTACTTTAGAATAGTCAGAAAACAAGCCCAAGTCAGACCATGGGTTTGTTTCCTGAGCAGATGAAATCAAGGGGATCCTCCTCTCTTGCCAATGGGAAGAGCACTCACAGTGACCACCCCACTGCAGCTCCTCTTCTCCTCCAGGTGGAGGGAGAACTTTGTGAGTGCATTATCACAGTGACACCTCTAACTCTAACTCCCCATGAAGCAGCTTCCCGGAGTTGTGCTCAATCTCCAGCCCATTTCAGCTGATAACATCCCACTTCCCTGCTGAAAAAAAATACATCTGTTGATACCAGCTCCTACCACTACTTTCTGTTCATTCTGGTTTTAGACTCCCACCATCATCTTGAAAGTCCTTAGAAAAATGAAATGGGCCTCCTCAGTGAGCTCATTTTTCTACTGCAGGGCTTCAACCACTGTGGTCAACAAAGATATGAGAGGACTTTGAGACCCTGAGACTTTGCCAGGGTGATGGATGGTTATTGGACTCAATAATTCCCTGGAAGTGGTTCTGTGATGCAATTCAAGCCTAGCAAGGGCAGTACATTTCCCAACAGGGATGGCAGGAGACTTAGGCTCCAAATTTATCTGGGAAAAATTCTGTTGTCACAGATAAATAAATTCAGGTTATCAAAAACAAAGGAGGAGGAAGAAAAATAGTCCTTTGTTGTCAGTGTGTTGCCACAACAAAGTAATGATCAAGCAAAGTATTATTAACAACACATGCAAAAGCTGAAAACCTGCATCCAGTTCTTAAATCTTACCTATTTTTAAATAAAATCACTTACTAGAACAAGATCCTCCAAACAAAGAGAAGTGTTACTTTTTTGGACACTTAAAAAGACATCTAAATAATAATATAAATATAAATAATAATATAAATATAGATATAATTTATAAATGTAAATATAAGTATATAAATATAAAGCCTTGCAAAGAAGGAAGGATACTATCCAGCTGTGGAGATTTTTGTTTATTTACTGGCGAAAAGACTTCAAAATCTTTTTCAGGTCTCTTCCAAAATAGTCTGGGCTGTAAGGCAGAGCCCATGTTTACTCAGTGTGGCACTGATTTAGCTGTGACTCTGGGAGAAGAGTCCTGCAGGGGCTGAAGGGTTGTGGCTGCCTCGGATTTACAGAAGGAAAAGCCTTTGGATCATTTATCTCTGAAGATGAAGTGCCTTCTATTCACTGTACACAAGGGAATAACAAGGGTATCATTATATAACTATGGTGCTAACCTAATTAATATTTGACTAAGAAAGAAAAAGAGAAAGAATAAAGCTTTTTGAAGTTAAAGAGTATTAGATAAAACCTTGGACTTAACAGTCTTCCTCTTTTCATTTCCCTGCTTTAATCTTCAGGTATAAAGAGACTAGTTTGAAATAATTTAGGATGTTTTTATGGGAAGATCACAGAATTGTTGAGTTTAGAACAGAAAACACCTACTCCAACCCTCTTATCAAAACAGGGTCAGCCAGGGTAGTTTGCTTGTCTGAGTTTTGAACATCTTCAAGGAGGGAGACACAACATCTCTGGGCAAACTGCTCTGCTGTTTGTCCACCTTCAAAACAAAATAAAAAAGGGAAAGAAAAGAAAATTTCTCATGTCTAAATGAAATCACAGAAGCATAGAATGGGTTGGGTTGGAAGGGATCTTAAAGATTGTCCAGTCCCACCGCCCTGCTATGGACAGGGACATCTTCCACTGATGCTCAGAGCCCCATCCAACCTGGCCTTGAACACTTGCAGAGATGAGGCAGCCCCAGCTTCTCTGGGAAATCTGTGCCAGGGTCTCACCACCCTCACAGAGAATAATTTCTAATATTTACTATAAACCTTCCCTCCATTGTAAGGCCCTTCCCCCTTGTCCTACCACTGGATACCCGTGTGAACATCTCAGCTGAGAAGGGACCTACCAGGATCATCCAATGTCTAACCCAAGCTTGCAGAGGCTGTGGTCAGCATGGAAAAGGTGGAAAAGAGGAGACTGAAGGAGAAATAGGACAGGGACCCTGCAGAGTGTCTCCAGGAAGAGTGAAATAGCTGGATTCAGGATTATCAAATAGGCAGGATTCGGGCAAGGACCAGGTGCTGAAAGTGCTGGTGCTCAGTGTGACAGCAAGAAAAATTCAAAAATAAAATTAAAAAAAAAACCAAAAGGTGTAAAGTAGTAAGGCTTACACATGAAGGAATTCCTCCAGGAGGAGTGGCAGCAGACATGAGCTCACTAATGTCTAACAGCTTCACAGAACAAAAACTTCTCTCCCCTGGATGTCTGCTTTTCTCACAGAGCCTGACATGCTTTTAACTCTCGACCTGCCTGTCCTGCCTTCAGCCCTGAGAGAAAACAGCCCACACTCAATAAAGGTCTGGCATTCCCTCTGGAAAACACAGAGGTAAATTCTCAAAATGGTGTGGTGGAACCTTAAAGTATCTAAATACAAGTACCATTTCCAGGACTCTCAGATTAAATGATTTTATAGCATTCAGGTGGATGAATGCTTCACTTCCACCCTTTTTCCATTTCTGGTTTGTTTTGGGGATTTTTTAATAAATAACCATTTTTGTATAGATATCCAATATTCTTTTAGATTGCCAGATTATCTCCAGGTAGTTCACATCATCATTCTACATTCGTTTTGTCACTAGCAACTCAACACTCAAACTGATGTTTGGGGTTCCTGTCAAACTTCCCTCTCCTCCTATAAAAAAAAAAAATCTCTGCCATTTAGATATGGAGGATTCTTTTTTCTTTTGGACATCTCTATGACTTTTCCACCACAAGTTAAATACTTCCAAAATAATTTTAAATAATCTGAAGTATAATAAATGAAACAAGGTGGGCAAGGCACAAGGTCTATTGGTGAGAATCTAAGTTGAAGTCCTTGTGCCAGAAGGCTTTCTCACAGAATCTGTTGCTGATGAAGATTCCTGGCTCTGGTGAGTGCAGATGCCCTGGATTTGGGAAAAGCTGTTTGACAGAGTTCTAAGGAAAACAGGTTCTTCAAGGAAAATAGGTTCTCCAGGCATGGGTATCTGAGTTTTAATATCAAAAAGCATTTTGCAATGTTCCTTCATGCAAGAACTTTGGAGTTCCTTCTTCTGAGAAATTATGAGAGAAAGCCCTACATTTATTTCCATTTTCTTGAAGACAAACTAAGGGACAAATGGAGCAAGTTTCTGGTCACCTCTTTTCTGAACACCTTCCTAATTGTAGGGTCATCATCTGGTCTTTAATAACCACAATTTGGCAGAGGTGACCTGGTAGAAAATCCAGCCAAATTCCTATGGTTTTAATTAACAGACAGAGCTAAGAGACCCTGAGACTGTTTATTTCTGTTCCTTAGATGAGCAAAAACATTGACTGGCACAACAATATTTGTCTTCTTTTGGATCCCTGGTTCAAAATGATAGCAAAATACATCAAAACACAATGTGAGGATACGAGATATTCATTATTGCAATTACACATGGCAGCCACATTAATTAGTCATCCCAGCATAGATGGTGGAGAGGGGAGATTATAAATTTAAACAGCTTGGGTCACAACAGTAACAAAGTCAGAATATAAGCCAAAATGACTTGTGGGAAAGAGATAATATTTTAACTATCTCTATTTTGGAAATGTTCATCAATTGTGAAATTCCATAGGAGTTAAGAAAACATTTTATCTACTAAAACTGATTGAGTGTTGTTTCTCTGTAGAGAGGAAATTCTTGCCTGTTTCTATTTTTTGTTTCTTCAGAAAAATTTTGTCTCCAGAGACTATACCAGGATTCAAGCCCTCTTGAACCACTGCTACTAGCCATAAGCTTGAATATTTTGGTTTTTTTGTTAAGGAATAAACTTGTAATTTTGTCCCAGTGGTTAAATTAACTTTGCTTTCTGCACAGTTCCCCAAGCCCAAAAGAAAACAAAATATAAGCACTCATTTATTAGAGAAAAATTATCAGAACTGGAAGCTGGATTTTGCTGGGTTTTTAGCAAGAGATTTTCTTCCTTCTGCAAAAATAAAAGGAAGACAAACAATTTACCTACACCCTGCATTTTGGTTTCCAGAAACCTCAGTTATGAACAGTTCAAGAACATTTGCCTTCATCACGGATCAAGGATGAACAACCTAAGGTGCTACAATATGATTCCTTTTCCCTGTAAGAATCCATCACCCTTTCACAGCTCAAAAGTTTTGAAGTTTTTAAACTATGATTTTGGAAGATGTGAACAATTTGATTTCATTTTCTGGGTACACATCAAAAACATGGCTTTTGAGAACTTCTCAAATAGGATTTGCAACAATGTTATTCTCCTCTGCCTTTCAAGCCCCTGCTTTTCTTATAGAATCATAAAATCATTAATGTTCCAAAATCCCTCAGAGATCATTGAATCCAACAGTTAACCCTGTACTGCCAGATCCACCACTAAACCATGTCCCCAAGTGACACAGCCTTTGGCGATCCCACCACCTCCCTGGGCAGTCTGCTCAACTGACTGGCCACCCTTTCCATGAAAAAAAAATTCCAGATATCCAATCTGAACCTCCTCTGGTACAACTTGAGGCCATTTCCTCTCATCCTGTCACCTGGCAGAAGAATCTGCCCCCACCTGGCTACACCCTCCTGTCAGGGAGTTGTGGAGAGCAATAAGATCCCCTCTGAGCCTCCTTTTCTCCAAGCTGAGCCCCCTCAGCTCCCTCAGCCACTCATCAGATGTGCTCCAGACCCTTTCCCATCTCCGTTGCCATTTTCTGGACACACAAAGGTGTCCCCTCTCCTTCACCACCCCAAACAAGGGTGTTTGTCCCCCCCACACCACCTGTGACATCCCCACAGCTCTACTGTGGAGAAAAGGGTATCTGTTACAACTGAGAGAAGGCTCAGATCTCTGGAGGTTTCTCAGGATAAATCTAAACCTTTCACTGCTGTGGTGGTGTAGCAAGTTCATCTCTTCACAGCTTTCCATCCCAAATCTCCTTCAAATTCTCTTCACAGCTTTCCATCCCAAATCTCCTGCAAGTTTCCATCCCAGATCTGCTGCACTATGCAAGATCTTCTTGCTCCTCTTCTCCCATAGAAGGAGCAGCTCAGATCCTGACCCTGCTCAGTTCTGCCTCTTGCTAAGAAGCCTTGAGCCATTTTTAATGCCAAAATGGCATAGCAAGGACTTTGAGACTCTATCAAAACTAATAAACCACTGCCCAGAGTCGTGAAGGACTACAGAGGGGATGTGATTGTGAGTCCTGCCATGTTTTCCTACAATGGAAAAGAAGGGGTTTGGTGGGAAAGGCACCTGGGAGGCCTCAATAATCCCATAAGTGCCAGAGTGAATTCCTTGAGCTGGAGGCAGGTGTGCAGCCTTCAGCAGCAGAATGGGGTTTGCCAAAGGGAGGATGGACCTGTGCAGCCTCGACACATGCAGACCCCATTTCCAACAGTCACTCACCTTCATGTATCTCCTGCATCTCTGGGGCTCTGCTTGCCTCCAGCTTCAAACCTGAGATTTATGTAGCCTAAAAAGGGCAGAAAAATAGTCAAGAATCATCCATTTCAATTTGCACTTTTTGCTGTTGGGGGAGCAGGGGGGTACAGGGGAATTGGCTGGTGGTGATGTTATTTTGGACAAGATATAAAATGTTCCAAATATGAACGTAGAAAATAAGTAATTATGGAGTAACCACTCCTGCTTCTTACTTCTTGCAGATGCTTGAAGATTGTTTCTCTCTAAATGGAAGGACAGCTGCAGAGAGATACATTTTTGCAGGAAATGCAGCTCTGATGAATACCAGTTGCTGAATTTCCCCTCTGTCCACCCTGAAACATTTCACCTGTTCATCTCATGGCTTTTTGAAGCAGCAGGGCTGATTTGTCTTGACACAGAGTGAACTGGCTTTTAACATGGATTTATCCTAACTTCCTTTTACAGGAGGCTCAGTTCTCTTTTCCAGTAAAGTCCCTGTGTCACATAAAACCCAAATATTCTGGGACATGGGGAACAGAAGACCATCCAGGAAAACTATCAGTGACCCCTGGGACCACAGCAGCTTGGATTTACCTGGCTTTCCTATGAAGAAGAACTCACATTTCCTAGAGAAAAAAAAATATTGCAACAATCAAGAAGCTGCAAAGTAAGGAGACACTCTGGTGTGTGAAATTCCCCTTTCCCAAAGGATTTTATTTTTTATTTTAGGTAGACTCAATTCCATGTGGGAAGACAGAAAGGGATAAGAGACAAGAATGTAATAAAGGATTTGATATGGAAGCTCCCAAGATAAAAATCTTGCCCCAAAATTCATTGTGTAAATTGAACCTCTCAATGTGTGCAGGGTGACCACATGAGCTGAACAAATGGGGATGTGAGGTTGGGTTTGATTTGGTTTTCTGGATTTTAATTTTTTGTAAGTACTTTTGTGCTGCACACAGAAAACATGCAGAGATTCTGACTGTGCCACAAGCTGGCCTTACAAGAATTTAACTGAGAGGACAGAAATTTCAAAGAGTTCAGACTGGTTTGGGCTCATTTGGCTACAGCTGGAAGAGAATGCACAAAAGTAGCTCTCGATAATTTTGTGTTAGGTTTAAAAAAAACTCCATTGAACACTTTGTTTGTTGTATTAACAATTTTTCTATTGTTATTCCATAAAAGAAAGCTGACTTCTGCAATTCCATCTTAGAGATTTCCACAAGGGTGATATCCCAGAGACTCCTGAGACAGTATCCAATCATTTCAGTGGGAATTTCACATGAATAACATGTCCCAGTGAAGAGCTGGATTTCAAGTTGCTTTCTGTGGTAAGGCTGGGACAGACAGGCAATCCTAAGGTGATATCATTGAAACCCTCTACAAAATATCAAACTCTAATGAGACAGCTGATCACCTTGGCCTCAGCTTTATTTAGCCAAAATTTAACTGTCTTTTTTGGCCAATTTTATTCATAATCATATCTAATCATAATTTTTCCCCCTTCTATAAATTCAGAGCCATAAAAAAATCCTCTTGGTCTCCCTTATTTCCTCTTGTTGGTGTAGATAAAGGCTACTTTACAAAATGCTCCATGCCTGTTTATTTACAAATAGCTTAACATAATGAGCCACTAATCTTATTTGAGGCCTCTGAGCAGTATTGAAATATAGATTGTCACTAATAACCATAGTACTTCCATGTTACTGGTGCTGAAATGCCAGTCCTTCCCTCCCTGCTTCCCCATGGAGCAGAAGAGAATGTTTGCTGAATTTCCAATGGGCATGTCAGGATAACAGCATCAACCACAGCAGAAACTCCCCAATTTACTGAATGTGCTCCTTCTTTGAATGAGTTCTTGTGATGGTTCCCTAAACTAAAAAAAGAAAAACAAAACCAAAGTTGTCCAACTCTGTTGGCCACAAAAATCCCATTTTTCAGGTGTGCTTCCAACTTTACAATAAGTTGGAAGCATCTGTTACACAACAATTTCCCACCTGTAAATAACATTTCTTGGAAACAGAGACATTGTGTTGAAATATTTTGATTTTGGTGAAATATCTGATGGGAAATTTGGATTGTTTTGACTTCTTCATTTCACTCTGGTGTTGAAATGTTTTGTTTCAGTAAAGCAGATAGGGAATGTTTTGACTTTCTTACTCTGTTTTGTTTTACCCTAATTTTATATTACCATCCTTCCAATACTGTGTTTATGTATTTGCCTGTTATAGTAACAGTTCCTTTGGCCATCTGAAAATATGCTGAGATGAAAGAAAATGAGTATATTTCATCTTTTCTCTGAGTAGTATTGATTACTTCACAACATAATGTTTGTACAATCACTGATGTTTGGGGTGGTTTTTTTCTTTTCTCATTTCACTGAAGCTCCATTTTGCTGTAAAAGCAATTTACAAAATGGCACCTTTTCCCACAGACAGGGACATTTATTTACCATCAAAACTAATGTGCTAACAGTGTCAAATCACATTCAGCTGCCACGACAATTAATTTCCCACTGCCTGGCCATGGCTGCCCTTTTTCTTCCTGATTTACAGGCCCTCATTGTACAACCTTCCCCTTGCACTGGAATAAGTTATTTGGCCCTCTTGCTGGGGAAATGAGGGGCTATTTCAGGCACAATGGTTTACTGGGAGGTGTCCTTGCCTATGGAAGGGTGTTGGAACTGGGTGACTGTTTAGGTCCCTTCCAACCCAAACCACTCTATGAGTCTGTAATCCTCTACAAAAGTGTCCACAAATACACAGGTTTTGACTCCTGATTCAAGGCAATGGAAAGCCATGGCAGCAATCAGGTTAAGCTGCACATTAATCCTTGAGAGGGTGTGCAGAAAACAGGAATATCTCCTATTTGTAGGAGAGTTGGGAACGTTGGTTCTGAACAGCACCCTTGGGATGTTAATGGACAGTAGCAGAGTTTCTCCAGCAGCCTTACCCCCAGAGTGTCACCTCATGTCAGCTTTTGATCCAAACAAATCCCAGGAATTACAGCTAGGGAAGATCTCTGCAGTCAGTGAGGTGGGAGTAGGATCTTTGCTGAAGGTTTGTCTCCACCTGGAAGTTTAATAACTAAATTACTGAGCTCAAAGCCAGGTCTGTACAACACTGTCCCATTCTATATCCTCACACAACCCTGGGAGCCCCTTGCTAATTCCTACCACTGTCCCAATGCAATAAACCCCTTTCCTATACTTTGTAGTCCAACTGGTGCTTCCTAATGCTCTGGGATGTGACTCCAGGATGCTCCTGTATTCATCTGGTCTCTCTTGTGCTGTCAGATTTATAACCATTTCCCCCCACTTACCTCTTAATATTCTCCATACCCACCATGCATGAAAACTCTGATGTTTTATTCAGGGGCAGTTGTCTCTGGCCATACTTCTGCCAAATTAAATACCAGCACCATAGCAATGCTGTTGCATAGCTTCACCTTTAATTTTCTGACAGTAATTTTATTACTCCAGGTTTTGATTCACATATTCATATTTCTTGATGCTTTCCTTGTTCTCACTTCTATTTCCACCTCTGTACTGCTGTTATCTATTATTACCAGGTTGCCACAGTAACTGCATTCCTCAACACTCCTTATTTGTTCCACACCAATTGTTATATGGACTGTGTTTGTTCCCATCATTGCCAAGATCTTGATCCTTTTGTTGTTGTTGTTGAAATTTTGTCCTGTTCTATGGTTTGGAAGCTTTTGGCTGCACATTATGGGGCAAGAAAGAAGAAAGGTAACTCCTCCTCCAAGGCCTCATACACTCACAGTTCTCACTGAAAATATTGCTGTTCTCTGAGGCAGTTGGCTCTGACATGTCATTCTCTGCAGGTCATCAAGTTTTCCACTTCCCTGACCATCCAAGGAGCAGAGATTCTCCCTGTTCAGCCTGGCGTTCTCTGCAGGACTGCTCTGGGTGTGAGCTACAGGAAACTGCCCACCCCATCAAATTTGTTCAGGCTGCAGAAACATCCCCATGGGCAGCACCAGAAAAACCCAAATCCCACCAGGGCACCCTTCGTGAAACCGCAACATGAACTCCTGCACACTCAGCGAGGGGATTTCTTTCCCTCTCTCTCTCAACCTCTATGTTTTGCTGCCCTCTCCTGCTCAGCCAGGAAACCTCTCAAACCTCTCAAACCAGGAACTGCAGAGCTCACCTGGAAATTTGAGGCTCCCTGGCTCCCTCATATGTATGACAAGTCTTGCCAGAGCAGAGCATCGCTGATGGGGGCAAAGTGGCAGAGGCAGCAAGGGGATACAGGGTATCAGTGGATACCAAGATTAACCCTTCCTGAGAATCTGTTCTGGAAAGAAAAACTAACAAACAAAACAAAACAAAACAAAACAAAAAAGCTGTGAGGAAATTGCTCTGCAAAAGAAGCAGTACTCAAATGTTTCTACAGCTTGACCCAAGTACTAAAGGGGGCATTATCTCCTTCTTCTTTAACTCTCAGGAGCTCAGGATGTGGCCGTGGGAGGAAGTCAGAGAAGTCATTGCAGCATTGCAGCCACTGCTGTATTGGAGCCTCTGAGCTCACAGTTTGGAGGTCCCAAATTGGCCCCTCCATGTCCTTCACTCCCACAGCAGCAGCAGCAAAGGTCGGTGACTGTGACCACCTAAAATAGCAAAGGGCAGTGCTGCCACCCCCTGCACACAAACCCTGTCCCTGGGAAGCACCTCACTGCCAATGTTCCAGTCTCAGCTATGTTATTGCCTACAAAAATTCTCCATTTCAGGCATCACTGGAGTGATTTCATGGTGCTTTTACTGATTTGTTGATTAATGATCTTGCTCTGCTGCACAACAAAAACTTTCTTGGGGCTGAAACAGAAGCCCAGCACTAAGGACATGAAATGCTACAGTGCCATCCAAGCACCAGGAATGGAGTTGCTTTCTCCCACTAAAAACTATCAGAGGTAAGAGCAGATTTGAGCCTGATTTTAGTGGGTTCACCCCCTTTATTCCTGAAGGGATAGCAAATGGTTTCCTGTAACTCATTCCTTGTGGTGGGGTGCCAGGCCATCCCATGGTCATGCAGCCAGCCAAGTCATAAATCACTGAATCATGGACTATTTTGGGTTAGAAGGGACCTTTAAAGGTCACCAAGTCCAACCCTCCTGCCATGATCAGGGACACCTTCAACCAGATCAAGTTGCTCAGAGCTCTGTCCAACCTAAACCTGAAAGTTTCCAGGGATGGGGCAGCCACTAACTCTCTTCTCTTCCTTCACTGCTCTCAAATGACAATTGTACACATTATTGAACCCATGGCATGCTTTAGACATCAAACTGTGTTCCCCACCTGAAAACAGATTGGCAAAAATTTATGCATTGCAATATGTGTTTTAAACTCACAACTTCCTTGTATTCTTCATAACTTATTTTCTCTATGAAGCCATGGTAAAAATATTGAGAAAGGTAATAGGGACAGCAAAAGATAGAATTTAATTACAATAAGAATTTATTTACAAGAAGGCTGGAAGGGACTTTTACTACCCCTTCCCATAGTAACAGGACTAGGGGTAATGGTAAAGGAGAGAGGGTTTAGATTAGATATTAGGAATAAATTTTTCCCTGTGAGGGTGGTGAAGCCCTGGCACAGGCTGCCCAGAGAAGCTGTGTCTGCCCCATCCTGGGAAATGTCCAAGACCAGGTTGGATGAGGCTTGGAGCAACCTGGGATAATGCAAGGTGTCCCTGCCCATGTCAGGGGGGTTGGAACAAGATAATATTGAAGGTCCCTTCCAACCCAAGCAATTCTAGGATTCTCTGGATATAATTCCCAGCTGACTAACACAGCCACCAGCTGATCCTCATTCCACACAAGCAGAGAGGAGAGACCAGGCCAGGGTGGTGCTACAGATGCTGCACAAACATGAACATGGGCATAAACAGGGCAATAAAAAAGTTGCAGAGAAGAAAAGCTGAAAGAAGGTGACCTTGACAAGTCAACTAATACAATATTTATTGGCTTTTGAAGGAAGGGTTTATTGAGCAAGAAAGAATGACATCAGCCAACAGAGGATGAAAACAAGCACCTGATAAGAGTTGGCTTAAAGCTCTGTCCAAGCATATATAAGGAATATAAAGCATATATGAGGAATATAAAGCAGGAAGAGGGATATATCCAAGAGAGGGCTGGTGGATATGCTGTCCACATGCTCAGTGCTCAGGGAAGTGCTGCAGGTGAACTGGAACAGTCAGTATCATGGAAAGGACATTATACAACCAGCCTGTCACCAAATTACCCCAAATCTTTACCAAGAACCTAGTCCCTTGTGATGATGTGCATATATGGAGTTTCTATTCCTAAATAACTACCTGGGGAGAAACAAAAACAACAAAAAAAATCCAAAACCCATAAAACTTGGCATCAGCTAGAAAGTGGATACATGCCTGGGAAAACTGGAAAAAACCCCACCAGTTTTATTTTAAATTCAGATACTAACATTTATACTAAAATGTCAAGCCATAAGAGAATGGAATCAACCGAGCCTGTAAAAGCAAAATAGGCCACATCATTAGACAGCACTTTTAAAATTAGTCTTGATGTTCACTTAATTATCTCCCCTTGGCTGAGTCAGGAAAACAGAACTTTGCCTTATTATTAGCATTTCTTATCATTATGAAGGTCTTTGAATGGGTTCTGTGGATGATCTCAATGGGATCTGTCAAACAATAGGATAATCTTCATTTCAGTGAAAAAGCTCTCTCTCCCAAAGGCATGTTTTTTTTTTTTTGATAAATGGCTCTTTCATGTAGACACAAACCCAGCAAGACATTGAATCATGTGTTCAAAATATAATGCCTTAGATGATTAACAAAAAGTTAACATGGGAAAGGTATAATGTACTTAAGAAAAATCTCTTTATTCCTAAGAAGGAAAAGAAAGATGGGGTAGAAAAGTAATATTTACTGCCAGCTCCACAGCAAGTACATCCATACACAGTATAATTATTCAAATTCCACTGTCCTCCAGTAAGGTGGGGTTCCAGGGAACTTAGGACAATAGATCACCTAGAGTTGCCTAAAAATGTTACTCTATTGGAAGGAAATTCTCTGATAAGTTTATCAAAATTATGAGCAATTTCTTCCAACACAGTTAGAACTTGAGTGTAAAATGAATCAAATCAGTGTAAGCAGAAAGGTGCATTTGTCAAAGCAGTATTACCAGCAAGGAAGCACATTACAGCAAAAGTGTAGAAAACTGCACTTTCTTTGCTCAGAAAAGCTATAATTTGGCAAAGAACTTCAGTGTGTGCCTAAGTTATGAAGTACATTACATATGATGGAAATCAAGCAGTGAGGTTGTTATTCCCCAGAATGCTGTAACTTAATTTCCTCCATTTGTCAATTAGGAGTACATCGGAAAAATACTTTTTTAATCCAAGAATAAATATATGCAGAGAAGTAGGAGCACAAGTGTGATTGGTACAAGACTTCTGGCTGTGATGTCCAGACCTCACAGAGCTTGTACAACCACAACCATTTCTGATTCACCTGTGATTGAACATGCTACAGTTCTGCCAATAAACCAGAGTGCCTCAGGCCTTCTGGAAAGCCATTCTATATGAGAAACATGAAAATCCTGACTTCTCTTATTTATGATTTAAAGCAGAATCTCCAGAGCTTTGTCAAGGCTGAGAAACATGTACGCCTCAGGGCATGTGGCCACCTCCAGCTAATAGAGGTCAGGAGGAACAACACTTCCACCCTGGCCCCAGGAGGAACAACACTTCCCCCCTGGCCCCAGGACTACCTGCAGCATCCCAAGGTGTGTGCTATGGGCTACTGTACCAGGCAATTAATGTCCTTTCTCTAATTCCTCTGTCTTTGCCCACCAGGGACATCTCCACAAGGATCTCAAAGGCAACCAGCAACAGGATGAGAGGACAAAGCCCCCAGCTGTGCCAGGGGAGCTTCAGGTTGCACATCAGGAAGAATTTCTTCACAGAAAGGGTGCTTAAACTTTGGAATGGGCTGCTCAGGGTGGTGGTGGAGTCACCATCCCTGGAGGTGCTTGAGAAATGACTGCACATGGTGCTCAGTGCTGTGGTTTAGCTGACAAGGTGGTGATTGGACAAATATTGGACTCAATGATCTTGGAGCTATTTTCTAACCTTAAGGATTCTGTGATTCTGTGTCAGCTTCCAGGTTAAACCTGAAGGATGGCAGGAAATGCAGCTGTGCACTGGGAACTAGGACTGGAAATGTGGGAAGACAGCAGAGAGGGAGGATCTGCTGTCAAAGCAGATCAAAGAGAAGTGGAAAAAGGAGATTGGTGTGTACAGTGTTGCCCTTTATCTTTGCAAGTCAGTCCTGAAGCAGCCTTAAAACGGTGAAGATGGCTAAGCAGAGACCTTTGGACTCAGGCCTCACTGGCAATGTCCCTGCCATCATGTAACAGCTTCTCTGTCACCTCCTAATTCCTGATTATCCTTGGACATGTAAACATCAATTCAATCCCAGGCTATTTTGCAATAAAGCAGTTAGTTTTCCCCAAAACAGCTTCTCATGGGTAGATTTTTTGCTATAAAACTCTTGCTCAGTGAGCAGTGCATGAAATTTCACCAGGTTTGGCTCTCCTTGCCTTACAGTGTGTTCCAACAGGGTCACCCCTGGCTTTGCATCTCTAGGGCACAGAGCCCAAAGCAGTGTAAAAGCAAAAGGTCTGTTCTGGAGGAGACAATTCTCGATCACTGAGGAGGAATGGTGGGCATCACCAATGAGGGGAATAGGGAAAGGGATGAAAGAAAAGCAGTAAATGGCTGAGGAGACACAGAAGATGAGGGGATTTAAACCCCAGACCTTTTAATTTCTCCATGCACAGCGCCCCACTGTAAAGCACCCAGTTCCCAGTTAAAACTCAGCACTGCAGCTCCTTTCCCCAGGGTGCTGACCTCCCATCTCACCTGCAGAAATCATGGCCAAACACAACAAAGCTGAACTCTGCAGGGCCAAAATTTCTTGTGGAATGGTTACAGCTATGGTATGCTCCAATCTGTCCCAGTAGAGCTGTGTGGAGCTTTGACAGAGGAAATCTGGGCCCAGTCCTCAAGAGTTCATGAACCTTTCAGTAAAACTGGCCCCCAATCCAAAAAATCCTGGGCTCACATCCAAGAAAAACTCAGCTCCAAGAACATCCTGCCTTACCATAGCTCTTCTACATCCATCCACCGAGAACATGCCAGGAAATGCTCGATGCTCTTTTCATCTTGAATTGCACACAGAGAAACGGTGAGGGATCTTGGTAGTAGCAAAACAAGCAAAAGCAGAGGAGCCAGGTGTCTGTTAAAACCAGCTTGAAGGATTCTTTTCCTCTCTGGTAGCTGGTTTAACAACTGGGTATTAGTTCACATGAAATTACAGCTTCATTCCTATGGAATTATACACTACATCCATCTGTTCTTGCACTGAATATCGAGGAAGAGGCAAGGAAGATTTTAGGCTTTTCCTCCCATTCTGCAAGCAGAAGGGCATTTGACTTTTCATATTTGTCAGCCTACTCTGGGAAAATGACTTTCAAACACATGGCATGAACCCAGAGAGCTGCAAATAGAAAAAGGGATTTGATGGTGTGTGCCCTGGCAGACAATAGCTTTGCACAGGCATTGTTAGGACAGGCATGGCCAGCTTGCAGCTGCCAGGCTTCAGCTGGTTCCCACACAGCCCAGAAAAAGCTCTCCTGTACATCTCTGGCCTGGCAGCAGTGCTGAGCTGCCAGGACCTCCCAGGCTATCTGGGTCCTCAGACACTGTAGGAGATCAGAGGATGGACAACCCAAACCCTCCAGGTGGCTGCTGGGACTCTCTTTTGCAGCCCAGACAACTGATGGTGGCCCAAGCCCCTGATGTCATCTAATTATAGAATATCCCAAGCTGGAAGAGTCCCACAAAGACCACTGAGTCCAGCTCCTGGCCCTGCATAAAACAGCCCCAAAAATCCCACCATGAGCTTGAAAGCATAGTCCAAACACTCCTTGAACTCTGGCAGGCTTGGGGTGGTTTCCTGTCCTGCCTGTGGGCTACCCTTGGAGCACTTCCAACTCTCCAGATACATGTGAAAAGCCCACATTCTTCATCCCTCAGCAGTACAGAGAGCCTGATATGCCTCAGGGAGGTTTCTACCCTGGAATGACAGTGTGCACCCAATATCTGGAGTCTTCTCCCAGCTCCTTCTTTCAGGAATAGGGGAGGCAAACTGAGGGGACAGAGACACCCACCTGGCCACAGCAAAGGGCAGAGTGCTCTGTGCCAGGGTGTGAACTTCTTTCAACCCAAGGACAAACAGCAAGAATCTCAGGGGTTCACTGAGAAACCTCGAGGTGGATTTTTTCAGGTTTAGTCAAACAGGGATAGACAAGCAGGCTTGCTGTCATTTGCTCTGCATTCCTGGCTACTGCATGCTCAATGAGCAGTGAGCAGTGAAACCCTGCCCATGATAGATGTACTAAATGAGCAGGACAACAGTGGAACAGCTTAGCACAACATCACTCTATAGCCTATACCACTTGCATTGATTTTCCTTTCAATCAAGAAAAAGCAGGGGAAAACTCTGCTTCTACCACTGCCACCTCCAGGAATTTCCAATCATCCATGCAGAGAAGCCTGTTATCATCACTTTGCAGATTATAAAGGAAGAAAAATCCTGCTGTTGATTTGACAAGCAGTGTCAGCCCTCTGAGAAGCAGGTTCAGGTCAGGTCTTCCTGACACCTCCCATTCCCTCCACGGCTCTGAGAATCTTGTTTGATCTCTCTGTGTCCTTCAGATCTGCCTCTATAAAACAAAGCTAATGCTGCTGACCCAGAAAGCTCTGTAAGGAGAAAGGTCTTCACTTGTCTCTGGCACCACACAGAAAGAACCAAGAGAGAGCCTAAGAAAACCAGAAGGGGGTTATATTCTGCTCTGCTGCTTAATTGAATAAGCTGCTATTTGCAAGTAATTAAGGGAAAACTCAAGTGTCTGTGAGTGGGGTGAAAGAGGAGAATTCCTCTAATTTACATCTCATTGCCACTGAGATAAATATGCTTTTCTCGTTCTTATCAAAATGATTAACGAGACCTTCCTTAATAGCGATGCCTTTTAACGACCGTTTTCACCTAATGATTAAACTAATGGGAAGCTAAAGCCTGGAAGTTCATCTGCTTGTTTCATGAAAAAAATTTTCTCCCTCCAACCTCCCATCCAGTCCCAGTTATAAACTCCAGCTCTGCTGCAGATTTACCCAATAATGGAACTGGGAGAGGTTAAAGCCTGTTTAAGGGCCTCACTCCATCCGTGACAACATGATCCAGCCAAGTCTACATCGGTGGTTGTCAGACTGTCTGTAGCCCAGGCAAAGCAGACACATCATGATTCCAGAAATCCAAGCTCAGGTACCTCCCCAGAGGTTGCACTTATCCCTCACATCCTCCTCAGCCCATGTAATTTGTATTCCAAAATTCGTGTAAGTGATGAGAACAGTGTTTGGGGTTGGACCCACACATGTGCTGGATCAGCCACATGAACAGACCTTTGCTGAGTGCACATGGTTTTGGATGAGGATCCATCAAATCCAGGCTGGATTTGAGCCTCCCCAGGCTGACATCACAGGCAGCACTCAGGATATCCACAAGTAGGTGTTGGCTGTGTGATCGTGTTTGATCTCCCATTAAAATCAAGGCAGACCACAGGCGGCACTCAGATGCTTAGAACAGAGATCTCCAGTGTCCCTCTGTCACTCCCAGGCAGTTTGGGTATCACAGGCCATGTGAAATTGCCCTGGAAGTCCAGAAAATCAAGTCCTTTCTGTGGTGAGCAGAGTCAGCTGGAGAAAGATTCACTCTAGCACAGATGCCTTTGAGCTATTGATCCAGGAAGAGGTTGGTCACTCATAAGTTCTGGGCTATTTCTGTCTTGCCCACAGAGATTTTTGGATGCTGCCAGGCATGTCAGATAGCATTGGGCATCTTCATTTGGCAAATGAATCCCACCTCTGTGCTGTAATTTGTACTAGCTAAAAAAACAATAAAATGTTCCAAAAAGAAATCATACCCAGTGTCAATGTAAATGATCTCATGAGGTATAATGCTGGTAAAAAAACCCATCCTTTTGGGTCAGTTTTTCTTTTCTCTAAGCAAAATTCCTACCTGACATTTTATGCTTGCAAGAGTGCATTAAATAGCAGCACAACACTTAAGTAATTTTACATTTAGATTGCTTCTCCTCTGTTTGCTGCATGGGATGCTCACTCTGCTCCTTGCCAATAAGCCATCCAGAGAAGCAGAACGACATTAATGATCAGGAAAAAAACAAAAGCTAGTCAATAATAACCTCAGTGGTAATTTCCTGATGAGAAATTCACTCATTTCTTTATTTGTGCCTGGGAGCTCTCATTGTTCTTATTATGAATCCTCAGGCATAAAAAGTGGATGTGATTTCTAATTTAAAAAGAGTTGGTATAACCCTCTGAAAATGAATCTTCATGAAATGATAAAGCAGGGCTCTAATATTGTGTTTAGAAGGATGCCACATGTTCTGAATAATGTTGTGGGTGCATAACTGAGCAGGCAGCACTGGCTTGAATGGGACAGAAATGGGACCCCTTTGAGGTTCCTCAGAGACTCCATGTAGCCACATGCTAACATGGAGTGGACAGAGGATCTTTGCTTTGGAGAAGACACATTTCACTAGCCCAGGTGGCTCCATTCCCCATCCAAACTGGACTTGAGCACTGCCAGGGATGCCTGTGTTGGAAGGGGCCTACAAGGATCAAGTCCAACTCAGTGCTTGGTGGAATGTGCTGTGATGCAGGTGATGCCTCACCTGAAAAAGAGGGACACCTCTAAACCTAGAATCTGCTGACAGACATGAAACTCTCCCAGGAGTAAATGGAGTTTTCTCAACTGTTGCAGGTGATCTAGAGACATTTCTTGCTCTGACATGACACACCAAGCCTTCATGTGGACAACAGTGTTGGCACCCTTTGCACACCACAAAGCAATGTGGCATCTCTGTCACTCAGCAGTGAACCAATGAAGTACCAGAGCCCTGCTCAAAGGATTCCCAGACCCTTAGATATGGCATAAAAGATGAACTAGCTCCATCACTTGACAAGGTCAAAGCAGGAAATAATATATTTATTTGAAGATAAATTTGCATCACTGTGCTAGAGTTAGAGGAAAATGTGATGTCAGATTTTATTTCAGTTTTGCAGAATAAAGACCTTCCTTAATTGTTGCAGTATCTCAGACAGCTTCTATCTCCTGTCCTGAGGTGAAATCTTTGTCCATGGATTTTCTGATGTTCACACTGTCTAAAGCAAATTGAGTGTCAAATACAAGCTTTGAAAGTGTCTTTTATGTCCTTCTTTCTACATCTATCCCCTGCCTTGCAGTGAGAAGGAAGAGGGTGGTACAAAGGTTTCAACATAATTTAAAATATCATTTCCCAGCCTCGCTCACCTCCTCGTGGTCATTTCCTTCCTATTTTCTCCCATCAATTCTGTGATTGTATCTGACTTAGCACCTGTCTGGCCCCACCTCCCTGTGTCTGCTACAGCTGCCTAAAACATATTTGTAAAGCTCCTGAATGTTGAAGAATATTAAGCATAATTCTGCTCACTCCTACAAGGAGGAAAAGGACACAGAGATCTGAGCCATTCCTGTAACAGGGAATTTCTGTGTCTGGGAAAGCCTCTGTGAAGGCTAAATAAACCCAGAGGTGCATGAAGAAGTAAGCAGGACTAAGTGGTTTTAACTTCTTTACTGTGATCTCATGTGCAGTCTGGGACCAACTGGGCTGAAAAATATTTACAGGCCTAAATTAAACACTACTTACATTGTTCAAGAGCTATGGAAAGATACTTTGGGGAAGGTTTTGAGGAACTGAGCACAGAGACGATGAGGCTGATTTGGTTCTTACAGAGCAAACTGAAGATATTATTTGACAAAGCACAGAAAGAAATGGCAACAAGCTGGTTTGTCAGTCAATATGCCATTTCCTCTTCAACCCTGCCTCTAGAATTCAAGGAAAATTACTATCCAAGGAGCCTGTGTACCTCCATTTAAAAATTAAAACTAATCCTCTACTGTATTTTCACCAGCAAAAAAATATGATTAAACCACCATTATTCTGATCTTGGGGAGCATTCAGAGCTCTGATATGACAGAAATAACTGCAGAGCAAGTGATGGAGAGTCAGGACCCTCGAGGGGAAGGGTTTGGAAAATACCTCTGGGATTCAGAAGGGTGAGCAGTTCTTGAGCATATGGCTGAAGTAATTGCTCTCACTTCCTTGCTTCACAGAGCAGTTCAGGATAACCCAGCATGGCCTCCCAGCACAGTGGGGGAGAAGTCAGAGCATAAAAAACATATTTCTCTTCTATCTTAGAAAAGAAGAGCACGTGATTTGCAAATTCAGCATCAAATGGGCATCAGCGACATGAAAACCAGGTTATTGTCAGGTTATGCTGGAGGTTAAGCTGAACTTGAGGGAATGCTGGATGATGGACATGAAAAAAAAAACCATCTTGAAATCAAAGGTCTGGTATTGTTGAATTTCTCTATCTTGGGAAAAAACAGTTCCTGGCAGGAAGAAGTTTTTCAAATGTACTGGAACGTGAATTAACCCCTCCCTCTGGAAATCATTTTGTCTTATAAGTGAAAAATTATCAATTCTATGGCTGTAGTGATGCCAAAATCCACTTTAATGACAGGTAAAAAAATAGCAGGAAAAAAAATACCTCCATCATATACAGAGGGAAATGGTGGCAAGGAAAGGGACTGCTGGGAGCCCAGAGGGGCAGGAGCTGCAGCTCAGGGGTTTGTGGCTGGCAGCTTTTCTGCCTAACTGTGAATCTCTCGTGGCCCAGAAACTTATGGTATATTCTACACTTCCAATAAAAAGAAGAAAAGCAGTTAAGAATCTTTCATCAAAAAGCTCAAGGAGGGGACAGAGCCCAGAGATCTGAGCCAAGAAAACCAAAAAAGCCATTTATAAAACTTGATTCTTCAGAGATGACCCCACAACTCCAGCACTCATCCACATGAATCTGCTGAAATGTGACAATTTTTTTTTTTTTATAGAGGAGGTGGGAGGAAATTCCTGACTGTGAGTGGCTCACTGATGCCAAGCAGTGGGGTGGGGTCACCCACCAGCCCCCATGAGCTGAGGGGCATGAGGACAGCCTACACCTCCAGGACCTGAGCTCCAGCTCCCTTCCATGGCAAAAACAACAATCACACTGAATAAACATTTGTGTGATTTTTTATTGGATCATAGATCAGCTTTTTGGGTGTGGAAATCTATATCAAAGGTAGTTTGTGATTTCATTGCAAAGGTTTATTTAGCAAATAAAGTTAATTTGCCTAATTAAAAGAGGAAAAGGAAAGTACTCTCTTACTGGGCAATAAACAGGGAGTAGTGAGTTAATAGAAAAGAAAAATAATTATAATGGGGGAAAGAGATGGTAATTTTTCAGCTTTCCATATTCATCTCAGAAAAAGGCAAGACTATGCACTGCTGGGTAACCAGAATTCACCAAAGGATGATAGATGGCTAAACACTTCCCATATTTCTTCTCTTGAACATGTCCACTAAGCTTCACAAGCACAGAGAAACTTTAGAAAGCATCCCCTGTATACTACTCACCAAATCCATCCTACAGCTGCTGTGCCTTTCTCCATCCCTTCAATACTCTGAGCCATGACCACCAACACCTGGCAAAGGAGCAAAAGGAGCTGTGCCTGCAGTGAAACCTACTGGAAAACAGGTGAAAATGGAAATCAAACCAGCAGGCATCTTATGGATTCTTTGCTTCTTTTCTGCCAAGGTCAGGATTAAATAATGAGAAGGTGTTTCTTGTTCAGACTCAGATGTTCACCAGTTCCCATCCATGTCTCACAAGCTGTGAGCTCTACAGTATTTTAACAAGGTAAAAAATGCCAATGTATCTCTCTCTACAAGGCCTTTAAGGATAAACTGTCCAATTAAGAAATGACAGCCTAAATTATTTTTACTTTTAATCCAATAACCAATCACCTGTGCCCCGAAATGTGGACTTTTCTATCCAATTACACAAAACAACCCAAACCCATGAAGAAGGTGAAGTGAAGAAGAAGGTGAAGAAGAAGGTAAAGAAGAAGAAACAGCCTCCTCCCTAAAACCTTCATCTTGCTTCATATATATTACTAACAGCCTCCTCCCTAAAACCTTCATCTTGCTTCATATATATTACTATATCCTAAAACCTTAAACTCTAAGTTTTCCACCATGTGTTATCACACACTTCTATTCAAACTCCACACTCATAATCTCAGTTCTGTCATTCAATTTTAGAAGCCTTCTCCACAGCCTCAGGTCAAATGCAGTGTTCTCTTGGGGGTCATTGCCTGACAGCACAGAAAGTCTAAAATTCTCAGCATGCAGGCTTTCAACAGGCACCCACACAGTGCTGTGAAACTGGAGGGGGAAATATCCTCCTGGGGAGGGCAGAGGCAGTGCAGAACCACCTGAGAGCCCCGTGCCCCAGAGAGGTGCTCAAGCAAAGCCCTAAAACAGCCCTGCCCGTGCTCTGTGGGGTGACAGCCCCCACACCCCAGGCATCAGCAGCTCTCCCTGCCCAGAGCAGGCTCCCAGGGGAGGATGGAAATCCCAGGCAGGGCACGGGTGAGGCTCTGCCCTTGGCTCCAGGTCCTTGGCTTCGGCCGCAGACGGCAGCGAGGGTGGGCAGAGCAGTTTCACACGACCTTCCTCCCTGAACCAAAGCTGCTGACGTCCACCCAGCCCCAGTCCTGGGCACGGGGCCAGGGCCTGCCTGCCAAAGGCTGTCCCCCTTCCAAAACACATCAGCTGGAATTGCTGAATCCCTGAACCTGCTCCGGGAACGGCCCCGGGCTGGGGCTTCATCTACACATGAGCACAGCCTGATGCACAGTGCTCCAGCAATAACCTGCAAACCTCCTCTACACCTCTGAAGTAGGGCTGTGGAGACAAAAATCACCTTGCAGATTCACTAGGGCAATCCATAAATGAGACTTAAAATTAAGTACTGGCAACCTCATTTTATAGCCCAAACCCTCTGTCCTACAGAGTTCAGTTTTTATCTTTTTTTTTTCTTCTGTTACTCTTATTTTTCACCTAAAATAAATAAGGAAATTATTTATTTGAGAGTTGTCCTTATCTTTAACAAGATACCTGGATTTCAATATCAGGGATTGTTTCTCATTTCTTGGAGATAACAAAAAAAAATGTGCTCTGGGGAATTCTGATTTACATTCAGCAGCTTGTGAGAAACCTACTGATAAAAATATTCAAGGAAGAATTGAACAGATTGTGTCTGAGGATTATCTCTACACCCAAATGTATGTGTAAAAAATAAATAAAAGCAATAAAAGCCATTCCATCTGCACAGAGATAGAAGCAGGCTTCTTTTGCAGTAAGAAAAGCCATTATTTAAGTTATTATTTACAGAATCAGACAAGTTTGTGTTGGAAGGGACCTTAAAGGTCATCTCATTCCAACTCTTCTGCCATGGGCAGGGACACCTTCCACTAGACCAGGTTGCTGTCTCTGCGACAGCGGAGGAGAAAAATAAACAAATACTGAATTGCAGAATAACTTTGCAAAATAACATTATTAAAAAAAAAAAAAAAAAAGTGGTTTAGCCTCTCTCTGCTTATGAGCTGGAAGAAAATGAGTTTAAAGAAACCTGATCAGGTGATAACTGCATTATGCCAATTCATTCCTCCCTCCAGCACAGGTCCTTTAATGAGTCCTTTTTGCATTGCAGCTGCCATCCCTTGGCTGACTGGCCAAACCCTCTTCTCAGTGAGGTGTTTAGTCCCAGATCATCTCCCTTATAGAGCTGCAAGTATCTTCTGCAAGATTAAACAATTTCTGGGGGAGATTTTCCGAGAGACATGAATTTTCTTGGGCCATAATTTGTCCTTGGGAAGATCAGCCTAGTCTGGAGGGCTTTCCAGTGGAGAGGGCAGGGGCAAAGACATCCCAGTGCAGAAGGCCTGAAGAACAGCACTCAAATGGCTAAACTACTTATTGAAAGTCATAGAATCAAAGAATGGTTTGGGCTGGAAGGGACCTTCAAACACCATCTCATGCCAACCTGCTCCCTTGGACAGGGACACTTTCCACTATCCCACGTTGTTCCAAGTCCTGTCCAACTTGGCCTTGAACTCTTCCAGGGATGGGGCAGCCACAGCTTCTCTGGGCAACCTGTGCCAGGGCCTCATGACCCTCACAGGAAAGAATTTTTTCCTACCATCCAATCTAAATCTCTCCTCTTTCAGTTTAAAACCATTCCCCCTTGTTCTATCACTAACTGCCCTTGTAAATACATTTGTCTGCACAGACAACCTTGGAAACCTGCAACCTCTGTTCATGCACAAGAAAAGAGAACATTTAAGGCAGAAAAGTGATATCTTCCCCCCATCAGCCCTGCAGCTCAGCCCTGGGAGTAGGAAAATATTCAGAGAACAGGTCTTCCCAGGTGTTCATGCACTGCAGAGCATCCCAGCAGAGGCAGCAGCTCCTTCCAGCCCTCCTGCTCAGAAGATGAGCAGTGGCTGAACCCATCAGGACCATGCTCCTAAAAAGTGGCATCAGCAAGGAGAATCCATCAGCAAGGAGAAAAGGTCTTGGAAATCTGGGAAGACACAGAGGGAGGCGTGTCCACGGAGGTCTGCTGGCACTCCAGAGAGGTACAGTGGTGGTGTTGAGTGAGGATGAAGGCAGACAGGATTCATCACACCACAGCCATGAGCTGTGGCCTCTCCCCAGCTGAGCCATGAACAGGAAAAGACCAAAGCACTTGGGACAAACTGGGAAAATGATCCCAACTCCAGCAAGAAGCTTGGATGGGAGAGGGAGGAGAAGGAGCAAAAGAGACAGGATGTTTTCAAGGCTGGAGAAGTCCCATCTCTTGAGGAGCCAGGGGTGTGCCAGCTCTCCAGTGGGATAGCTCAGCAGCTTCCTTGTTTTCCCTGGATTTTACCAGCACAAACAGGACCTTCCAAACCCCCCATGATGTCAACTAAGAGAATTCAAGACTAAAGTCATGATTTGGGGCTGTACCATGAAGATGTTCAAGTCTGAAAAGAGATGGGTCTTTTACAAGGAAAATGAAACAACAGTCTCCCTGCTTGGCCTTGGAGTTCCTCAGGGAGGCAGATGTTTGATTCCAGGATTTTGGCACCCGAGACATGAAGACCACAGAAGGGAGAGAGCAGAAAGACAGACATATACACTGAATTCCAAGTATATTTGCCTGATAGGGGTGTAGGACATACAAGAATTTCAGCAAAATGCCTGTCAATTAACTAAAAAACTATTTTTATAGAAAGTATTTCATACTTTTGGAAATTAGTAGCAGCCCTATTTAAGGCTGCCTGTTCATAAACAAACCCGTATCACTGGAAAAATTTCAGATTTATATGAAGCCTAGGATTTTCATGTTTTATTAATGATCAGTAACATCCTATTTATCAACCTATGGGCCAAGAAAGACATTAACTGATGGAAGCTAAAACCTGTGCTTGGTTGTGCTGATTGCTCCCTCCGTGGTGACTGGCATTCCAGTCAGCCCCAGACACTGAAAAATCCTGAGTCAGGCCTTAAAACCCACATGCCCCGCTTGAAAACCACAAGAGAATTTGACATTTATGAATAATAACAACAAAAACAGCAGCAGCAACAACCTTGGTATCTCACCCTTGGCATTCTGCTGTATTTCTAGCTTGTATTTCTCAGCTAGAACTTATTTTTGATCATGAAGCCTGAGAATATAATGGGTTAGAAGGCCCTAGAAGTTGGATGCATCAGAAAAAAAACCTCATCTATTGCAAAACAAACAGTAAAATTACACAACAGCATTGTGCTTGGCATCTTTACAAAGCAGGAATATTCTTATTTTCTGCACTTACCTAGACAAATCTACCAGACATCTTTCCTCACCAGCATCTAAGGGACTTTATGGGGCAGTAAAAACTGAATTAATAAACACAGATAAGAAGCAATACATTATTGGCTAGGAAAAAAAAAAAGAACATACTTGTCTTTCAAAATATTGGAGCTGTTAAAACCATCAGGGAAGAATTAGGTAACTTTATAGCTGATTTCAGTCAGTGGGCATTGGAAGAACAAGGGTTTGCATCCCAATGGCCTTCTGCACATGAAACATTTACAGACCCCTTTTTATGTATGTGCATTTCAACATTTTTAGTTGTGTCCTTCTCTCAATTTATTCAGTTTTACATTGAAAAGACAGAATAAGAGAGCAGCAATGTGAAAGCCAAAAATACCCCTGATTTTCATTTTCCAAAAATGGCCAGTTTGGAGGGGAAAATAAAAAAGTTTTATTTGGTCGGTTAAGGCAAATGGCCCATTTTGAAATAAAAAAAATGCTGTTCCCAATGCAAACAAACCTTCTGGCATTAGAAATTATGTGATTGGATTGTGCAAGTCAAACGTGTCTCAGCGGACTGAGGGGCAAAGGGAGCAGCTTTGGGCATGTTCAGGGCTGCAGCCACAGTGCTGGCCTCTGTCCTCTTCTCCTTCCCTCCTTCAACAACCTTCAGACTGCTGCCTCAGTTTCCCTCAGTGTAAAACACGCTAAAAATAGCAACTCTCCTCCTGGAGGAAGCTCTGAGGAGTAATTAACTAATGCTAGCAAAGTGCCAGCCAGCACTAATCGCTATCATTATGCAGGAGAGGAGCAGTGGGGTTTGCTTTGGTCCTGGTGATGCTTGTTTTCCTGGATTAGATGAGCCACAGCACCAATGAGCCACTGATGGGGCTCTAAGTGACTCCTCAAGGCACTGCAGCAGGTTCTGAAAATATAAACATCCACAAATTAATTTAGCTCTCCAACAGCCTCTGGGAAAGTGAAGCCTCCCTCACAATGTGGAATGCTGAGGAAAAAGGAAAGAAAAGTTATTCCTGCTATTCCAGGCTGATAAAGTGCCTGGGCTGAGCTGTACATCCCCATTCACCCTTTGATTTGTTCTGCAAATTCAATGTGGTCACAACAGCACTGTGGTGGCCCTGATGCAGGCACCTGGAGTCATGCCCTGGGGAGCAGGAAATTGGGAATGGGGCCAGGCTGGTGCAGGAAGGATGGGGGAAAGCAACTGGTTTTCAAAGCAGGGAAAGAGAAGAACTTAGCCGGAGGAGCAAGAGTCAAGGCATTCCCTACACCTTCTGGTCAAAAATCTGGCCAAAAATTGGGAATGCTTTGTGGAAGAATCAGAGATAGGGACATTACCAAATCATCTATGGAACAGGAACTTCTGGTGCAGACAGGCCTTTCATGAACATGGAGGTTTTACAAAATAGAGGACCCAAGCTATGATGTGTCCAAAAAAACATTTCTCTGCCTGGGAGAGCAACAGCTTCTCTGTCATCCAGTTTTTGCATCAGGAGAGGCTGCTGGGTCAATATCAACTAGAAATTGTTGATCCCATGGCAGGGGGGTTGTAACTAAATTATCTTTAAGGTCCCTTCCAGCCCAAACAGTTCTATGATTCTATGAAATTACAGCAGGGTCCAGAACAAAGCTGTTGTTTGCAATCTGCAGAGATAACTCTCTGCAGGGACTTTCCCAAAGAATGCTCCAGGGGTGGGCATCCCCCATGGCCATGGCACCAGCAGAGCCTGCAGACTGAGAAAAGTCTTTCTTCAGGTTTGAAAGAGGGATAACCATGCTCAGGCCAAGTGCAGAGCTCAGATTTAATTGCACTCCCTATTTAGACAATTGAAGGGAAATAGATTTGCTGACTGCTGTCTAACTGTGAAGACCTAACAAAGCAGGGAGATGGGAATAGTCCTAGGTCTGGACATGTTCCAAGGTGGTAGCAGTAAAAACAAAGAGCTATTCCCACAGGAAGAGACAGTGTGAAGGAATCTTCTTTCACAGTTCTTTCCTCTCTGGCAACAGTTTCTCAAGTTAAATATTTATATATGCATATATGCATTCATGTACATACCCTCACAAAGCAAGGCAAAAAGTCAAATCTTACGGTCTGAAAAATGGATCTAATCAAGTAAACGATCTTCAATCTTGAAATTTCCCTTACAAGACTCTAAAATGTTTTATTTCAAAGTACACCCTCAGCTTTCCAAGTACAGAGTCATTTATAGATTAAAATTTTAAGTATAAAGCCTTTGAAGTCCCTTTTAAACTTCCCAAAATGCTTTGGAGATGGGAGGTTCAAACTTACAAAACCCTGGGAAAAAAGGTGCCCCTTTAGAGCCAGATGGGCCTGATCATCCTGTTCACTCCAAAACCCCTACAATTAGTAAGATAATTTGGAAAACCCAGCATGTGTTACCCCAATATGACATTAGATGTCACCCATGCACTGCATTTACTGCCTGTCCCCCGATCCTGGTCCCCACATGGGAAAGCAGCAGCCCATTCCCCCCCTCACCCCAGGGCTGGTCATTCAAGCTGAGGGGATCTCAGGATATCACACCAGGGAGGCCCCTGGAGTACCAGGAGAAATGCCCACAGCCTGGATCTGATACCTCAGCCTGGAAAAGGTGGGATAGGAGCAGTATCCATGTCCCCATGGCCTTGCAGGACAGGGGTGGGTCTTTGGACTCAGGAGAAGGTCCAAGATGCAGATGTTTAACTCTGTACAGTCCCTGACCCGTGCCAGCCAGCACTGCCCATGTCTGGGCAACCTTGAGGTGGCTGAAGGGTTTGGAGACGAGTCCCCACTGGGATGCACCCCTAATTTAGCCAGAAGAGAGTACAGCTGTGTGGAACTTAGATGTTCTGTGTCACACACACGTCCATGGCCAGGAAATGGGTCCCCAGAGGAGACAGGAGGCGGAGATGGCACAGAGGTACAGGGAACATGTAAGGCAGCCAGGGTGCTCTGCAGCCCCCATTCCCCTGGCTCAAGGTCTCCTTCACACACCCTCTCCTCCAAGGACTGCTTCACCCTCCTGTTCCCTTGCTAAAGGAGGGGAACCAGAACCCTGGGAAGGTGGCCACCAGGCTGGAAAGCTGGGAAGGAGCCAGCTGAGCAGCCCCACGCTGGGAACCACCCGTGGTGCTATTTGGGCACTGTCCCAGCCCTCCACCAAGTGGGGCAGGATCTCCCTGAGGGCTGACAGGAGCCGGCAGGAGGAATGCCATGGACTGGAGAAGGAGGCCGACCTCATTAAAGCCATGGAAATCCCCTTCCACATTCCCGGCTGCGGTGTTTCCTCTCTTGCAAGAGCGTGAGGCAGTGGCAGGCAGGGGGAGGCACTTTGGGGAGCGTGTTTACAGAACTCCTGCCAAACCACAGGAAGTCCCAGCTCCTGGAGATGGAGAATGGGCGGAGGAGGAGGCAGATGTGGCCAAGGCTCTGTCAACTCCTCTCCACTGCCACTGGCAAACAAAAGCCAGAGCACAGCAGTGCTGTTGTGCCCGGCCATGTGGGATGCAGGAGGGCCTGGAGTCTTCTCCCTTTGCTGTTTTATCTCAGAGCAGCTCAGCAAGTGAAGTCCTCCAGCAAAGGGGGAGAAAAGCACCTGAGAGATAGGTAATTTTTCTGCACACTTCTAGAGTTAAGCACACCTCATTGTACTTCTGGCTGTGGCAACTGAGAACAGACTCAGAAATGGCATCCAACAGCTCACCGTGCAGAAAGCCGACATTCAGTTGTATTAGCATATTTTTTTAATGATTTCTAAACAGCATTCATCTGCTGCACCCTGTTTACCCACCCAAGGAATGCCACCTTGTGGGGTTCTGGCATCTCTCTGAAGGGCTGGCAGCTGAGCTGTCCACACACACAAGTAATCTAGAGGAAGGTTTTCCTTCCCATGGCATGAGAGCTTGAACTACATGATCTTGAATGTTCCCTTCCAACCCAAACCATTCCATGATTTTATGCATCTGCTGCCTCTGCCACCACTCACAGCCATGACTTGCCATTCGTCCAGTGAGGCTATCAAAGGTTTGGGCAACAGCTTGAAGATGCTCCTCCTTGATCAGAAGGTGCTGGACACCCCTACCAATACATCCTAGAATGGCAATGAGCTCTTGAGACTGGGCACCACCAGGGTCTCCTCTGCTGACATCAGCTGAGCAGCTGAGCTCAGCACATGTTCCACATTCCTTTTCATTTCATTAGGGACAACAGCCTTACAGCAGTCAAGGATGTTTCTTTATCTCCCACAATCTCACACTCCTGGTGGCTTTGGCTGCATCCTTGGTGAAGACCTTGCACTCATAATGGCTTTAACCTGAAGGTGGGTAGGTTTAAATTAGATATTAGGAAGAAATTCTTTACTGTGGGGGTGGTGAGACACTGGAACAGGTTTGCCCAGAGAAGCTGTGGCTGCCCTATCCCAGGAAGTGTTCAAGGCCAGGCTGGATGGGGCTTAGAGTAACCTGGTCTAGTGGAAGGTGTCCCTGCCCATGGGAGGGGGTTGGAATGAGATGATTTTTAAGGAATCTTCTGACCCAAACTATTCTGGTATTCTATGATAGGTATCTACAGAGAAGCCACCATTCCCCAAAGTACTCAGCACAGCCCTGTCCTCACCATTTCACTTGTTTGAGGAGGACAGACACTCCACACCCTGATTTATCTATCAACACCTGCAGGGGTACAGACAGGCAGAAAAACAACCTACCTACCAAAACATTGCCTCATATTGCTCAAGCCAGTCAGAACTGAAAATTAATTCCTAACAGACTGAATTTAAGACCTAAAGAAAAATACAAGTTCATTTATTGGACATGCTATTTCAAAATGAATAATATAGTTCTTGTTTAAAAGCCACTAAAGAGACAGATTTAATAAAAGAGCAAAGTTTCCAAGAGGTTTCATCTGACAGTGAATATCATATTGAACATAGTCAGGAAGAGAAGTTATTGTAGTCTATATAATTAGTCCTTCCCTCCACCCCTGTTTGGCAATCACTTTATCAAATTACAGATGTCCAGACTGGATTAAGTGTTGCTGAAATACCTTGCAGTCAAAATCTTTGCACAGTGTTCATTATCATTAATTAAGTGTATGCGATCCCAGTTCCCAGAAGAATGTCCTTTTCTGTTATCTGAGCTATATTTAAACTCAGGAGAATTCAGCATACATTTTTAATAGAAATTCAACAGACAGTATTGACATTTCTTTTCTGTTTACAGCAGCCTTTTAACATCACAAAAAACATCACAATGACCCAGGGAAATTGTGCTTCTCCTTTTCAGCTAAAACCCCAGTTCTTTAAACCAATTCTGAGATCTTTCCATCACCCTATTCTAGACTCAGATCCAGAAATGCCTTGCCCCACTTCTAAGTAGTAAACTCTGAGTTTACTACTAGTGATGTGCTTGTTTACACCTCCCAGTACTCTCTCTGCTCTCTCCAGAGGGTGGATTTCCTGACTCACAGTGCCTCTAACCCATTGCCCAAACCGGCTGCTCCCCATCCTGTCTTTGTGCAGCTGACTGTTCCTCCTGCCTTATTCCACCCCACATGCCTCCTGACTGAATCTCACCCTACTTTGGAAAGGACATTATTCCACAAACTGAGAGTCCCTCTCCTTCCTAATCTCATCCTCCTGTGCTTTTCTCAGTTATTCCTGACTCTGCATGTCCAGTGGATTGAATAATCCTCCTCTAGATTCATCCACCCACCCTGAAGACCCATGTTCACCATCACTATCCTTCTCAGAAGTCCTGTTAAAAAGCATCTGAGTTGTGCTTCAGCTGCATAATAAGATTAGTGATGAAAGCCCTGCTGGAGCCAAGGTAGCTACTGCATTTCTCCTTTGCAGAACGGAGTTTGATTGATCCAAAAGTTTTCTCTTGACCAGTCCTTAATGGCTGATATTAATTTCCTTCATTACCTGTCATGTGTTTGTAAAATGGTCATTTAATTACCTGTCCTTCACTTCTCTTTTGTAAGAGTGTGTGTTTCCTACCCTGTTGACTGTCCCACTTGACTGTACAGGTCTGAACACCCAGTCTTGCTCTGCCTCACCACCCCTGATCCTCAGCATGAAACAGCCCTGTTACAGGTCACTAAGGGGAGAAAAGCCCCTCCAAAACATATCTGCTAAACATTCTCAGTGCCTTCAGTGAATGTTTGGGTGCCATTCCTAATATTAGTCCATTAGACCCTAAAATAACACCTTAAGTACACAACACATCACCAGCTTCCCCACAGGTCTGCAGAGCTTTGGCTCTGGTTCATAGCATTGTGGAGACTAAATGTCTCCATCCGTGGGTTAAAAAAATGCTAGTGATGTTTATCTGTTCCAAGGAACACCTGTGAAATGGATTCACACATTGAAACAACTTGTGTTCACCTCATTGGAGAAATGAGAACCCAAGATTTCTTCAGTGCTTCCCAGCCAAGCCCATACCCCTGTCCTCCTGGGAAGGAAAGCGTTCCCATGAAGGCTGGGCTGAGAATCAAGGAGAAAATCCACATTCAATGAAGAATTTTCTTCCCCAGCAGCATCCCAGAGGGTTTTTGTGTAGGAGCTTGTTCGTACCTGATGATGCGACTGAGACCTGTGCTAAGGTGGCCCCAGGGGACTTTAAAACACACTTGACTGAAGCACCTCCACTAAAAGCTGCTCCCTGGGGTCCTTATACTACCAAAGAAATGGCAGAACATCACTCCGGGGGGTCTTTAGGGATCCTCAAGGTAGCAAGCATGAATCCCTGCTGTTGGGGATAGGGATTCTCTACCATTTGGAGGGAAGTTGCTCACAGTTACACAACAGGGAAGAATCAGAGCTTGCCTTTCTCTCACTGCTCAGCTGAGACCATCTTCAGGCTGCTCATCTCTTCTGTGTGAGATAAAATTTATCACAAAGCCAGTCCCTCCTTGCCAGAAGATGGAAGTGGTCCAATGAAAACAGGACAAATACACCAGCTAATGCCAGCTCTCTGTCAGTCAGCCTTCCCTCTGAAATGAAAAGCAAAGCAAGTCCCAGAGGTCTCTCCTGCTCTGAGCATAGCTTTACAATTATAAATTATCCCAAGATTATCTCTGTCCTCAGCAGAGCTGAATTCACCTCTGCTGTGTTTGCTGGGGGATTAATTGCTGCTGCATTAGTTGCACTGCAAAGCAAAAGCTGGGGGTGCAGCAAGCTCCTGATTGCCACCATCATTCAACAAGGGGTGACAAATTTACAGCCAAATACACAGGAAAGACTCTTTGATTAGCACAGTCTGCAATTAACCAGCACAGACCACTGCTGGGGAGGAAATCAAGGTAAAAAACACCAGGCATCCAAAGGATGTGAGCAAGGACAGGGATTAGGGTGGCACTGGTAAAACAGCAATGCCCAGAGCTGACCATCCTGGCTCCAGGAGGCACCATCCAAGGATGAACAGCTGCTTCTTCCTCTTCCCACAACCTAGCATGATGTCTGACAGTGCCTGGATGCAACATCCGACTCATTCCTTGACATCCTCTCCCACACTGCCAGGAGATTGCACTGGTTCCAATTTCTAGGACTCTGCATTCAAAAGAGATGCTCCAGGACAGCCCTTCCATCCCACATCTTCCCTTGATGGACCACACATCTCACATGGGGAAATGTGGAGATATCTGAGGATGGTCTGGTGCTATTGCAGAGCACTGGGCTTGCTTGAAGTGTCTGGCTCTATCTTGGATATCCTGCCTGAGTGTGAGGAAAAAGGAGCTTCATTTCCAGCAGAAAAATTTCCCACCTGCAGAAGTCACCCACAGCCTCACCATCCTTGTCATGGTGGGAACAAGCAGCAAACACATCACTCCTCACTGAACCGGGCTAGATCAGAGGAAAGCTGAGATCCATGGGATTGCAGGAGGACCCTGGACATCAGCTCTGCTGTCATCCCCCTCTGGTGCTGCGGGACTTCCAGGCACATGGAAATGTGGTGAGAGCTCTGGGCCCAGAGGCTCAGATGAAACACCAGAAGCTCCACAGCTCTGAGTGGGACCAGGGCTGAAAATCTGTCAAGCTTTCTCATGAGATTTCCTCTCTCCCTCCTGGTTCTGTTTGGACTGGAAACACCATGAGAATAACTTTCCTCCTTGCATTTCAGCAGTTTTGCTTCCGGGCCTGGGCTAAACAAGGAAGTGCAGAGGCGTGGGAACCAAGGGGAGACACAAACACATGGGAGCACAGGATGAATGGCTCCAAATCCCTGCATTCAACTCACTGCCTCCATCAGGGTTCTCCTGCCAGCTGAACTCCTCTGCACAGGCTGGGACTTTCAGGTGGAGGTGGTTATCTGTGGTTCAGATCCTTCTCTCCCTTAGGCAGCAAAGCACTCCCAGGAATAACTCAACTTTTACTGCTGTGAGACAAGAACATTTGGACCAGGATCTTGGTGCCTTTTAAAGACACATCATCCAGCCAGCAGCAGAGCACTTGGACACAGAGCCTAGACCTCCTAACCTTTGTCCTTCTGTGATAAAAGGGTTTGACTTCTTGATGCACTCATCATCTCAGCACCCTGAAAACAGAGTCCATTTCAGGTGTGGAGTACCACAAACCACTTCATGGGAGGCTGACCCATTCCTCCAGGATCCAAACTTCTTCATTGCTCCACGCCTTCAGCATCCACTGACAAAACAAGTTGTGCCCACAGGAGCAGGTATGGCATGCAGGGATGAATAATGATCCTATCACCACATACATATTTCAGGATAAAATTCCAGCTTCACCACAGCCTAATGCACCACCCAACATGTGTTTACACCAAACAATCAGTAACTCAAAGCTACAAAGAATGAGGAAATGGGAAGGAGTTTTTCCCATACCAAGCAGCTTGCAATTTAAGGCATTGCTCTTTCCCATAAGTCTCCACCAGATTGGCATAGAAATCTCTTTGGGATTATGTGGATCTATTCAGCAGTTCAAAGGTTAATTGGAGCTACACCAGCATATGAGCAGAAAGGAAGGGACAATTTCTAGCAGCAAGGTCATGTATCTACTGAGCACTTCCCTCTGGAGCATTCATCATTATTTAATTATCACTGTTAGCTAGCATGAATTAAAGTATTCTGGGTCTCTTAGGCTTTGTGGAAGAATAAAAACTTCTGGGTTTTTTAAGAACTTCACAACAGGAGATTGTGGAACATCCTTCTGGCCCAGCTGGCCCTGTCTCTGGGCACTTGGGACAAACAACTGAACTTACTTGACTCTACAACTTCTAGGCAGGACTGGCCCAGATCATGAGCAAAGAAGTTCCAGGTGGGTCTCAAGGACCTGCAGACAGCAGTGGCACAAGCCAGGAGAGGACCCAGTGAATAGAGAGGACATTTAAGTGGCTTTAATTTGAACCAAAATAGGTTTAGATTAGACACTAGGAAAGAATTCTTAACAGTAAGGGCGGTGAGGCCCTGGCACAGGTTGCCCAGAGAAGTTGTGGGTGCCCCATCCCTGGAAGTGTTCCAAGGCCCGGTTGGATGGGGCTTGGAGCAACCTGGGATAGGGGAAAGTGTCCCCTCCATCCTGCCAGAGGCTCATCACTGAACAGGTTACATCTGAATTTGAGCCCTTAATACCTGTTGCAAAACCACCTTCCCCTCCTGGGTGCCACCTGGTAGCAGCACCCAGACAGCTTCTGCTGTCCCCTTGTCTGTCATGTTCCTGCTCTGAACACATCCCCAGAGACACAGGCACAGCTTCTCCATGTCCCTGGCTCAGACAGAGAAGCACAGCCCTGAGCTGTGTCCTCCTCTCCCTGTCAGAAGAAGCAAGAGAGGCAGAAATGCACCCAAGAGACACCCTGTGACTCTGGTCCCTGCCAGCTCTCTCCAATCTGCCCTGCCCAAGGCACTTTTCCCTGTCACAGTCTGGCACATCTATTTCAAATGCTGAGGATTGCCACATATCACGGGGAACAAGAAAGAGATTCCCACCGGGGAAGCAGGGCCCTGGAGCAGAGTGGCGTCAATGACATGCCCTTGAGGTTCAGAGAAGGAGGACACAACTGCTTGTTAATCCTGCTTCCCAGCTGGTGATTTCTAGGGATAACCTAGCCAGGGAATTCTAGGGAAAATGTTAAAAGAGCTTCTAGCAATGCACTGTGAGAATAAAATCCCCATCGCTGCAGCTCACAGGGAGGCAACACTGCTGGTTGCACAATAAACCATGTGAACCACTGGACACAGATCCAAGGATCAGGAAACAAGCAGCAAAGTCTCCAGTAAAATCACCTCTTTCACTATTTGGTTTTAGGAACCCAGATGTGACCCCCTGTGTTAGGGTAGATTACATGATGGTCCCAAGCCTGCCTTTCAACCCCACTTTTCATGAGTCCAATATTTTCTCTTGTTATCTTGTGCCTTTAATTATTCATGTTCACATGTTCACCCCTACCACATTCACCTCCTTACCCTTATCCCAGGCCCTCTCCCCAGCTTCCCCAGACACCATGAGCCCTCAGCCTGTTCTTGACCTCTCAGAGTGGCAGTCTTGAGCTCTTCAGACCTTGCCTGTGACTTTATGCTTCAGCACTTTTATTAATTCAGAGGTGCCTTGTCTTAGAGGACAGAATATGTAGCAATCTGAAGGCACGAGGTAAGGCCACATGCTTGCAGCCCCAGAAGACAAGCACATGCTCTGTGCCCAGCTAGATGCTACCTGGCACAGTCCTGCCACTGAGGACCAAGAAATGAATCAACAGCACAGTGCTCCACCTTTACACAGGCAAGGCAAAGAGGCAGAGGTGAAGAAAAGTCACGAAATCAGAGCTGCATTACTCAGCACGGTCAGTTTGTCATTGCAGCACGATCTACCACCTGAGTCACAGGAGTAGAATTCATTCCCCTTAAATTTTGACCTCTAAAATGTAGAATCTTATGTCTGGCCACACAGATTCAGCTTCCTTTACAGTCTGTGATTCATCTGACCTCTCTCAGACACTATTGTAGATTGAATCACACTCTGGTTCTTCCTATTTTTCTGCATTGGCAGTGAAGGGAGCCGACGGTGACTAGTTCATCCAAAGCCAGACATCTCAACTCTATATGCCAAAATAAGAGCAAAGGAATCCCACTCTGGGTATTGTCATTTCTCCCTAACTGAAGGGCTTAAAACTTTCAAAGCAGAAGGACAATGACAGCTGAATTTGTGGTGGGCTTTTCATGCCAACATTCAGAGACTGTTTCTTCCCTGCCAGCTCACTCAATTTAATTCATGGGAATGTCCAGAAACAGGAACCCCTGGAGGACAGCAAAAAAATGAGCCAGGCTCTGGCATTTCTGTGAGCAACCAGTTCTTAATTATTTGACTAATACAAGCATTGTGCAGCAACTATATTGCATTGAGCAGTTCGTGGAGGTTTCTTTGTCACTCATGTACAAACCTCCACAAGGGTCTAGGGTTTCTGCAGAGGTTTGGGTACAAGAGCACAATGGCAAACTACAACTCTACTAAGGGTGTTTGAGGAATTTATAATGAAACTCACCTTAAATGTAATTTGGGTCAGGAAGGATCAGAGCACCAGAAAAGGTGGGCTAATGCTGATCAGGAAGGAGATGTATCATGGGCATGAGGCAAACCCTCCCCAGTTCTGGAAAGGGCATGAGCATACTGGGAAAACCACAGGAATGGGGGTTTCTGCACAGAAGGGACACAGCTACCCTGGGAGGAGGCTGCAAAGAAGCTCTCTGAGCCATGAAAATGGAGACAAAATTACTCACAAGCCCCTGGATGCTGGATACCTGTGAAGATGTGGGCTCTCCCTTCACTAGGAAATAGGTCAAATTTGGTTAGAAATTAGGATTTTTATCATTTAAGCTCCCCAGCCCCTGAAGTATTGCTAGTTGAGGGTCCTAAGGCAGAGCACAGCCAGGAGGGAAGGAAATGACTTGGGCTGTGCCCAGGGGCTGCACTCAGACCCCACAGGGCTATGGCAGAGCCAGGAGGAGAGCACAGGAGAAGTCTTACAGCAAGGTCGGACAGCAGCTGTCTCCAGGAATGAATCCAGGAGCAGCATCCTCCTGGGATGGGCCAGGAGGATCTTGCATTGACTGACTGCCCTTCCTGAGTTTGGGAGGAAATTAATCTCCCACCATGGGCTCCAGTTTATTTTTACATTGCAAGTTAGCCCGAAGGGAAAAAAAGAAAATCATAAAAAAGTTCTATTCCCTAAAAGGAATCACAAATTTCACAGCGACCTAAGGAGATTAGTCAAATCCCTGTGACCGTCAGCAGTTTCACTTAGGTCAAAGCCTGGCATAACTCAATCTCTGTGAGAAGGGAGGAGTGGCAGCGTGGACTGCCCAGCTCTGCAGGCTGGCCAGCCTCTCCAAGAGGGCCCTTCTGCAATATCTGGAGGGAAATATCCCTTTTGCAGTCCCACAGCAAGCAGTCAGGCTGACCCGGAGAGCAGACTGTGAAAGGGAGCGTTATCTCTTGCAGATACCACAGTGAGACCTTCCAAGCTGGGAAGCAGGAGGAGGACAAATTTCCCAGGCTGGGAGACATCAAAGGCTGTGTGAAACCTTCCGAAAATGCTCACCCTGAATTTCTCATGCATGGGTGGGCATATGGGATAACTCTCCATAGGGTCAGGGAAATGTAGAAAGTGGAGCAGTCGGGTTCTAATTCGCCTCTTGCTTTGAGGGAGAAAATGAAGAGAATTTAGCTCAAAACCTAAAAATAAATATGACACCCATAGGTTTGGCTTTGCACAAAAACTGGCCTGAGTTAGGTAACCTAAGGCATTTTTTTTATGAATTAATTTTCATCCCCTGCCAAACATGTCTGTGTTAATGGGCTCACAGAACATCAGCCCTTCAAGCTGTGCCTCAGACTTCACCCAGAGGATCAGTAATGTGGTGCTGCTGCTGTGGTGCTGCTGCTGCAATGCACTCAGTGAGCAGAGAGGTGTTGGAGAAATAAATTGAGAACAAACTTTCAGATTTGAAAATGTTCAGGACCAGGTTGGATGGGGCTTTGAGTAACCTGGTCTATGGAAGCTGTCCCTGTCCCTGGCAGAGGGGTTTGAATCTTTAGGGACCCTTCCAACTCAAATCATTCTATGCTTCTATGATTACACTAAGGAGAAATAGGGCTTTCAGCTCATACTCCACAGCTTTAAAAAAAATCTGCTTCCTTTTCAGCGAGAGGAAGGGGCCTCTTGATAGAGACCCAACAGAAAGTCTCCTGCTCTGTGATTTTCTGTTGTACAAATACAGAATTTGCTTTACATGGTATCATGAAGCCAAAAAGGATAGAAGTTCCAGTGTCCTTCCTCCACTGCAGAGAGGCAGGAGGCTTTTGCAACTGTTTATCTCTCTCTGAGGAAGTTGTTGGTGCAGTTCTTAAAAGAACAACTTTTGCAATTCTTAGCTCTCTTCCCTTGCTCTCTCATTGTGGCTTCTCCATCATTTGAACTCTTCCAGTAGTACCAGACCTGAAGTTTTCAAAATTACAAGTCAGGAACTAGAAAATCCTTACACTGATTTAGAAACTAAAAGATTAAAAACAAAACAGCAAGAGAGACCTCAACTGCAGGGACTTTTGAGTTGCTTCTGGTCTTTGAGGTTCTGAAACCAAGAGTGGGACAGTCCCGTTGCATTTTTTCCGAGTATCATCACACCTGCTCCTCTATCTGTTGTTTCTCTCCTGGTGTTGAGTTCTCTTCAGACCATAAAGCATCTTTGTGTCCTATGAATGTGCAGCATTTAGCACAAAGTGGTCTTCAAGCAGGATGCATCTTCTGGGCATGGGGAAAAATGAAGGTAAATTGTTACAGTCAGCTGTTTTACCTACAAAATACATAAACCCAGAGTAAACATTTGAGAAGTGAAGAGAGCAGATGGGATAAGGAAGACAGACAGCATCATTGTCCATCACAGCTGGAAGCACTCTCACTCTTCAGTATTTGCTCCTGACCCAGTGAAAGCTTTCCTGTGGGGGAAAAGGAGCAATAAATAATAGGGAATCATAGAGTTATAGAATGGTTTGGATTGGAAGGGACCATCTCGTTCCAACTCCTGCCATGGACAGGGACACAAATCCACTAGACCAGATTGCTCAGGGTCCCATCCAACTTGGCCTTGAACTTCCAGAGATGGGGCAACCATGTCATCATCACCATCATCATCATCATCATCAAAAATATTACTCATCCTCAACACATCAGAATATCCTCTGCTATTCCTCTAATATCAGGGTGACCAAAAGTATGAGTTTGCACTAAGTGGGTTCAGATTAGTCAGAGGTAACATGGCCTTTTGTTCCTGTTGATTTCACCAACACGACATTTGTTCTCATGCCCTTCTCCAGCTTCCATCTCCCTCAAAAAACCTGGAAATGCAGTTTCCCTAACTGGAAACACACATTTCATAGTAACATTTTCCAGACCACTTTGCAAGAGGTAAAGTGAGACGAAATTTTTCAGCACAATTTTGTAGAAGCTCACAGCTCTTACCTGGCCCTTCCTGTCTGTATCCTGACATATTCCTTCAGTAATCCCCAGGTCCTCTCTCTTGGCTTTGTCTTTTTGTGGTGTTTGTTTCTTTGCCCTTCTTAAATAAACTATTGGCAGTTCCTATGGTAACACGCCTCATTCTTTCTCTCTCCTCCCTAAAAGTCTCTTCCCATTTAACAGGCTTTTAAAAAGGCTCTATTTATACTTTCTTTTGTTATCCTGCCCCTGCTCCCTTGCAGCCAGACAAGGGCAAGCACGGAGCAGTGCATGCACTACCCTGTGTTACTAATAATGGCCATCCATAAACACGAGACCGAGCCGTGGGGATCAAAGCTGTGACCTTCAACAGGAGATGCTCTGCTTCTTCGAGCAAAAAGAAAGGAAACCTGAGACACGGCTGGCTCGGGAGGGAAGCACTGTTTGCAGGGGCCATCCCCACCCCTCCCACTCTCCAGCAATGCGCTGAGGGGCTGCAAGCCCCCCAAACCAGCCAGCATGAGAAAAACAGCCTCGCTCTCTCTGCAGGCAGTTTCCACCTCCCCTCTTTGCTCAGTGTCAGACATTCATCTATATTACCAGTAATTGGATAAAGAGAAAAATATGAACTGTGCTTCTTTTTGCTTCCCATTCCATGAAAAGAAAAGCTCCCCTCCTCTCTGTGCTTTTTTGTTTTAAATCTTGAGGCTATTACCAAGCATCAAGGTCTATTTCCTTAAGGTTCATCATATAATTAAAATGCAGATTACAACTTATTTTAACCCTTAGCTGAAGCAGTAGGTGGATTTTTATGATGACAACCCATTGTTTCTCAGGCATTTCTCCTAATGAAAAACAAAGGGTCTGAAACAGTCCAAGTACAATTTGGTTCCTTTCTCCATCGAGAGGTTTCACTTGCACAGTCAGGCTGGTGCCAGAAACCACACGTTTTTTGGTCATCTTTAGGGTGTTCCAGGAAACATATTGTCAACAGATCTCAATTTTTCAGTAGGAAAAGCAAGTAGAAGAATGACTCTCCAGCCTTCCCCTTTCTTTCTCCACATAAAGACAGCTTTCAGGGCTTCTTTATTGAAGAATGACCCCCAACAGTTGTAAATCCATTTTTTTTTTTCTCGCTTGCGATCTCTCCTCCTTGGCCAGCACAAGAAACTGTGATGCCCTCCAAGTGCCACTGCAGAAAGGGTTAAGGTATCTCAAACTACAGCCTCAATAAGCAGCTCGCAAAAGTGTCCTGTCCCCAGGGTAGGATCAGTGTATGAGAATTTGCTCAGATCATTTCATGTTTGTAACTTGATTTCCTGCCGGAAAGCTTCAGTGGGCGGAGTTTCTGCTGAACCAGACAGAACTAGAGCTATTTCCTTTTCCAGATTGCTTGTGCATGTCCAGTCAGGCTCAACTGAATTAATGGCAATCGGCTTGTTTCCCCCACACACCCCTTCCCATTCACCTTTTGCAGTGCAAATAAGGGAAGTGAGTGATAATCCTGCTGTCAGGGCCTCAGGAGATGGGATGGCTCCACAACCTTGGGCAAGTCCTGTTCATTCTCTGCACCTCTGGCCCACTTCTTGTTAAATTCTGGAAAAAGGATGCGCCAATGACCCGGCTCCTGCCCTACTGATTTCCTACATGACCTTGGGAAAGTCACTTAACATTTGCCTGCCTCCACCTTCCATGAAATGGAGAGGAAATCATCAGAAGGCTTTGCTCACTCTGCTGCCACCACCAGTATTAAACCATGGCCCCTGAAGACTGAGAGTAGAATTCTTTCCAATTTAAACTTAAAGACAAGTTGCTATTTTCTCCTGAACAGTGCAGGTCTGTGTTGGATCACCTGCAGCACTTCTGCTAGGAAAAACAGCCCCTGTTACTCCCCACCATGCTCCCAAGTGCAAATTGATTCATTCATTCCCTGCCTTGACCATCCCAGGAACCATACTCATGGTTGCATTCATCACTGAATGCAACCAAACCTCCTGGGAAAGGCCAGGTGCTGCTCCAGGTGCTTGGTTTTTTACCAAAGTTTTAGGTTTCATCAAAGTAGTCTGAGCTAAGCCCCATCAAAGATGCTTTCATCAATACTGAGGTCCTCTACAGAGGGATGAATGCAGGACCAGCCAAGTGGGATCCTATGGATCTCATAGGAGAACAAATGGCTGGGGCCAGAGATCTACCCCATGTACAGCCTCAGGACTCTACTGGTTTGCCAGACACTTCATTACTGAGGTGAAAGTGGGCAAGCCCCCTTCTCTCAGTCCATTTTCAACAGCACCATTCGAAAATCCTCCCCAGCGTAAGCAGCAAAGTCACCCCAAACAAAAGAAATGAAGCACTGTGGGTTTTTTTTTTCTCTAACAGAACCAAATAGGAAATTCCTCTGAAGCACAGAGAAATTTCTGAGTGCTGTGTTTCTCACCCTTTTCAAACTGTTGTCTCCACACCAGCCTGGGAGCCCCAGTGCTGAATGCCTGGGGCAGCACCCTCTCCCCCCATCCAGATAGTATCATGTCCTTAGGATGTGTCTACACTGCCAGGTGGAGCTGGTTACACAGAATAGTCCTTTCCTTAGGCCTGCCTAAGTCTGGAAGCCTGGGCGTGAGACAGAAAGTAGGCACTGTTCCTTATCTTACAAAGGAGATTATGCAAGAATGTCCTGTAATGAGGATAAGGAAGGTGCTTTGAATAGGTATGTGGGGTTGGCTGCAGGTACCCTCTGGCAGCAGCAGGGCTCTTGCAGCATGGACCAGCCCTGGTTTCCAGTGCCAGACGAAGTGGGGCAATCAGCTGCTCCCTAAACCAAATGATCAATTGAGCTCCTTTCACAAAAAAAAAAAAAGCACAAAATTTGAGAACATCAATGAAGGAACCATCACCAGGACCTGAAACTCAAAATCTTTATCTGCTACTGTTACTTCATCCTCCTTTCTGATTGCTGGCTCGTGTGCATGGGAATGCAACGTGTATGGTTTCATTTTCTTAATTGCAATTATCCTGCAGACCACCTTCAGGCACGCTGGGGACCACCAGTAGTGCAGGGACCGCATGTGAAGAAGCCCTGCCCTGGGAGACCCATCCCTCCTTCCCTGATGTGGTTAAAATGCCATTCCAGATTGTGGTGCCTGCAAGGATTTAACGATGTTCTCAGCCCAGAGGAGAGCCCTGGACTATGCCCTGTGCCTGAGAAAGCAGGACTGAGCTTCAGCTGTGTAGGAGGGCAGCTGTAAGAAACCAGGATATCTACAGCTATGGTAGAGTTCCCTTCATAGCCTACCCCATCTCTTCCACATGCAAGTGCAACCTTGGAGTCTCTGGACCGAGCTCTTTCTGCTCTGAAGCCTTCACTGGCTATTAATACCTGGGGAATCTGTGAAGCAGGCAAACAAGGTTTTGATGAGTGTGGGAAAAAGAAAGGCGTTACCATGTATGAGTGAACTTCAGTTTCGCTCATGTGCTGAATTAGTCAGTTCCTTCAAGTGAATTCCAAGTGCTGGTCTAGCTATTAAATGACTCTTCTTGAAGAGCTAAGTGCTCCATTTTTAGCCTTTACTGGAGGAAAACTAAATTTTAAAAATAATATTTTAATCAGAACTATTGCAAGGGCTTTGGGGTTGGGTTTTTTGGGGTGCATTGTTTTGGGGTGGTTTTTTTTGCATTTTTCAACTTTTTGATCTCTCCCAGAAATAAAAAGTAACCAGTAGTCAACACACAGCAGTTGCTGGCTGGAGAAATCCGGGTCACTTGTTATGCCCATGAATGTGATGTCTGAGTCAGGAAACCTCACTGAGATGTTGTAGCCCCAGAGGAACACGATGTGATAATTCCCTCACCAAAGGACCAGAAGTACCTGGTGCAGAGGGTCAAGACACAAGCTCCAGTGGCTGAGAAATTCAGTGGAGGACTTGCTCAATTTGAACATTTAGTGGATGGAAAGGAAGTTGGAACATCAACACTGCCATCTCAAGAATTCATGTTTCACTTCCTACCCTGGAGGAGTGGTTCCTCCTGCAAGCTTTCCAACCCGGAGTTAACACTTTTCTGCTGCTTCCCCCTCTAATACAGCGACTGTGAGAAGTACTGTCTGCAGGTGGCAAAAAACAGAGTTGTTTTTTCCATCAGTTCACTGTTAATGGTGTCCTGGCTTGAAGAAAGTTGAGTTTGGCTGAAATGGAAATGACAGAAGGGGCAGGGGAAAAAAAGATTACAGAAATTTAGACAAAGCAGGTGTATGGATTGCATGTCTATCCTTTCTGCAAACACGGAGGCTGCGTGGGCTACATGCAGGAAAGTGTCCCAGCTGTAATACAAGCACTTTGACAAGCACACATGAAAACGTAGCCAAGCTTTGCACTAACACTAAGGCAAACACAGCCCGCTGGGATTAGCATCTGTGCAGAGGTTACAATCCTTCCACATTGCTTTTCAGTGATTAGGCTGAAAAACATGCTCAAGGATGCTCACGTGCACAGGAGATTGTCGATATTTGTGCTGAAAATCCATTCAAATTCAGAAATTACAGCTAACATGAAGCCTACTTGATCCTCTTAAGGCTGTGACCTGATTGTGGAAACATTTCTCTTTGCTTGTTTTTCTAAAATACAAAGAAGCAAGGCAGAGGCTTGACTGGAGATGGATTCAGGCTTGCCAGGAGGCCTGAAGGTGCTCCCCAGTTGCATCGCTCATCAATTTTTAATGCCTCCATTTCCCCTCCAGCTCACAATGGACAAAAGCTCCCCTAGTCAGGATATTCTCTGATTCTGTGGTGCCCAAGAGCATCAGCCAAACTGGTATGAATTTACACCCCCGGCCAAGAAGCAACACTCCCAGGCACAGCAACCCTTCAGCCTCACCCATGCAAGAGGGATCAAGCGGGGTTTGACAGCACTTCTGAGGCAATGTGGTGGAGCCTCATGCTGTTGGCCCTTTTTCTTCTGCCAGAGCTGTCAAGCTGAGGTTGTGCTCGAGCACTACAATTTGCCATGTGACATTTCAGATGGGAAGCAAAAAGAATGGCTGTGCCAACCACCACTCTCAGGTTCTCTGCAAAATAAAAACCAGATTCCTGACATTTGCTGTGTCTGAGAGAAAGGCGGGTCTGTCGTTTTTACAAACAATAAAGGATGCAGAAAAACAAACTTATTCCCTCAGAGCCAAGCGCAGTTCCCCATCGTGCCTGGGAATCCCCGTGGAAGGGAAATGCTGTTCTAACAAGAAAAGATTTGACCAAAAATACCAACCAAATGCAGCAACTGCAACATTTTTCTTTGTATTTTTTTTTTGTTTGTTTGTTTCAGTTCTCAGGTTTTTTGGGTTTTAAAGAAAGCAGTCACAGGCAGACTTCTCTGTGGGACCCACCATCACCAGTGTTAGCAGAGGGACCTCTGCCCCCCAGAGCTTTCCCCAGGCTTTGCCAGACTGATTTTAGCACCACCAAAAGTCACACTCTGAGTTTTCATTAAAAAAAGTCGATGTGAAAACCAGTTAATTTTCTCACTTCGAAAAAGTAGCAGAGAGTCAGACAGCAGAACCTAAATGTCAATAGCAAGGGAAATCACAGGTTTTTTTCTGTTCTCAGCAGACTTCTTTCCAAGGTGTGAATTTGCTGATGCCTAACCAAGGTTAAACTTATGCTCTGCCTTGAGAGGGGAAGGGGAAGGAGAGAATGAAAATCCCTTTCATCCAGCAGCTAGTTTCAAGCTTGCAGACACCAAAGGTGTTGAATAGCCTTTGAAATCAATCAAGAGATTCCAAAGTTTTTATCCGAGGATCCATTTTATACATTTACACATATAACACTGTAGCTGCATAAGATTCATAAGTGTTAAGAGATTTTGGTAAATTTGGTACATTTTTGGTAATATTTGGTAATTTTTTTTATTTCCTTTACTATTTTGAAACAGTCATATGCCAAATCAGCCCTTCTCAAGTCCTGCTGTAGGTCCTAACAGGTTGGGAGTTCAAGGCTGTGTTGTGTAACAGCCTGAAGCTATGTCACGGAAGATTTAGGTTGGACATTAGGGAAATGTTCTTTACCCAGAGCATGACTGAGCATTGGAATGGGATCCTTGGGGAAGTGGTCACAGCACCAAGCCTGACAGAGCTCAAGAAGCATTTGGACAACACTCTTAGGTGTGATTTTTGGGGTTGTTCTCTGCAGGGCCAGGAGTTGAACTCGATGATCCTTGTGGGTCACCTCCAACTGAGGATATTCTATGATCTCTGCTTCCAGGCCATCCCTTAACCAGAGAGGAGGACTGCATTCTTTGAACAATGTTCTCAGAAACATAAAGCACCCTCGGACTATTCTGGTTTAGAGGACACCAGTTTAGTGCCTTTCAGGGAAGAGGTAAAAATATCCTTAAAATGCAAAAACATCTGAGGGTCTCCTGGTATTCATCTCTACGTGTTTGTGTCTCCTGAGGAATCACTTCATCCCTCTGTGCCTGTGACCCCAAGCCCCCTATTATTCTTTTCATTTTTTGAAGCCCTTGGCTGCTTCTGTGGTGACTTCTGCTAAGAAAGTCCACAGCAAGTTAGTAATAAATGAAAACCTGTGATGGCATCAGGTGCTCTGCTCCTGTTCCTTTGAATTTATGGTGGTTCTTTACACCACAGATCTGGACACGGGTTGTAGACACAAAGGTTGACAATCTGGGGTGAGGGCCTTGGCTGTAAAGTGACAGCAGCTCCTGAATTGTGCCAGCTTGGTGACACTCTGGGTGACCCCTGTGCCTCACACGTACTCAGAACCACTGATGGGAGATGTTAAATATATCCTGTATACCCTCAGGAATGGGCAGCCTCCGCCCTTCATTGGTCAGGGGATAAGGGCATCTCATCCCAGAGGACAGGGGACACTGCTGCACTGAGCCCAGGCCTGTGCTGTGTCCCCTTGACTCTGCCCCCAGGCTCTTTTTTGTCTTCCTCAGCTTCCTTTTTGTCATCTTTGTTTTCTCTTTCTCCTTCTCCTTCTTCTTCTCCTTCCTCTTTCTTCTCCCTCTTCCTTCTTCTTCTTCTTTCTCCTCTTCATCTTTCTCATCACTTTTTTTACATTTACTTTCTTTCTTCCTCCTCTTCCTTCATATGTATTCTTTTCCTCCTCCTCTTTCTCCTTGTCTTCACCATTTTCTTTCTTCTTCCTCTTCTTCCTCCTCCTCATCATCTTCATTTTCTTCTTCTTAGAATCCCAGAATCATAGAATATTTTGGGTTGGAAGCGACCTCAAAGCTCATCCAGTTCCAACACTCTCCCATGGGCAGGAACAACTTCCACTATCTCACGTTGCCCCATCCAGCCTGGTTTTCAACACTTCCAGGGATGGGGCATCCACAGCTTCTTTGGGCAGCCTGTGCTAGTGCCTCACTACTCTCACAGGGAAGAGTTTTTTCCTAATATCTCGTCTAAACCTGCCCTCTGCATTTTAAGGCAATTCTTGCTTCTCCTGTCACTCCAGCCCTTTGTCCAAAGTCCTTCTCCAGCTCTCTTGGAGACCCTTTAGGCATCATAAGGGTCTCTAAGTTCTCTCTGGAGCCTTCTCTTCTCCAGGCTGACCAACCCCAGCTCTCTCAGCCTGGTTCCACAGCAGAGCTGCTCCAGCGCCTCCGGTTCCATTTCTTTCCCTTTTCCTTTTCTCTTTTCCCTTTTCCCTTCCCTCACGCTCCCCTCACCCCTTGACCCCGCCCACTCCCACAAGCCCCGCCCCTTCTCCAGCCCCGCCCACACTCCCACTAGACCACGCCCTCTCCGCCTGTCCGTTCCCTCCCCATTGGCTCCTGCGGGCACCACGTGACGCGGCGGCGGCGCGCGCGGGGGCGGGGCCGGGTGCGCGGGTGCGCTCGGGGCGGCGGCGGCGGCGGCGGCTGCATGTGCGGGCGGGGGGCGGCGAGCGGGGCCGGCCGGGCGGCGAGCGGAGCCGGGCGCGGGGCGAGCGCAGCCCAGAGGAGCGAGCGGAGCCCGCGGGCAGGTCAGTGCGGGGGCGCGGAGGCGGGCGGGCGGGGGGAAGCGGCGGCGGCGGTGGCCGCACGTGGGTCCGCCCGCTCAACAATGCGGGCGGGAGGGGTCCGTGCGCCGCCGGCTGCGGGGCCACCGCGGCGTGCGGAGGAGGGCTGCGCCGTGCCATGTCCCCCACCGGAGCGGGGTGATGGCTCCGCCGCAGACATCCTGGGGCTTTGGTGGGGGGCAGCAGCGTGCGTGCCCCCCCCGGCCCCCAGCGAGGCTACGGCACCTTCGGATTGAACCCAAAATGAAGGGAGGGGAGCCACAGCCCCAGTGTGCGGGGGTCCCGCTCGCTGCTCCCTCCCCGCTGGAAGCCCAGGCGCGGTGCCGCAGTCCCCCACCCCGTGTGCGGCCCCAGAGCATCCCGGCAGAGCCCATCTCCGTGGGTGGGATGCAGCGTGGGCACCGTCAGGGCTCCGCGGGGCCTCTCCACCCCCGTCCGGGGCCGGACGCAGCGATCGGTGTCATAAGGGGCCCGAGGGGGGAAGCGCCGTGTTCCCGGCTGCCATGTCTCGCCATCCCTGAGGATGTTTCCGTCAAACGGATGGGGCTGCCGTGCATCGATAGCTGCGGCGGGGGTGGCCTCTCCTGGCTCGTGTTTAGAGCAGGCTGCCGAGGGAAGTGGTGGAATCACCATCGCCGGGGATGTTCAGAAAACGCGTGGCTATGGCACTCGGTGGTGAGCGTGGTGGTGGTGCATTGATGGTGGCGCTTGGTGATCTTGGAGGTCTTTTCCAGCCTGGATGATTCAGTGATTATGTATTTTAACGTGTCTCGTTAGGCTGACAAGCCATTCCTGGCCTTGCTATGGCATGGGGGCTTGGGAATGCCAGTGGCTCCCATTCCCTGGGCAGGCAGGTCGCATAGCTGGAGAACATCCCATGCCGTGCCTTTCTCTGCCCTAGGTAAAGTGGATTTTTGCGTGCCACTGGAATTACTAATCCAAGCAATTAGCTGGAATCTGTCAAGTTTGTGCTGCTGCCAGTTTCTCTGGTTCATTTGGTTACAGCTTCATCTTTCTGCTCAAAGGAACTGAAATGTGTAAGCAGGGCAACTGAGTGTCTGGAGCTGTTGGGTTGGGTTTATATGCATCCTTCTGGCCAAAGGAGGATCAGCAAGAAGACTGAGCCTTAATGAAGTCGTATATTTATTGGCAGCAGTAGAAAAAGAGTGGATAAATGGGGCTAGTGGCTTCTTTGTATACGAAATGTCATGAATCTCCCTACCAGGTTGTGAGCTGGATTTAAATTCCACTGTTACAAGGATCGCTGATTTTTTTAATCACATCATTGCTAATAGCTTATATTAAAAATGCTGCAGGTGGATTTAAAGCTGAGGGTCTTGTGGGCTCAGCAATGTTCTGCACCAATATTTATACACATCCAGGGGCTTAACAGGGTGTTGTCACTTGGCTTCAGAGTTGAGTGCCCAGCTGGCAGGGGCTGATGCAGCATGGTCCCTGACACAGCCACTTTCTGGGGATCTCAGTTGCCACCAAATTTGCCTGTTGGGCAAGTGAAGAGACTTTTTATCTTTGGTAAGTGCTCCAACCTGAAATTTGTTCCTTTTGGGAATATTAAAACTTTAACTTTGGTTAACTTGTGTCAAAGGTGTGTGCTGTGAGCCTTCGCCCTGTTGGGTCTGCTTAGGGAGATGGCTGCTTGCAGAAGCAAAAAGCTTTTGTTACAGCTCTTTTATTTTTATGTGTGCTTTGATGGCTCAAAAATCACTCAGCTTCCAGTCAAGGCAATCCTGGGTGAGAAGCATCCACTGGGATTGGCCTGTTAAGTGAGTTTCTTTGATTTGACAGCAGAAGTGCCCAGAGAGACATCAAAAACCCCAACATCAGGGCGTGTTTCCAGCTTCATCATCCCCTGCAAGCCATGGAAATCAGTGGCTTGAAATCCAACAGCACTTGATGTTAAAATAGCAAACAGTAAACATCGTCTCCTATCAATAACTTTAATTATGGTTTGGGTTTTGTCTTAAATATACACACATTGTCATCAGGAATCAAAGTTTAGCATCCAGACGTGCTCAGTGGGGTGGTAGCGTCTTTGGACAGGGTGTAACACGCTTTTATAGCATAAATTAAAATAAAAAAGGGGTTTAGCAGCATAGCATGCTGTTGTGTAAGAAAACTGCCAACTTTTGGGCTGAGACTGCTTGGTTTCTGGGCATCGTGTGCTGCGGCGAGTTGGCGGGTGGTGTTCCCGGGCAGCTTTGGACGGGGAGAGCGAGTTTTACCACTCTGCAGCTGAACCCTGACGGGGTTTTTCAACCATAAAACCAAGTGCAGAGGAGGCTTTGTGTGTTCCATGGGTAGCCAAACCGAAAGCAAAAATAAACACCCGCGAAAGCTGGGTTTTTTTGGTCATTGACAGAAAAGGAAAGTGCCGGTCTAGGGGAGGGTGTGAAGTCCCGTGTTCGTTACGCTCCTAATCTGGAAAATACAGACTGTGGCACATGGCAGCAGTGTGCGTGGCTAATTTTACATCTTGTCCTTTTCCCTTTCTGATTTAACCCAAAATTAAGGAAGGGAAGCAGCACCCATTGGCCTATTAAATGTTCATTTTTGCCAAGTTACGCCACTTTGCGAACACGAGACGCGACCGGATTCCTGTGGCAAGGAGCCCTTAAAATTTCAACAGCTCTACCTATAAATATAGTCACCGTGAAAGGCAATCCGGCTTTAAAAGAAAAAAAAAAGCAACCATGCTCTTTTTTTAGTCCCACTGTATCTGCCTGACTTTAGTGCCATGCGATGCATCTCCAGCCGGGCGGTGAAGCCGAGGCGGTGTGGAACATTCAGTCTCCTGATTCCTCTTGCTAATTTGTGTGAAGAATGGGTGCAAGCAGAGAAAAAAAAAAATTATTTTAGTTGTCCTGAAGATTTTTGGGGATGGGGTGGTGGGGCTGGATCTCTGCATCCACGTCATGGCCTTTTGGAGAGGGACCTTTGGTCATTGCTTGGTCCTGGTGCATTCCCAGGAGCTGCTGCACTGTGGGGAAGTGCAGGATGGAGCCTGAAGCATCCCTTGGCTCTAAAGCAATGTCCCAGATGAAAATTAAAGGGAAGAAAAAGAAAGAAAGAGGCTGGCTGCCACCTCACCCCAGAGGAGTCTGGGCTCACCCACTGCTCTCTGATGCAAGCACAGCAGCTCAGGGAGCTCAGGGGCTGGTTTTGGACATGCCCGGGGTTGCCCAGGGACAGGCTGGCCTCGGGAGCAGGTACAGCATGTTCTGGGCACCCCTCCAGGCCAGTGGGACCCCCCACCAGCCCCAGATGATGTAGTGGGGTGGTGGCCACTGACACATTCTGGTAGAGAAGACAGCACTGCCTGCAGGGCTGGGATTTAGGTGGAGAAGCTGCAAGGGAGGGTGGTTTTGCAGCTTAGTGATGCTTTTCAGCGTGCCCTGCGCTTGCATGGCAGAAATCCACTTTTGTGGCCAGAGCAGCTGGGTCACCTTGCAGTGCCAAAACCTGCTGGGTATGGTTGGGATGGGGCACGGGCTGGGAAGCGTGTGGGAGTGGGGCGGGAGAGCTCGGCACGGGGAATTGCTGCGTGTGCACTTGGGCGAAGTGCTGAGCCTGTGCTGCGCGGGAGCTGCAGACAGAACCCACACGTGACGTCTGAATTTCAGATAATTGCTGGACCACTTTGCCAACAGCCTCTCGCAGCTCATCAGCTGCAATATCGCTTCTTCTTTTCCCCGTTTTTTTTTTATTTCCTTTCCCCTTCCCCACCCTGCCTGTTTTCTAAGCCGAAGCAGGAGGGATGAATACGACACCGAGGGTGGCTGCAGCTGCGCAGGGTTTGTATCCAAATGGTTTCCTGGAAGGCAAGTTTTTTTGTTGTTTTTCAATCTTAAAAATATTTTTACAGCAAGCGTCTCGTATCAGGGCTGTTTGGATGTCAGGTTTAGTTTCCCATGACATGGAGTGATTAGAGGAGGGAGGGGAAGGAGGGGCTGGGTGCTGCTTTATGTGCAGATCTCTCTGCAGCGGTATCATTGCCTATTGATGGTAAATGTGTTCCCTCTCATCTCTGTGATAGTTCTCGGAGATTTCCTCTTTTACGTCACTGCAGTTAATAAGATGTTTAACTTGGGAGCTGGGGGCGATGTGCTGTGCTGTGCTATCGTGTTGCAAGGAACGGGGGGATGACGAGTTCCTGCGCAGACTTGTGCTGGGAAGATCGTATCAATGCTGGGGAGAACAGCTGGCTTTGGAGTCAAACCATTGCCTTTCACCCTTAATGAACCTGACCTGGCTGCATCTCTTTTTTTTTTTATTGTGACAATGATTTTTCCTTCTAATACTGAGAGAGGCAACTCAGTCCTCTCTATCTGCTGCACTGCTGGAGTCAAGGGTGCACCTTGATTTTTTTAAGCAGATTGTGTCTGCCTGTCTGGACTTAGCTCTTTTTTTCTTCTTTTTTGGGGACCACTGAAGCATTTCATGAGAGCACCTGATGGCTTTTTGTGGTGAAGCTGCAGGTGCAGTAGCTGCAGAGCCAGAGCCCTCTCCAGGAAAGTCCTTGACTGTGTGTTTGCGTGTTTTGTGTGTCACTGGTTGATTATAGAGTTAAGAAAATGCTGCTGCTGTACATGCCTTGACCAGGAATAGCCTCCCTCCTGCCACACTTTGCAAGGCCAGCTCATCGAGGGCAGGCGAGTTGGTCAATAAACGCTCCAAGCGGCACCCTAGGGAGTTGGGAACCAAAATGGGAACACTTGTGTCCTTCAGCTCCTCCTTTCTTGCCAAGTTGTTTTCTTCCCCCAGCTCCTTCTCCAGCTTGCCACTCAAACCCTCTTCATTCTGCTGTGTTTTTCCACAAATGTTTTTCAAGCGTGACAGCAGGGAGAAGAAAGCCACGAGTGCTGCAGGGGGCTGATGCCTATCAGGCCAACCCTTGCCTGTGGCTTTGGGGCCCCTTCACTTCGGTGTCTTGGTGGCTGCAGGTGGGTTCACATCTGGCAGCTGTTGAGCTTGGAGTTGCTTCTGTCTGCCACCAGACCCAACCCAGCCACCTGCACCTATTCCAAGGCTCCCAGCTCATCCCCAGGGCTTGGGTCAGGTGGGATGGCCATGGTGTCCCTATGTAGGTGTGGAGGGAAGAAGGGCTCTGTAACCCTCTCAGGGAAATGGGGACATGGAAGGTTTGCAGGAGGAGTAACCACAGCTCTGGTGGTGGCATTTTCCAACCTTCCATCAGGACCTGTCGCTCGCAGTCCTGATGACATTTAGCTGCTGACTTGCTGTCACTGATTTTGCTCAGTAACCCTTTTCTTTTTAAGACTAAAATGTTCCTTAAAAAACAGCATGCCACCAACGCGTTGGGACATTGATTTAGTTTTTGGGAGGCTCGCAGCCTCCCAGTTCTACTTTTGCTCTGGGGAGGAAGCAACATGGTTGGGTGCAATTTTTAGCCCCCATGGGAACAGGGGCTTAAAAGATAACCCTACCACATCACAGCTCACACCCTCACTGCTGGATGTGGGAGTTAATTTTTCTCACTGCTGCCATGCACAGCAGCCCCTTTCTGTGCTTTTGCTGCGAGCTGGGACAAGGGGAATTTTGGGTGCAACTCCAGGCAGTGCTGGCTCGGCACATGTCCCCAAGCGTCCCAGCTGGGCGGCTGCCCGGGGCCCCCTTCATGTGAACAGGGTCAGCAGCTGGGAAATAGCAGAGCAAAGTGCCTCCCTGGTAATTCCCAGCTGCCGTTAAAGCGGCTTTAAAATAAATTCCCTCAAAGAGTAATTCCAAGTATTTGAGGGTTTGAACTTTTCCAGAGAAGGGTTTGGGAGCTGCCGGCTACCGCACTGCACCCTGGCACGCCGGGGATTGCCCTGATTATCCCAACATCTAAAAGACACTTTTTTGATGTCTATATGATGTTTATTTATTAGCTGCATGTGCAGCACAACTGTTGGAAATGGGGCACTGCTGGAAGCAGAGTTGTGCTAAACTGGGAAGATGGGTGGCTGGGCAATGTCGTGGGCTGGAGGCAATGCCCAAGGCTCAGTGACCCTCGCTGTGCCATCCTACCTGGCCACCAGCCTTACCCAGGGGTGCAGCACAGCCGGGTGCCCCTGGCCGCACATTCCACGGCCGGCCCTGCTTGGTAACGTGGGCACAACAGAAAACAAACTTTGCAGCAAACTTTTGCTCTCCCAGAGCCCCTGAAGCTTGCTTAAAAAAAAAAAAAAAAAAGCTTTGGAGCAATGTGGTCTTTCTTTTTCTCATGCTCATGAAAATTCTCATACCAAACTAGTAACCTCCACTGCCCCTGTTCATTATTTTTTAAGGTGGCGTTAGGGGGCATTTAAGGGAAGCCTTGTCTCATCCTCTGTGTCCCCTCCTCTCGTACATCCCGTCATGGCAAATTACAGCTTCATCTGTGCTTGTGTGACAGACACTAAAAGGAGGAGGTTTGGTCAACAAACTGCAAAGTTGGTCTCATCCCTGAAAGGCTCTGGATGTCCCTGTGCTGGTGCTCCCCAGGGTGATGTGTTGCTGCATCCAGACTGGTGCAACTTCTTGGTCACAGGAATGTCCCCATGAGGCTGAGTACCCCGAGCTGGGGACAGCCAAGCTTTTCCCTGCAGAGACAGTTCTGGGCTCTTGCCCAAGTCCCCTCTCCAGGGCCCTGGCACCAGTGCAAGTGCAGCCACGCTGAAGGCTGATGATTAAACCCATGATCCAGGTCACTCTTGCCCCTCTCAGTGCCCCAAAAAATAAGGATGCTGATAGCAAGACTACATCCAGATGGGGATGCTGCACTTCTCTGCACAGTTCCCTAGGTTTGGAGGTGAACTGAGCTAATTTGGGGTATAACCACCCTAAAAAAAAAACATTGCAGTAGGGAGTTCTCCCCCACACACTCTTCATTGCATGGCTAAGTTGCTTCCAGCTCAAACTGACTTCGTTCATGGGCTGACCTTTAATCTGGCAGCTTCTTACTGAACTTTAAATCATATATATAGTTTTTAAATAATTTTTTTTTCTGTGTGGGCATGACAGAGTTGTCTCCTGAGGTGGCAGAAAACACATCTTGCCTCTTAAGGACAGGGAAACCTGCACATAGCACAGGGAGATTTGCTGTGGATGGGGCACAACCCAGTGCTGTCCCAACCCAAAGTCACATCCACTGGACCACACACTTAGCTCCTTTTTTTTTTTTTTTCTCCTCCCAAACTAATCCCTCCAGCCCCTTAGGCTTTTTTGTTGTTGTTGTTATTGCTCCTCTCTGAATTCCTTCTAATTTGCAGGCTCACTGCCAGCATCCAACGCACTATAAAAAGGGGACTTGTTCTTCAAGCTTCCCTCTGGTACAGAGCGTTTGCACAAATAGCAACACGCTTGACAAGTAGGTCTGATTCTCCCTGCTATTACCGAAATGCTCGTAGGGTGCTTGGGGAGTAGAGCTGCTGTCTCAAGACAAGCCAGGCTGAATTTCACACAGGGCCCTGAGCCCAATTCCCAGCCGGTGTTTAAGCTCCTGTCAGCTGGAAAAACGGAGCTGTGCATTTTTATTTTCCTCTCTGAGAGCGAGCGGATGCGCTCGCATCCCTCTGTATCCCACCAGCACAGGTGGGATGTGGGCTGTGGCTGCAGACCCATGTCCTGCTGAAGGCAGCAGCTCCAGGGCCACCACCAGTTTTTGGCTGGTCCCCCCCTGCTGTTTCAAGCAGCCATGACACAAACCCCCTGCCAGCTTCCTTCTTAAAACTAATGAGCTGTTTGACCCTGGCAAGTCCTCTGGGAAAGCTGTTGCCAGAGCCTTGCTGCTCACACAGACACAAACTGCTCTCATTTCCAGCTTAAATTTATTTGTGGATGACTCGTACCCATTTGGCCTTGTTCTTCTTGTACCCACACTGGCTTTTAGCTTGGATGGCTCCTTTCCCTGCTCTGGTATTTATCCTCTGGCAGGCTTTGCCAAGTGCTCTGGGTCTGCCAATCTAAATAACCCCAGAGCTCCTGGTGGAGCACGGCTGGGAGGGGTGTAAGGGCATCTAGGCTTCCTCATTCCTGCAGTGGAGACAGCCCCAGCAACTTGATTTGCAGCTCACCCATTGAAAAGGAAAATCCACCATGCTGCCTCTTGACATCCTCACGGGGGATGGTCCCAGCCTGCAGAAGGACAACTCCAACCATCCTCTCCACTGACAAAGGCTCTCTGATTTGAAACCATTATCTAATTTCATGAGCACACTTCTCTTTTGCAATGCAAACACCATTTTGGCAGAAGATGAGCTTTTTTTTTCCTGATGCAGCCTTCAGGAGCACCTTTCCCTCTCCTTTCTGGTAGTGCCAGGGCTCATATTCCTGGCCTTGCCAATCTCAGCCCTGGTGTTGTGAAGCTGACATTTCGCATGCACAGCTGTGCCAGGCGCTTTGCTCAAAGGCTGAAGTGGATTTAAAATGTGAAAGTTCATCAGGTCAAAATACACACATGGCTCCTTACCACTGGCCCCTTTTGGAGCTGTAGGACTATGCAGGATGATATGGAAAGAGCTGCAAGGTGTTTGCTTTCCCCCCAGGATGATAATTTTTCACCATACTTTTCACTGCTGCATCTTTGCCGTGGGTTTTCTTTGCCTTTTATGTGCTTTCTTTGGGATCTCTGTGCTTATTCCTGGTGATGCTGAGATGCTGGCTAATCCATCCCAATTTAGACCTCGGCCTTCACCTTGGCAGATAGAACTTGTACCTTTGATGGAAGGAAGGATGCTCCAGGTGCCATCACTCACCAGCTCCTTATTTCCTCCAAGTTTCCCTTTAGTTATGAACCTTTTTTTTTTTTTCCTTCTCTCCAATCTAAACTGCACCAGCATGTGTCTGTTTGAGGCAGGATTTCATGTTCCCCTGCAGTGTCCTTCCATCATTCTGTGCCCTCGTTAAACCGCATGGAAATTGGCATCATTGAGGAGGAGCTGGCCTCTGCCGTTTATTAGCAGGATTATTCTCATCTCTGATTTCCAGTGAAGCTGCTGGGCTGGTGTAACACAATTCCCACTAAAGCTCATCTCCACTGTCAGGGAGAGTGATGCTGATGGGGCACTGAGCATCAGCAGTGGATACCAGGAGGAAACCAGCAGAGCCCATCGCATCTTTCCACATTAAGTGATTTTTGACCCCCAGCTCCTCTCCTCCAGGCCATGGTTGTTTAGCACATCATGGTGGGCATTAACTTCCCCTCCTGAATCTTTTCTGAGCAGCCTGTGGGCTCCTTCACAGCTGCAGCTCCAGCACAGGAGTGCATCACACCCTGCACTCATCGCTGGGTTTGCTTTGTGCATTGCATTTTCTCGCTGCCTAAATCAGCATCCACAGCCTCCAGCAGTCAGAGTGGGTACAGCTGGGCATTTTCTGCCTGCAGTGGATCTTCCTTGTTCCTCTTTCCCTATTTATTTCATTTCTCACTGTATTTAAAGGAGAGGTCAGCGTGTGTTTTGCAACCTTCTCCTCCTGTTATTAATTTCTTAGAAACAAAGGGGAAGGAACCACAAGCAATAAAGAGCCTGAGGTTTGAGGACTGGCTGTTTATTTGTCAAAGCTAGAAATGCAGTGACTGAAGAGGACAAGAGAAAATCCTCAATGCAGATGTACCTCATTTAAGTTTAGGCTTGTGTAGGTCAGATTTGGGGGGGTGTGGATTTCCTCCTGCTGCAGTTTTAGATGGAGCTGTTATCACTGCCCTTATTGCAAATAGCATCTTAGTTTTGCCTTCTGCACCTCATTTTTTCACCCCACAGCCTGACTTTCCTGCACCATGCCCATCTGATGCTGGGGGAGCAGTGGTGCCCATCTCAGTGGCATCCTGGCAACCCATGGAGTGGGATTGGATTGCATGTGGCTGATGGCAAGTGGATGGCAATAAACCAGTCCTAAGGGTGCAAATGCTGCCAAGGAGGCTGGGACTGGCCATCAGCTGCCGGGAAGAGGGGATGAGGAGAAGCAGGGTGCCTCAGATGCCAGAGCCAAAGATGCTCAGAAGCCCAAAAGGGACAAAAATAGGTGTCTGGGTCACTCAAGAGGATTTGAGGACCACTTAAAATCTTTTCCCTCGGAAGCAGCAATTACCAGATGAAAGGGAATGTCTTCAAGCAGGCATTTTGGAGCATCTGGTTCATATTTGGCACATTCACTGGGGGAAGCAGGGAAGGCTGGAAGGCTGCTGGGTGGGTTGGTGGCTGGGCGAGGCAGAGGGTGTCCTTCAGGGGATGAATCTGGTTGCTTACCAAATGCATTTTGACACCAGGAGCATTCCCACATCTCTCCTCCTTTTTGGACCTGTGCTGCCAATAACTTTTCAAAGCATTAATGCTGAGTATGAGCTGGATTTCTGCTCATGGGAGGTTAAGGGGTGTCCCCACATGAAGTGGCAAATAGGGGGATGACAGTTTTTTCTTTTAGGTTTCGCCCTTCCTTGCTACAGAGGAGGCATTGGCATGTAATTGCCACCAGCTTTAATCCAGCCGGACCAACTGCCTTTCTGGCAGACCCAAATACAATAGGAGCCAAAGGTTATTGCATGCCCTAAATAAAACCATTACAGCCCTGGCGCCTCACCCAAGCCCAGACCACAAAGCATCCAGGACCGGCTCCATTCAGTTTTTCTGAGTCTGGAAGATTTGGTTTGATGGCAATGACCCATAACTTTTTTTTTCTTTTTACTTTTTTAATTTTTTTTTTTTACTTTCCCCCTGCAAAGCCACCTGCACACTTGCAACCACTGTGGCACCTGCCAGGAGCAGCACATCTGGCCAGCGTTAGCGAGCCTGCCAGAGATGCACTTGGTTCAGTCTTTTCTTGCTAAAATCATTAGTGGCTTTAATTGAAAGCAGAGGTGAATGAAGGCACGTCATACAGACACACCACAGCATGCACAGCTCAGCCCAGCACGTGGCTGTGACCAGTGTCCTCTCAAACTGCTGCCAGATACAGCCCAATGTTCTGCCCATCCATGGGGTGGACTGAGATTTCAGACACCACATAAGGACCCATGTGGCCTGGAGTAGCCACCCAGGAGCTAGTGCATCCCACACTGTGCTCTTCTCCCAGTTACTGCTCCAAACTGGGATTTACTCTGAAACCTGAAGGGTTTTGCTCTCTATCCATAAGCAAATACAGCCCAAAGTGATGCAAATGCGTGACCTCACCCAGATCTCAAGAGGTAAATATTGCATCACTATGAGCACGCCCTGTATCCTTTCACCCTGTCTGAGACACTCTTGAGTCCATCCTGATGCAGGGGCAAGCCAGGCCAGGGAGGAGCTGTATGATGGGAAAGGCTTTTTCCTCACCTCCCAGTTTAATTATCAGTGTCTCATGTTTGCAGCATGATGGACACTGGTCCTGCCTCTGTGCAAGGCTGTTCTGGCTCCTGGCATCCCCAGAGAGCTGCCAGCAGGGAGAAATTGCATTTCACAACCCGTCTTTCCAGGCTCTCACAAGATTACTGGAGGGAGAGGAATGTGCTGAAGAAAATATCCCAACTGCTGTTAAAAGGCACAGCTTTCCCTACCCCTTTCTGGGATGGCCATTCCTTCACTGAACCAGACACCCTCCTCCAGCTGGCAGCACCCACTGGAGCCAGCACTGTGTCACCTCCCCACATCACCCTGGGGTGCCTTTGCCCTCCTGGCCTCCCCTTCATGTGCAAATAATTGAAATTGTGATAAGCAGGCTCTTTTATGAAGAAATTCTGCTTTTCCCTCGTGGTGCTCCTGGGACAGAGCTCAGTCACTTTATATCTGGGCAATAAATCTCCAGGCTCTCTAGGGCACACCCGCCACACAAGGCAGTAATGGGCCTGCCAGATGCTGTTCTGTCTGGGTGAAGAGCTCCCCAGCCAGTGCAGCATCTGTTAATCATTTGCCACGAGAGCCCAGGCAGTGAGGGAGTCTCAAGTTGAATCCCTTTTGGCCAATCCTTTTGAATCACAGTGAAGGTTTCTGGGCTACCTGGAGCTGAAACACCCTGTGAGCTGCAGCAGTCTGTGATCCTGGGCTGAGAGATGCAGCCCACACATCTCAGGAGGAAGGTGAGAAATCTTTCCCCTTGATCCTTCTGAGAGGTGTAAAATCCTCACCAGGCCAAGGCTAAGTTAGCCTTTTTCCTTGATCTCTCTCTTCTGCTTTTGCTTCTGCTTCAAAATCCAGTGAGCATCAGATGATGAGATGTGGTCCTGGGCAGTGAAAAGCAGTGGGGAATCTTGAACTGGTTTGGTGTTGAGTTATCTCCTCCTGGGTGATGGCATATGGACAAGGCTGAAAGCAGGGATGGCTTTCTCTGATGTTTCTTCTCTGTTGAGTCTTCTTTCAATATTCCACAATCCCAGACCACACATTTTGCCTCCAGCAAGTAAAACACCTCCAGGTTCTCCACAGAAGATACTGTTGCATCTGGGGGCGATGGTTGGGCTGTTGCACTCATTCAGATTTCTCTCCTGAGCTAATTACAAGCCTCTTTGGACTCTCTCAGGTGGCTTTGGCAAGTGTTCTGCTTTTCTAGTGCCAGTGCCAGGGAGCCTTGGCCACATCCATCAAATCTTTCCCCAACTATTAGAAAGCAGTTACGCTCCTTGTGTGTTTTTTCATTGCCGGAAGCTGGTAAGTGGATGGATCCTACACAAATAAACTTCTCGAGGGCAGAGAGTCAAAATATCCCTGGGCTTGTTTGGTGGGAAAAGGTTAACCAGCATGAAGTCTATGAATTGCTGCTGACCCAACTTTGTTGACAAAATATAGTTATTAATTGGACTTGCAGGCAAACTGCCTGGGGATATTTAGAAGGAACTTGTCCATCACAAGGGCTGAGATCTCCCTGGGAGAAGATCTGTCTGGGCTCTTTGGAGATGCACCTAGGCCTTGGCCATGGCTCTGGTTTGGGGTTTTGTTGTTGAGGATAAGATGTGTCAGGGTCTCAGTCTTCCACACTGGCCGTGGGGCCACACAGATTCACCAACAGCAGAGCTGTAGCAGAGGAGGACAGGAGGAGCCTGTCAAGAAGCCTGGGTCCAGGTGACTGAAATGGTCTCTTGATCTGCTGGAAGGTCTCCTTGCTCATTGCAGGAGTAAATACTGTTGAACTAGACAACTTTTGAAGTTCTTTCCAACCCAAACCATTCTGTGATTTTTGTGATGACTCTAATGAGGCTCCTCTGTCCCTAAATTTAGATTTCTGCTCTCAAGTTGAATCCTATACAAAGCATCATTACCTAGACAGGAGCAGAAGCTTCATGATGAAGGTGAAGTTCCAGAGTGTGACCTGTGTTGTTCCCAGTGTGCTCCTAAATCCCAGCAGCAGTTCACTGCTGCATTGACCCTGATGACACTCACTGTCACCCTACCCTCAGCCTGGTGGCTTATTTTTGACTGTGGCAGGGCAGTGGTCAGTGCATGTCCCTGGGTGCCACCACAGCCTTTCAGCCACCATCATGGCAGCTCCAGAGCTGGTGCTCCTCATGGCTGGTGAGTTCCTTCACAGCACCCCATAACCCTGTGTGAGGAACAGCTTGCTTCCCTCAGCCTGGGAGCGAGCAGAACACCCGCACTGGCACTGGCCCAAGACAGAAGCTTTGGGAATCCTCCTCGACAGCATGACAGCAAATGCTCCTCTCCAGCAGGGCCAGTGCTGGGAGGCTCCCAGGAGCAAAGCCCATCCCAGTGCAGGAAGAGCTCACCTTGGGCTGAGAGGTTTCCTGCACCTGTGTGACTGAACATGCTGGAAAGCACCTTCCATGCATGCCAGAGTGGTGGAAATCCAACTGCCAGCAGATAAACATGCCTGTGCCTGTCCTGCCGTGCTTTGAGGAGGGAGTGGCACCTAGTGGAGGTGGGCAAAGGGGCTCACCTCCTCAGTTTCCCTAAAAAGCTGACAGTTGCCTCCTAGGTGAGGTCAACCAAATCCAGGTGGAGCTTCATACAGTTTACCTGTGCTCCTCAAAGCTGGCCATGTGCCTGTAGCCCACAGATGAAGCCACCTCTCTGGGATGCTCAGCCGTGTCTAATTCAAGTTGGGCCGTGCAAACATGACCTGGAAGAGCCAACTGGAGCAAGATGCTTTTGCCTGTTCCTCTTGTGCAGCCTCTGGACATTTTCTTGCCCAGGCTGAAGTGGCCCCAGGGATGAAATGGTCCATCCAGGCTGGAGTTCAGAGCAGCCTGACCGTTCCCTGAGAGCAGCCATGGCAAGCAGCCCACGTTTCACAAGTGGGGTTTTCCCATCAGGCTCTCCAGCTGCTATAAATAACAGGAAACGTTTTGTCGTTTTCTGCTCTGGGGAAGGTCAGGAGCTGCATTCTGTGGTCTTTGGAGCTTTAATAAGGTTGGAGATTCTATGCAGTGTACCCAGAACTCCCCCGAGACAGCTTGCCTGAGGCTGTTTGGCTCCTTGGATGGAGAAGTCCTGAATGCCAGCCTTTGACAAAGTTACCATAGCTGCCCTTTATGAGCTGTCAGGTCCTGCTAAATCCTTAATGTGCTCTTCATCTCCAGACCAGATGCTAACTCTTGGGTTGCTGCCGAACCAGCTCACGAGAGGTTTGAACTATCTTCTGTCAGTGGTAGGAAAAGCTTCCACCATGGATCCCAGGATGGATGGATCTAGGGACACTAGATATTGTGAGCTTGCTGGGAACTCATCTTCACAGAATCACAGAATGTGCCCTTGTGAGACCCACCTGCAGAACTGTGCCCAGGTCTGGGGTCCTCAGCACAAGAAATACATGGACCTGTCAGAGAGGCTCCAGAGGAGACCACAAAAATGATCAGAGGGCTGGAACATCTCCTCATGTTTGTGTTTGCAGCAGGATGGAAATCTCCCCAGCAAATCAAGTGGGGAGATCCATCCTCAGGGGGTTGCTCAGGCATCTAGACAGCTTTTCTGGGTCCTGGAGAGCCCCAGGCTCAGGTCTGTGCTGCCTGTAGCCCCAGCAGCCGTACAGGGAGGAGGCAGGGCTCTGTCTGCCGCCTCTCCCATTTCCCCAGCAGATGCAGGAATGCTTTGATGTCCACTTCCCCAGCCCCAGTGCCCAGCACCAGGATTAACCACCAGTCAGATGTCTCCATCGACTCCAAATAAATCTTCTAAACTCAGACAAGCACCACTCAGAGGGGTCCCAGCTTCCCCCTCTTGCAGAATGAGAGTTAAAAGTAGTTTTTCCCCCCTGCACCTGCCTCTCTGAAGCCAAGGCTGTGTTTTATTTTTAAAACCTAAGTTTCTTGGTGGTTGGCTCCTCTCCTGGAGTGCACAGGCCAGGGATAAATAGAAAAATTGCCCATCTCAGTGGTACAAAGAAGGTGAGCAGTGTGGAACGTGCTCACATGGCTTGGAAGAAACTCTTCCGCCTGCTCCCCCAGTCTCTTCTTCCTATAACCAAGACAGAAATGCAGCTCTAGGGACGATCCTTCAGAAAAATACTGAATTTTGCTCCCTTTTGCATGTTTATGAAAGTGTTCTATTTGTCTCTGAGGGGTTTTTGGGTCAAAGTTAGCATGCCCTGTGCAGATCTCTGAAGCCTGGCTCAGTCCCACTTAAATGGGTTCAGTGAGGCTGAATTATTTTTTGTTAAAGCCCATGTGTTTACATTTCATAAGCTTATTTTAAAACACATGTGTATACAAGAGCAGGCTTATTTATATGGCAGATTGGCCTGCTGTGTCCTTACCTGACTTAAGTGTCAAGGAAGCAGCTTTTTTTAACTTTTTACAAGCAGAGTTTAAAATAAAATACTGGTTTGCTGTGCGCCAGTGAATCTGCCCAAGAGAGGAGGTCAGGACAAGGTCTTGTTTTCCAACTGTAAAATGTTATTTTGCTTACTTACAGAGCTTCCTCTCACCAGCCATCATTTTAGGTTAGTATGTTAACAACAGCTATAGGTAAAAAAAGAAAAAAAAAAAAAACAACATTTATGTTCCCCAGAGTCTTGGCAAGCCAAAATCCCCAAGTAGCCAGGCTTCCCAGTGAAACAGCTTTTGGGAACTTTCCATCAGTAAAGCAGGATTTGCTGGGTGACCCATTCTACCCAGGTTCTTGGCAAGATTTCTGATTTCAAGTACCCCAGGGAAATACTTGAGAAAAGCCTTTTTGGAGAGATCTTGGCATTTTCTACTTGCCCTGGAGGAAGGATTTTATTCTTGATTTTAATCATATGAACTGGTAACACACCAGTCCAGCTGCAGGAAAGTGAAGAGCACTTATGGTGGTGCGGTTCAGTGTTGGAGTGTGAGGAGATGTGTGTGGACCTTAAAGCAGGATGGGGAGGGTGAGGAGAGCCCCAGGGAGCTACAAATTTACACAAAAGCAAAGGGAAGCTTTGACCGTACGACATAAAATTCATCTTTCACAGAGGATGAGAAGCCCACATGTATTTTTATGCCTTTGCTTGGAGAACTTTTCCTGCTTCTATCAAGCTTCCACGTGGGGCTGGTGGACATGGACATGAGGACCTAGGAGGTAATGAGAGAAGTGTTGACATTTACACCCAGGAGAGAGCTGGAGCAGACACAGAGTGAGGGATGGTTTCCATCCAGAGCAGCTGTAAACCAAAGCCCTGACCACTGGTGGTTATTTAAAGACTCCAGCAGCATTTCCTGCCATGGGAAGGTGCTTGGCCCACGTTCAGCCTGGGCGACTGCTCTCTGCAAAGCCAAATAAACAACAGCCACTTGAACTTTCCACCTTGCAGGCTCAGCCAGATGCCTCATCCTGGGCCATGATCAGGCACTGCACCTCAGGTGGGCCTTGTGGATGAGCCTCTTTGGAGGATCCAGAGCGATCACCACATTTTGGGGTTGAGGGTGCATCTCCTGTCTCTGAAGGACCCTAGCGAAAGAGTTTGGTGCTGTTTGGGGCTGAGAGAGGGCATTTGGGAAGGGAGATCTGTGTCTCCATGCAGGTCCATGTCCTTCAGTGACCTTGGGCAGGGCAAAGGGAGGAAATTATATCCTTTAACTCTAGAAGTGTGCTTTAGATGCTCCATCTCAGAGGAGGAGCACAGTTCAAGTGGCCAAGACCAGGAATCTCATCCATCAATCCAGGCATGGTGGTAATGTGTGACTGCAGTGACCATCTGATCTGCAGGATGTCCATGAGGATGCCAAGGCATTAGGGGTGAGATGCCCATAGCAATGCTTCACCCCTTGGGGAGGTTGGAGGTGGTCCCTTCCAACCTCAGCCCTCCTGTGACAGTCAATATGAGATGTCACAATCCTCTGTAGGCATTTTGTTGCTTTTATTGAGTTGTAGTCAACACGATGCACGTCCTTCCCTACTTCTGACCCTTCCCCGTGAGCTGAGATGTTTCAGCAACTCACATGAACCCTGCAGTGGATGTTCCTCAAGTCCAGCTCCTCAGCCTGGGAACTTTTGCAAGACTTGGCAGCAGGGCTGTTGCAGGAGTATTCCACACAGGACCCAAAAATCTTGCTGTCGGTGCAGCGTCGGCCGGCCTGGGCGCGGGGTCAGGTCCCTCAGAAATCAGACTGTTGACGAACAAGCTTGAGCACATTCAAATGTTTCGTCTGATTTTCTTGGACTGCAGAGTTTCCAAGGAAGCCAAAAAGCTGGCTGCTCCTCTTGTTGACTCTGCAGACCAGAAATACAGCTGGGTTCAGTGAAATAAGGAAGCTCACAATTCTTGCACTGGTGTAGAAAAGAGAGGAAAAGCTCAATTTGGAAAAGCTCAAATGTCTTTCTAGAGATAAAAATAATTTCAAGGTGGTGCTCTCTCCTGCCTGACATCCCTCTGAATTTCTGGCAAAGAAGCAAATCTAGTGGCATTTCACTTGATCAAGTTTGAAAAGTGTGTCCACACAGGCTTTGGGGAGTGCAGAGAGAAGCTGTGCCAGCACTGAGCTGGGATGAGAGCACAGGAGACTTCAGGCAGGAAAAGAGCATCACTTTAAACTGCAAATGAACCCTGAAATGACAAAAAACTTGAAGCAAGCCCACATTTCGGGTCAGGCTGGCCGTGAATCAGCTCTAGAAAACAAAAGACAAAACTTTCTGACTTCAGTTCAAGTTATGAACTTACAAACTCTCATTTATCTGGTTTAGTGGATGTGAGCCAGAGACATTTTTTGAGGTTAGTGGATGGGACAGCTTCCTGAAAATGAACTCATTGAGAAAGGCATGATTTGGAGACAAAGTTTGTCTCAAATTCTCATCTTGTACAAGGCTGGGTTAATGTGACATGGAAATACCTTCTGTATATCCCAGAGTTGCTCTTGAGCATCCTCCATCCATTTAGTGCTCTCTGCTAAAATGCAGAGGCATGATAATTCACTTCCAAAAATGAAAGTTGAAAAAAAAAACAAATCAGATTTTAAACTCATCTGAATGACAACAAATGTGTAAAAAGCTTTTGCACAGGACAGCCATGTAACCTCACTCCATTCCCCCAAGATAACAAGCACAGAGTGGCAGTGAGCTGTGGACAAGTGGGGCAGCCCATGGTCCAGCTTTGTGATTTCATGGCTCAGAGATGGGGATCAGAATAGGAGTGTCTCACGTGTTGGTGGTTTTTGTCAGCAAATCTTAGTAGTTTTATTTTTTTTCAGAACAAGGCTATTTTCCCCCCACTCTGTTTCCCTTTAAAACACCGATTTATTTTTGCCGTTGCTTTAAAAATGGCTGTGTATTCCGCACAACTGTCTTCAGGCATTACAAAAATCAGAATATTGCCTGAAGCTAGGCATAAAAATGCAGCAGAGACGTCATGCAGGCAGCTGGGCTAAAATTGGTATCTGCTAAAGTTAGGGGAGAATTTCATGGAGCTGTTGTTTTATTGAAGGGGACAGGTTGAAGACCTGGGTTTTATCAATGCCCTGGCATCAGAGGGATGCATTACTGGTCCTGCATGCTGTGAATGTTCCTCATCCTGGGTGCTGTGGCTGCAAGCTGGAAGGGTGGCTGGGATGTGCTCCTGGTGAGGAGTTGGAGGTGTTGTCACCAGCTTTGGAGGCAGCAATGCCGCAATGATGCTCCTGCCTGCAGTTTTGCTGGAGAAGTGGGTGAGCTCAGAGTTGATCCTTAGAATTAACTAAAGGCTCCTCTTCTTACACTGTGCCAGTCTCCTGGGAGCAGATTTGGGGCAGGAGTTCCTCTGTGCTTGAGTTAGGTGATGGCTCCATGGGTGCACCCAGCCAGATGCAGATCACCACAGTCCTGCCAGCTTGTGAGGCTCAGACAGGGAGGCTGTGGGTCCAGCCACATGGGACAGGTTGGTTGGAATTTCCAAACCTTGCAGGGAGGTCTCTTGCTGAGGTCCCCACAACCTTTCAGGTGCCACTATCTGGTGGAGCTTGAGGGAAGTCCCTCTGTTTCTAGTAAATGCCAGACCAGGACGTGCTAATGACAGCAGAGAGGATGTGCTCCATCTGTGTGACGAATGACACTTACAGGAGATCTGGAAACAGGATGGGGATGTTTTATTGACCAGCTGATAAAAGAAAATGCCAGGGAAATTCCCCTATGGGAATACAAGACAGAGTTTCACCCCATGGCTCAGCATTGAATTACAGTGCTCATTTAGCAACCCTTGGCTGCCTGTCCCAGTGCTGCCCACAGTGCCCTGCCAGTACAGCTGCCTGTTTGTAGAGACATGGGCTGGGAACGGATCAAGCTGAAAATAAACTTTTTTATTTATTTTTTAACTCCCCCAAGGCATGATCGACTCCATGGTGCCTTTGCCAAGACAGCCTCGTGCTGGTAGAACTGAGCCAAACCAGTACCTGCTGATTTTTCACTGGAGCAGATGAACCCCATGTCATGTGGCTGGATGGGACATCTTCAGTCCCTCTCCACTCCCTCTGTCCCACTGTGGTCCAGCCCACACCAGGCTTGTTTTGCTCTTGGTTGTCATGTGCAATTCCAAATTTAAATTATTTGTGAAGCAGCAAAACATCCTTTGTGCTGGCTGCTGAAGTACTGTACACATCTGTGTCTGTAGGGTTTTTCTTCTAGGATAGTGAAATAGTATGGATTTTAGCATGGAACCAGGTATATTAATAGGAATGCCCTAATTTTGCTTTTTCTCTGTACCAAAGGTGCTTACAATGGGGGAATTAATTGAGCCTTAACTCAGCACTGGGTGTTCTGCAAAGTCTCCATAGATATTCCTCGATGTTTTGTTTTCTGTTTGCAGCAGCCTGGCTCTTTAGGAAGCAGCATGAAAAAGAGGTGGAGAAAAACCCTCCCAGGATACACTCATGGCCATCAGAACAGGGAATGTCTGTCTGCCTCCTCCCCAGGCTGAAACCCTCTTATGTGTCTCTGGGAGCAGAGGGACAGGGACCATTCTGGACGGATTTCAAAGCCAGTATTTAACCCAGACATCTGGTTACTGGTGTTGCTTTTTCATTCACCTCCTTTCCCTTTTTCCCTGCTGAGAGGCAGAGCATTGTGTGTGTGTGTGTGCATTCCCAGAAACATTTACTATCATCAGTCGGCTTCATCATAAATGATGAATTTGAGCTTGCAGCTTCCTTTACCCAGGGAAGCTCATTTGCTTTCAGCTTGATTAGAGCCTGCTCCAGCACAGCAAGGGTGGCTTGGAAATGCCACCCACGCCAGGGTGTCAAAATGCCTCAGAAACCATCCGGGAGCCAAGCAGAGCCGGGAAGCCAAGCAGAGCTGGAGCAGCTTGCGTGTCTCCAGGCCATTAAAGCTCACCCCTGGGGCTGGGGAGGATGTGCAGAGCACGGATGAAACGCTGCATCCTGCCTGTCCCATCCCTGCTGGATCCGGCCCTAGGAGCTGAGGAAGTTTTCCTGCTTAGCAGGGTGGGGAGGCTTCACATCTCAGCCTTTATTTAGTTTTCAGGTGATAAAAGCGTCGCTTCCTTGCCTGGCGCGTCAGAGCAGCCAGCACCTTCAAACGCTCCACTTTCTACAGGGAATTTGCATTTCCCTAAAGGCAGCACCAGATTTATGCAAAAATCTAGATGAAAGGCAAGGCATGCTGGTGAGTAAGCTTTCCTGGGTACTTCCTGAACAGTCAGACCCTCTCCTTCCAACCTTTTGGGATTTTGGGGAGAAGTGATGCTGACTGCAGGTTCCTCCAGCCCCAAAAACACTTGGTGATGACCACTTCACCTCCATGTTGTCCCAAGAGTGGTATCAGTCTGGAAAGGTGCTTTGAGGTTATGACATCCCACTGTTGGATTTGCTTTTCCTGGGTGCACCATTCCCTCTTGTTATGGTGTTCAGGTGGTGTTTCCTCTCTAGACAGGATGGATTTCTTCCTCTTCCTGCCATTCCCCTGAGAATGTGGTCCTTCTCCTTCAGTGATCTCCAAAATCACCTGGGTGCAGTCCATCAAAGCCAGCTGGCTGTGCTGCATGACCTTCTCCTTGCTTTCCCTGACAGGATGGGAAGAGCACCAAGTATCATCATCCAACAGTGGCTCTGACATGAGCTTTTTGCTCATGCAAATCATTGCAGTTTCCCTTCCTGAAATACCAGGGCGTTTGCTGGCTTTTACAAAGCCACCGCTGGAAATCCTTCCTGTGAATGACAGGAACAGGATTGGATGACTCTTCATCTTCTGTATCAAAAGACAGTTCATTTAAGTTCAAGAAGTGCCAGGATCTGTATAGTTTGCCATCTTTTTTTAGCTGGTTTCGCCTCCAACAGCGGCTGGGAGCAGCCTTGGCATGCCAGAGCATCTCTTGTGTGACAAGTGAGGATGTGATTTAAAATCTGCTCATCTGGGCCTGCAGCAGCTGCTCCCTGTTTCTGGTGTGCAGCCCAGAAAGGGACAGGCTTGATGGTAATTGGGGAGCCCATTTCTGCAGTCCAAAACCACCAAGTCCCAAGCTGCAGCATTGTAGGGCTCCACCCCAAAGGATTTTTCAATTTTTCATCCCATTTTCCTAATTCTGAGTGTCCTGTTCCAGCAAGGTTTTTTAATGCCTTGGTTAAACTTGAATCCAGTTTGAACCCCACGTGATGAAGTTGCAAGTGGGAAGCTGGGTGGGAGCTGATGTGGAGATCCCAGGGGAAGAGTCATGGTGACACCCAACCACTCTGGCCATCAGACACTCAGACAATCATGCAATGGTTTTGGATGGAAAGGACCTTTATAAAGGTTATCTAGTTTCAACCATGCTGCCATGGACAGCGACACCTTCCATTGCAACCAGGTTGTTTAAGGCCTCATCCAGCCTGGCATTGACTATTTCCAGGGATGGGGCAGCCCCAGCTTCTGGGGACAATCTGTTTCAGTGTGTCACCACTCCCACCATAACAAATTTCCTCCTTATGTTCAATATGAACCTGCCCTCTTTAAGTTTAAAGCTATTGCTTTTTGTACTATCACTACAGATCCATGTAAAAGTCTTTTTGAATCTTTTTTTTTTTTCAACCTCTCTTTAATACATTGAAAGCCTGCAGTGAGGTCTCCCTGATCACAAATTCCTGAGCTGGAGAAAGAGCCACTGCCAAATCCTCATCTTTTTATGCCCATCTGAGCCCAGCTGCAAGGTGCATTTCCAAAGGGCTTTGGGTTTCAGAAGTTCTGTAGTTGGGAAAAGACCTCAAGTTGCACCAAGGGAGGTTCAGGTTGAATATCAGGAAGAGTTTCTTCACTGAAGGAGTGACTCAGCATTGGAATGGACTGCTCAGGGAACTGATGGAAAACATCCTTGAAGTGTTCAAAAATGGGTAGACATGGTAGTCAGGAATGTGCTTTGGTGGGGCAGGATGGTACTTGGTTGAAGGATGGACTTGATGAGCATGGAGATCCTTTCCAACCTGAATGATTTTTTAATTCTGTCAACAGTTCTGTTATTCTGATTTGTAGACCCTGAGCTCTCCACTGCCTTATTCTCCTTCCTCCAAGTGATGCTTGATCCTCCTTCCTCCTCCTTCCAGTTTAGTCCCCCATCTCCCAGGTGCAAATCAGGCTGAGGACATGAGGCAGTGCTTTACACACCAGGCAGGCTTGGCAGAGAGAGTGGAGACATTGCTGTCCCTCCAGCAAGAACAGCTGTGACTTTCAGCATTTCATGCCCTTTGATCTTTTATTTGAAAGAAAACCACCTTCATTTGCTTTGCGAGCTCCCATGCGTGGAGGGCAACTCCTAGCACAGCTTTGGGGTTTTGATCAGGAGTGGCAGGGCCAAGGGATTTTGTCCCTGTTACTGAGGATGGCTGGGCCCAGGAGGGTAGGAGAGGCTGCAGGGGAACAGAAGAGGATCAAGCACAGGATCAAGCCATGCGGTAGCCATGCATCCTAAACTGGCAGCTTGGAAGTACCCACCTTTGTCCCTAGAGCTTTGTCAACGTGTTGCTTTTGCAGAGCACTTGTCCTGTGGCAACCATGGAGCTCTGCTGTGGCTTTGTGCTGGAGCTAAGGAGTTTTCTGGAAGAGGGTTTTAGGGAAAAACATCTCTGCAGGACCTGAGCATGGTGTGTTGTGGGGTCTTGATAACATCGCCAGACCTTGCTACATCCTACCCAGGAGCAGCCTGTTTTCCCATCTCCCTTCACTTGCTCCATGGCTTTTAATTACCCTGGCTGATGCTCAACTGTGTTTCCTGCAGGACCTCTCTGTATTGTTGATACTCCTGAGGGGACATTTCTCACCTACATGGAGCATCTCTGTCCCATCCTGCTGGAAAAGGGACATCCCTGGAGGGGCTGTTTTAAGAGACAGTTTCTGCTGTTAAAGTGACAATAGCCGTGGCTGGAGAGGATGAGAAGGAGACAACCCAGGGGGTTTCCTTTCAGCACTGTCCCCATGGGCTTGGTGGCTGCCTTCAGAAGTGCTTTGATGTCCTTCACACAGGAGAGGGCTGGTGGTGCTTCCACGTCCCAGCAGCCTGTTATGATCTGTGTGACCCTGTCTCCATGGGGTGAAATGTGTACAACAAAAAGTGCAGAGCAACAGCAAGATGGTTTGGGAGGACAACCCCAAACCCAAGCAGCACAGGGTCTCGATGGTGGAGGAAGCTCAGAGACCCACAAACACCATCTAAACCTGGTGCCATTGACTTGGAAGAGGTGCCTTTCTCCAGAGCTTGGCTTCTCTGGACAATCCTGACCATAGCTTGATGCCACCAGAGATCTTTCCATGGGACACATCACAGGCAGAGCATGTTCTGTCCTGTGTTGCATGCCCAGCATGTCACAGAACACTATTTCAACATTGTCTGCAGGTCAAAATCCACCCTTTGGGTAGATTCGAGTCCCTCGGAGCCCCCTTCATCAGCAAACTTCCATCAAAGCCACCGCAGGCTGTCCAGGCTGGGGCTTGTGCAAGAGGCGCCAGTGACGCAGGCAGGGCTCTGGTGGCCTTGGGTCAGGGCTCCTGGTGGCCTGACCAGGTAATGTAGGGACAACTTCCCATCAGAATCCCCCCTCTGAGGAGGGACATTGCAAATAGCAAAGTTCAGGTCTTGTGGGACAGAGGTTCAGGCTCAAACTGTACCTCAAAGGGGAGGTCATGGCAGCTCCTCCCTGCCCTTCCTAGGAGTGTGCTGCTGTTTCTCATGTTTGCCCCAAAAAACACATCATTCTGCACCCCCACCCCCAGGCTTTGCCACCTGCCACAAGTATTAAATTGGCTCAAAATACTGTGAGAAACCACAAGAAAAAAGCTGAACAGATGTTCAGCTGCACCAGAGTTTCAGGGTGGGAGAGACACGTGGCAGTGGCACTTGTTGGGGGGGACCACTGGGGTCAGTTTGCCCCCAGTGTGTGTTTTGGGGCGAGGATGCTGCTTTGGGATTCTTTTCTTTCCAAAGATACTGTTGGACAAGGCTTGAAGCCTGGAAATGCCCAATCACACATAGATTTGCTTTTTTTTCCCCTGATTCTTCTGGCCAAAAGAAATCCCTGAAGGATGAGGGGAGCTGGCCCCCAGTATTTGGGGTGCCTGACTTCCCTGTGAGTTGGGCGCCGGAGCGTGGGGACCATCCATCCCCAAATGACCAAACTTTTCACCCCTCCCCAAAAAAACCCTCTAGGGCACACCCTCTGCAGATTTGGGAGGCAGCCAGCCCCAAGCCTGTTATTACTTTTCCCCGTGGAGTTGGCCTCTCTTCCTCCTCCTTCTTTTTTCTTTTTTTTTTCTCCTTTCCCTTCAAATCCAAGCCAGGAAAAGCCTCTGACATCGGCACACGGCTGCAAGCTCCTCGTGGCTGCTGGGGGAAGGCAGTGGAGGGAATATCCCAGACCATAAAACCAGGATCTCACTGTGAGCAGGGCCACCGGTGGCTGCCTGTGAGTTGTCCACTGCTGGGGACAGGGTGGGAGGGATGGATGGGGGACTTTGTTCTGCTGGGGGGGTTCCTTTTCCCCTCAGTGCAGAAGGTTCAGTGCCTTTTTGTGGTTTTTATGATTCTCTGGTGGCTGAATCTCTTCTGGTACAAGATGGAATTAGGTTAAAAAGCTGTCCATGGAGACCTCAAATTCGACTTGCTTGGGGGCTGCGTGAGAAGGGAAAAGCTGAAATTCCAGCTACAGGGCTGTTGAAGGGGTGCTTGAAGCATCATGTTTCCTCCAGGGCATTGCCCTCTGAGTTCTGGACAGGAGAGGCAGTCCTGACACTGGTGGCATCACAGGAATTCCAGTGTGAGCACAGGGTCCATGTCCAGGGGTTATGAATCTGGGTGAGAGGGAAAAACAACTCCCAAAGGACCTTTGGAGACACTTTCCACTCTGTGCCTCAGCCTCTCTTCAAAGACAAAAGGTGCAAATACAAGATAAGAAAGGGTTGATCATGTTACCAGTGCTTCTGGTGCATTCCCAGCTTGCACAGTGCTGGGAAGACTTTGCTCTTCTTTTTATCTGGCTGGCTGGCTTGCTGCCTCAGTTTCCCCATTCCTCTCTCTTTCCTGGTGTCCTGAGTGCCTCCTGCTTGCAAATGCTGGCATCTTTCCCTGCTCTAAATGCTACCAAACTCTTTAAGTCCAACTGGAGCTGTAAAATCAAGGGCTGCACAGCTCTCTTTGGCAAAATTTTGTGTTAGCCAGTATTTACTGCACACCAAAAAGGATGTGGGGAAAGATGCATGACTTGGTTTATCTTGCAGGTGTGTTTTCATGGGCTGCCAAGAGCCCCCCATCACTCTGCCTCAACACCTGTGCATTTTTAATCCTCCTTGTTGTGTTTTGCTCAGAAAACATCACGTGCAGCAAGAAAAACAACCTAAAAATTAACCCCTTGGAGGAAAAACCCCACAATGCTTCCCTGGCATATGGTGCCAGGCACTGCTTTACTCCTGGCAGCAGGTACCCCACAGCCACCACGGTACCCAGCATGGCTTTTCCAGGACATCCCATCTGTTCTGTCCAGCTCTGCCCCTGGAGCAGGATGTGCTGGTGCTGCTTGCACCTCTCCCCACAGATGCTGGCTCCTGCTGGGTGTTTTGTTTCCGTCGCTCTCCTCCCGGACCTTTCCTGTTTCCTTCCGTGCGGATGCAACTGGAGGAAATCTCAGCACATTGGCTGTGTCCCAGCTGCAGTCACAGGCTGGGGACAGCACTGTGGCTCTCTGTGTCCTGGGATCTGTTCTCCGTGGCAGTGATGGTGACGGTGGCAGTGGTGATGCTGCTCGTGCTGGTGGAACCCAGTGTGGCAGTGGTAGTGTTGCTCATAGTGGTGGCAGCAGTGAACTGGTGGCAATGCTTGGAATGGTGGCAGTGCTGCTGCTGATGCTGGTGGCAGTGGTGCTGGTCATGCTGGTGGCAGTGGTAGTGATGGCAGTGGTGCTCCTCCCACTGATAGCAGTGGTGACACTGCTGGCAGTGGTGGTGCTCATGGCAGTGGTGATTGTGGTGGTTGTGGTGGCAATGGAGACAGTGGTGGTGCTGCTGATTCTGGTTGCAGTGGTGGTGGTGGCAGTGGTGACACTGGTGGCAATGGTGACAGTGGGGGTACTGCTGGTACAAATTTTACGTGTGCAGCTGAGCCTCACAGACCTGCTCCCCGTGGTCACTCATGTCAGTGGCAATGCATGTATGCAGAAACTTCTGCATGGTGCTAACTGGAAATACTCAGAAACTTGGATTCAGTTCTCAGGGTGATGGAAGTGCTTGTTGGGAGCAGGGAGAGCAGGACTTCATCAGCCTTAAGGGGAAAGGGCTGGTCAGTGTCTTGCTACGTGAGCTGAAAGCAGGAGAGAGGTCAAGAAAGTGGGATAGAGCTGGATCTTTTGTTGGATTTCTCTGAAGATGAACTTTGAACAGGAGATGTGCTCACTCCGAGATCGCTGTATTTATGTACGGGTGAGATACACATTGTTTGGGTGAGTGAGAGCCTTTGTTCCGAGTCCCGCTGCTAAAGCTCATGTGGAGCGACACTTTGGCTCTGCAGAGCTTCCTTTTCCTTCTCTTGGGGATGTGCTGTGTTTAGGAAAACCTGACTCCACCATCTGTGTCCTGCTAGCCGGGTACCAGCAGCACAGCCATCAGGTCAGGCAGCTGCTCACCGCTCCAGCCGAGCTCTTGCAGTCACCGGGTGAAGAAGATCTGACCTTTATTTTCCATCAAGTTGCCCTGAGGAAGATCAGCCTCATGCCTCTGTTGCAGGTTCAGTCCCTGGACATCTGGGATGAGGCCAAGACATTTGTAATGGCCTTGCCACACTGCAAAGAAATATTTCAGAGAGCCCTGTGATCCCCTCAGCTGTGAGGGTGTATAAGACAAGGAGATGATGGCTCAGTGGTCCCTTTCCCTAAGAGCAGCAGCCTTCACTGCTGTCTACACACACTGGTGTGTGTTCATACTGGATCTTCAGTGGGCTCTTGGCTGCAAATTCTTGTGTAAGAAGCAAAAATTTCCACAGCCATGGTGAAAAGAAAATCATAGAATCATTAAAGCTGGAAAAGATCTCTGAGATCAGTTGTTAACACTGCCAGGTCCACCACTAAACCACGTGCCACATCTATAGCACTTCCATCTTTGAGCGCTTCCAGGGATACTGATTTCACCACTTCCCTGGGCAGCCTTCTCCAATGTCTGAGCACCCTTCTAGTGAAGAAATTTTTCCTTATACCCAATCTAAACCTCCCCTGGCACAGCTTGAGGCTGTTTCATCTTGTCCTGTCCTTTGTTATGTGGAAGAAGAGACCAACCTCCACCTGGCTACAGCCTCCTTTCATCGAGGTTCCCCAAGACGGGTTTGAGCCTGACAGGCCAGCACTGCATTGCTGAGCATCCTCATCCAGGGCTTGTTCACTGTGTCCTCACATGCTTCCTCTACATCCCCCGGAGCGCTCAAATGAGAAGGATTTATATTCCACTTGGCAGGTTATTAATATTAGCTGAAATTCCCTTTTCCACATTGTTCTGCCACGCTTAATATGGAGATCAGCATCGCAGCCTGAACCTGCCGGGGATGATTTGTGATTGAATACCCATTAGGGATTTATGGGCTTTGGGACTGAATTGCTGGGATGTGTGATTGCCAAAATACTTGAAACGCTTCCACTGGAGAGAGGAGACCTTGTGGGAAAGGAGCACTCGCTGTTCTCGTAGGCAGGCGGTTCCCACTGAGCCTCCCTTACTGGCAGCGAGCACGCCCAAGCCAATAAAAAATTGTCCAGGATCCAGAGCACCAATGGAGCATGAACTGTGTGCTGGATGATGACAGGGGGCAGCGCTGGCATTGGTGCTGGCAGCAGCTCCCAGCCCCACGGGGCTGCTCAGCAGGTGGGATTTAATCCAGGACATGGGTAAACATGGGCACAGTTTGTATTGATGTCCCTGGCAGCTGGTTAAAACGAGGTATGAGGTTGGTTGGAGGGAGAAAAGTCATTTTTTTGATGCTTTCTCATGTGCACCTCTGGTGTTGGTATGCCAGATCAGATTGATCATCAGGATCAGATCGAATCATTAGGACAGATGGCATTAAACACACTGGAAGCCTGAAGAGCAAAGGCATGAAAAGTAAAAGCAAAATATCCTCAATTCTTTGTTTCACTGGACTTTCAAGCTGATGGTTTGAGGCAATTCCTACTTTGCATCAGCTCTTCCCTTGCCCCACAGCAGGCAACTGTGGCTGCCCATCTCTCCCACCTCCCATCCCTTTTTGTGGTTATGTTGGCCAGCAGATTGGCAGCTGGACATGTAGGAGCCACACAGCCAAAACCAGCCCAGAATCACCCTCCAGATATAACAAATTGGTTCTTACCCAGCCATGGTGAGATCGTCTTGGGAAGACGCAGACCCCACAGACAAAGTGATAGGTGGGCTCATCACTGAAAAAGCACGGTGAACACTGTGGGGGAAGCAGGTTTCCCAGCCCATCTTGCAGGATGATTGCAAGCTTTGAGGAAAAATTCTACCTGCTGTGGTCCAGGTGGGGAGGATCAGCTACCCTGGGGGATTCAGCATCATCTGTGGGCTGAGCTGCTCTGAATCACACCTAAAATGCTGCAGAGAGGCAGCCCTCACCTCACTTCCATGCCTCAGCCAAGGTCCCAGCCTCCATCAGCTGCTAAACTCTGATTTCTCAATGGGGACTGGAAAGTAATCCCCCCTGAATGTCCCACTCATCCCCTGCAGCCCAGGCAGGGTTTGAACTTTGCAGAACATCTTGCAGGACTCTGGGATAGCATTATCCCCTTCTTTGTGGGCAAAAAAGTGTGAAGTCAGGTGTGATAGAAAATGGTTGTTGGGAAGAGTCTGTGATTTTAGCAGCCAAACTGGGCACATTCAGCAGAGCAGTTCTGCTTCCCCTGACACCTCACCTGGCTTTTTTTCCTGTTGCTATTTAACTTTTTCATTCCTGGGTACCACTGAAGAAGCAGGAGGTGTTAAACACGTTGTAAATGATGCTCAGGCCTGGACAAACCCATTGTCAGCACCCAGGTGCTGTTATGAGCTGATCAGGGCTCAGCTCATCTCCCTGCTCCCACCTTGTCTCATTGCATAAGGGTTAAACAATCCAGAGGGGAAAGTTTCTGACTGCTATGAGGAGAGCTAAAGGGGTGCCTGCTGGCCTGGCTCGGGTTACTTATGTGCTTATGGTCTATTTTGAGGCTCTGGCCACCCAGCACTAAGCAGCCACTGACCTGGGGAAGGACCAGCTTCAAAACAAGAGTCCAGTGGGGAACAACCTGGGGAGGCTCTGGCTGGGTTTCCCTAAGCTCTGAGTGGGGCTGGCAGAGCCCTTGCCTCCCTGCTGGGCCCATCATCTCATGGATTTGAGTATTTACACAGTGGGAGTTGATTTCCTTTCTTAATTCTTCCCAGTGCCATCCTTGAAAGCAAAGATGCCACAGGTGGAGGGGCCGGGCTCCGTTACTGGGAGCGATGTGCCGGCGGTGTGGGAATGTGGATGAGCAGGCAGGGAGACACATCCATCACCAACCCTGGCAAAACCACACACACACAACCCCCTCTTTGCCCCCCCCCCCCCCCTCCCCAAGATAGCTCATTTGCAGGCAGCTTAATTCTCCTAAGAGCATTAGAGGTGCATTTAGTGGACATGAGCCCAGCGCCAGGAGCATGTGGCCGATTAGCAGCAGCGGCAGCTGGTTTCGGGCACAGCGTGCATTTGGGGAGGAGATACTCAACGTGCTTTTTGGGGACACAAAGGTGAGGTCTGGGGGGGTCTGGATGGGTGTCAGGGGGGTCAGCTGGCATGAATTGGGTGCTTAATTCCACCAGCAGGTGCAGGTGTTGGGTGGTATATGGGAGCAAGGCCTTCCCTGCCATGTGATTTCTGTTCTGCAGGTGAAATGTGAGTTGCCCCCTCTGGCTTTCCAGTGCCATTTCAGCTCTCCAGACGATATTTCAGCTTTAGCTTTAAATACCACCTCACTTTCTAATTTGTGATCTCCTGTTAAGATGAGAATGGTCAGGGAGGCTCACAGGGGATGTAGAAAGTGATGGTGCCTTCAGGGGCGCCCACACCAGTCAGGGGCTTCCTTGGGGAGGAGCACACTCTCACCGCCGCATTTCCCTTTCTCTCCCCCACAGCCTCGCTCTGCACTGGGATTTATGGAGGTGCTGAGGAGCAGCTGTGAGCCCCACAACCCCCGGCAGCCCGCCCTGTGAAGCAGCAGCCCCCGGCCGCCTCTCCTCGTCCCGCCCAGCACCCCGACCCTCCGACTCAACCATTCAAGGCTCCCGTGCATGGATCGCCCCAGCGAGGCACCGCTGCCCGACGCCGCCGACGCCGCCCCGTAGGCTCCCGGCCCCCCGTGCCGCCCCCAAGTACTCCACATACCCCGATGGGGTAACGTGACGGGGCCACCCTCCCGCCACCACCAAGCACCCCCCATATGCAGAGGCCTTTCTAGAGCGCCCGGGAGCGCGCGGCACCAGAGGCAGCAGCCGCTTGCCGTCACACACACACAGAGGACGCCAACACTACAGCAAAGGGATTTTTTTTTAATTATTATTATTATTATTTCATTAATATTATTTTTTTCCCCCCCATCTGGCTTTTTTTTTTCCCCCTGGGAGGCTTGTGGTGTGTCAAGGAAGCTGGTGCGCTCCCAGGAGTTGGGATTATTTGCACAACGTCTGAGTTCTCGATCCTCTTTTATTTTTATTTTTGAAGCACAGAGGGGTCGTTGGGTTTTTGTTTGGTTTTGGTTTTTTTTGCCCCTCCACACCACTCTTTTCTTGGGTTTGTCCCCTGCCACTGTCAGCACCACCTCACCTTCCCACTGTCCCCACCATGGCCCGGATGAACCGCCCTGCACCTGTGGAGGTCTGCTACAAAAACATGAGGTTCCTCATCACCCACAACCCCACCAATGCCACGCTCAGCACCTTTTTGGAGGTAAGGAGGAGAGATTGGAAGGTGTGGACCAGGGTCCAATTGCATATTTTGGGGCTAAAAACTGATGTCGATGAGAGGGCAGCACATCCCCTTTGGTACCACAGCCCCTGGTGGCATCCTGGGGCAGTGGATCCAATCATTGCCAGCTTTTTGGAATGGGATGATTTTCAGCAGGCCAAGTGTGATGTTTGGGCACAGTAGAGATGGAGCAGAGTTTCCCCATTCCTGTTGCATCCCTTGCCAGATCCACTAGCACATCATGTCACAGGGTTTTGTAGTGATGCACATGGGTGCACACAACCTGCTCTGTCCCTCCCAGCACCTCAATAATGGCTTTTGATCCCAAATATCCCAGGGTATTTCCAGTGCCTAGAGTATGTTGGGTAGTGCTGGAGAGCTTGTTGTTAAAGAGCCAGCACTGGTAGCAGCTGTGTGAGTGCCACTCCTCAGGGTGGCTGTGAAGGTGGCTGTAATTTGGGGACAGCCACCCCATACTCGCTGCAGAGGGCGATGGGGACCACACTAGTGGGAAGGGAGAAAAATTCCCCTTTTCTCCAGTCTCTTAGACTTTTGGCCAGGCTGCTGAGCATGTGGGGCTCGCCACGGTCTGGTGAGCGGCCGTGGGGAACAAAGGAGGTGGATCACTGGGGATGATCTCATGGTTCCCGGCGAGGCCGGCGCACCGGGCGCGTAATCCGGGGGCAATCCTCGCGCCGGGCACTGAGCCATGCTGGAAGCATCCCAAGGCCCACGCCTGAGCCTGCAGCGGGTTGGAGCGATGATGGGATACAGCAGCGAGGTGGAGAAGGAGCCCCTGAGCCATCTGTGAGATGCTGAGCTCGGCTGGCGGGGCATGCTACGACTCCCACACTGCTGCCTCCATGCATTTCTGCACCAGGAGTGTGACCTCAGCAGGCACAAACAATTTCTCCTTCAGAGGACTGGCACCCATGTCAGGGATGTTTCTTTGCCTGAGGTATAAAATCCCTGCTGATGAGGCTGTCAGGGCTTAAAAATAAATGGCCCCATTGGTACTCGTGACTCTGAGGAGTCATGAAGATGCTGCTTAAAAATCCTACAAGGCCACGTGGCTTCAGTGTCCTGGGATTTCGTGTTTCCTTGTGCCTGCCAGGGATGGACCATGAGTCAAGGGTTCAGAGAAGGGCCACAGCACTGTTTAAGGGTCCACACTGCTCCACATGGTCATAGCAGGGCTTGGATGTGTCAGGGTTAAGTGGGGTGCATTTGGCAGGGTCTGTTCAGACCCCTCCTTCTCCTTCCCTCCCCAGGACCTGAAGAAGTATGGTGCCACCACGGTCGTGCGAGTGTGTGAAGTGACCTATGACAAGACCCCCCTGGAGAAGGACGGCATCACTGTCATGGTAGGTGGGCAGCAGGATGGGCACCGAGGGGCTGCCCCAACACCACCCTTAAAAATCTCATCCCCTGGGGCTGTTAAACACCCTGGCAGCCCAGTACAGCATCACACTGAGGCAGGAGCAGAGCTGGAAGCCCAGCTGAGCTGAGCTGAGGCTGGTGCTTTAAAAAGAGCCGTGCTGCCCACGCAGCCGAAACTGTGACTCACTGGCTGAGTCGGCAGCTGCCTCCCTGCCTGTTGCTCAGGCTCTGAAGCATCCAGGGATGAGAGCTCCTGATCCCACGAGGAAGATGCACGTGGTTCCCATTCCCCCCGGCATTATCTTATCCTGGGGGGTGCTGTGAGCTCTTCCAGCAGCTGGTTGGTGCAGCTGGGGGGGATGAAAGGGAGCAGGCAGCAAGCTGGGAAAGGCAGAGCACGCAGCTGCCGGGGCTGTATCTTGGCTGATAGGTAATTGAAGATGATGTCAGATGTGATAGCCTTGCCAGGGAGTTCAGCTCCAGCTGGGAAGTGAGGCTCTGCTTATTATTTAGGGTTTGGAAATGCCTTGTGTCTCCTGGGGTGGTCATCTGTGTGTAGGACCTCTTAATATAGCTCTGTCTTGTATAATGTATATCCTAGAGAGAGAGAAGGCTCTTAGATCCTCAGGGATATGGGTGGATAATCCCATGGCTCTCTAGATACAGATCCTCCAGATGCAGATGTCTCTAGATAGAGATGCAATCTCTGTCTCTACTGGATGTATCTTGGAAATATCACTGTATCCTGCATATATGAATCTGTATGTTTGAGATCATATCTGCTCACTTACACACCAAATTCTGCATTTTACCCCATTTCTAACTGGAGCCTCCAGTCTGAGTTCCTATATCTAGGATATATGTACCTCTTTACATCTCTTACATCTCTCTTATGTGGAGAGATACATATCTAGGATGTGTTTTGTATAGAGAGTTAGAGAAACTATACAGGACACTGTATAGAAACTAAATAGCTTCTATATCAACATTTCTATAACCATACAGAAACTATATAAGGCAAATCAAGAGATATCTATAATCTGGTTTTCTATAGATAGATGTATCTCTGCAGATACAGAAATATCTCTATAATTATATCAAATCTCTGTATATTTTTGAGATATCATGGTATATATTTTTATTTGATATACACAGTTTGGTATATTTTTAACTGTATCCTCATTTATTTATCTGTATCCTCATAGATATATCTGGCATATAAATATATCTTGGTGCACAAGTCTGATGAGGAGCAGCTGAGGGGTTTTGGCCTGGAGAAAAGGAGACTTGGGAAGATCTTTCCTCTCTAAAACTCCCTTAAAGGAGGTTGTAGCCAGGTGGGGGTTGGTCTCTTCTCACAGGTAGCAAGCAACAAGACAGGAGGAAATGACCTTTAGTTGCTCCACGGGGGGTTTAGATTGGATATTAGAAAAAATTTCTTCACTGAAAAGGTTGTCAAGCATTGAAAGAGGCTGCCCAGGGAAGTGGTGGAGTCACCATCCCTGGAGGGGTTTAGAAGAGCTGTAGATGTGGCACTTGGAGACACGGTTTAGTTGTGGCCTTGCCCAGTGCTGGGGTAACAGTTGGACTTGACAATCTTAGAGGGCTTTTCCAACCTAAACAATTCTATGCTTCTATATATAGACCATATATAGGTCTGTATATGGAGAAGTGAAGGCTCTGGGGAGACCTTAAAGCCTCTTCCAGTCCCTAAAGGGGCTGCAGGGGAGCTGGACTATTTACACAGGCATGTAGTGATAGACCAAGGGGCAATGTCTTTCAACTGACAGAGAGCAGATTTAGAGACATAAGGAAAAAGGTTTTTATCATGAGAGTGGTGAGACACTGGCACAAGTTGCCCAGAGAAGTTGAGGCTGCCCCAGCTCTGGAAGTGTTCATGGCCAGGTTGCAGCAAGCTGGGGTAGTGGAAGGTGTCCCTGCCATGGCAGAGGGTTGGACTAGATGATATTTGAAGGTGCTTTCCATCCCAAACCATTCCATCAGGGGATGATTCTGTAGGGTGCTGTGTCATCTCTGGTGTGAGCCCCTGACCTGCACTCATGGCTGCAGGGAGGACATGGCCCTGCAGGAGGAGATGGCCTTGCAGGACAG